>NC_090279.1:105310152-105920167 GCF_040414725.1 Anabrus simplex | reverse complement strand
GTACATATACATGTAATACAATTCAGTATAATTGAAATATGTAACTAGATCTTGTAGATTTTTTTAAAACAGTTGACGTAAAATACAATTGTGAAGAGAAAAATGGTAAAAAGCGCAACACCGGAAACAAATGAAAAACGTATATCCACAGTGCGCTATTTCTTGAAGGTAAAAATTCAGGTCATAATTGAAGTAGTCAAAGTCAGCACAAGGCACGAGTTTAAATTTGAATGTGAAAAACCCAAAATGCAGGTGGCACTATAGTATATTAGTATACAGTTCAATTTGGAAATTAGTTTTTTATATATATATAAGGAGAGATGAAAAGAAAAGATAGGATAAGTTAATTAAGGAAGAAGATTAGTAGATAAGAGAAGATTTAAAGGATTTGAAGTTAAAAGATGATGGGAAAGGATAAGATAGGGAACTAAAGGAGGGGTAGTTCAGGTTGGGTTA
This sequence comes from Anabrus simplex, assembly GCF_040414725.1. Taxonomy (NCBI): domain Eukaryota; kingdom Metazoa; phylum Arthropoda; class Insecta; order Orthoptera; family Tettigoniidae; genus Anabrus; species Anabrus simplex. The sequence goes on along the minus strand of NC_090279.1, from coordinate 105,919,711 downwards.
TTGGAGGTAGAAAATATGGATAGGAACTTTGTAAGGCATGGAAAATTGAATTCGGGTTTAGAAATTTAGAATTTTTGAGAAGAAGAATTAGGAAGTCAAATAGGATATTGGGTTTTTCAGAAATGTCATTTAAATTGAAATTAGGGTTGAAGTATTGGTCAAGGTGAAAAAAACAATTTTCACATAGTCCGCCCACTTGATATTCAAGATGTACCTCATTTTTTGTTGGTGGAAGTGCTCAAGTTTTTTGATATCGCGGCGATAGTGTGTCCAGGTTTCACAGCCATATTGTAGCGTGGAAATGACAACAGCTTTATACACCATGAGTTTGGTATGCAGTTTTAGGTCGTTATTCATGAAGACTGTGCATTAACCGTCCAAATGCTGCATGAGCAGCCCCAATTCTTTTATCAACATCTTGTTTGCAGGTATACCGTTTAGACAAGATGCTTCCAAGATCTGAAAAGTGATCAATCTGCTCCAGTGTTGTGTCTGGTATTGCCAGATTGAAAAGGCCTCCAATCTCCATGCCTAAGTTGTTTCTAGATGATTCACGCAGCATGGCAGCCATGTACAGTGCAAAGAGTGTAGGAGCAAGCACATAGCCTTGTTTCAATCCACGAGTGATTGGGAACGAATCTGATACTGAGTTACCATGAAGAACCTGTCGAGACATGCCATCATGAAGAGCTTGAACCAATTCCACATAATATTCAGGACATCCAAAATGTCTCATTACTTTCCACATATCAGATCTTAGTACTGAATCAAAGGTTTTTTTTCGGATCATAGAAAACTAAATACAGAGGCAGCCGTTGCTCTCTGCATTTTTCCTGGAGCTGTCTAGCACAGAAGATCGTATTATCTGTTGTGCCTCTGGAGGTTTGGAAACCAACGAGATTCAGTCAAAATCCTCTCTGAGATAACTTGGAGCCAGTTTAATATAATTCTTGCGAGAATTTCACCTGCAATTGACAAAAGCAATATACCATAGTGGTTTCCACATACTCTACGATCCTCTTTCTTGAAGATAGTGATGATGGTAGCATTCCTCAAGTCGTCATGTACTTTTCGAGTTTCTCAAATCAAGAGGATGAGTGTGAAAACTCTAGTCTTCAAGGGTATATCTCCATGTTACATCAGTTCCAGAGGGATGCTATCAGGACCAGCAGCCTTTCTTTGTTTTAGTTGATTGAGTGCTTTGGTGAAGTCTCTGCATGCAGGTGGAACTGCCATCCATGGTTGTTGGGGCTGCTGAGGGACATTACGAAGAAAGTCCTCAGCAACATTGGAGGCACAATTTTGAAGCACAGAGAAATGTTCCTTCCAATGCTCTAAAATTTCTCCATTATCAGTTAAAATGATGTTGTCAGCAGTCTTCAATGTCCTCAATGAAGATCGAATTGGACCATATATCTCCTTTATGCCAGCATAGAAATTTTGCAGGTCACGAGCATCAGATAGTCTTTGCAGTTCTTCAGCTTTTTGTTGCTGTTACCTCTACTACAGTGGTAACACCAAACAAGGCACAAACACAGTTAAAGGGGAAGGTAAGAGTACAATACACAATATAAGAAAACACTACACACTTGGAAAAACAGTAACTAGCCTTTACGCGGATCTCCAACAAAACAAGTACATAACTATCAGTAGGGCCAACTAGTGAACGACAAAACGGGAAGATGGAAGGGCTGGGAACCTACCAAAGGCATGGACATGGCTTAGATAGCGGATTCCGAAATGCTTCACCGTGATCCTTAGTTTTTAAAATATTATTTACAAGATAATTCTACATATACATTCCAAGTTATGAGCTATAAGTTCAGTGATATACATAGGTTATTTGTAGCAGTGTAAATTCAAATTACAAATCAACTGTACATCTAATTACCAATGCAGTAGTACAATGCAATTTACAGGTTATCCAAAATCTAGCGTACCTAAAGTGATACAGAACTATCAGAGGCAAACCCCAAGGGAAATACTATTAAACTACAATATACATATTTTAGTGAAACAAAACGGGAATGCCTCGGAAACGAACAGGTAAGTCTAGCTGAAAAAGTAAGGCGTCATAAGTAACTAATTTGGTGAATCTAGGCGAGGTTAGGGCAGACTCCTGTATGAAAACCAAATCGGAACATTACGGAATTTTTAGCAGGAAAGGAATTCAAGAGTGCTTACCCGAGGAGTGTGCCATCCCGAAAACCGGAGGGACGTCATCCAGATAGGCTGCTCGCAGACAGATAAACCGAGACCGACAGAATTCAGGATACAGAATTCTGTATCAGTTATTGTTAATTTTTGCCTGACATTTTCCTTTTATATTCCATGAAATGTGATTTCTTCACATTGGAAGACAGATTTTGAAAGAAGGATAGATGGGATTCCCGTTTGGCATTGATCAGACACTTAATTTCTTCATTATTTTCATGAAACTAGTCTTGTCTATTTTTTTTTTACCCTCGCAATACCAATTGTTTCCTCAGCTGACTCAGTGATGACCCTCCGAAGCATGGCCCACTCCTGATTTGTACCTCACTGCTGACTGGATGACTAGCTAGTTTGTTTGAGATTGCATTTCTGTAATCTGTAGCAATGGATTCAGTTTGAAGTTTAGAAGTATCAAATTTCTTTCTGTGCATGTTGTGGATGGATCTTTTTGGTATGCGACAGGTTAAAGTTCTCAACCAGCAAAAAAGGATCTTATGATCTGTCCAGCAGTCATCGACATTTCTTGTGGTCCTTGTAACAAGGACATCTTTTTTTATCACATTGCCTGGTGATGATATAGTCAAGGAACTGTCAGTGCTTTGAGTGAGGATGCATCCAAGTGGTCTTGTAGCGATTAGGCAGGGGGAACTGAGTTAAGTAATAAAGAGTTCATGTTCAGCACATAGACCAAGGAGCAGCAGACCATTGGCATTACAGTTCCTATCACATTGCCCCATAATTGGTGATCATTGCCAACTCTGGTGTTGAAATCGCCAAGTAGTAAGAGCTTGTCCCGTGGTGGTACTTTGGTGATTGTAGTGCTCAGCGGGTTGTAGAGTTGGTCTTTAGCTTCTACACCAGCACTCAAGATGGGAGCATATGCAGAGATGAGTGTTGATTTAACTCCAGGGAGTGGGGTTCGGAGAGATATAATTTTTTCGCTGTTTGCGGTTGGAGTTAGCTGATAATCATTCACCAATGTGGTCTTCACAGCGAATCCCACACCATGAATGTGGTGTTATCCCTCATCTTTTCCCTCCCAGAACATTGTGTAGCCTGAGCTGAACTCTGTAAGTTTACCTTCGCCGGACAGTCTGGTTTCACTTAAGGCAGCAATATCAATGTTCATTCGTCCAAGCTCATGGGTGACAAGCGCTTTTCTTCTCTCAGGTCTGTTATTGTCTTTCAAATCAAGTAGGGTTCGAACATTCCAGGTTCCTATAATCAAATTTTTGGTAATCTTTGTTTTTCAACCGCATAAGGCTGCTGAGTGCGGCCTCCCAGCTGGCTGAGAGTGTGACTACTGATGTTTAGCCCACATTTCCTAGGGCCTTCCCCATTTCAGGGTTGGCAGTGGTGATCCTAAATAGGTCTGCTCAAACACAGATGCAGGACTGAAATCCTGAGTAGTCACGGGGTCTCACAATGATGACCATCACACATTTCTTTTTTTTTTAGTGTTAAGAATTTCATTATGGTCCATATTGTATCAAAATTTACAATGTTGAATAAGGATGAAGGGTTTCCACCTGTTCAATACATTGACATAGTGACTTAACTAAAATATCACATTATTATTATTATTATTATTATTATTATTATTATTATTATTATTATTATTATTATTATTATTATTATTATTATTATTATTATTATTATTATTATTATTGTTGTACCGGTTTTGGCATCTCCCATGCCATCATCAGCCAATGAAAAATTTTGCAAGGTACTATAAGTGATTACATGAAATATTTATGCAGTATAGGAACATACACAGATCATACTATCTAGTGTTCTGAAATTATACAATTATATATATTATATACATTAAAATATGTGTGTGATTAAAATACAAAGACCGCTTAATCTTTTAAGATGTTAGACATGTCATAAAACACAACACTTTCTTGTGTGTCAAAAAGATTTTTACAACTAAAATATAAGTGAATGGCCTTGAAGAGTACAGGGTGTTCCTTTTAAAATTTTATCTTCAGTCTTTATACACTATCTAAAACATTGTTCCTTTTGTTTATGTGATTAGGGCATTAAATCATTGTTCATAATTTATATGAATCAGTTCCACCTAGTATGTATTCCTGAAATATTCATGATATATTTATATGAATCAGTCCACCTAGTATGTTTTCCTGAAATTTCTATGATATACAGATTTTGTCTGTTAGAGTGTCACAGTCTTTGTGTAGCTATTATAGAACATCTCATATGATTGAAGCTTGAACTCTGCATTTTTGTGTTTTGTAAAGTTGAGGCTGTGCGTTGATAGTTGAGATCTTGAAAATTTCAATATCAGGTGGATTTTCACAAGTTACTATCGATCTTGACCCAACACGGACCTAATGTATATATATGGGAGGGAAAAAGGAAATGAATAGTGTTTGGAGTAATTCAGGTGAACTCATAATAGATCCCAGGGAATCACTGGAGAGGTGGAGGGAATATTTTGAACATCTTCTCAATGTAAAAAGAAATCATCCTGGTGGTGTTGCGAACAGCCAAGCTCATGGGGAGGAGGAAAATGATGTTGGTGAAATTATGCTTGAGGAAGTGGAAAGGATGGTAAATAAACTCCATTGTCATAAAGCAGCAGGAATAGATGAAATTAGACCTGAAATGGTGAAGTATAGTGGGAAGGCAGGGATGAAATGGCTTCATAGAGTAGTAAAATTAGCATGGAGTGTTGGTAAGGTACCTTCAGATTGGACAAAAGCAGTAATTGCACCTATCTATAAGCAAGGGAACAGGAAGGATTGCAACAATTATCGAGGTATCTCATTGATTAGTATACCAGGCAAAGTATTCACTGGCATCTTGAGAGGAAGTTGGATGAAAACCAGAGTTGGATGAAAACCAGTGTGGTTTCAGTATGCACCAGGTAATTGAAAAATGCTACAAGGCAGTTGTGTTTATGTTTCGTAGATCTAGAGAAAGCATATGACAGGGTACCGAGAGAAAAGACGTTCACTTTACTGGGGGACTTGGAATTAAAGGTAGATTATTAAAATCGATATCAAAGGCATTTATGTTGACAATTGGGCTTCAGTGAGAATTGATGGTAGAATGAGTTCTTGGTTCAGGGTACTTACAGGGGTTAGACAAGGCTGTAATCTTTCACCTTTGCTGTTCGTAGTTTACATGGATCATCTGCTGAAAGGTATAAAATGGCAGGGAGGGATTCAGTTAGGTGGAAATGTAGTAAGCAGTCTGGCCTATGCTGACGACTTGGTCTTAATGGCAGATTGTGCCGAAAGCCTGCAGTCTAATATCTTGGAACTTGAAAATAGGTTCAATGAGTATGGTATGAAAATTAGCCTCTCGAAGACTAAATTGATGTCAGTAGGTAAGAAATTCAACAGAATTGAATGTCAGATTGGTGATACAAAGCTAGAACAAGTCGATAATTTCAAGTATTTAGGTTGCGTGTTCTCTCAGGATGGTAATATAGTAAGTGAGATTGAATCAAGGTGTAGTAAAGCTAATGCAGTGAGCTCGCAGTTGCGATCAGCAGTATTCTGTAAGAAGGAAGTCGGCTCCCAGACGAAACTATATTTACATCGGTCTGTTTTCTGACCAACTTTGCTTTACGGGAGCGAAAGCTGAGTGGACTCAGGATATCTTATTCATAAGTTAGAAGTAACAGACATGAAAGTAGCAAGAATGATTGCCGGTACAAACAGGTGGGAACAATGGCAGGAGGGTACTCGAAATGAGGAGATAAAGGCTAATTTAGAAATGATGGATGAAGCTGTACGCATGAAGCGGCTTCGGTGGTGGGGTCATGTGAGGCGAATGGAGGAGGATAGGTTACCTAGGAGAATAATGGACTCTGCTATGGAGGGTAAGAGAAGTAGAGGGAGACTAAAACGATGGTTAGACTCGGTTTCTAACGATTTAAAGATAAGAGGTATAGAACTAAATGAGGCCACAACACTAGTTGCAAATCGAGGATTTTGGCGACGTTTAGTAAATTCTCAGAGGCTTGCAGACTGAACGCTGAAAGGCATAACAGTCTATAATGATAATGTAATGTATGTATGTACGGTATGTAATATATGTATAATGTATATATATATATATATATAATTGTATAATTTCGGAACACTAGATAGTATGCTCTGTATATGTTCCTATACTGCATAAATATTTCATATAATCACTTATAATACCTTGCAAAATTTTTCATTTGCTGATGATGGCATGCGAGATGCCGAAACCGGTACCATAATAGTAATAATAGAAATGTGATATTTTAGTTAAGTCACTACGTCAATGTATTGAACAGGCGGAAACTCTTTATCCTTATTCAACATCACACATCTGCTGCTAACGTGCAGGTCCGAACTAGAGGCTTCCAGTTTCATCTGAAAACCTGCCTCCACTAACCTTATGCCATCACCATTGGACTTGAGATGAAGGGCATGACAGCAGGAGGAAGTGCCACAAGTGGAGTTTTGTTTAAAGTGGATCGTGGCTTCCAGGGAAGTGACCCACACACTATGATCTTGGAACTATACCTTGCAGCACAAATGAAATGCGACATGCAGGTTCTAGTACCACGACTGCAACGGACTGCTGCAGACTCGAAATACCAATGAGTTGCGCCTTCACAGCTAGTCCGTCTTGCATGACCTCATCTGCCTCCATGACCGTTAAGAACCACAAAAAGGAGGTTCCTCCGTCCGTTTTGCCGTTGGGCCAAATTCACAGATGATGGGTTCCACTGTCATTTCCTTACACTGAGGGGACCATCACTCCACCCAAAGGGGCTCATCTGCCTGAAGCCGTTGGCCCCTATGGCTCGACACTTGGCGTTAGCAGTTTTTACAGCTGGTTGCCAAGCCAGCCAACCCTCCTCCTTTCCCAATCCGGACTTGGGACCGGACAATGGTATTTTTCATATATGGTAATATATCCCAATCCATAGCCTTTAGCATATCCCCAGATATCATATCAGCTCCAGCTGCCATTCTGGTTTTCTCTTCTTGTATCTTTTTGTAAATATCTTTATTATTGTACTACCATTAAACTTAATGTTTGTGAACTAAGTGTCTCTAGGCCTAGGGTAGAGAAAATGAAATCTGTCTGCAAACGAATAAGGGTAGAAAATCTCCAGGATGAGGAAATTAGACAGAAGTACATGGATATGATTGGTGAGAAGTTTCAAACAGTAGACAGTAAGCAGGTTCAGGATATAGAAAGTGAATGAGTGGCATACAGGGATGCTGTAGTACAAACAGCAAGGGAATGCCTAGGAACAACTGTGTGTAAAGATGGGAAAAGGCGAACATCTTGGTGGAATGATGAAGTGAGAGCAGCCTGTAAACGTAAAAAGAAGGCTTATCAGGAATGGCTCCAAACACGGGCCGAGGCAGACAGGGATTTGTACGTAGATGAAAGAAACAGAGCGAAACAAATAGTTGTTGAATCCAAAAAGAAGTCATGGGAAGATTTTGGTAATAACCTGGAAAGGCTAGGTCAAGCAGCAGGGAAACCTTTCTGGACAGTAATAAAAAATCTTAGGAAGGGTGGGAAAAAGGAAATGAACAGTGTTTTGAGTAATTCAGGTGAACTCATAATAGACCCCAGGGAATCACTGGAGAGGTGGAGGGAATATTTTGAACATCTTCTCAATGTAAAAGGAAATCATCATGGTGGTGTTGCAAACAGCCAGGCTCATGGGGAGGAGGAAAATGATGTTGGTGAAATTATGCTAGAGGAAGTGGAAAGGATGGTAAATAAACTCCATTGTCATAAAGCAGCAGGAATAGATGAAATTAGACCTGAAATGGTGAAGTATAGTGGGAAGGCAGGGATGAAATGGCTTCATAGACTAGTAAAATTAGCGTGGAGTGTCGGTAAGGTACCTTCAGATTGGACAAAAGCAGTAATTGCACCTATCTACAAGCAAGGAAACAGGAAGGATTGCAACAACTATCGAGGTATCTCATTGATTAGTATACCAGGTTGCATCCGGGAGATAGTAGGTTCGAATCCCACTATCGGCAGCCCTGAAAATGGTTTTCCGTGGTTTCCCATTTTCACACCAGGCAAATGCTGGGGCTGTACCTTACTTAAGGCCACGGCCGCTTCCTTCCAACTCCTAAGCCTTTCCTATCCCATCATCGCCATAAGACCTATCTGTGTCGGTGCGACGTAAAGCCCCGAGCAAAAAAAAAAAAAAAGTATACCAGGCAAAGTATTCACTGGCATCTTGGAAGGGAGGGTGCGATCAGTCGTTGAGAGGAAGTTGGATGAAAACGAGTGTGGTTTCAGACCACAGAGAGGCTGTCAGGATCAGATTTTCAGTATGCGCCAGGTAATTGAAAAATGCTACGAGAGGAATAGGCAGTTGTTTTTATGTTTCGTAGATCTAGAGAAAGCATATGACAGGGTACCGAGGGAAAAGATGTTCGCCATACTGGGGGACTATGGAATTAAAGGTAGTTTATTAAAATCAATCAAAGGCATTTATGTTGACAATTGGGCTTCAGTGAGAATTGATGGTAGAATGAGTTCTTGGTTCAGGGTACTTACAGGAGTTAGACAAGGCTGTAATCTTTCACCTTTGCTGTTCATAGTTTACATGGATCATCTGCTGAAAGGTATAAAATGGCAGGGAGGGATTCAGTTAGGTGGAAATGTAGTAAGCAGTTTGGCCTATGCTGACGACTTGGTCTTAATGGCAGACTGTGCCGAAAGCCTGCAGTCTAATATCTTGGAACTTGAAAATAGGTGCAATGAGTATGGTATGAAAATTAGCTTCTCGAAGACTAAATTGATGTCAGCAGGTAAGAAATTCAACAGAATTGAATGTCAGATTGGTGATACAAAGCTAGAACAGGTCGATAATTTCAAGTATTTAGGTTGTGTGTTCTCCCAGGATGGTAATATAGTAAGTGAGATTGAATCAAGGTGTAGTAAAGCTAATGCAGTGAGCTCGCAGTTGTGATCAGCAGTATTCTGTAAGAAGGAAGTCAGCTCCCAGACGAAACTATCTTTACATCGGTCTGTTTTCAGACCAACTTTGCTTTACGGAGCGAAAGCTGAGTGGACTCAGGATATCTTATTCATAAGTTGGAAGTAACAAACATGAAAGTAGCAAGAATGATTGCTGGTACAAACAGGTGGGAACAATGGCAGGAGGGTACTCGGAATGAGGAGATAAAGGCTAATTTAGGAATGAACTCGATGGATGAAGCTGTACGCATAAACCGGCTTCGGTGGTGGGCTCATGTGAGGCGAATGGAGGAGGATAGGTTACCTAGGAGAATAATGGACTCTGTTACGGAGGGTAAGAGAAGTAGAGGGAGACCAAGACGACGATGGTTAGATTCAGTTTCTAACGATTGAAAGATAAGAGGTATAGAACTAAATGAGGCCACAACACTAGTTGCAAATCGAGGATTGTGGCGACGTTTAGTAAATTCTCAGAGGCTTGCAGACTGAACGCTGAAAGGCATAACAGTCTATAATGATAATGTATGTATGTATGTATGTATGTATGTATGTATGTATGTATGTATGTATGTATGATTAATGGAACATTGCTTATTCATGGGCTGCAGTTGTGAGTGTTCAAATTGAAAATGTGATACCAAATCTGTAATAGTTCTCCATAATAACGGACACTTCTTAACAATGTATGTTTTTAAAATCCCCAAGGTGTGTGCTATTGACAAGTTTCACAGATCTATGTATTAAACAAGAAGCAACCATTTCCAGGTTGGTATGGGAAGGGGGAGAAATAGAAAGAAAACTTTTTGTACAATTTTGATTTTAACCAGCACTTCCTCTGATGACTAGTATTCTGCCGACACCCGTCTTCTCATCATTATTACATGAAACTAATCTCATGTTTAGACCCGTATTGAAATTTGCTATAATATGCTTACAATATTGTGATTTTTTATTCCACCTTTTCAATACAATTAGTTTTATATTGTTAGAAAATCATAATGCTACAACACTATTTTATAGGGACATCTTTCACTTGATTTCAAGCATCCTCAGCCTATGTAATCATCTCAAGGTAAAGACCTGTCATTTTTTATTTGCTTTGACAAATTTGTGCTTAATTATAATTCTAAAATTAAGAAAAAAATTCATAAACATAGGAATTTGTGAACACATTAACAATATGAATGACTATACTAAAATTGGAATATCCGTTAATTCTAAAGACATTGACGTCCAAAACACAGTATCTTCAAATTGTTGAAAATTTGACTAAAATTGTTTTCCCTAAGTTCTAGTTCTAGCTTTACAGCTAGGCATATCCTTTTGATTTTGGAGGCAATTCCCTTTTCTTTTAATTAACATATTTGGTTGTTTACTTGTAAAACTAATTTTCCTCCGGGATTGCCTCCCTTAATTCTGTTCCGATTTAATGCACACGTGTTGGAGCTATGCGTCTTTCACTGAAGCGTTTTAGGAAAGGCAGCACTTCCAAAGGCCTCTGAATTAAGTTTTAAATTCTCGGCTTTTCTTTTTTTTCTTTTTCATTTTCCTTGTAAATCAAATTGTAAAGTTGATTTCATTTTCTTCAATGTAACTTTAAAATGTAATTAGGATGCCGCCGGTTACGTTTCATCATGCACTTGTGTGAAGAGTTAAATACACCTTTGAAGAAAAGTAAGGTAGAAATGTTTTAGTAATTGACATGCGGCAGCACAGATTCCTGTAATGTTAAATTTGTGTATTCTGAAAGTCATGGATATGAACCTCGTGGTTCATTTACATGATTCTTTGTTACACCTTTATTGCCAATGTTACCTTTGTTTTAATTTGCTGTTGTTTTTTTTCATGTTAAGCCTTCTTTTAATTTGTCAGTAAATGTGGACTGAAGGGTAACCACATTAACGTTTCTTTCCACACAATGTCAAGTAATACACCATCCTCTCTGGGATCCCAGCCTGCTTTCCCACATCCTTCACTAGTTGTCATGTTGGTAATCCTGTTTGTTTTGGTATTTAGCAACATGTGTGTCCGAAACTTGCGATGGTTATAACTGTTGTCTCGTCATTTGGTATATTTCCCTTTATCCTTATTATTATTGATTTAAATGTGTTATTTTCATTAATGTTGCCTGTTTTGGGGTGACAAATACCATTGTATGAATTTAATACAGTATAATTCCATTAGTCCGGCAACCAACAGTCCGGAACGCCCGATGGGCCGGCACCATTCGAGGATTTTTTAATGCTATTTTTTTTTTTTACGTTTATGACAGTTAAAGCGCACGGCATGGTTCAAAACCACCTGGAAGTGTCCACTACACAATTGGCATTATTGGTTGTCACCACACAGAGGTTCACTTCATTGTTTTGATTGCGAGCACTTTTCGCTACAATATTTCTTGTTGCAATGTAGGATCTGTATTACAGTAGTGCAGTAGTATAGTGAATATACATATCAAAGTGCCTTGTGGAAGTTTTCTTGGTATTGAAGCAGTGACAATGTTCTCAAAACCAAAACCTTCTTCAAGTTCCAAATCAGGAGAGAAACATAAGCACATAACTCTGACCATCAACCAGAAACTGGAAATCGTCAGAAGTCTGGAGAAAGGTGAGAATAGAAATATTTTGTTGAATTAATTTAATATTGGCTCGTCAACCATTTATGACATTAAATAAACAAACAGGCGAACTACTGAAATTTGGCTTCCAGACAAGCATTAAAAAAAACCAAAACTGTAACAGTTAGATAGCTTATTGTACAAATGGTTCAGTGCAATACGCTCCAAAGGAAACCCGGTAATGGGGCCAATGGTTATTGAAAAGGCAAAGAAATTTGGACAGCAAGTGAATGCAATTTTACTGATGGTTGACTCAGAAACTGTAAGTTTCAGCATGGAATTCGAAGACTTGATGTAACCGGAGAGATGCTTTCAGCAAACCAATATTCGGCAGAAAAATACAAAGATGAGTTTGAAGAAATAATCCCAGTTAATAATATAACAGCTGATCAGATTTACAATGCTGATGAAACAGGCCTACTATGGTGGAGCTTACTAACATCTACTCTAGCTGCGGGAGGTGAAAAGGCGGTTAAAGTCTTTAAAAAAAGCAAAGACAGATTGACAGTTTTGCTATGTGCTAATGCATCTGGAAGCCGCCGAATAACTCCTTTTGTAATTGGTAAATCTAGAAAACCTCGGGCATTTAAAAATGTAAATACAAAGTATGTTACAAGTGTTATTATTTTTTATATCCACCTATTCAATACAAAGAGATCTTTTTAGAAATTAAATATTATTATAAAATGTTAAGGGACATGTTTCGCCCATATTAAGGGCATCATCAGCCTCAAATTCAAACCTGTATGGTGAAAAATCAGGATCCTAATTGCTCTTACAAGCCATAAAAAGAGGATATCATTATAGGTGTCAGTCTAAACATACAAAATATTAGAATGTCCTTGGCTAAAATTGCAGTATCAAGCTGCATGTCATAAGTTCACATGAATATACTTTCCGGAGCATTGAAAAACTTGTTGGGGTAGGGCAGTAAACAGCTCAGTCTTTATAATGAAAACAGAAATGTGCCTCCTTGAAGATGATAAGAAAAAGCAAAGCTGATACACTGTTACAGATGTCAATATCATATGTTGTGATAAGACAACAGATCTCTTAAATGGCTATTCAGCTGCCTATAGTCTATTTAACTGGCTGAAGGAGTGAAAGTCGAATGTGTTATGATAAGATAACAGTCTTCCTTACGGAATTGTGGGAGCAAGGAAAAAGCATTCGGTTGTCTATAGATGTATTTATCTTATTTGAAGGACGAAAGTCGAAGGTTTATCGACGTTGATAGAGCTCTATGGTGTGAAGTCTGTAACAAGAGGAGAGTGAATGCTTAGGAAGGTATTTTTGAAGAGAATGTGGGTTTAAAGAAAGGTAAAACATGGAAAATATATAAAAACACTTACCCTTTCGTCTGTGAAGATGTAAATCAGTTATGGAAAGGTTAGTTGAAGAAAAATAACGTTATGTATAGGTTCATTTATTTCTTTGACTGTTAATGCAGTTGCTATGGTAGCGTTGAATGACTGACACTTGTACTTCTGGTATTGTATCGATGTGAGATTGGCGGAGGAGGGTGTGGTTGAGGGGAGGGGGTAGGCGGAGCGTTAAGTTTATGTGTTGTTGGTTGCGAGAGATTTACATGGTTGGACAGGGAGGGAGTCGTGTTGGGTTGCGGGAGAATTGTGGGGGCGGACATGAAGGGAGTCATTAGTTAGTTAAAGTAGTGCAGGTTCTAGAAGATGTTAACTTAAGATTTTTAAGAATGTAGTTATGTTTTGAATTTAGAGTTTGCAATAATTTGGGTAAACTTTCGTATAATGGATTCTTGACTTCAATTAAATCATTGAGGTTTAGATTTTTGTTGTAGTGTTGGTCCAAAAATATATAGATGGTTTCAAGTTCATTCATCAACTTTCCTTTGTCTACTGTTTTAATAATTGTGAGGTCTCTTTCTGTTGTTGTGAAGTGATGTCCTGTTTCTTTCATGTGGGAGCTCATTGCCCGCCCCTACAATTCTCCCGCAACCCAACACGACTCCCTCCCTGTCCGACCATGTAAATCTCTCGCAACCAACAACACATAAACTTAACGCTCCGCCTACCCCCTCCCCTCAACCACACCCTCCTCCACCAATCTCACATCGATACAATACCAAAAGTACAAGTGTCAGTCATTCAACGCTACCATAGCAACTGCATTAACAGTCAAAGAAATAAATGAACCTACACATAACGTTATTTTTCTTCAACTAACCTTTCCATAACTGATTTACATCTTCACAGACGAAAGGGTAAGTGTTTTTATACATTTTCCATGTTTTACCTTTCTTTAAACCCACATTCTCTTCAAAAATACCTTCCTAAGCATTCACTCTCCTCTTGTTACAGACTTCACACCATAGAGCTCTATCAACGTCGATAAACCTTCGACTTTCGTCCTTCAAATAAGATAAATACATCTATAGACAACCGAATGCTTTTTCCTTGCTCCCACAATTCCGTAAGGAAGACTGTTATCTTATCATAACACATTCGACTTTCACTCCTTCAGCCAGTTAAATAGACTATAGGCAGCTGAACAGCCATTTAAGAGATCTGTTGTCTTATCACAACATATGATATTGACATCTGTAACAGTGTATCAGCTTTGCTTTTTCTTATCATCTTCAAGGAGGCACATTTCTGTTTTCATTATAAAGACTGAGCTGTTTACTGCCCTACCCCAACAAGTTTTTCAATGCTCCAGAAAACATATTCATGTGAACTTATGACATGTAGCTTGATACTGCAATTTTAGCCAAGGACATTCTAATATTTTGTATGTTTAGACTGACACCTATAATGATATCCTCTTTTTATGGCTTGTAAGAGCAATCAGGATCCTGATTTTTCACCATACAGGTTTGAATTTGAGGCTGATGATGCCCTTAATATGGGCGAAACATGTCCCTTAACATTTTATAATAATATTTAATTTCTAAAAAGATCTCTTTGTATTGAATAGGTGGATATATAAATAAACACTTGTTACATACTTTGTATTTACGTACATTTCAATACGGACCTAACATGAGAATTATAACATGTAATTTAAAAATGTTACGAACTTGCCTGCTCATTATGACGCTCAATCAAATGCGTGGATGACCGCCACCCTATTCGAAGACTGGTTCTTTCATCATTTTGTGCCACAAGTCGAAGAAAGCTTCATAAACCTTGGTCTACCAGAAGACAGCAAAGCGATCCTTCTTTTGGACAACTGTAAAGCTCATCCACCAATAGCTGAGTTAGTTTCTGGAAATATATTTGCAACACTTCTGCCGCCTAATGTTACGTCACTGATTCAACCAATGAATCAAGGGGTAATCCAGAACTTTAAATGTTTTTATAGGAGTTCTTTTGTTCGCAGCCTGTTAAACGCTGAGTGTGATGTAACTGAATTTCAAAAAAAAGTTCAATGTACAAGATGCCATCTATGCTGTCACATTGTCTTGGGCTCAAGTAAAAAATGTTACTTTACAACGGTGCTGGTGAAACCTTGGGCGAACTGCGCATCCTACATTTGATTTAACACCACAGACTGTTGAGAAGAAACAGCATCCCGAATCAGTGTCTGAAGTTTTGGATGTTGTAAGAAGTGTAACCAACAACAATCCTTTGGATAATGTATCTGAAGAGGAACTCGCGGAGTGGATTCAAATGGATAACAATGAACCTACCGAGCAGGAGCTAACCGATAAGGACATTATCCAAAGTGTATTAAACCCTCAACCTATACACAATCTTGAAGAGAGTGACTCAGATGAGGAAACCAAAGAAAAGGAGAGAATCAGCTGGGCAGAAGCTGCAGAGTCTCTAAATAAATTCATTACTTTTGCTGAGTGTAATAGTAATTATAATGCCACTGAACTTATTGATTTACATATCATCAGAAATAACTTTTATGCCAAGCGACAATGATCTCGAAAACAATTTTTTTTATTTTTCACCTTGTCGATACACTAAATTGCTTATGGGAACTTATTGGTTAAAAGTGGTACATGTTTCATATATTATCAACATCTTCAGCCACATAACACTGTTTAGATGAAACATTCATATATTGGCAAAGTATCAGTGTTTTAGAGGAAGTGTCCTTAAAATTAACATAAGAAGATTTACAATATTAAAAACAAAATACTTAGGAGAAATTATATAAATTCTTTCTACAGTTGAAAGCAGTTGTCAAGGAAACATTTGTATAATAATCCATAGAGAATATGTCCTAATGATTATTCTTTTCTTAAAAAATACGCTTCATCACTACTACACCAGACTCAAGACTGTAAAAAAATGACAGGAGATACTGTTCCAGAGGAAAGCAGTTTTAAAAAGAATTGACAACTAGGAATTAGTAATATTTTCATCTGCAATAGTAATGGGAACCAGAAGAAGACAGCTTATAATAGTATGATTTTCAGAGCTCTAAATTTTCATTTACCTGTAAGAATTTTAGAAAGGAAATCAACACGTTGTATACAGTAGCCGAAAGTAATGGTTTCAGTAAAGCTTTCGCGAACAAAATTCTTAATAAATTTAAAAGTAAACCCAAGACCACCTTAGAAAAAGAATCTTCCCCTAAAGAGAAATTCACCACATTTACCTTTAATAATAATAACAACATATATCCTATTTCAAACATCTTTAAAAATCACAAGTTAAAAGTAGCTTTCAATACTGTTCACAGCAATGCAAAAACATTTTTAAATTCTCATACTGTCAATAGCAACAAAACATTCTCAAACTCTGGGATATACAAATTAAAATGCCAATTGTGTTTTTCAACGTAGCTTCAATATAAGATACTCCTCAATGCTCTGAAGTACAACCGCTACTCAGCCATGAGCGAACATTGTAGGGAGAAAAATCACAAATACACAACAATCGACCAAGATTTAAAGATCTTACACTATGAACAGAAAGGCCCTTACTTAGTATACTAAAAAATATTTATATAGATATCGATCAATATAACAATCCTGTGCACAACTTGAATGAAATCAATGAAAAGAAAAATATATTATTGGAAACCTTTGTCCCACTCATCTGTGAACAATATATTAATAAAAACGAGTTTGACTACCGACATTGTAGAACAAGACCCGCCCTTCCTTCAAAACCCTCCTCCTGTGACTCACCTCGTCCCTCCTCTTCGTACCTCCCTCTCCATTGCCCCCACCCAACCGCATCGGCACAGATACATGGTAAGACACGCACAGGCAATGTGACTTGAGACTGACAAGGTCATTTCCATTCGAGACGACAACTTTTATTTACAAGTAAGTTAATTGAGTTTTCTTTTCTTACATTAATCTTGACTCGTTTTTCATCCACTCACAATTCCTTTTCTCAATACAGATGTTACACATGTTTTAATCCATGGTATTGACGGTGTCACTACACTGCTTAGCACAGTGTCTTCATATTAACAGTCAGCAAGTTTTATTTGTCAATGAAGAACGACCCATCAGACGAGAGGACTTTGTACCTCAATATGTTTTTAATTCATTAATTATGATCACTGTCGTTTCACTTCATCAAGATTTTAATTTGTTTGTGTTATGCATTAATTGTTCTGCCACTTGAGAATAGGCTAAAACATCTAACAGATTAGTTTGATTTGTATTGTTGTACTTCCTCTAATTAGTACCCCCATTAGGATGGTTGTACATTCTCACTGATGTACAGCAGGAGCATCTTGGTGTTATACTTCATATGCACATTTTTCGAGTGCTTCATTTATACGATTATTTTTTTTATGTATATTTTTCATCTTCAGTATCTCTGACACGAATAATGTGATTGTGTGTCTTTAGCTGCAAGGCCTTCAAGATGATGTGGAGGAGCTACGGCGGAATATAGACGGTCAGCGCGCTCTTGAAGAGCTACGCAGAGAGGAACAAGAGTCCAAACTGAACAATCTGCAGGACAAGCTGTATAACATCCGTACAGACATCGACGTGGCTGAGGACCGTCTCGCCTTGTCTAACCGTATGATGACCAACATGCTCAACGGAATAGAGCGCATGTTCCACCTGATACGGTGTGACAGTACTCCGCTGCTCGATTTGTTGGGTAAGAGCTCTTCTTCCTTCATGGGCCATCTTAATCCTTTTCCTGTTACTATGTGGGCACATGTGTTCTCAATTCTGTGTTTCTATGGTGTACTTTGTGTATACAGGACAAACATAAAAGCCCAGATCCCAATTATAAGGAATTAACCAAATATGATTATAATCACCAACCCAGTACCCTCAGCACAAATCATTTGGAAAGTTATTCTTCATCATAATTTTGTTAGCATTTTCCGCTTGGGGTGGACCGTTCCTGCTTTCTTTTGCATCCTGTGCATTAAGATTCAAGGTTCTTAGGTCACTATTCAACGTGTCCAGCCACCTTAAGTTAGATCGTTCTCATTGCCTCTGATCATAATAAGGTGTTGTTTGAAAGACTTGTCCTCGGCTACTAAGTCTCCACTCCTGCATTTTTGCATTGATTGGAACCGCATCTGTTGGTTTTGTTACTGATATGGTTCAGTGGAGACATGTCTATGCAGTGAGTGCTCAGTTTCTTGGGGAATAGGCCAGTACTTGGTACTTATAGTCCACTGTATCTTTGATTTTAGGAGGATGGCAGTTTTCCTATCCTACATCTCGCAATCACATCCAGGTTGCTGTGATTCTTAATTTAGTCAACATCCTAGGTCTAAGAATCAAAGAAATATTTAGCCATCTAATCGATACCTTTATTTGCTTTTGGCAATTTTATAAAATCATTAATAGTACATATTTCGACTGCTTTGCAGTCATCATCAGCTTCATTCATGTGTGCTTAGGTGTAAATAAGGCAAAAGTATGCACAATACAGTATATGTTTTCGTATTAGCCTTGATATCTTCTCATGGGAAACTTAAAATTTTTGTCTATTGCGGGAGGATGGTAGTGGTAAGGCGAGGTGGGAGAATGCTTTAAAAAATGATTGATAACTTGTCCTTAACTAAAATATTGTTAAAAGAATTTTCTTCTTGCAATAAGAAGATAAAAACGTCTTTTAACTTTCTTTCTTAGCTTCCGTTCAGAAGCATACTTCAAAACACTGACTAACTTGTTACCAACTAACTACTTGAGATGTTATTAAAGTATAATTAAAACTTATTCTTAACTAAAATACTAATAAAAAGATGTCATCTGCCAGTTGAGGAGTTAAAATCTTCTTTGTTTCAGTCCCATTCATGTTTGTACTTGAAAGCATGTGGAAAAACCTGGTTAACTTGCTATTTTTTTGCCAAAGATGGATTCTTAGAATGCTCAGATGACAGACTGTATGGCACAACCCAATTGGAAGCCGCACGCTCAGGTATAAATACAGCCGCCTCCCCAGTAACCATCACAGTCGCCAGCGGGACACAGCAGAGAGTACTTGGACAACGCCAGAGAAGATGACTACGGTAGCAGTAGTTGAAATTTCTGGTAGGAATGAGCAAAGTAAGACCACTGCAGAATAGCCCGGAAGACTTTTATCATATTGACTCCGGCCATGAAAGCCTTCATATTTTAATGTGCTAAACATTTTGTAAGATAACTTTTATATTGTTATATTCTCTTCCTTGACGTGGTCCTTGATTACTAAATGCACCATTCGGGACAAATATTCCTTATGGGAATCAACATCTACTAAATGTACTCTCAGCAGACATCCTGCCACCTGTATTCGGGAGATAGTGGGTTCGAACCCCACTGTCGGCAGCTCTCAAGATGGTTTTTCGTGGTTTCCCATTTTAAAACCAGGCACGGCTGCTTCCTTCCCACAAGACCTATCTCTGTCGGTGCAACATAAAACAACTTGTAAAGCTCTTCCAAGTGCCAGCCACTGCTTGAATTCATCTTCACAGTTAATTTTAGGACCAGGGAAGATAAAGTCCTTAATCACCTCCATCTTGCCATTGTTAGTTTTAATCTTGAGATCTGTGTTTCCTGTTGTCATGATCTTACTTACTTACTTACTTACTTACTTACTTACTGTCTCCATTCATCTCGGTCCTCAGCTTTTCTTCTCCAACGTTTAACTCCTAACTTTCTAAAGTCATCCTCAACATCATCAATCCATCTTTTCCTGGGTCTTCCTCTCCTCCTCCTTTCATCAAGTTTTCCTATAAACACCTTTTTAACAGTGCAGGTTTCAGCCATTCTCTGAACATGACCGGCCCACCTCATTTTCCCCTGCTTAATTTTAGTAACAATATGTGGCTGGCCAAACAGTCCTTGCAGCTCTACATTTGTCCTCATTCTCCACCCATCCAAATATCTTCCTTTCCCACCGTAATAGCCACTGTTCTTCTCTGGAGCATTCTGATCCATACATAACTATTGGTCTTAGTACTATTGTGTATATTTTAATTTTTGTGTTCCTGCTGACATTCCTGGATTTAAACATATTTTGCAAGGCGTAAAAGCATCGGTTTCCACTTGTTATCCTCTCCTGTATTTCTATGAAGGTTTTATTGTCCTCTGTTATTATAGAGCCTAGATATTTGAAAGATGTGACTCTTTGATATTCCTTCCCATTTAATCTTACTAATCTTACTGTGGTCCTTCCTCTTACTCCCTCTGCATCTCCCATCTTCATATATTTTATTTTGTTTATATTCACTTCTAGTCCTAGGTCCTGTGCTTTCTCTTCTAATACTGAGTAGCTCTCTTCAAGAGCTCTTTCATTTCTTGCAATTATTGCTACATCATCAGCATATGCTATCACTTGTGCTAATCTGTTCAAAATGGTTCCCCCTGGGTTGATGGGCAATTGACGGATTACTTTTTCCAATGCTAAGTTAAAAATTAGTGTGGAAAGTACATCTCCCTGTTTTAGTCCTCTCTCCACTAAAAACTCCTCTGACAGATCTTGCTCCACTCTCACCTTGCATACTGTTGTTTTCAAGGTCATTTCTGTTAATCTAATCAATTTCCTTGGGATTCTAAATTCTTTCATAATCTTGTAAATTTTACCCCTATCTAGACTGTCATATGCCTGTTTAAAATCAACATACAGCTGATGTAGCTGTTTGTCATATTCATAAAATTTCTCTAGCACTTGTCGTAATATAAATATCTGATCCAGAGTAGAGCAATGTTTTCTAAAGCCTGCTTGGTAATCCCCTAATATTCTTTACATCCATAATTCCAATCTTAAGGCTAGTACCTTACCAAAAACCTTGTACGTTCCATCCAGCAAGGTGATCCCTCGATAATTTCCACATACTGCCTTATCTCCCTTTTTATGTATTGGGTAAATTATATCCAATGTCCAATCCTTGGGTATTTTCTCCTTTGTCCAAACCTCATTAATCAATTCATAAACAGCCTTTTCTATTCCCTCTCCCCCATATCTCAACAGCTCTGACTCCATTCCATCTTCACCTGGGGCTCTATTACACTAGCCAACATGATTTTGCGGTAAAATAGAAAATATGTAATTCTTATGAAAATCACTGCCTTGATTCCGAAAATGATGGGTTTTTTTTCCCTATCACGTCTAGTTTTGACGCAATTCGGTGTTTTAGTATCTGCATGAATTTGTAAGATGTAATGTTGAGATATGTACTCGCGCAACATTTTTTAGAATTTAATTATGTGATTTGACTTGTTATTGTTTGCATTTCATTATAGGTTTATTGTAATCTAAGTTTTCATTTTGTAGTTGGGGGTTTTCTGGTAAATGTGTATTTAATGCATGCAAAATATGATTACGTTTTGCAAACTGAAATTCACATTAATATATCAAATTTAATCAATACTAAGTATCAACAATTTTACGTAAGAACAAAATAACATTTTGTAAAATTGACACTAAACCAGACGTGGTACGCCAAAACTAATTTTTTTTCTCAAATTCTGCGTTAAGAAATTCATGAAACCCACCTATTTTCATTTTTACCGCACAAAAAAAGTTTTTTTTGCAGGCTAGTATTATTCTTTAATGCATTAATTGCAGCTTTGACCTCTTCTAAGTCTGGCTGTTTTATTGATTCCTCTTCCAATTCTCTTTCTTCCCCATCAACATTTATATTTTCCTCCTCTCTATCATCTTCATTATTTCCATTGAGTAACTTGTAAAAATACTCCTGCCATCTTCCAAGCACTTTGCTTTTATCACTCAGAAGGTTTCCATCTTTATCCTTGAAGAAAACAGCTCTTGGTTGAAATCCTCTCTTAAGGTCTTTTGTTCTTTCATAGAACTTTCGTACCTCATTTCTATCCTTCATTTCATCCAGTTCTTCGATTCTCTTTCTTTCAAAAGCTCTTTTCTTATATCTACATATTTTATCTGCCCTTCTTCGTTTCTCTCTATACTCTTCTACTGTTTGTCTTGTTCTCCTTTGAAGCATTCTGTTCCTAGCATCATTCCTCTCTTGGATTAATGTTGAACATTCCTCATCAAACCATTCTGCTTTCTTTACCAATTTCTTCTTTCCGAGGGTACTATTTGCAACTTCACTGATAGTTCTTTTCAGTATCTTCCACTTCTCCTTTCTCTCATAATTCCCTTTTTATTTCCAAAGATTCATCCATTTTCTTTTTGTATTTCTCTTGCAATTCCTCATTTTTTAGACCTTCAATATTGTGCTTTGCCTTTCTTCTTACTTTTTCCGTTCTTGCCAAATCTATTTTTTATCTGTACTTGACTCTAACAAAATAGTGGTCTGTATCTGCATCAGCACCTCTGCAGCTTCTAACATCCATAATATCTGATGCATGTCGCCTGTCAATGATAACATGCTCTGTTTGATTTCTTGTCACACCATCTGATGAAATCCAGGTCTCCTTGCGAATGTTTTTCTTAGGATGCCAAGTACTTTTAATTATCATCTGCTTTCTACTCACAAAGTCAATCAATCTCAATCCGTTATCATCCTGTGCCATTACTGCCTGCTTCTTCTCCACTGTACATCAAGATATGTTGTCCAGACATCATTACGCCTTGCCCTTTCCATCTTGGTTCCTGTAGAGCTGCTATTTTCACTCCATACTTATCCATTTCATTCTTTAATTCTTTCAACTTGCCAGGTCTCTTCAATGTCTTAACATTCCACGTTGCTAATATAATATCCTTTTTTCTCCTCTTTAGCCGTTTTTCTCACCGGTTCATCACCAAGTTTTCCAGTCCTGCTTTATTCATTCTTAAGGTATCCGTAACAGTTGTTTTTTTACAAGGTAGGGGAGTTAACCCTATGCTCAACCCCCAACCTGGAGGACCAGGGTATTACTCTTAGTCTGGATCATCACCTTAGACCTGTCCGGCTTGGGTGGCCCTACCAGGAGCAGATGCTCCCGCCGGCATAGCTCTAAGGATCATTTGACCACTCAAGCCTCCAATAAACACCCGGCAAAATACATTTTGCCTTCGTCAAGGTGGTGATACCTTCGGGAGGTGTCATGATCTTAGTCGTCTTAATATTTAAGTACAGCCCATCTTTCTTGCTTTGGTCCTTTACCTTCATGATCAGATATTCAGGGTGGTCCATTGTACACACAGTCAGACCAACTTTCCTAATAACTTCTTTTGCACCCATGTTGAAAATTGCAAGGTACTGTAAAACTTGGGGGAAAATTTCAAGTACATGGTAGTAGACATGGAGATCAGTGTGGAATAAGGAAGCATAAAGAACAGTGTTCAGGAGGAGCAGTGCTGGTTGGTTAGAAGATGTCTTAACACATTGAATGTCAAGGTCTGGGTCGCAAAACTTTCCCCGGGGCCAAATGTGTTTTTTATGTGAATTGTATTATTTTGCGCATGTGGATTGCTACCTTGAATTTTATTTTCTTCTTCAACAGTTATACAGTCTTATTTTCATAATTTTCACTGTCATGCACATATGAATGACGTGGCCCTGTGTTCATTTTTAATGTTCTTTTCTATTAATCTTTTCAGAATTGATTAAAATTTGTTAAGAATGAGTAAGAGACTTCGCACAGAAAGGCTATCTGAGGTAGGATTGAGGTGAGAAAACACACAAGACATGTCCTGGCATGCCTCAACTGTACCAATGATTTCTGTACTGCATACTTTTTATTCAGGTTGTTTTAGACAACTAGACTTATTTTAATTGTTGAGCAAGGCACAGGAAAAATTCAAATACTACAACCATTACCAGAGACAGTTCTGCATGCCTTCAGTTTGAATAATAATTTTAAAATTGTAAAACTTGTAAGTCTAGAGCCGCCACTGGTCATTACATATTATAGGATGTTTAGAATATGTTTAAAATACAAGTGTGTTTGATAAAATATTTCATTTGTTTTCAACTAGAATAAATAACAAATTTATTTGTGCATATTACGTTTACATTCAGCATGGTATAGCCAATTCCATTACAGGTACGGCCACACCAAAAAGCAACACATGGGCTACACTTTAAGGCTACCATCTGATTTTACCGTAACGTCGTTTGTATGCGAATGACGAAGCTGATACAGCTCATCTGCACGTCATTCATGTGCAGTAGAGGGAAGTTCAGTGTCATTCATGTTTGAATGACGTGGCATTCAATGTCTTAAGGGTTCCATTGACATGCCGAGCTGGAAAAGGGATGTTGATGAAGATGTAAATTCTTGTCCGTCACGTGATGGTGCTGCTCTTTTCAGCCACATCTGCAATGGAGTCAGCAGCTTGTGACCTTTTAACCTGTCCTCCTCCTGGCAGTACTGAGAATCGAACCTGGGCCTCCAGTGTTGATTATGATGATGCCAAATATGTCTTTATCGTATGCATGGACACTGTAACATCAGACATCATCTGCTGATGATGTGTTTCTTGCAGATAAATCGTGTCAGAGCCTAGAAGGAAGGATCAATTGTATGAAAATGGTCTGCAGCTCAACATTAAGAAAACTGACTACTTTCAATGTGAATTGCAAATGAAAGGCACCATGGATGTTAAGGCTTAAAAGCACCCAATTTAAATGCTTCTTGATGCTTAACCATGAGTAAACTGAGCGGCAAGTGACCAAACTTCTCTGCAACAAGAACCATTGTTAAAAATTTCACTGTGATCCGTATTGACAGTTATGTTACAAAAGGTCAACCTAATCAATACTTGTATTGTAAAAAGAAACCACACAATCATCTCAAGGGGAAAGTGACTAGACCTGTTCAGAATGCTGGCCTGCCTCAATAAGACTCGAGCACACCCTCTGTGGAATGGCAATGAAAATGTTACATTGATCCTTAGCACACATCAGACAATGGATCGGAGTTGATCCACACCCATTCATTCACTTCTTCATTCCTTCACTCTATAATGTCTGCATCTCCACAGTGCTTACGTCTGAGATATCATTTTTTTTTTTTAAACTCTTGGTGTTCTTGATTCTCGATTTGTAATCTTCCCTGTTGCAGACTTCTTTTCTTTGTATTCCCATTTCTTTCAGGTCCTCCTTCACCTCTGGATGCCAGTGCACCATCATTTTCCTGGTCTCAAAAAACCTTACTACCTGGTTGATCAGTCTGTAGAGGTGTTTCAAGAACATTGCTCTCTTCTTCCAGATGGTATCTGAGATCTTTTCCATCCTGATGATCCATCCTCTGTTCTTTGGGGTCACAGTATCTTCCTTCACCAGTTGCAACTTCTTGACCAATCCTATTTTTGTCAGGTTCAAAAATTCATCATTGGTACATCTTTGTTCCATATTAATCTCTTAACTGGTGGTAAAAGGCACTCTCCAGTTGTATCCTTCTGCTAATTTCCATATTCTGTCTTCAATTTTCTGTCAGTTCACTTCCCAAATATTTGAAGTGTTCTGCAATTTCCTGCTCCTTGTCCTCTTTTCATATTTTTTTTCTTCCTCTACTCATTACCATTGTCTTGCTCTTCTCCTCACTGATCCTTAATCCGTCTATTCAGTACTGTACATTCAACTGTTGTTCTTTCCCGATCACAACATCATTACATTCTTTCCCTCTATAATCTTTTCCTGCTGCCTTTATGATGTTATCCATCAGCATTATGAACAGTAAAGGTGACAGCATATTCCCTTGTCAACTCCAATGTCAATTCCAAACCTACTGTTGTAACAGTTATCATATATTGCTTTTAATACTGTTATTAGTTCGTTGCCAATGCCCATGTGTGTTGCACTTTCACAAACTTTTGTTCTGGGGATGCTGTCATATGCCTTTTCTAAGTCATTACTATATCCTTCCAATATTCCCAGCTCTTTTCCATGCTCTGTCAGAATGAAAATGGGTTCCACTGTTGACCTTCCACTTCTCAATTCAAATTCTTCCTCTTGTAACTGATTTTCCATCTTTTCCATTCTTCTTTCCAATATCCTTTCCATTATCTTGGCAACATGGGAGAAGATGGTGATTCCTCGGTAGTTAGCACACGTCTTATCTCCCTTCTTTAAACCTCATTTTCTGAAACCGTGAGCACTGTTTTCTCTCTCCACACACACTTTGGAATCCTGCTGGTCCTGCAGCTTTGTCATTTCTATGGCTACATAATCTATTCCCACAGCTAAACTTTTAAACTGCCCATTCCACCTCTGCCTGGACTCCTTCTCCACATGTCTAGTTTCTCACATTCAACATTTCACTGAAATATTCTTTCCACCTGTTCATTATCTCTTCTGGTTTTGTCAGAATTACCTTCTCTTTATTCTTCACAAATCCTGTGTTCACTATATCCTTCCTACAGTTTTTTTAATAATTCCAAATACTAATTTTTTCCACAGTTCAAATCTCCCGGGGTGAGTATTTTTCAACTTTTTTCGGGTACTACTGTTTTGCAAACTCTTTTCACGTCCATGTATCTGGCTCTACTCTTTTCAGTCTTTTGTGTTTTCCATTCCTTCCAAGTTTTCTTCTTTTCCTTTATTTTATCTTCCTCAATGTCATTCCACCATGTTGTCTCTTTCTTTCCTACCTTTCCCGATGTTCTGCCAAATGTTTTCTCTCCACACTTTACAAAAGCATCTTAAAATTATTCCATTTCTGTTCGGCATGGTTAATGTCTGTCCTTGGTATCAGTTTTTGTAATTCTGTCCTAACCTCTTCCTGATCCTTATTTTCCTTTAATCTCCTCTCTTTCACTTTTTCTTGTGACCTTGCCTACTTTCAACTTTGCTATCACTACCCTATGGTCATCTCCTAACATTCATAAACTCTTTCCAATGCCCTTTTCCCACTAGTATGTATTCAATCAACATTTTCATTCTTCTGTCTCCCCCTCCATACCCGGTAATCTTCTGGTTAATTTTCTTCCTGAACCGTATGTTTCCTGTTATTAATTGATTTCTTTGGCAAAAGTCGATTAAATGATTGATTCTTCTGCCATATCCACATGGCCCTAAAATCTCTTCTCTTCCGAGCCTCTCTTTTCCCACTTGTGTAGTCAGATCTCCAATTATAATTCCTTGTCTCTACTTCTTCAAGGAATTGTTCTGTATTCTATTCTTTATTTCCAGTTTGTGAAACAATCTCATGTTACTGTCTCAAACTGTACCCTCACAATCTCATTTGCAAACGCTAGACAGTCAACCACCAATTCCTCTTTTCTGGTATCCCATTCATATAATGGCAATTTCTTGCATATTTTGGTGCCATTCTCTGATCATTTTGTCAAGAACACAGTTGAACAGACGGACTCCTGTTATCATCCCAAAGGATTCCTATAGTATTCCTCTGAACTTGACCTTGGATGTTGTATCGATCACCACCTGTTTAATGGTCTTCTAAGATCTATATCAGTGTTTCTCTATCTACCAAAGCAAATCACAGGACTCCTTGAAGTTGTTCCCCTGCTTTTTTTAATGCAGGTTCAGGATCTGTTCCACACAGGCCCTAAAACCTCCTCAGTACACACCAATTTCCAGTCCCAATTGCTTTCTGCTCTGTACGTCTTATACGTCTCTGCAAAAGCGATTGCTGACATCTGCTTTATCACCTTATAAAGTGGGTTTATCAATGCTGATGTCCATTCTAAAATTTTGCCCCCTGTGGATGGGGGCGGTAGAATAACACCCACGGTATCCCCTGCATGTCGTAAGAGGTAACTAAAAGGGGCCCCAGGGGCTCTGAACTTTGGAGCGTGGGTTGGCGACCACGGGGCTCATAGCTGAGTGCTGGCATTGCTTCCACTTACTTGTGCCAGGCTCCTCACTTTCATCTATCCTATCTGACCTCCCTTGGTCAACTCTTGTTCTTTTCCAACCCCGACGCTATTCGGTTTGCAAGGGCTAGGGAGTCTTTCATTTTCACGCCCTTCGTGGCCCTTGTCTTCCTTTGGCCGATATCTTCATTTTTCGAAGTGTCAGACCCCTTCCATATTTTCCCTCTGATTAGTGTTATATAGAGGATGGTTGCCTAGTTGTACTTCCTCTTAAAACAATAATCACCACCACCACCACCACCTCTAAAATTTGGTTGAGAATTCTCTCAGTTCAACAACCACTCTGTCGTTGGCATATTTCCAAAGTTCTTCTCTGGGAGCTTTGTTGTTATTCAAGGTCTTGAAGATGCTCGTGACTTCTCCCATATAAATCCAATATAATTTGTCCGTTATTGGACATTATACATTTTCCAGCTAACTCATTCCTAGTTGCCAGCGTTTCACCTCAGTATGCCAATTTGGATTCATCAGTTGGTAACTAGCACAGCTACCAAGACACATGGCTAGTCTATGTAGTGGAAGCCACTGCATAGGCTACTTGGAGTCACAGGCACAGTCGGAGGTTCCTGGGTTCCTTGCGGCTGTATTAAAATGTCTGGAATGATGTTTCTCAGTTGAGTTTTACGAAGCAGTCTGCCGGAATCTTACTCTTCTCCGCATCGTGTGCTTTTTTTCCTTTCTGGTTTCTGAACTTCAGGCTTGGTGTACAATATCCGCTCAGAGTGTTCTTCAATGTTTTATAAAAGTCCCAGGTGTTATGTTTGGTTTGATCTGAATCAGGCATTCTTTTTCATGATTTCTCTTCAGATTCCAGTTCTCTTCCTTGTTTCCTGAAACTACTTCTGGTTTTTTGGTGTTTTCTGGGAACACCAATTCACCCATGCCTTCCAGCATTTTCCAAATGCTTCATCACCATCATACGACCACCATGCATGTTTCCTTGTTTCTCTCTTGCAGTATCGATCCTAACCATTCCCATTTCTGGTACTGTCTTTTGTTCAATTCTGTTGCAAAATCTTTGTGCATACTAAACTTTTCTGTTTGAACTGTGTTCCCGTTTTTCTGGGATCTTGGGATGTTGTTGACCTCTTCTGTCCATCAATGTATTGAATAAAATAATGAAAACAGGGGGTTTAAATCTCTTGCCTTTGCAGATGGTACACAATCTCAGATTGAACAGTACTAGTGAGAGGCATTTTCCTCTGCTGAACAGAATACTAAGAGGAGCACATATATAAGATGGAAAACTCCTCTGGGATAAACAGTTCCATTAAAATCAAAATCTGCCATCTACTCTGTATACTGTGCCCTATATAGCCTCAGAGGACAGTTCATGATGACAATTCTGTTTGTTCTTCCTTCTTTTCTTATAACAAAAACAGATTTGGAATCACTAGAGCAGAATCTAGAGTGAGCACAAGTGCTCCTTGGCTGATCCCTCCACATGCTTTTATTGCAGGTCCCAACTCGCACACGACAACGTACAACGTGCTCCTATTCCTCAGCATCATTGAGCGACGCACCATCGAACTCCTCAACACTGTGTTCTTCCTCCAGAAGAAGGCAGAGGGTGAGGAATGGGAGGAGGAGCCTCCGGCACCAGTGTTGAAGGAAGTTATCCCTACCAAACTGCGCCCAGTGGCAATTGGAGTGATGACGCCAACACAGCCATGTGTTCTGTAAGTTTCTGCCTGTCGCCCAACAAACTCAGACAACTGCATAATGGGGTGGGTACTGGGCTATTTCACATAACAGAGGGCTCCACCGACATTCACGTCTTTCAAAGGTAAAATGTACTGAGTGTTAACGTGATATAGCTCTGGATTTAGGGATAGGTGGGTTTTTGAACCCCACTCTTGGCTGTCCTGAGGTTCTAGGCGAATGCTGGGACAGTCACCCCCTTATCCAGTTTCATTCACCATCATTAATTTCATCTTCTATTCTTGGGATGAACTGAAGAGTATACTTATTGGGCTGCTTTAATGCAAGTCAGAGTACGAAATTATGAAATACATTCCTATGGTTCCTCGTGCATATATATGTCAGTGACAAAACAATTGTCTGAGAGGCCTAAATGTGACTCCACACTCGCAGCATCTCAATATTTAACGCAAACATGGGCTATACGACAGTAATGTCCATGTCTGTGGTGTAACACTGTTAGCTGCCGTCTGCAGGGACCTTGGTTCAATTTCGGTAATGCAGCTCATGTCAATTGAAGAGAGCTGCGTCACCTTGGGATGAGGACACCACTGTGATAACACCTTTAGATGTATTGCTCTATAACCTTTAAAACTATTTTAGTTTCATCCTTATTTAGCATCAAAAATTAAAATACACACAATTTAGTAAATAAGTGCAATTTAACATTGCTCATCCAGTAAGCAGTTTCAATGCCCGTCGTTAAAAGGTTCATAATAATAATAAATGCTATTATAGTTGCTCTGTACCATAATCAATTAGTATAAACTATGTCATGGAATTACATGAGATGCATGTGGTGACTTTAATAACTCCCCTTTTTTAAATATACAATTGCCAGTTATTGCCGCATGATTTGAAACATTATGGATATCCAAACATAGAATAACAAGTAATTAAAGCGTATTATATTGACATTGGTTGTGGCATCATACACAACCATTACCCCGGCTCAAGGGAGATAGGGTCATCTTCTCTATCCTTCACTTGAGTAATTCTTGTCTGGTGCATCCACGTTGCGGGGTGGGTATCCTCCACATCAGTAGGCCGGTGTGAAGGAGAGTTAAGTTTAGGCAGGGACTCAGGGTATAACATGGAACCCATGCCCAGGGCTACGGGTGAAGACCTTAACAGCATCTTTGGCAGAGAAGGAGACCTTTGGAATGGTGAAGATGGTGGATGAGGCAACCCGTCCTCTATGGGGAAAATTAGAACAGGAAACCACTGCATTATAGGGAAGAGGGATCTTCAAAGGCTAAGGGAGTAAACCCCGAAAGAAAATCCTTAGATGGATTAGGCTTAGAAGATCAGCAGATGAGTAAATTTGTATTTGCTTTTAACTACAATACAAGCCTCAGATGGAAGTTTAAAAATAGAAATGGAATTATCAAGTCTCTGACAACAGTTGCACAGTATGATGGTAATGCTGATGTTCGTGCAAGTGTAAGATCAGAGAACAAAACCCGATTTGGAACAATAAATATTTAACAATGAACGGGAAGGAAAATGAATTGATTTACATAATGGAGAGATGAAAACTCAACCTCCTAGGATTAAGTGAGGTAAAATGGAAAGGGAAAGGAATGAAGAAACTAAGAAAGGGGTGCACCTAGTACTGGAAGAAAAAGAAGAGTTCCTCAATGAACTGGAAACACATATTGTTGGAGATGGGATCATGATAATGGAAGATCTGAATACTCATGTGGGAACTGATAGAATGGCATATGAGAATGTTCTGGGCCCCCCATGGGTATGGCGATAGAAATGAAGATGGAGAGAAACTGTTGGACTTTTGTATCAGAAATAACCTGATAATAAAGAACACATGGAAATGGAGAAATGTTGGAGAGTTTACCAACAAAATTGAGCAAGATAGCTGAGGAAATCAGAAACTATTATACAGCTGGAAAATGGTAAATAAAAATGTAAACAGACTCTGGGATGGGTTTAAAGCAATTGTTGAGGAATGTGAAAATAGGTTTGTTCCTATAAAGGTGGTAAGGAATGGTAAGGATCCACTATATTATAACAGAGAAGTAAAGAGACTAAGAAGGAGGTGCAGACTGGAAAGAAATAGAGGTAGAAATGGTTATGGAAGTAAGGAGAAATTGAAGGAACTTACTGGGAAATTGAATCTAACAAAGAAGTCAGCTAAGGATAACATGATGGCAAGCATAATTGGTGGTCATACAAATTTTAGTGAAAAATGTAAGAGTATGTATAGGTACTTTAAGACAGAAACAGGTTCAAAGAAGGACATTCCAGGAATCATTAATGAACAAGGGGAGTGTGTATGCGAGGATCTTCAAAAGGCAGAAGTATTCAGTCAGCAGTATGTAAAGATTGTTGGTTACAAGGATAATGTCCAGATAGGGGATGTGAGAAACACTAAAGAAGTATTAAAATTTACCTATGATAACAATGACACTTACAGTAAGATACAAAAGTTGAAAACTAGAAAAGCAGCTGGCAATAAGGAAGCAATGCACCACTATTCAAAAAATGAAATAGGAATAAATGTGAAAATTATCGAGGTATAACCCTATTATCACATGGGCTAAAATAATGGAGAAAGTCATAGTTTAGATAGTTTAGATAGTTTATTGCTTCCACCATCAAATACAGAAAATGTACGCTGCGTATTGTCGGTATTAATAAAAATAATCTATAGACAATATCTCAGCCACAATGCCTGAGTCATTATAAAAATTATTTTAGCTACCTATATTAGATCAGTTTTTAAAATACCACATTATAGATACTCTTCTACACTATAAAATGCCTTTTTCCTTAAAAATTGTGACAGTACCCTGTTAAATGCACTATTGTCTAATGTTTGAATATGTAGTGGAAGCTTATTGTACATCTTAAGCTGTTGATAACAGTGGCTGTTTGTGCTTTTACTAAGCCTGGAGAGAGGAGTATCCAGATCATTCTTGTATCTTCTGTCGTGCATGTGAACTGTAGATCATCTTTAAATTCAGAAAGATTCTCTGTCACATGCATAATATTTGAAAGTATTCTATTCGGTTCGTTACGACCCCTGAGGATCACGAGTGACTTGTTCGCTACGTCTTCTTTCTTCCCTATACCTCTTCATTGTCTCACTCCTCCTCTTTCTCTCGGCTTCCGTGATCTGAATCTGGATCCTGGTGTCTGTCCATCTGCGACCTCCCACAAGCTTTTTGTATTTGGACCTGGACCTATCCTGTACTGTCATCAGTGGATATTTTTCCTTTATGCCAATAGTCTACCAATCTTCTCTGACTTCCTTCATCCACTTTCCAGTTAAGCAGGTTGCATTCCATATCTTCTTCGTCAGCCTACTGTCATCCATCCTCATGAAATGTCCAACAAATCCTAACCTTCTCTTCCTTATCTCACTTGAGATTGGTTCCTATACTCGCATATAGTTCCTGCCTTGATCGGTGTACCCAGATTTCACCTTTCATTTTGGTGCCCCATATATGTCTCAAGATTCTTCTTTCCTCCTTCTCCAATTGTATGCACGCTCTCTTGCCCAATGTCAGCGTTTCAGTTGCATATAATATAATAAGAATATATAAATAGGAAACTGTCATAATTTCTAGGCTCACAAAGGAAGTTTTACAGGAGTCTCTAAATTCTAATCCACAAATTAGACGGACTGCCTTTTTCTGCCAAATAAATACATTATTTGATGTAGGACAATTGCCCCATAACCTGATCCCATACAGTATATGAGAGTGAAAGAAAGCATAAAAGGATGCAAGTAGCATATCCCGACTGATGCAGGTTTTCAGTTGCCGTAACAGATACCACACCCTGGCTAATCTCTTACAGAGTTCTGATGTATGTATTTCCCAGGTAAGTCTTGTATCTACATGTAGGCCTAATAATTTAACAGAATTATTACAGCCATTATTTACAGTGTGATCCAAGATAAATAGGATATTTTCTGTTTTAGTGACATTAATTGTGATGAAACCAGTTTTTAGCAATTTTAACACGTGTTGACTTGATTTTGTAGTGTTGATATCAACATTACTATTTAGGAAAGTTGTATCATCAGCATATAGAACTGATGTGCAGGGAACATTACATGCTAGGTCATTGATATAGACCAAAAACAGGAAAGGTCCCAAAACAGACCCTTGTGGGACACCAGCTTTAACCGTTTCCATACCAGATTTTTTATCACCTATTACCACCATCTGTTTCCTTTGATGAAGATAGGATACCATTAATTTCAGTTCATGACCCCTCACTCCATAATAACTGAACTTATGAATTAAGATTTGAGATTTCATGCGAGACACAATCAAAAGTTTTGTCAGGTCAATTAATGTAGCACGTGTGACTGTTTTATTCTCAAAATTATTTTATATGTCTTTGATGACACATACAACTGCTTTTATCATTGAATGACCCTTTCTAAAACCACACTGTTTGTTGTAAAGCAAATTATTTTTGAAAAAGTACTTGTCAAGTTGTATCAAACTTCCACCCACCTAAAATCATTATTCAATACATTTGAGGGAAGATCAAAGTTATGCAACCGGTCTGAGAAATTATGTTTACTTGCGTCCCCATCTGATGACATGTGCTTTCATGTACAATGATAAAAGGATTCAATAATTTTGCTCAGAATGGGTACTATTGTTATAGGGCAGTAATTTTATGGGCACATTCTATCCCCTTTTTTAAAGACAGGTATCACTCAGGAAAAATGTCAATGGCATTAATATCATGTCAATAACTGCTTTGATTGTATTGTTGAAGAGACCATAAATGTCTTGGGTACTAGATGAATTCAAATTAGTAACAATACTTCTGACTGTTTGCAGATTTACTTCCACCCACCTAAAATCATTATTCAATACATTTGAGGGAAGATCAAAGTTATGCAACCGGTCTGAGAAATTATGTTTACTTGCGTCCCCATCTGATGACATGTGCTTTCATGTACAATGATAAAATACCTATTACACTGATCAGGTTCTAGAGGAATCACATCTTTGTTATTTGAAGTTTGACTAGCACTTCTTATGACAGACCTTGCAGCTTTGCATTTATTGTTCGCACTTTGGATATACCTGTCATTTGCTGCAAGTTTAGCCTCATGTATATGTTTTTATATACCTATCTTAATATAATTTTCTAGTTTTTGAATATTTTTTTATCCTCTAAATTATTATTTAGTTTTTACTTATTATAATCAGCTAACTTAATGGTAGACATTTTACCCAAATCAGGCATAAACCAGTTTTTAACTCTATTTCTTGGTTTAGAGCTGTTGGCCTTAATAGTTACAACTTTTTCAGGGAAGGCTGAATTAAAATATATAATTATGATGTTAATGAAATAAAGTTGACATCACTCATGGCATAAAGGCTAGTTCAGTCTATTCTTATTAATTTTTCTTGGAATTCATTAACCCCTTTAATTGATATGACACGTCTGATGCATTTTAATTCTTTTGATGACTCGATGACTCTTCTCTTACAGTTAACTTTAAATTCAACCCAAATACCACCGTGGTCTGACAATACATCTTGTCCTAGAAACAAACATTTGTAAAATGATTTGTGTACATTGGTTACAACATTATCCAGGCATGCATTATTTCTTGTGGGTTCACCATGTGTACAATATAAATCATGCGATCTTAACATATTAAGGAAGTTTTGAGTATTTTGAGATACTTCAAAGTCACCAGTTATAGCAATCTTTGATCATATTTACAAGTTAAATAAGAAATCAACTTCTCTAACTGTGATATAAATAATTTTATGTTGGTGTTATGGGCACGATGTACAGATACTACAACAAAACATATTCACACAATCTGATAGCTACTGATTCACATAGGTTATTAATGCAAAAGGAGGAAATATCTACTACTTCAAATTTAAGTGATTTCTTAATATATATTGCAGCTCCACCATGTGTCAGTGGAAAGTCTTTAGTAAAAATACTTCCTAATTCAAACTCATGAGGTATATATAGATTGGTCTCAGCTCTAGTCAGTCAGTGCTCATTTACACACAAAATATCAGTAGGCCTTTTATTGAATATTAGGTATAATTCTCATAATGCCTCCACCTGTGTACACGTTGGAGGAAAGGGTATTTATGTGCGCAAGTTATGTGAAAACAGAGTCTTTCAGGGAAGTCATTAGGCGATTTATAGTACAATTTCCCCTACATCTAATTCATCCAGTTTATTTCTAATTGACTGTAAGTTAATGTGAAAAATAACTATGTTGATCATGATTGTTTCTACAGGTTCATTGATTTTGGTGAGCTGATGAGAACCTAACCTAGTCTGTCTACCTTGTACATTAATACTATTCCCCAATACAGTTTTAAAGTAACTAACCTTTCTAGACTACCATAAGCACTAATATCATTCCTTGACTCTAACACAACAGACCAACCTACATCGGTCACTTTCTCTACTTTTTTAGAGGAATGGGAGAAGTTTTACACTCTACATCTTTAATTGCATTAGCAAACTCTAATATACTATTTACAACATTCCTTTTTCCCAACCTATTTAGGTGCAGACCATGCCAGGTATAAAATCTTCCTAAATTACTTTTATCTACATATTTTACATTCTTGAAGTGCCTACATATTTTCAAAAGTTCTTTATTAACCTTGTTTACCTCCTTGTTAACACAAGACCGTGCCGGAAGATCGTGTCTATGAGGAACCGAAAATAACACAACATTGGTGTGATGTGACTCCTGTAGTCTTGATCTGAGGGAAGAGATCATTCTTCTTGCATTATTTCTTCCCACATCATTAGTCCTTGCTAGATAAACAGCAACCCCTGTAGCTCCTAAATGTTTACAGTATTTTTGACTTTCTGAAGTTATGTCATTAAAATTTGCACCAGGCTTAATCACAGCTGAAACATCATGCATACTGTTTCTAATTAGTTCTGTAGCAATATTCCTCCTCTGACTATCAACAAAAAGTCTTATCTTCACAGATTTCCACGAGGTTTTGCAACTTGGATTTACAAGATTCTTGTTACTTTCACTTCGAACATCCAACAAATTTACTTCAGAGCTGTTGTCTACAGATTCATGAGTGCCACTTGCAAGGGATTCAAACCTGTTCATTAAAATAGGAAAGTGGCAATCGTCCTCTATCCACTTTCTGAAGCCCGCGTCTTTTACCGGGACCGACTCCCATCGTCTACAGTTTTTAGGCCTAATTTTTTCAGTTTGCACAGGTTCATAATTCGAATCCAATGCAAGCTCTAATCCACAGTTCAAATACTTACACTCCATCACATTAATCTTATCCTTAAGTGCGTCATTTTCAGCTTTAAGATCCTCAATGTCATTTTGCAAAATATTGATAATTTCCAACACATTTTCATACTCTCTATCTTTAGATTTCGAGTCGCCATCACCGATAACAACATTCGCAACGCACTGATCACAAAAGCAGTCTTCAATTGCATTAATTTTTTCCTCCCTGGGACTCTTCCCGCACTTAAAATGCCACCAACGATCTCACAATTTACGCACGATACCGTTTTTAACTGTTTTATGGGATTTACCGCACTTATTATCAAGTTTTACACTTACTTTCGTGGGAGTAGACATAACCGTGTTCACAATACCGGATGCTATTTACGTGAAAGACTGAGGGATATAATAGAAACACAGTTAGAGGAAGAATAATATGGCTTTAGACCAAATAATGAACAATAGACTTCATATTTACAGTGCGAACAATAATGGAAAAACATCTGGAAAGGAACAAGGAAATCATGTTTGTATTATTGGATTGGGAAAGATCTTATGATACAGTTAAGAGAAAACATGTATGAGAATGCCTACTGAAAAGGAATGTACCAAAATCATTAATTAACAAGATAAAAATGTTGTATCATGAGAGTAAAAGCAGTGTACAAAGAAAAGCAGCTCGATTTGTTCTGGGTGATTTCCGACAAAAGAGTAGCGTTACAAAAATGTTGCAATGTTTGGGTTGGGAAGAATTGAGAGAAAGAAGAAGAGCTGCTCGACTAAGTGGTATGTATGTCTCAAATATTATTACTATATTATAAGTCCACCTGTTCAATACAATACAATATGATCCACTATTTCATATGGTCAAAAAAATTTTATACATAATACATAAAAGTCAAAGGTACATGTTTCACCCTCCTTACGGGCATCATCAGCCTATATCAATCTTAAAAATAATACAAATAGAGACATTCTAATCTTATAAATTATAGGTTAAAATGTTGAAAAATGATTTCGTAAAACATTATACAATAACATCTAAAACAACGATAATGCACCAAAGTATGTTAAAAGAGAGTGAATTAACAGTTTTGAAGATTAAAACGTGATTAAACATGAAATTTTGAGAGTTTAAAACTAAAATGGATCCATTTTTTTATAATATCATTAAGACTGTGATGGCCTTGAGTGTAAACACAATCATCAAAGGAGGATGTTTCTTCAATTCCCAAGTTGAATCCAAGATGGTAAAATCACTGTCAGTTATTTAAAACGGAAGTGTGAACGTGATAAACATGTTAAAATGTATATGGTTGGGATATCTGAAAGTCGAAAAGAAAATGGAACTGCTTATAGAGGCGTTGCTAATGATAAAACGTATGTCAAAGCTAGCGGAGTTCGGAAATTATGTGGTAGTCGAATGGGTCTAAAAGATAGTCAAGTTGATGTTATAATTCCGTTGAAACATTTGTTGGAAGAAATGGTCAGGATTTTTCGTACGGTGCGTATTAAGTACGTCAGGTTGTTACAGCAACGCTAGCTTGACTGGGTTTTCGACTTCTTTATGTATTATGTATAAAAATTTTTTGACCATATGAAATAGTGGATCATATTGTATTGTATTGAACAGGTGCACTTATAATATTGTAATAATATTTGAGACATACGTCAACTTCAATACGGAACCAAAATGAGAATAGTTACTTGTAAGTGGTATGTTCCGAGCTGTCAGCGGAGAGATGGCATGGAATGACATTAGTAGACGAATAGGTTTGAATGGCGTTTATAAAAGTAGGAAAGATCACAATATGAAGATAAAGTTGGAATTCAAGAGGACAAACTGGGGCAAATATTCATTTATAGGAAGGGGAGTTAGGGATTGGAATAACTTACCAAGGGAGATGTTCAATAAACTTCCAATTTCTTTGAAATCTTTTCGGAAAAGGCTAGGAAAGCAACAGATAGGGAATCTGCCACCTGGGCGACTGCCCTAAATGCAGATCAGTATTGACTGATCAGTATTGAGAGTGGTGACTCTGAAACATTTTATACAGAAAAAGGTCTCAAGCAAGGAAGTGCACTCTCGCCATTATTGTTTATTATATTGATTGGGTGAAATCATGAAACGTGTAAGACAGAGTATCAGTAGTGATGAAGTGAATGCTTTGGTATTTGCGGACGATGTGGTGATTTGGGGAAAGACTACTACTACGAAACATTTTCATTCCTCCACTGAAGGGGGGAGGCGGGCATCTCTCAGGCCGGGAGATTTGTTACGGTGAAGGAGATGTGCGCAGAAGGTGAGGGGGTAGGCGGCCGTTGCCTATACTACGAACTGTCCCGACATTCGCCCTAGTGCAGGAGAATGGAAAACCACGGAAAACCATTCTCAGGACAGCCGACGGGTGAGGCCAGGCGAGAAATGCAGCCCTGTGCCCCAGGCCCGTCTCCCGAATGCAGAGGAGTAGAGCTACGGTAGAGCCGTGACCACCTCTCCTCTGCTCGGTTGGTCAGTCAGAGTACAGAGCTTATGGGACAACATCGCACTCTGCATCTACCGACCGCCTGGGGAAAGAGAGGAAAGGAAGTACAAAGGAGACTGGACATTTGGAATGAAAATCTGAAGGAGTTTGGAATGGTAATTAGTAAAAAGAAAACTGTAGTTATGCATTGTGGAAAAGAGAAGCCAAGTGAACATAGACTGAGAATGGTTAGAGAATGTAGAACAGTTTACATATCTGGGTAGCATTACTAATGGAAGTAATGAAATCAAGCCTGAAATTAATAACAGACTAAGTAATGGTACAAAATTTATCATCAAGTCAGAGAGCTTTTATGGGATGACAAATTACTCAAGAGAATGAAATTATCATTATATATACAGTATTTCATACCAATTGTAACATTCGGCTAGAAACGCTGGTAACTAATAAGGGACAAGATAGTAAGATCCAATCAGTAGAAATTAAATTTTTAAGAACATCGGTTAAAAAAACCAGAAGAGATAGAATTCAAAATATTAAAATCAGAGGAGAGCTAAATATAGAACCGTCAGTACAGAACATACAGAAAGCAAGACTGAGATAGTTCGGACATGTAAAAAGAATGGGTAGCAAGAAGAGAATTGGAAAGGGAAGTTAAGGGAAAGAGACCAGTTGGAAGACCGAGAGGAAGGTGGATGGATCAGATTTGGAAGGACATAAGAGAAGCTGTATTGGATGTGGCGGAAGTAATAGAGCAGGAAAAGTGGAAGGACAGAAAGGAGTGGAGGAGGCTTGTTAACCACACCCAGGCGACTGGAGTGGGACATTAATGATGATGATATATTGAAATTAGATAGATTTGCCCTTTATTATTGTATTATATTCCCACTGTAGTTGTATGGTTGTGAGAGCTGGACGTTGATACAGGCAAACAAAAGGAAGATGTCATTTTTGAGCTCTGGTGTTGGTGAAGACTCTTATGAATACCATGAACTGCCAAAATCACCAATAAGGCAGTTTGCCATTAGTTGGTATGATTCTGATGCTTTAGCCTTATTATGTTATCAGATGAATTCGAAAAAGCAATCATGCTAGAAATAATCAGCGGTACAAGAAGACCAAGTTGCCATCAGGGGCGATTTCTCCAAGCATGCTACGCTTGCTGTGCAAGCGCAATATTTTTCTAAAGCAGGTGAGTTAAAAAAATTACAATATGTACTGTATCTGTAATAGATCTGCATTGTACAAATCGCATGTTGCATATATCTTGGTGAGTCCAGGGAGGCTTGCTCGTGCCTTAGGAGCTTCGGCGGAGCTGTCGACACAGCAAGAAATGTATGCGCGTGCAGGTTTCTTCTCTCCAAGGCCGGTTGCAAGCTGTCACGTTTGTAATATGTAGTTGGAAGCTCTGGTCTGAGAGCTACAGATCTAGTATGTTGTGTCAGTGAGTAGTGTACTGTAAGTTCCTGATCATCTATTTTGAATGATTTGACGTGCTGCAATAGGTTCTGAACCGTGCATTATTGACAGCTTGTTGTCAAATCCACTTTCTTGGGGGACTATCCAAGAGAAAATAGTCATTATTAAGAACGGCAGGCCTTGTCCGGCGCTGCCAGATTTAAAGACACAGCACAGGGAGAAAAATAGAGAATATGTACGTTCGTTCTCTGTATCTCAATATAATAATACGCACTGGTTGACAGGGTCCAAGAAACTGAATAGACTGTTTTACTGGCCATGTTTACTATTTTCTGCTGATAACGGTGTATGGTGTAAAAGTGGCTTTGACAATTTGAACACCATTACAAGCCATGAGAAATCTGCAAACCATATGAAGTGTTTCTTGCAGTTAAATAGCTTTGGGCGTACAAGGATCGACCACCAGCTGGATGAACAGAAACGCATCAGTGACCAACTTCATAATGAAAAGGTAAAGAAAAATCGTGACATACTTAAACGACTGATCGATGCAGTGTGTTTTTTAGCAAAACAGGAACTACTATTTCGCGGACATGATGAGTCTGCAACTTCCGTAAAC
The DNA here is from genome assembly GCF_040414725.1 of Anabrus simplex. Lineage (NCBI taxonomy): Eukaryota > Metazoa > Arthropoda > Insecta > Orthoptera > Tettigoniidae > Anabrus > Anabrus simplex. The sequence continues at coordinate 105,878,283 of NC_090279.1, read as the reverse complement.
AGAGAGAATTACATCGAACTTCTACAAATTATAAGTGAATATGATCCTCTTCTGGCAGCTCATTTGAAAGACTCCACCGTCGTCTGCAATCCAAAATGATTTAATAGCAGAAATAAGTTCAGTAATTGTGAGAAAAATAAAGGAGGAGCTTAAACAAGCAACTTTTGTGGCAATAATGTTGGACCAAACGTCCGATATTATTAATAAGTCACAACTCTCTACTTTACTCCGTTTTGTAGATGAAAGTGGTGAAATTCAAGAGAGGTTTCTTGGTTTTGTTGACGTTAGTAAAGATTGCACTGCTGGAGTCCTCTTAAATCATGTACGTGCTATTTTAAAAGAGTTCAATTGTGAGAAAAAGATTGTGGCTCAAACATACGACGGCGCTGCTGTCTTAGCCAGTCATGTGAATGGGCTTAATAAACTACTTCAAGACCAGTATCCATATGCAACATTTGTGCATTGTTATAGCCAACTATTGAATTTAACACTATAGCAGTCTGCTTCAAAAATCAAAGAATATACAATTTTCTTCCAAACAATGTCAGGATTTGCTGCTTTTTTTTCAAAGTCTACAAAGAGAACAGCTGCTCTTCGAGATTTTGTTCAGAAGAAGTTGCCAACAGTAGCACCAACGAGATGGAATTTTGCTTCACATCTTATTAATACTGTGAAGGAATATTATGATACGCTGGTGAAATTCTTTCAACATGTACAGGATACTTCAGACGACTGGGATGAAGACACTACATTGAAAGCACAAGGATTTTGGTTCTTCTTAATTAAGTTCAACACTAAATTTCTGCTGGCAGTGTTCTCCAAGATTTTTTCATTCTCCGATACTGTGTTCAATATTTTACAAACAAAAAGTCTGGATATTCAGTACTGTGGCAAGAAGGTTGAGGGGCTCTTTTTAAATATCCAGTCTATGAGAGATGAAGAGTTTGGTAGTTTGTATGGACATGTTGATACTGAAATTGATGTTTATGGAGGACAGCCAGGCTCTAAAAATTGAAGAATTAGTGATGTACCAGAAAAATCAAAATACAAACGTCTATTCAATGAAATTATTGACAATGTACTTGTCCAAATAGGAGAGCGTTTTAAATGCATAAAGAAATTTGTGTTCTTCTCGTTGTTGGATTGTGATTTGTTTGAGAAGCACAGAAATAGGTTTCCAGACAGTGATGTTACTGCCCTAGAAAAGACCTATGGGTCAGTTTTCGACATTGTTCGCTTAAAAACCGAATTAAGTGTGATGTATTCATCCTCTGATTTTAAAGAGAAAAGTGTTTCAGACTTAATGCAGTTTATGCATACTAATAAATTGTACATGGGTATGCCAGAAATGTTCAAGCTTGTCAAACTTGTAGCTACTACATCCTGTGCAGAACGTTCTTTTTCAACACATATTGCAGATCGACTCAAGGTCAGGAGAGGCTATCATCATTAGCTATGTTGTCGATTGAAAAACGATGGCTTGCAAAAATTAGATTACAGTCCTCTTTCTATGATGAAGTTATTGATGGTTTTGTAAAGAGAAGCCGCAGTGTAGAGTTTGTTTTCAAGTAGGAAGATCTAATAAATAGTTGCAATTTTTCTGTGTACATAGTTTGACATTTACTTGTTTAAATTATAAAATTACTGGATTGTCATGATTTGTTAATAATTATAAAATGTGTCTGATTGTTATTCTTTTGCCCATTCTTGAAGGTGTGACGTAACCAGTTTGAATGCATGTTCATGTAACCGATGATTAAAATGTTCATGCGATTTAGTTTGATTTTGTTGCTTTGCTCGAAGCCTCACTTCCCTTTGTCTGCCTGTTTCAATGTCCAAGTGTCACATCCATACATGAACAGTGGGAATATGATCGCATTGACTAATCTGTACTTGGTAGCCAAACTGATATCTCTGCTCTTCCAGATCAGGGGCATAGTCATCATAGCGATTCTTCCAAGCGAAATCCATCTTTTAATATCATGACCACAGTCTACACTTTGACTGATTTTGGCTCCTAAGAAGATGAAATCCTCCACAGTCTCTATCTCCTCCCCATTTAGCTGTACCACACTCATCCGTAGTCATAACTTTATTATTGAGATAGAGGCCCATTTTTTCACTTTCATCTTTGAGGCAGGAAATTAAAAGCTTTACATCTTTTTCTGTTTCTGCCAGCAGCATATCTCAAATTGTTTGTAGTTCTTCCTCCAATCTTCATACCAATGTTGAGCTTCTCTAAATTAAACTTTTGCATAATTATTTCTACATACAGATTGAAAAGAAATGGTGAAAGAATGGAACCTTTATGGACACCCTTCAGTGTCACCATATTATGTGCGAAATTCTGCCTCTTGTTCTGTATCAACTGAGTCAGATGTAAGGGCGCCCCCAAGTCCATAGTCTGTCATGTTGAACACAGTCAATAAAATTTGTAGTCAAAAGCACATGTAAACTGTTTTGTGGTGTTCAAGTGCTTCCTCCATGATCCACAGCAGATTAGCAATATGATCGCGGGTGCTACGACCTCGAAGCTTGAAAATCAGGTAACTCAGCTTCAAGGATGGGTGCAAGACGTTTCTGTATGATTTTTTAGAAGAACTTTGCTAGCGTGTGGAATCAAAGCTGTAGTACGATAATTAGAGCAGTCACTGACATCTCCTTTCTTAGGCAGTGGGATAAAGATTGATCTTTTCCGTCCCCTTGTTCATGTGGTAGTTTGCCATATCTTCTGGCACAAAGCAGTGATAGCTGCCAAAGGGACAGACTTTAGCAGTTCATCTGGGATACAATTTAAACGAGATAACTGTTTCAGTGCCCATTCCACTTCTTCCAGATGAGTTGCACAACTCAAGTGACACCTGGTGGCTCTCAACTCTGGGAGGTTCAAAACATAGCTTATGCACCTCCTCAAGAAGGCTACATTATAATCTGCAACAATAATTTCAATAAATTATTCTTCTCCGTTTGATTGCAGAAAATTTGTCTATGATAGATTTGTTAAAACCCATTGCAGTATATCCTGACTAATTCCTTCTCAATAGAGAGCATTCCTCCCTCATTGTTTTATGTAAGAAAGGCAAGTCATCGGCACTGACACAATGAATCTCAGTGATTTTATTATTTCACTAAATGTGGTCCCTAGTTATTTTGAAGCAGAAAATGAAGATGAGGTACAGCACTGGACACAGCTCAAAATTTACTCTCATATATAGAATTTCCAGTTCAATCTTAATTTTATTTTTATTTAAAGTTAAAAACTTCATAACTGATCCATATTGAACTGAGAATCACAATGTTAAAAAAGAGAGGCTCCACCTATTCAATACAATGGTAAACTGTTGCACAAAATTATGTTACAACATGTTTAATTTGGTTTGGGACCAGTTTCGACACATATTTATGTTATCATCAGCCGATAGAAAAACATGGCAAGAAGTATACAATTAATTATCAACACACAAAAAAACACATTAAAGGATAACTGTAACACATATAATCCTTTCATAAAGAATTGAACAATTGAAGTTCATGTAGTTTTTACACTCTTGGATACAAGTGAAATGAAACACTTTTCCATGAAGATAATTTGTTGTAGAGATCATAAGTCAATACATTAGATCTTGAGGTTAAAAGGGATCTTGAAGGATGCAGCATAATTTACAATTGTTGCTAGGCAAGGAATACATTTGTTGCTAGGTAACGAATAACATGATTTTGTTTTTGGTACTTCTAAAGGTGGATAATGATATATATAAAAATTCCTAGAGTATATTGTAGAATATGAACTTATCAGTACTGATATGGATTTATGAGATTTATACAAAAAGGAAAATAAGTTAGAAATAAAAAATAAAAACAGGAAAAATGGTAAGGTAAGTAATACTATGAGGCCCACCTTGTTTAGTTTGCCAAGAAGTATAAGAGTTCATTCATTCATTCATTCATTCATTCATTTCAATTAATTCCAACGAGCCTAAAGGCTCATACATAGGAATTGTACAGGACATTACATACTGGCGGGCACTTACACATCAAAATATGGTATGTGTATATAAGATGATTAGTAAATGGTTGAGCATATAAACACATACAGTATATGAAATATGTACATCATCAATATGAGGATTACAGAGAATTATTTCTGACTGTATTTACATTTACATAACATGAAAGTTGCAAAAGTACAAGAATAGATTACAGAGTATTTTCATTTACATAACATAAGAGTTGCTGAAGTACAAGAATAGATTTCAGATTATTTACAATTACATAACATAAAAGTTGCAGACGTACAGGAATTGATTACAGAGTATTTACAGTATATATACATAACACAGAGTTGGAGAGGTACAAGAACAGATTACAGAGTATTTACATTTACATAACATACAAGTTGTAGAGGTACAAGAATAATTCCGGACAGTTTGCAAGATTGTTTGGGAGAATGACTTAAATGACAACTGATATTTTGATTTAAACAGCACTGTACCTTTCCCAAAAATAATGCTTGACTCTTTGTTTGAATTTTGCCAAAGTTGGAGCTGTTTTTACCTCCACAGGGATGTTATTAAATAACTGGATCACAAAGAACTTCAAGCTGTTTATACCATATTTATAAGAGCGAACATTGTATAAGGCAAAGTCATTTGCGTGCCTAGTACTATATGGATGGTTGTCAGAATTCAGAGTATATGTAGTGTTGTGGTGTATACATTTATGTTTTATTTTATACATGAGTACAGCTGTATTGAATTCTGTACTCATGCTTAGGGGTGGTATTTTAGCACTTAGGTATAGATATTTTATTGGTGTTAAGTAGGGAAGATTAAGTATATTTCTAACAGCTCTATTTTGTACTACCATTAGCTCATTCTTACAGCGCATCCAGATTACATTCAAATATTGTAGGTGACTATGAATTAAAGAGTAGTAGTATAAGTATAAGTATAAGTATAAGTAAGAACAGAAATTGAACATAGGTAGGGGATAGGAGGGGGGTTAGGGAGTAATGGGTGTTGTCTAAGGTGGATCAGGGGGATATTGTGGTAGGGGCAAGTAGCGTGAGAAGGTGTTGTGTATAACATGGAAGATCGACCGCATACTTGACAACTTGAAGCTTTCGAAAACTAAGATAAGGAAGTCAAAAAGGATGTTCGGTTTTTCAGACAAGTCATTTAGGTTTTGGTTAGGATTAAAAATTGATCAAGGTGTATTAAACAATTTTCAGTGATATCAAGAAGAGGGCCTTTGTTCAGGGTATTGATAACTTCAATATCTTGGTCTTGAGCCATGCTAAAATGGCATGTTCATAAAAATGATGTTTCCCGTATTGCAAAGGGCTTGTATCGGTCTCAGGTCGTTTGAGTTAAATGTTTCCATGATTGTACCAGAGAGGGCAGCTCCCTCAGTCATGAGCACGGAAGATCATTCTTTCGGCGAGACTGTTGTTTTATCTCTTTGGAGCAAATTTTTGCATTGTTATGTGTGTGGAATATAAACATGGACCCCACGCAGATCGGAGTGGCTTTTATGAGCTATAGAGGGGTTGTCATATCCTGGCCAACAGGTGAGATGCCGAGCAGTGAGTGGAATCACCTGATGGCTAACAACAGTACTAAAAACGAAAGGGATATAAGATGGTAATTTATAGGCGTTAGGTAAGTTAAGAGTTGAAACTCATATGATTTCCTATATATGTGTGTATATTGACAGATGATGTACAAAGAATATACACGTACAATTGAAGTCGGTCACTTAGTGTGACGTACTGGAACTAGCCTTCCTCAGAACGGCTGCTCCAAGTAAACGCAAGTGGACTCTAAAACATTAGAGTGCCAAAAGCAATGTAAAAACAGAGTATTGTGGAGTCTCACAGAGATTCCTCAAGCTTTAAGTTGCCAACTACGATAAAACCCAGAAGAACTAGTGCTTAACTCAAGAATCAAAGTATGAATGATGAATACCAAGTGTTAGTACCACCGTTCAATTTGATCTACTAAGAAATATTCTAAGTAGCGAGACTGCTTGGAGAATCGATCGCGATTCCCTAACGTGAGTGGAAGGCAAGGCTTCCAAGGCAAAGGCTAATGCAATAAGACCCTTGTTCCTTCAATTACATACGTATTTAAAGGTACTAGCAAGTGATATGAGGGTCTCCCCTCCTCTTAGATAAAGCCTTACTGGCTTTCCATTGGTGCTACCACTTTCCCCATGTATCACAAATTCCACGCTATGCACGTGGCAATATTTATTAACATGAACTTGACTTCTGTGAAAGAAAGGAAGGTCTTAAAAGTAGGACTATTAGGCAGTACCATATGGCTGATAAAACACGCATGTGGGAGTTTTTAATAACTATGATCGGTGGAAAACGGTAAATAAAAATGTAAACAGACTCTGGGATGGATTTAAAGCAATTGTTGAGGAATGTGAAAATAGGTTTGTACCCTTAAAGGTAAAGATCCACTTTATTATAACAGGGAAGTAAAGAGACTAAGAAGGAGGTGCAGGTTGGAAAGAAATAGAGTTAGAAATGGCTGTGGAAGTAAGGAGAAATTGAAGGAAGTTACTAGGAAATTGAATCTATCAAAGAAATCAGCTAAGGATAACAGGATGGCAAGCATAATTGGTGGCCACACTAATTTTAGTGAAAAATGGAAGAGTATGTATAGGTACTTTAAGGCAGAAATAGGTTCCAAGAAGGACATTCCAGGAATCATTAATGAACAAGGGGAGTGTGTATGTGAGGATCTTCAAAAGGCAGAAGTATTCAGTCAGCAGTATGTAAAGATTGTTGGTTACAAGGATAATGTCCAGATAGAGGAGGTGACTACTACTAAAGAAGTATTAAAATTTACCTATGACAGCAATGACATTTACAGTAAGATACAAAAGTTGAAAACTAGAAAAGCAACTGGAATTTCTATACTAAAGACAATGGGTTGGGATATAGTACCATATCTGACGTACTTGTTTGATTATTGTTTGCATGAAGGAACTTTGCCAAATGAATGGAGAGTTGCTATAGTAGCCCCTGTATATAAAGGAAAGTGTGATAAACATAAAGCTGAAAATTACAGGCCAGTCAGTTTGACATGCATTGTATGTAAGCTTTGGAAAAGCATTCTTTCTCATTATGTTAGACATGTCTGCAAAATTTATAACTGGTTTGATAGAAGGCAGTTTGGGTTTAGGAAAGGTTATTCCACTGGAGCCCAACTTGTAGGATTCCAGCAAGATATAGCAGATATCCTGGATTCAGGATGTCAATTGGACTGTATTGCGATTGACTTATCTAAGGCATTTGATAGGGTAGGTCATGGGAGACTACTGGCAAAAATGAGTGCACTTGGACTAGAAAAAAGAGTGACTGAATAGGTGGCTCAGTTTCTAGAAAGTAGAACTCAGGGAATTAGAGTAGGTGAAGCTTTATCTGTCCCTGTAAAAATTAAGAGGGGAATTCCTCAAGGCAGTATTATTGGACCTTTACGTTTTCTTATATATATCAATGATATAAGTAAAGAAGTGGAACCAGAGATAAGGCTTTTTGCAGATGATGTTATTCTGTACAGAGTAATAAATAAGTTACAAGATTGTGAGCAACTCCAAAATGACCTCGATAATGTTGTGAGATGGACAGTAGGCAATGGTATGATGATAAACGGGGATAAAAGTCAGGTTGTGAGTTTCACAAATAGGAAAAGTCCTCTCAGTTTTAATTACTGCATTGATGGGGTGGAAGTTCCCTTTAGGGATCATTGTAAATACCTAGGTATTAATATAAGGAGAGATCTTCATTGGGGTAATCACATAAATATGATTGTAAATAAAGGCTACAGATCTCTGCACATGGTTATGAGAGTATTGAGGGGTTGTAGTAAGGATGTAAAGGAAAGAGCATATTTGTCTCTGGTGAGACCCCAACTAGATTACGGTTCCAGTGTATGGGACCCTCACCAGGTTTACTTGATTCAGGAACTGGAAAAAACACAAAGAAAAGCAGCTTGATTTGTTCTGGGCGATTTCCGACAAAAGAGTAGCATTACAAAAATGTTGCAAAGTTTGGGTTGGGAAGACTTGGGAGAAAGGAGACAAGCTGCTCGACTAAGTGGTATGTTACATGTAATAAATATCATTTTTGGTCCGTATTGATGATATTAGATTGAAATAATAACAATAAGTTATTTATTAGACCACCTAATCAATACAAAATCGTCTTGGATGATTTACATAAATTTGTTAGCTAATAGTGGGACATGTTTCGCCTTCCCTGAAGGCATCATCAGCCATAGTCTTAACCTTAAATTAAAAATAAGCGTCTAAATGACATGTAGTAATGAAATGAATTTTAAAATCTTGAAGAGATTTGAAGTAAAATAACATTAAAAATAACAATGATGGTTTGAAAATACAATGTGATGAGATACAATAGTGGAAGTATTAACAAAATTAACATTAGAAGGCTGCTAATTTTGTTAATACTTCCACTATTGTATCTCATCACATTGTATTTTCAAACCATCATTGTTATTTTTAATGTTATTTTACTTCAAATCTCTTCAAGATTTTAAAATTCATTTCATTACTACATGTCATTTAGACGCTTATTTTTAATTTAAGGTTAAGACTATGGCTGATGATGCCTTCAGGGAAGGCGAAACATGTCCCACTATTAGCTAACAAATTTATGTAAATCATCCAAGACGATTTTGTATTGATTAGGTGGTCTAATAAATAACTTATTGTTATTATTTCAATCTAAGTGGTATGTTCCAAGCTGTCAGTGGAGAGATGGCGTGGGAGGACATCAGTAGACGAATAAGTTTGGATGGTGTCTTTAAAAGTAGGAAAGATCACAATATGAAGATAAAGTTGGAATTCAAGAGGACATATTGGGACAAATATTCGTTTATAGGAAGGGGAGTTAGGGATTGGAACTAACTTACCAAGGGAGATGTTCAATAAATTTCCAATTTCTTTGCGATCATTTAAGAAAAGGCTAGGAAAACAACAGATAGGGAATCTGCCACCTGGGTGACTGCCCTAAATGCAGATCAGTAGTGACTGATTGATTCTCGCCCTTAACCCTATGCTCATAAAATAACTCCCCCTTTTCTAATACTTGTCATCATAAACATGACTCTGCGTCCCGTTTCACTTAGTTGGGTCGCCCATTAATTTTAAGTATGGGATCCTTCAAACTACCCCTTTTCTTGCCATCTCCAGACGACAGGACGTGACTATTTAGATTTGTCCGTATCGACTTCTTCATAACACTTCTTGACCTCACACAACTCTATTTTTAACTTTCATTCTTTATCACCTCAACACATGGCTGCTCAGACAACACGGCCAATGGATTGAGTTACCAAAGTAATCACTATGTATTACTTATGTACTGCTACTTGATGAAGATTTGTGTCCCTGGACATGACACCTCCCCCCTTAGGAAAGAAACTAGTTGCCACACATGCAACTAGTTTCCACTTGAGTACACGTACATACAGGGTTAATTACCACATGTACCTTACATGGCACATTACATTTTAGCAATATTTCACTACATTTCATAGATACACTTCAACTTATTACATTTTGACATTAATACAATTCTCTTTTCCCTTCATACAATTAAATATTCATTTTTTTCATCAATACATTTCAATTCATATATTCCACAGTACATATAGTACTTAATATAACTTAACTCAGTTTACATTTAACATCTAATACATATCCATTTATATATGTCACAGTACATATATCACTTAATTTTTCATTTCACATTTCACAGTAATTAATACATATCAATTATATACACACAGTACATATGACTTTACCTTCCAGCCTTCTCTGGTCGGCTTTTACTTCCGTACCAAACTCTTGGAATGGCTGGCTTCGAGATTGCTATTTCAACTCGGTTCCCCTGACTATACTTCTTGAGTAAGCCTTACAAACTTGTGCAGTCACTGCTGAAACATTACCCGTACCAAACTCATAGGAATGGACGCTTGGATCGTGCCTCTCTCGACACGTCCGAACTGTGCCCCCTTAGGCCAGTCTCACAAATTTTTGTGCAGTCATTACTGACACATGACCCGTATCAAACTCATAGGAATGGATGCTTGGATCGTGCCTCTCTCGACACGTCCGAACTGTGTCTCCTTAGACCAGGCTCACAAATTCTTGTGCAGTTATTACTGACACATTACCCGTACCAAACTCATAGGAATGGGCGCTTGGATCGTGCCTCTCTCGACACGTCCGAACTGTGCCCCCTTAGGCCAGTCTCACAAATTTTTTGTGCAGTTATTTCTGACACATCACCCTACCAAACTCATAGGAATGGACGCTTGGATCGTGCCTCTTTTGACACGTCCGAACTGTGCCCCCTTAGGCCAGTCTCACAGATTTTTTGTGCAGTTATTACTGACACATTACCTGTACCAAACTCGTAGGAATGGACGCTTGGGTCTTGCCTCCCTCGACACGTCCGAACTGTACCTATTAGGCCAGTCTCATGAAATTTACCTTAACATAAGGTTGCCTGTTCGACTCTGCCCCTTGGCAAGTCTTTTTGCTTACTTTAACAATTTTAAAGTTACATTTGTTACATTACAGCCTTAACACTGTCTTACTAGTGATTCATTACTTATACAATGGTCATCAAAATTTTTACTTTACTTGTCATACTTCTACCCCTGCGCTCATTTATGTGCTTTCCTCTTACATACTCCTGTCTATCAAAGTGCACTGTGACGTCCTCGTCTGAACAATGTGAGTTAGGACCATTAATTATGGTTTGGCGGATACATACTGAACCCATGACCTTTGTGCCCTAAGAATATTATGTATTAAATTGTCAATTGGAATAAGAAGTTCGATTTCTTGATAGCACGGAGTGACACGTGGTGAGGGGACAGCTATTTTCAGTCCCACGCTCTGGGATACGTGACGTCATTCGCACGTGTCGACCGCGGAAGAATCTAAGTCATTTCGGTGGATTATTTCAGAAGGACGCGCGTGTCTCGCTTACCCATGCCAAATCGACAAAATATAGTGCCTATCAAATGACGTCATTTATCCAGCTAATTGAATATGTATAAATTTTAAGTGTCCATGAACACTACCGCCGGCAATGTAGCAAGTATGTGGTTACCTTCAAAACTCTTGTAATTACAGTTCAGTTAATTCAGAAAAGTTACGGAAATTTTCTTGGCGGCAAAGAAAAATGCCCGGAGAGAGGGGGTAATTTCTATAAATAAGAAGGGACGCCATGATGAAGCCCCCGCATTTTGTATCACGAGGCTGAAAACGGAGGGTTGAACTGCTCAGTAAAAACGAACGACAAGTAGACTAAGTCCAACCAATAGATTTCAGCTGATGTGGCTGGGGTCTTGACTCCATGTGGAGATAGTTTTTCTTGAGTGGAAATAATTGTACAGAAATGACGGTCAAGGTACCGAATAAATTTGTATTTGATAAAGAAAGTAATTCGTGTGCGGGAAATAATTACAGTCCGTCGTGTGCGATCAACAAGGACGACAAGTGAAGGGCATTTTCTTTTTTTATATGCTTTATTTCCAGGAAACCGGAAAAAATGGCTAAATAAAAATGCCAGGGTCACAGGTGAGCCCTAAGATGAATGCTGGCGTGACTTAAGGTATGTGACTTACCATCTTACCACCTACTATATCTTGTTTCATGATGTTTAACTTGTAGTTTATTTTCTGGGGTATATACGACGCAGTTGGTCGCCCCTATGTAGTTTTTGTAAATGCCAGAATACGAAGAAAAAGGGTCATTTGTTTTATTTTTCACTTGGATAAATTTTTGAAGTCTTGCGAGTGCCGTATGATGTTGTAAAACGTTATTAAATAGGGTTTCGAAGTGATACCACGTCCAATATATATCGTCATTTCCCTGTGTTTATTGCGTATATTTTTTTATGTAAAATTAAGATGTACATTCGATGTAAAATTTTCAATTGGAATTTTGATGGAGTTGGTGCAAAAGGGATCCGTGGTTACCCATTTTCAATCGGATGGAAGCGCTGTACATAGTGTTGAGTAACGCATGTCGGTGAATTTGTCATGAGTGTAGTGTATTATATATCCGTTTAAACCGTGTCTGAGTGACCATAATATCAGGAAACTTGTAAGTCATTTTCGTGAAAATCCAGTTATGAAAATACGATATCATTTTATGCGAAGTTATTCATTATTAAAGCACTGTGCGTTATTAGACGTCGTGGATTCTAGTAAGGATTTTTATTCCAGTTCTTTTGTCAGTGATGGTCGTTGAGTTTGGGAAACAGAGGTTAGTTTTGTCGTATGAGTCGAAATGAGATTTGTGAATCAGGTGTTGGAGACCTGTCCATGAAGCCGGGACTTGTGGAAGCCCGAGGAAGATTTTATAATGTTGGGAATGGAAAGCAGAATACGAGAATCCGCGCCGGTATTAATTTGCGATGTGTATAATTATTGTGGGACTTTTAAAGGTAAATCTATGTGCATATTTGGTTGGTCAGAATATATCGTATTTTGTAATTAGTCTTTTGTGAAGTTAAATGTTTCATTCTTTGAGGTCAGTAAGGCATGATGAACAGATGTTTCCTATCGAGACTGACAGACAAAAAGGGGTCGTTTGTACCAAGACCGGCAGCTGATCGAGGGGGAACAGTTATATAACGGAACATGTAGTGGTTTTGCGTGTAGGATTGAGATTTCATTCGTGGCGACGGAGATAAATAATTACGGAATCTAGTTGAAATGTACATCCAGGAATAACGTGCGAGTAGTTGGACACTGTGAATTTGTTTAATTGAGAACGTAATGTACATTTGAGACCACGAACTTAGAGTATAATGAGCAAGGTTAGCCAAATTCAGGGTTGTCCAAAATATAGAGCGGTGGTAGTGATGATTGTTTTTTCTGTGAGGGGTGCGCAAACTTTATAAAATGTTATGACGAGATATGACATCGTAATTATACGGAGAGTTGCTTTTGGTTTGTACGTAATTATTAGGGTTATCCAAGTGTTAATAATGGCTAGGGTTAGATTAGATTTAAAGTGAAAGGTCATGAAACAAGGTATACAACTGGACGTGAATGATGTAATAGTTCTTTTCCAGCTACTGGAATCAACAGATAAACATCAAACATGATTCAAACAAATTACGTCATATTGTGTAGGAACTTGTGAAGAAACGATTCATCCGTGGAAATAGAATTTGTTGTCCTTTAAGATTTCATTAAATCATTTAAATTTATTTAATTATTAAATTCAGGGAAAACCGTAGTTTGAAATAAATTTAAAATCAAGCTAATAACTTGAAGATGCATTCTGGAAATCGTAGTTTATTTTCTGGGGTATATGTACATGTTAACGTAACGATAAAGGGGACATATCCGAAGGTAATGGATTTTACTGCCACAAAGTATTGTGAGCATTGTTGTTGTTGCATTATTTGACTTTGATCGATGGAGCAGTAAATGTGCTGGGGATAGTAAAGTGGAAACTTTGGTCATCAACCGATGTAATTTAATTAGAAACTTGGATGGTCAAGGGGTCATCAACCTCAGTGACTTAGAGTAGGGCCATATGCCATCGTAGAATCATTTTCCTTGCGGTCACCATCCACAATGACTTTAAAGTAACTTAGAAGTTTAGATGTCGGTCCATGACATAGTCGCAGGTCACATCGATTCAATTAAGGGTCCATGCCGTATAACCACTGTGCGGCAAACACCGATTGGACTGCCTTAATTATACCCAGAGTCCAGAGTTCGTGTTGCGAGGGCTGGACCATAAAGAATCACTATGATGGTACATGTAGTCTCACATGGAAGCCGAATTTGAGGATTTCCAGACTTTCCTTTCTTGAATTAATGATTGAGACAATGGTTTCTTGCGAGGATGACCATCAGGCAGTTACGTCAAAGGCTCACACCAGTGTTCTGACCCTCTTTGTAAAAATAATTGTGGTGTCCAGTAGACACGATTGAGTTCAATGATACCGTTGATAAATCATAAATGCTCCAGGAATTACTTGAATAAATAGAAACATCTTTTTTAAACAGACCTTTCATTTGAGTAGATAGATTAGAATTAATGAACCCTACCTTTACCTCAGCAGGTGACGAAGAACCCGATACGACCCAAGAGGCAGATCTCATGAACTTTTGCTGATAGGTAAGAAAGGTAGGTATCCTTCAGTATGGACCAAAGGGTTCAGTAAAATGGCGCGACCAACGTCGGGCTTAAGTCAACCAAGAGTGGGGCTTGAGTCACGATAACGATGAGGAAACCTGAGTCACGATAGCGATAAGGATATTTTGGAAAAGTCGTGTACTAGAGGAAATGAGAAATAATGTTGAGGCTATGCCACATTATGGATGATAAAATCGTGCGCCAGAGTTGAGAGTGAACTCGAAAAATACATAAACGCCACATGAGTAAGGCTAGGAGATACCACTATGCGAATAATTTATCTACTGAATGAAAGGTATAATTTAAGTATAAGTTAGAATAATTTCCCAAAATTTTGAATACTGGTTTGAGTGTTTTGACTGATCACTTTGATCAAGTGAACATTGAATTTCACATTTATTAAATAATTGTTGAGATAATGTTGCATTAGCAGTGTGATGTGTTAGATAGGAGGATGTTGTGATATTTATCGTCTGTATTCTTATCTTGATCTTTGGTACTATTTGTTTTAATTACATTTGAAGATTGAATTTTTTATTTTGGCCCAAAGGCCGTACATCTATTAAACATTGTTATTATTCCTGTACCTGTTAACTTAGCATCACTTGTGTGCAACTCCTGACATACTACTGTTATTTTTACCTCCTGTGGAGCGATATAAATCCATTTATTTCCTCTTAAGGGAAACCACATTACTTCTTGTACTCTTACATTTTTTGACAATCTTGTGGCATAACCTGTGCCCCTGTCAACAATTTTACTACACATTCCTCATGTGAATGAGCTAGTTTGATAGCAAACTCTTGTTTGCATACCTTAAGTTTATCATTCAACCTTTTACAATTATTAATTTGATTTTCAATTAACATTACATAATTTTGCCTGTTCTGATCCAAAAGTATAACTTCCTTTTCACTGTTAATATAAACAAAGTTTTCTATCTCACCATTCACTCTTGTTGGGAATGGTATAACCTTAATAAGATCATATTTGACCTTATCTACCAATGGCACCTTTACAAAGTAACCAAGTATCTCTTCAGTAATGAACACTTCAATCTCTGCTATTCTAGTTATTAAATAGCCATAAGCCAGTCTCGACTCAACAGGTAATGTCATTCCTGGTGGGAAATTATTCTGTGCCTCTGAAAACGACCTTATTATATCACTAGCACTTATAATATGAGGTTGTAAGACTCCCTTTTGAGCCAACATTATTCCATTTAACAAGATCTCATACTGAGCTTTTAATTGCGCTAAGAATCCTTGCGTGTCAATTAAATGCCTATTGAACGCGATTTCAATCTCCGTTCTCCTTCAGATATTCCCGTATTGTTGCTATGTTATCGCTTAATTCTTTTTCGTTATTAGCGACGTCATACAAGAGCTATTCATTGATTGTAACGTACTTTTTACTACAATCATCTGTTCTTTCGCGACTTTTAACATCGATAAATTGTCTGATTCAAGATCCTTAATGTGACTTTGATAATAGGCAGCATCTTGCGAATCTAAGGTACTTCCTACAAAATTAAGAACTCCTCGGTTCATTCTATTCTGATCTGAATTTTCTTTCTCCTCAGTCTTAGTTGTTTGTCTTATTAATTCCCGCAAATTTTGAGTTTTATTTAAATGCATAATTAAAAGTTTTACCTCATTTTCACACGTATATGTTAAATTTACTTCCAGTTCTGAACACAATCTCATGGTTCTCTGAATGTATTTCTTACCAATATTATACGCATCATTTAACGCTTCTAAATTTACATAAGTTACTACCTTCCATTCAGTGTTATGGAGTTGAACTTCACCTAGCTTGTCGAAATAAACCCCTGGGGTGGACTCATATGGTTGGAGCTGGAAATCAATTGCCTTTCCTCCTTTCGTAAATATCGTCATCACTGCGATCGTCGCTGCTATCAGCGCCATTGACCTGCAAGTAACAGATTTGTGTTACCTTGCATTGCCTATAATTTATTACTGGTTGTTCACAATGTATTTACATACAATTTTTCTTCTCATTTAAATATATAACTTTAATCGATTACTGTGTACTGTAACGAGCTTCCCTCGCTTATTCATATTCAAAACGCAGTTCACTCCTGAAACTTCCTGTACTGTGTACGGGCCAATAAAGTTTGGACTCAATTTTTTACTACGACCTCGCCTTACTGAATCATTTGTTAAAAGAACTTGATCCCCCACCTTAAACGTTACTTCGTTTACTCTTGTATCATACTGGACTTTATTTTTCAACTTGGTTTCTATTAGAGTTTTACGCGCTACCTCGTGGCTTTCTTTAAGCCTTCGAGCTAATTCCTCCACATAGCTTTCGTGTTCATTATAATTCTTCTCGTTTGGTTTTCTTTGCAATATCCCTGGTATATTCGCCTTTCTTCCAAATACTAATTCAAATGGTGTGAAATTAGTTGACGTACTTTTCGTTGTATTGCAAACAAAAGTTGCCATTGAAATGAACTTGTCCCAATTGTCTTGGGTTCCACATACATAGTGTCTCAAAACTTCAGCTAATATTGCACGAGACCTCTCTAAATTTCCGTTTGACTGTGGCCTAAATGCGGCAGTATGAATCTTCTTAATATTCAACAATCTATATAATTTCTTCATTACTTCGCTCAAAAAGTTGCTACCTTGGTCAGTTAATATTACACTTGGTATTCCAAATGTTCGTACTACATTGTCCATCAATGCCCTTGCAATTGGCAATTGCAATTGGCAATTGCAATTTTTCATTGGCACTGCTACTAAGTACTTCGATAACTGATCTTGGCACGTTAAAATAAATTTGTTTCCGTCGAGTGTAAGTGGAAGTGGTCCAACCACATCTAACGTGATTTTCTCAAACACAATCTGCGGTGTGTCTGTTATTACCATAGGCGCCTTCGTATCTGGCTTGGTTAACTTATTAGTTTGACATGAATGACATGATCGAATGTATTGCTCTACACATTTCTTCATTCCTGGCCACTCAATATAATCCTTTATCCTAGCATACGTGCGTGTAATGCCTTGATGTCCTCCAACTAAAGATGCATGGAATTCTTTCATAATCTCTTGCGTTTCATCCTCTGTGAATTTCTCTGTGAATTTCTCATCTGTTTTCATATCTGAAACTTCTTCCTGTTCAACCTCATCTCATTTGTGTATTCTGCTCAGTGCGTCTGCATTTGTATTTAACTTTCCTTGTTTATAAACAACATCGAAATCGTATTCTGCTAACTTCAATCTAAATTTTATCAATCTTGAGGTTGGATCTCGCACATTAAATACCCATTAAGTGGTTTATGATCCGTCACTACAGTGAACTTTCGTCCTAAAACATACGGTCTAAAATACTTTACTGCAAATACAATGCCTTTTCTGTTGTTGAATAATTTCTTTCTGCCTTATTCAATACTCTAGATATGTATGCTACTGGCAAATCGCTTCCTATACTATCGCAACAATACTGCGCCTAACGCTTCATTGCTTGCATCGGTTGTTACTATAAACGGCTTCTCGACATCTGGATATTGTAAAATCGGATACGTTATCAACTTATTCTTTAAAGTCTGAAATGCTTCCTCTTGTTTAGTTTCCCATTTATAGTCTACTTCTTTCTTTAAAAGTGCATACAGTGGTTTAGCAATTTTGTTATAATCTGGTATAAAACGTCTGCAATATCCCGATAATCCCAAAAATCCCCTAAGTTGTTTCGTGGTCTTGGGTTGAGGAAAATCTCTCTTAACTTCTCAAAAACGTCGATCATTTTACTATTATTATTTTACTGAATCTCCAAAATAATTATATACTAATTTAATTTAATAACCATTTAATTCAATTTACTTCCTCTAATACGTTTCTCATTAATCTCATGAACGTCACTGACATACGTTTGTATTCAAACTTCCGATCTAACGCTGAAAATACGTTTTTAATATAATCTAATTAGCATAAACACTTAGTTCCATTTACTCCGCACAAAATTTGCGAGCCGGGCTGAGTGCCTCAGACGGTTAAGGCGCTGGTCTTTTGACCCCAACTTGGCAGGTTCGTTCCTGGCTCAGTCCGGTGGTATTTGAAGTTGCTCAAATACGTCAGCCTCGTGTCGGAAGATTTACTGGCACGTAAAAGAACTCCTGCGGGACTAAATTCCGGCACCTCGGCGTCTCCGAAAACCGTAAGCGAGTAGTTAGTGGAACGTAAAACAAATAACATTATTATTACAATTTGCGAAATATTTCACTTAGTTGGCAAGGCGAATATCGTTCACAATTTATCACTGTTCGGGCTGTTTCATCAATCATGGGTTATGAACACTTGTAAGCAATGTGAGTTTGAAACATCTGTCCGGATGGATCACCATTAAAGTGTATACGAGTCTTAAATGAGGCTAGATTCTATCACTCGTGAATCAAAGGAACTCGGCAAAATAAAATTATCACTTGCAACTCGCTGAAAGATTTATATGTTCAAATGTGGAGTTTAAGTCTTGAACTCGGCGAAATGAGATTATCACTCGCGTAGCGTTGAAATTCTTATAACTCCGAACTCAGTACTGTGGAGTTTAAGTCTTTAACTCGGCAAAATGAGACTATCACTCGCGTAGCGTCGCGGTCCCCACGAGCCGACCGGCGGGTTCGTCCGCTGCTCGCCGCACGCACTCCATACACACTCTGGCACACACTGTTCTGCTGAGGGAAGCAGCTCTCAATTTATACACGATACAAGCCAAAATATGCCTTTACATTTCGCTCAACAAATTTGTTGTCTCTTGCCGAATTTTTACCAAACCTTGTAGGAATGGAGGTAAAACATGGGGCTACATGATGATTTAGTTGATTTTACCCAACTATTGCTGTGAGGAAGGTTATTAGCCGAAGAAACTTTAGAACATTCCATACTGACGTAGGCTCTCTCTGTGTCACGGGGAGGCAGGCTGTGACGTCAAACCGCTCTACGTCACACACACAGGTTGCTCGCTGTCCCTGGCTATCTTCTGCTGCTGAGCCGGCGCGTAGCGCGAAATTTGAGTTTTAACTTCGGGGACTTATTTCCTTACCGCAGGTCCCTGTACAATACTTAGATTTTTTGGAACACGCTTTAATCGATAACAACGATAATTTCAAGAATATTCTATTTTGGGCAAGATACGTGGATGACACATTGATAATTCCATATGATAGGATTATTAATGCATCCTCCACTCTAAATAATCTCAACAACATTGATCCTCATATTATATTCACCCCTGAAACCGAATCCAACAGATCAATCAATTTTCTATATATAACGATTAGCAGACTACCTTATTCTTTATCTTATATGACTTACAGGAAACCCACACAAACAGCTACTACCATTAACACAAGATTCCTCACAACCACATTCACATAAGTGCGCCACTTACAACAGTACGGTTACCACGCTTTCAAAATACCTTTATCTAAAGATAATTTAAATAAAGAACTTAATACCATCCGTTCCATTGCTAAATTTAATGATTACAGCAGATATTTTATCGAACGAAAAATCAATAAATTTAAACACCGAACAAATACAACACTATGAAATGACAATCCTAAACCAGCAGCTTACTCTACCTTCACCTTCAATGGAGACGTCTACAGCATTGCCAATATCTTCAAAAACACAATTCCAAAATTTCCTTTCGAACTAACAATAGAAACATGGTAGTGATTTATAACTCCAATTCGTTAAACAAAACTAGTATATTTTCAAGATCAGGCGTATACCGTTTTAAATGCAATACATGTAATTCTTCTTACATAGGACAAACAGGATGCAGTTTCAATATTAGATATTCAGAACACGTTAACGCGATAAAATACAATAAATTTTCAGCAATAGGGCAGCACATTCAGGACGAAAAACATCATGTGACCACTTTAGACCAAGATATTGAAATTATCAGTACCCTAAACAAAACCCTCTTCTTGATATCACTGAAGATTGTTTAATACACCTTGATCAATTTTTTAATCCTAACCAAAACCTTAATGACTTGTCTGAAAAACCGAACATTCTTTATGACTTCCTTATCTTTGTTTTCAAAAGCTTCAAGTGACAAGTAGGCGGCCGATTTTCCATGTTATACACATCACCTTCTCACGCTACTTGCCCCTACCACAACACCCCCGAAATCCACCTTAGACAGCACCCCTTACTCCCTAACTCCCCCTCTTATCCCTTACCTTATACTTCATGGCAAACTAAACAAGGTGAGCCTCATAGTATTACTTATCATTTTCCCCTGTTTTTATTTTTAACTTATTTTCCTTTTTCTATAGATCTCAAAAATCCATATTAATACTGATAATTTCACATCCTTCAATATACTTTAGGAATATATATATCTTTATCCTCCTTTAGAACTACCAAAAACAAAATCATGTTATTCGTTACCTAACAACAAATGTATTCCATGCCTAGCAACATTTGTAAATTATGCTGCATCCGTTAAGACCCTTTTTAACCTCAAGATCTAATGTATTGACTTAAAGCTTGCAGCAAGAGTAGTCAAGAACGTCACACTGCTTATGATCTCTACAAAACAGTATCTTCATGGAAAAGTGTTACAATTCACTTGTATCCTTCAGGTCATTTAACACTCACAGCAAGAGTGTAAAAAACTACATGAACTTCAATTGTTCACTTCTTAATGAAAGTGTTATATGTGTTACAGTTATCTTTTAATGTGTTTTTGTGTGTTGATAATTAATTGTATACTTCTTGCCATGTTTTCCTATCGGCTGATGATGACATAAATATGTGTCGAAACCTGTCCCAAACCAAATTTAACATGTTGTGACATAAGTTTGTGCAACGGTTTATCATTGTATTGAATAGGTGGAACCTCTCTCTTTTTAACATTGTTAATTTTATTTTGCTGAATAAAATGATAATCTTCACTCACTTTCTTCAAGACGACAAATGGGAACTGCCTTTCATACTTTTCAAGTTTGTCAGCATGAAACAGCTTCAATGCAGGAGGATGATTGATGAACTGAAAACGTTCCTGTCCTGGATAATAATTGTCACACATTTCCTTGCCTGCCACTTGGTCTCTTTACGCATTGGAAACTGAGTGAATTTTACTGTCTCTATCTTTTTGAAAGACACTTTCAGAGTTAGAGATTGCATTTTTGCTTTCTCTTTTGCAAGTAGTTGTGCAAAATATCAACGTGTGGCATTATTAACCCGGGAACGCCGGAGTTTTCAATTTTCAATTTTTGAAGTGTTCATTTAATATTCCAAGCATTCACATATTAGAAAACATTTTAATGCAATTTTCTTAAAAATTTGATGGTTGGTTTCTAAATGAGAGCCTGGTACTGAACGGTACCGCACAGCGCTTGACGTAGCTTTCGAGTTACCTCATTAGAATATCATGAAATTTAATGCTTAATATTGTTAAAGAATACCACTTACAAATTACTTTGCAATAAACAAAAGAACAAACGGTGTTTACATGTTCATTTGTGACACCCTTTTAGGAATTTCGAAAAATAACGTTAGCTTAGACGTGACATATCTTGAGGAAATTGGAATAATACTACCATAGACTTCAGTTTTTATTTAGTCACCGATTTCCACTTTTAACTAATTTGAAATAGCAAAATGTAGTTTATACAGGTGCCCACACTACACTAGATGCATTCTGTGCAGTGCCACACCTATTGGTCTTTATATTTTATTCCTCAAATGGTCTTGTTATTTTTGCCCTGATATCGATATCATATGTCTGTTATTTGAACATGGTAACTGTTCTCTGACTTGACATCTACTTCCTTCCGGTTATGACAGATGGCGCCTCATGCCATTACGAATTTCCAAAGCATTTCTTTCTATCTTAACTTTGCTCTGTGTGATCTCTAGGAGAAATGAATGGACGTCTTGGTTAAAAAGATGGAGAGGCAGAGCTATGCTATGTGCTTCGTATCATTTAAATGGTACTTTAAAAAGATATATACTTTTCCGTACGTTGCTCTCTGCTTTGAGTCAACGTACAGGATCTGTTAATACGTGTAGATTCTTATTCCAGGTATTTAATTTTTTTACTACTTCCCTTGGCTTGCCACAGCTATGCTAGGCTAGTGTTCCTTGTGATCCGGGTTATGTTCTTTGTTCTTCATTTTTATTGTGGCGGATTAATTTTCATTTTTCCCTTTACTTTATAATTTTTTGTTATATGTAATTGTTCCTACGTAGAGGCAAAAACGGTAACACTGACCCGTTTTGATAGAGGTGTGTGTGTGATGTTGTTGATTATGAATATTTTTCATTTGAGACCTGTCTCTTTCTCTCCTACTGCGACGTCTTACTTGAGCTCGTATTGTGATGTGTATTTAATACGCTAATTCCGTAAAATTCATGTCCGCTATCAGGGGTGGTATGAATATGTTTCATAGTTTATTTGTGGTTTGATTATTGTAAGGAATAAGTGAGCCTTGGCCTGTATTGCGGCCACCCCGATCATTTGATGTGCACTCTTAGATCAAGCTCATGAGCCTTTGACTCACTTTTCTCATGCTAGTGCGTTTTTTGATTCGTTGTGCCCAGCTGTGGAGCGCGTTTGAATTTATTTTGCACAATGTTTCTTCTTCTTTTCTTCCCAATATCTCTTCATTTTTTCACTGTGTTCCTTTCTGCGTGTTTCTGTCCAGCCTCTGAGGCTCAATACCTTAGTTGTAACTATGAGATTGACAAAGATCAATCTCCCCATTATCTTCAACTTACTAGTGCGTTTTTTATTTTTTTAAGAATTTCATTTTTAGTCCGTATTGAACCGAGAATAATAGATAAGTAAAATTAAAAATCCACCTTTTCAATACTAAAATTAAACTAAATAAGTTATAAAATTTACTTGAAAATCGGTCAACAGAATATATAGTATGACAGACTATTTCCTGTACAATACTACAAAACTACAACTAAAAGTACTTGGGTTTATTTACTCCCGTAAAATTGTACGACAAAAAATAGTAATACACCAGTGTATTGTATTTATCTGTGCTATTGCGGTTTAAAGCCGTCTAAATTCAAATTAGTTTCATAAACAAAACTACAAAACTATAATTAAAAGTAGGTGCATTTTAACTTCATAACGTGACCAGGTTAATAGTTAAAGACACAGTTCCATATCACATTGTTTTTAGAAATAATTGGCCGGGTGCGATCAACATCAGTGTCCAAAAACGTTAACCGAGCACTCAGAAAATCACCAGAGTAATGTTTTTCATCAAACAGAGGGCACAATGACCAGAGTTCACCAAATATTCAGGTCCACCCGATACACTTTGGTTCAATGCATCTCACAATGATATAGTTTTTGACACAAGACCCAGTTCACCTTTGAAGTTTGGCAACTCTCACACTAATCACAGATATACTGACAAAAATCTAACGAAAACCACATGATTATTAGTCCACGCATCCAGGTTTTTTTCTAAAGCACGGTGGTAAATTAATTTTTAATGCACGAATACCTTTACAAATCTCTTATGATATTAAGGAAATGCACGATCTCGTGTTGCAAAAGGTGACAACAGGGGAATGAAACGCACCGGAAAACCCGAATGGGGGCAAAACCACAAGAGGATGGGAAAAAAACCAGGAAATATAAAGTAGGTGAGTATTCAGTTACAGGATCCATAGATCCGCCAATTAACTTTACATAAGCTAGTTACCAACAAACTAGCTGAAGCCCAGAGCTTTCCACTTGGTCCGATATAGCACCGAAGGCAAAGAAGGGTCCATTCAACGACAATTAAGAAATCAAAGGGAAACTACATAAAATATACCATGTTACTCTGCCACGAAGGACACTTAGCCATGACACGTAGAGAAACAATTAACAAGAGCACATAGAAACATAGGGTACAATCCAACACATAATACCAACTAGGACTAAGACAGATATCCCGAATAGATCATGAACATAACGGAAGGGAAAGCAGTAATATTACTCAAGCACAAATCACCCCAAGGAAAATATATAAATAAAGGTACAGGACCACTCCAAAGAATAATCGTCCTTGGAACATATGGTTTAGAATAGCAAGGGTTAAACTAAGAGGACACATGAATGACCTATCAAATCACACTTTTAGATATTGGAATAGCACACACACAACCACAGAGTGGCGAACTCGTCAATTGGTCCAAGGGTCAAGAACGAGGGGTTGAGCAAAATACAAACCACACTGGGATCGGCAACTTATCCTAGTTCACCAACAAAACACAGGTAAGGACTCAAGCATAGAAAACTAATTTTTGAACAGACCAACGGAAAACCATCAGAGAGAAGGGACGCAGAAACCACTCGAGTTACAGAGAGGTAAGGCAGGCAACAGTAGCATCGATGGGCAATCAGGAGACTCCTATAGGTTACCAGATGGAAAAATCGCGATCAGTCAGTCATCCATAACGGCCACATCAAGGTACAACTACAAGAAAAATGCACGGGGCAACATGGTACAGAATAGTAACCACAAACCTAATTCTGCGTGAGGAAGAACAAGTCGAAAATCCCAGAGCCAATGGATAACTAAGAATTCCCCCCCCGAAGGTGTACATCCTCGGAGTAGTGGATACCAAACCAACAGCCAAATCTACCATGACACAGAGGTAAATTAAAGGACAAATCACATCCCAACCAAGGTGTCTTGACAGCCAAACAACGTAATCCAAAACACGATTACCTAAATAATGACAAGCTAGCAACACGGGTTATTCATAGAGAGATAAAGGATAGCTATCCTCAACGCGTGCTCACAGACCACAACAAAACAGCACAATACAAGGCAGAAATTACAACAGCAAACCCGGTACAGATTAAGGACTAGGCCCATCCCACAGAAGCACAAAAGGAGAAATATCCTCAGGAAGGAAGTCCGACCGTACCACCGAAAACTCCACACGCCAACCGGTAGATAAGGAAAATTACACTACGTTACTAACGGTCCACAATTTCAAAAGGATCCAAACAACTCACAACGTTACCAAGTTACAACACAGGACATACAACCATAATGCTGGCAGAAATGCACAAACCGAACGCCCACAGAAAAATCGGAAACAGATTTTCTACATAACCCCAAAACGACCCCCAAAATCAAAAGGTTAGGAAGAGGAATTCAGCCCAAAAACCAGTTACAGGAAAAATAATATAGAGGGTTCACGCATAGAATACCACTTTTAGAACAGCCGCGAAGAGTGCCCAAAGGAGGAGTGTCAGATCACTCAATCATGGATGAATACAAACATCAGTATCCGGAAAAGAAACACCTTTAAGACACGCAGTCCATGCAGAAGGCAAGCAGGGAACTTTTCCGACACCGATAGATCGAAACACACCACAATCAGAAATCGTACAATACTAAAATGGCACAAATAGCAACCCAATCATGACAAAGCACCACACATCTTAAGACACACGCACTCAATGAAAGGATGACAAAATGGTAAACACTCAGGCACCAGACACACTCCCTTACATTCCATCCCAGGCACACCATAGCTCAGCAATGATTAAGTCACAAGATGATCGAAGGGTTCAGCGGAAGGAATCCGATGCGGAGCCACAGAAAAAATAAGTCTTTGAAATTACATACTAAACGCCTAGAGAAAACAGAGGGACAACCAAAGCGCAATTTAAGTTAGATGTCATTAGATTTCCCCAATGGAACTTCGGTAGCGCACCTCATAAGCATAAGGTTAGATAACGAGAATATCTATTCCAAGGTATTAATACCACCATCACAAGACAATTAAGGAAATACAATTTCTAACTACAAGGATCCACACCTAGAAACAGTAACATACAAGAAGTACTAAGTTAGAGTCACCAACACGAGGCACAGAAAGGACCAGATTGACTCGCTCGCCATCCCACAGTATGTGTGCTAAATTCACTAATGATACAGGTCAGTTACCAAAGGTGCATCCAACCAGCGGAAGATGCGGTACAATTTGCCAGATCAACCGGGTTTAATTTGAGAAACATGAACGCGCCTAATACGTTTTGCTACAGGGTCACTTACCAAAATTGAAACGGGAGACAAGAACTCCAACACAGTGCACGGGCCTTGGTACCTAGGGGCAAATTTTGCCGAAAACGTATTCACGGCCTTACTCATTGGGTAGCACTTAACATACACGAGATCACCAACATTGAATTTTGACGGTTTCCTACCTTTATCGTACTGCCTTTTGACCTTTTCGTATGACACAGCTAGATTCCTTTTTGCTTCGTTCCAGATCTTTTGAACATCATTAGGCCTAGATAGGTCTGGGAGAAGATCCTCAATACATAGCAGGTTAGACATAGGGGAGTACGGAGTATAGCCAAACATTAAAGACATAGGCGTCTTACCATGGGACTCATGAGTAGCGGAATTAAAAGCATGGGCCAACCAATGCAGACAGGAGTCCCATTTGGACTGGTTGTCATGATGATACGCTATCAACGCAGACTTTAAGTTCCGATTCAACCTCTCTGCATAAGAAGGATTTGGGTAGTAAGGAATAGTGGTGACATGGGAAATGCCCAACTCAAACAGATACCTTTTGAAGGAGTTACTGGTGAAAGAACTAGCGTTGTCAGATACCAAGAACTTAGGTGGGCCAAACGATGCAAAGATGGAATTTAGACAGGAGATAGAGGTACGTGAATTAGTGGACCTGGTGGGAAAGATCCAACAGAACCGGGAGAAGGCATCTATACAGACAAAAATGTGGGTGTTTCCCAAGGAAGATCGGGGGAGGGGTCCTACGAAATCTATGAATAGTCGTTCCATGGGGCGCGAAGCTTGTGATGAAGACAATAATCCCACCCGGTTATTCAAATTAGGTTTGCTGATGGCGCAAGATTTACAAGATTTGACCATGTTCCTGATATCACTATCCATTTTCTTCCAAACAAAGAATTGCCTGATTTTCAGACGAGTTTTGAAATTTCCTAGATGACCGCCAATGGGTGAACAGTGGTAATACTTGAAAATGACAGGTACCAGAACTTTAGGAACGACAATTTTGGAATTATGGTCCTTGCGACCGTTACAACAGAGAACACCCTTAGATAAGGAGTAAGGTTTTACTTCGATCCCGCTACTGATTGTATCAATGATCCTTTTCAGATCCGGATCAGTTTTTTGATGATCTCCAATTTCTTGGTACAGCAATGGGGAATCGGTGAGGATGGCACTATCTCCAACCGTATTGACAGCAAGCTCATCGACACACGGGTTGGCTTCCGCACAAGGATTACCTTCAAACATCCTGCTCAAGCCATCGGCAATGACGTTCTCAGACCCACGAATGTGGCGAACATTGAAATTAAAGGATGAGATCCGTAATGCCCATCTAGTTATCCTACCGGTCCTTTTTGGTCGGTTCAACACCCAAGAAAGAGCCTGATTATCGGTCTCCAGATCAAAGTTGACGTGTTCAATGAAAGATCGAAATTTTTCCAGAGCAAACAGCACAGCTAGACACTCTAGTTCATAAATGGAGTACTTAGACTCCAGATCATTGAGGACCCTGGATACGTAGGCCACGGGCCTACGCCCATCTTCATGTTCTTGTAACAGAACGCCAGCAATAGCACGCCCGGGGGCATCAGTTTGGACAATGAAACGTTTCTCAAAATCAGGAATAGCTAACAAAGGTGCATTAGTCAATGCGACCTTCAATGAATTGAAAGCTTCCTCCTGGGCTTTACCCCAAGTAAATTTTACATTCTTTCTCCTAAGGTCGTTCAACGGGGCAGCCACTTCAGCAAAGTTAGGGATGAATTTTCTAAAGAAATTGACCATACCAATGAATCGAGCAACGCCCTTGACATCTTTGGGAGGTGGAAAATCCCTAATGGCTTGAGTTCTGGAATGATCTATGGAAACGCCCTCAGAAGAAACTACATGTCCCAAGAAAGACATGCTGGGTCTGGCGGAAGCTACCTTTGATAACTTCACTGTAAGGCCGGCTTTCCTCAACCGTAGCAATACTTCCCTAACGTGCACCATATGTTCCTCGAAGGTATTCGAATAAATTACTAAATCGTCCAGGTAATTAAAGACATAGTTGAACTTAATGTCGGAGAGAATGGAATTTAACAACCTCGACAACACGGCTGCTCCACAACTGAGCCCGAACGGAAGTCTGAGGAACTCATACAAGTTCCAGTCGGTGATGAAGGCAGTGAGGGGAATGGATCTCTTCGATAAAGGCACTTGGTAATATGCCTGGTTCAAATCCAGGACAGTGAAAATTTTCGCACCTGAGAACCATCCAAAACAAGTATGAAGGTCGGGTAGGGGAATAGATTGGAGTACAATCTTACTATTTAGGGCCCTATAGTCAATCACAGCACGATAACCACCAGAAGGTTTGGGTACCAAGAAAACAGGGGACGCATACGGGGAAGTCGAAGGGCTGATCACTCCGTCTCTCTCCATTTCCTCAATGATTTCCTTTAGTTCCAACATACGGGGTGGGGAAAGGCGATAAGGAGGGGATCGAACAGGCTGCAGGTCAGACAACTCAATGTCATACTCGAGTACGTCGGTCAAGCCTAACTTGCTAGTGAACACATCGGGAAATTCCTTGCAAAGATCACGAACTTGCCGTGCTTCGGCATCTCCTAAATGATTCAGGTCAAGCCGATCGATGTCACTAGACTCATCTGACTCAGGGTAACCCGCACACAAAACTTTAGGCATTTTCAAGGGAACGTTAATCAATTCAAATTTCAGGTCAGGAGAAAATTTAAAAAAGAAATTTCGACACTGAGGATCCAAAACAACACCGGCCCAAGATAGAAAATTGGTACCCAGAATAATGTTACATGATAAATTGGATGTCACCAAGCACTTGATCTTCCAAGTGAAATTCCCAATCCTCAACTTGACCTTCACAGTACCCAAAATATTTAAAAACTGACAATTAGCCGAAACACATCTTAGATTAGTGGGTTTTATTTCCGGAAGTTTACACGAGGATTTCTTTTGACAATACCAGGCATAATTCATCAAGCATACCACGCTTCCAGTATCAAGAAGGGCATCTACGGGTTCATTGTTGACCTCGACAAATGTGCACGTGCCAGAGGAAGGGGCATGAGCAGAAATACTATTGCACCTTGGGGGACACACCGGTCTTTTACGAGATTCAGGGTTTACAAACTTAGTATGGGCAGACCTTGCCCTTTCCCTTTCTAGTCATTGAGTACCATTTCTGACTACCAAGGGGCAATTTCTTTTAACATGCTGTCTAGAGCCACAGGAATAGCAAGCGCCTGGACCACGTCTAACGTCAGGGCAGGAATTTCTTAGATGATTTCGGGACCCACAGTTGTAACATTTACGGGCATTCACTACTTTAGGTGTTGACGGAAGGACGGGACAATTGGTAGTAGTAGGGGGAGGGAAATTCACAGGTCTGGAGGCATCCCCATGTTTGACATCTTCAGCAAAGGAACAGCCCTCTTCCAATTCTTGAAAGGTAGTAGGGCAACGGGTTAAGGAAAGATAGGAGCGATACGCAGGAGATATTCCTTTTAAAATTCTAGAGACCATTTCACTTTCTGGCACAGAAATTCTAAAAACCTTGCAAAAGAATCGCAGATCCAGCACATAAGTTAGCAAGTTCTCATGCAGGAACTGGGTCCGGAAACAGTGTTGGGGCACAAGACTTTGAAGAGCAAGAGAGGGAATAAATTTGGAAAGGACAAGTTCATGAAAGGTGCTAATCGATAAATTTTTATAGATAGCTTCAGAAATTTCTCTCTTTAGAATCCCTTCACAATGAGGGAAGAGGGCGCGGAAAATCCCCAAATCATCGACTGAGTACACATTACCAGTCTCGGTCAACTCCACCAGAAACCGTAGGAATCGAATACACTCATCAATAGAATTTACAGAAAAGGACTTCACTCCGCGAAAAACTTCCTTTAAACAGTTAGGCGATGACGCCGAATTTAGCTTAGAGACTAAGGTTTCCAGTAAAGGAGCAGTCACACAACACGAACCTTGAGCATGGGACGAGGACGTAATTTGGTGGGAAGGGACACTCTGGGTAGGTCCAGTAGGGTTAAGTCCAGTAGAAATAGAACAATTCTCCATATCTCTGTTAATTAACAGCAAATCTAGATCAGAGGTGATGCCAGAAACCACCGTTAACAATCTAGCACATTCTGACACAAAAACAGAATCAGGCTTAATGGATAATATATCCTGAATTCGGCCCGAGTAGTGGTCAGCTCTGGCCCTCAGCCGGTTTACTTGGGCTTTGGACGGAGGCAATTCAATAAATTCTTCACGAATAATGTTAATTTCGTTAAGATTGTCACAGATTAGGTTAAGGTACTCACCCACTCAACTCCTGTCAATAGAAAATACATTAATGGGGACCTGGGTGTTGGCTGATAGCAAGGCAGCGCACTCAGCGACAGTACGGGCAGGTTCAAGGCCACGAATGGATAACTCGTACTCCAATTCGGCACGACGCAGGAAGGAGGGGTTCGTAACGGCACGCGCCATGGTAGCAAACATGGAACAAAATAATTAAAAAATTACACAAGATCCTTGCACTCCCTTTCACAATAGTTATTGACAATAACACTTTTAGCTTCTTAGTTTCTGATTTCCATCCACCAACATTCGCCACAGCACTGCACCAAGCAAGGGTAGGAGGGGAGGAAAGTTAGGCTGCACAAGGCAGAAACAACAGAGATTAGGCAGCAGAGCAACAACAACAGGTCTGCTACAACTCAAATCGGGTTCAGAACAACAGTGGAACAACAAACAACCACCGCTCTGATACCACTCTCACCGGTCACCACCCTCTAGGTCCCCGTTACGACCTAGGGATGATGAGGTCAATAACCTTACCCACCAGGGTGAGAGTAGAAGAGAGAGGAAAAAGGACAGAGAGAGAGAGGGAGAGAGAGAGAGAGAGAGATAGATAGAGACCCTGGTGAGAAGGTTGCTAGCGTGTCCGCCCCAAAATGGGAGTAATAGCGAACACGAGGGAGAATGATGAGCACAAGAAGAACTACAACAAAGGTTCAAGCACAATAAAAAACAAGAAACCAAAGAAATAACCAAAGAATGAAGTTACCACACTTACCGGAAGCAGCGGAGGAAGACGACTTAAGGCAGTGGAAGTAAATACACAAGAAAATCGGTGACAGTGCTCCACCGAACGTGGCGAATGAAAACCAGCACTCAAAAGGTTAAAGAATTTTAATTGAAGGGCAAATTGTAGGTAACAAACCAAATCATTAACTTGATAAAACCTATGTTTATTTTAAGAAGTAAAGCCAAAATGTAAATAAATTCAACGTAAAGTTGAAAAGTGGAAAAGAAATTAACAATCAATAAAATAAATCAGAATATACCCAGGTATGGTTTAAAAGAAAGATTAATTCATTAGTAATTAACAATTAATGGTAAATAAATACTCTTTAACAGATAATAAATTGAAATTTTTATGAAAACAACAAAGAAAGAAAAGGATGACCTCCGTACCTAATAAAATGTGATCAGAAAACAACGGAAAACCAATTGACTTCCTTACATAAATACTACCTTGAAATGAAAATGTGATCGATCACGGATAGTTGATTAATTTAAAAAAAATATCATACTCAGTTAACAAGTTTTCAATAAAATGGATCTTCAACGCGGCCGCTTCTCATGATTACCAAAATTAAAAACGTTCAGTTTCCACCAAGGACAGTTTCCAAGACATATAGAATTTTACGTAAAAGTACCCCACCACCCGGGACAAGAAAATGTAACACAACTTTAAAGGGTGGTCAAAATTAATTAGTTAACATTTAAAACAGAAAACGATACACTCAACTCAGAAATATATAATTCAAGATCCACACAGGCTCTATGCGCCAGACAACATTCAAACCCGACAACAATACCCCCACCAAACCGTTGCCAAGGTAACCACAAAAACAAAAGCAACGCCTCCAAAAAACAAGGAGGAAAACAGGCAAGAGAAAATTTTAATTCACCAAAAACCCCAGAAGGGGGAGGGAAGAAGAAAACATACCAAACGAATTGGAAAACAAACACTGGGAAGCAAACAGAAAGCCGAAGAAGGTAAAGCCCGCTACCTTGGAGACTGTACCTTGGTTCACAAGGAAAGTTACAATTTAAAGTGCCAAAAAGAACTCATTTAAATTTTAAATTAAAAACCCCAATTCAGTTCACTGTGAACCTTCCACATTACTGTGATTAGTTGCCGAAACTGTTTTTTTAGATTTTCACAACTGCACACGCCAGATAGGTACCAATTTAACGACGAAGTTCAAACCATTATTATTATTATTCCTGAAATCTTCGAAAATATCAAAATCCTCTTCTGGACGACGCTTAAAATGTTTCAAACACTGGTACATACCTTTGGTGGTGAAGAAATGAGAGGAATTTAAACCTGACCATTGTTAACGGAGAATGCAAGTCACACGCCCAGCGACCAGACCTCGTTGGGAAGTATCCAGACGAAATATAAATCCAAAAATATGATCAGAGGAAATGGCAGGAGGTCTCCAACTAGTTCTACCGGGGAACATCCCCGTTAATGGAGGTATCACGGCGGTTTTCTGGTAATCCACCTCTCCATGGCACAGCGCACAAATACACAAGCGCTCAACATGGCTGACTCAAGCGAACTGGCTCTCGCGTCAGACGCGAGGAAGAAACAAGTCTCTTGGTAACCGGCGGGCGCATGCGCAGTACGCGCAACCACACGGAGCCAGAACAATGGCGCGCTGGATACGTTAGCTTAAAACGGTATATTGCCGAGCAGTCAATTGACACAGATATTCTAGGGCGCAAGGCCAGTCCAAAAGTTATAAGGGGAGGCTCACACTATTTAATATTGTCTCAGTTTGAATTTATTTTGCACAATGTTTCTTCTTCTTTTCTTCCCAATATCTCTTCATTTTTTCACTGTGTTCCTTTCTGCGTGTTTCTGTCCAGCCTCTGAGGCTCAATACCTTAGTTGTAACTATGAGATTGACAAAGATCAATCTCCCCATTATCTTCAACTTACTAGTGCGTTTTTTTTTCTTTGCGTTTAGGCCATCTGTGGACCACGGTGCTTGTGTTCTAGCTGTGTTTTTGTCTTCGTCTGCCCCTTTTAGCATACTGGATTGTGTTCTTAGTGGCCTCTTGAGCCTTCCTGTTGGCCCAGTATTCCTTCATTTTCTCGCTGAATTCTTTCCTGCGCTCCTCTGACCAATTCCCGGCTCCTTTGTGGCTAGCTGATGTAAGGGATGTTAGGAAAGGTTTAGTTTTGAACCGAGAATAATAGATAAGTAAAATTAAAAATCCACCTTTTCAATACTAAAATTAAACTAAATAAGTTATAAAATTTACTTGAAAATCGGTCAACAGAATATATAGTATGACAGACTATTTCCTGTACAATACTACAAAACTACAACTAAAAGTACTTGGGTTTATTTACTCCCGTAAAATTGTACGACAAAAAATAGTAATACACCAGTGTATTGTATTTATCTGTGCTATTGCGGTTTAAAGCCGTCTAAATTCAAATTATTTTCATAAACAAAACTACAAAACTATAATTAAAAGTAGGTGCATTTTAACTTCATAAATAGTGAAAGCAAAATAGTGTTATCACACGAGCATGTTATACTTCCATTCTTTTTCCAGGTGTCTCTTGCAGAGGTGTAAGAAATTTGAAGACCTGTTATGAGAACTTGAAAAGGAAAACAAGAAAAATATCTGCAGACAATAAAGTGATGATGAACGCAACTGGTGGTGGTAACTTTAAGCCCACATTTTCTAAAACTACTGAAAAGTTTATGACCCTAATACTTTTTTCGCTAGTTGGTTTACGTCGCACCGACACAGATAGGTCTTATGGCGACGATGGGGCAGGAAGGTGCTAGGAGTGGGAAAGAAGCGGCCGCGGCCATAATTAAGGTACAGCCCTGGAATTTGCCTGGTGTGAAAATGGGAAACCATGGAAGACCGTCTTCAGGGCTGCCGGCAGTGGGGTTCGAACCCACTAGCTCTCGAATACTGGATACTGGCCACACTTAAGCGACTGCAGCTATCGAGTTCGGTGCTCAGATGCTTTATACCAAGGACATCTGAATAAAGGTAAGTGTATGGACACAGAGTACAGTAACGCAGTTAACAGTTTACCTCCAATTAAACATATTAATTACACGTTTTCTTATTTTTTTCAGTTTTAGTCCTTCCGTTTGATGACGTGGAACTGGAAGAAAGATGTACCGAGACTGAAACAGGAACACTGCCAGCTGTAGTAGCGGCAGAAATTTGTATTCAAAGTCAAGTTCAAGCGGAAGCACTGAATCCGTTACTCAAATTTCCCATAAATTCAGTGACACAACCAGCATTTCTACCATCTTCACATACAGCAGTACAACCTTCAACATTAGCTGATACTGTATTATCAGATAGAGCTAAATCTCGTCAGCGTAGACTGTCAACACCCAGTGACAAAATTGCAGATTCCTGTGAAAGAAGAATTTCAGTGTTGGAATATCAGTTAGAAGTAATGAGAAAGGAATATGAAAAGGAAATATAAATGAAAGAGAACTAAACATTATGAAAGAAAAACTAAAATACTGTCAAAATATGAACAAGAACGAAGATAGGCCAAAGTAAGTTGGTTTTGTAAAGCAGCGAGTGTTATTATTAGCGATCTTTTGTTTTTATATTTTTATAAAAGTCAAGTTCATTTGCGTTAGTAGGTTACTATGTTGAGGAGTGTGACCGGTCGATAGAATACTAATTTTGCTAAAGTATATGATTTTCCTAAAAGTCAATGAATTTTACTCACCTGAAATGACCATCAATTAAAGCCTGGCGTACAGCTTTGCCAGCATTGTCATCATTTCTGTACATTTGGTGTACTGGATTTAATTGTTCGCCATCTTCGATATCAGGACCTCGGGCTTGCTGGAGCTCTTCGAAAATTAAATCATCCGCAAGGTTTTCTTCTCTTGTTGAAATTGCAATATTGTTCAATACTGCTGTAGCAATAATTATACAGTAAAACCTCGATTATGCGTTCCCGAAAATTACTTTTTCCCGTATTATTCGTTCAAATTACGTGGAGCTGCGAGCATCCTACGTAAATCACATTGTAAAAGTCCCGCATTATCCGTTCCTCAAAGAAACTATTTCCCGGATGAACCAACCAGAAATTTCAGTCCCATCAACACCAAATCCTCAATCACGCGTTTTTCAAGAAATTGCATCTCACAAAAGGACGGCTACGGCATACATTCGGATCTTGGTGTTAACGTCCCGTCATTGCAATAATTAGAGGAAGTATCGGTACCGTACTAAAAAACCGATTGGCGGTGAACTTGCATAAGGGACCATCTTAGCTTCGCATTCGGGTGGTATTGTATAGAGAATCCTCGGATATCATAACGCAGAGGGTGGCAACAACAATTGGAAGGGGACAGAGTGCATTTCGACTGATCTACTTGAACAGGGATGAGTTATTTATAAGGTTCAACCTAACTAAGGTTAAGTTATGAGTAGGTTCCCACCTTGCAATAGTTATCAATTTCTATATAATAGGTTTATTAATTACATAATATAAACCATATAATCTCTAGTACATGTTTCGTTCCGATTATGGAACATCTTCAGCTAAAATTTGACAAAATGGCAAGACAATTAAAACACATTGATGTTATGATGATACAAAAGCTTAAAGATATGATAAAATGGCACGAAGAATAAAACATATAATTATGATGATGAAATAAAGTTCATTCATGTTGGTTAAAAATTCAACAAGTCAGTGTTCAAATGACGAAGTAAAAAGGCGATAAGGTTCTTCTTCATGTTGGAGACGTGTACATTTTGTTAATCTTGAAGATAAATTGGAGAAATACAAGATTTTCTCTTGATAAAATAACCGTAGTTGAAGTTGAGTTGTGGTTAGATTATTGAAATGAGTCTGAAACGAGAAAAGAATGAGTAAAATAGAAAATATTTTAAGGAGAAAACCTTGTTAAAAATGTATGTTCGCGAGAATGAAGGATAATAGATTTGATTACCTTATAGTCAGTCGTGTCGTATTTGACGTCCTCCCTTATGTCGTGTTGTTAACTGAGTCCTGTGTACGTGTGTAAGGCACTTGCGGTGGGCAGGGAGTATTGGAAGGAGAGGTAAGGGACGTGAGGAGAACGGGTGAAATGTTGTGTAGGGTGGAGCTAACTGAGGAGTGGCGTTGTGATAGGCTAGGGGAAACGGAAGGAAAGGTAGGGGGACAATTGTGTAGGGTGGAGCTAATCGGAAGGAGGTGTGTTGGTTGTTTGTTGGGATTCTTTTGATGGTTTTTCTAGATGAATCTAATTTGGTAGCCTCTTCTAATAATATATTTATATTTTCCGTAATTTCGTTAACATTCTGGTTGGGATTTCGTTTCTGATCACTTTCAATATAGATA
This sequence comes from Anabrus simplex, assembly GCF_040414725.1. Classification (NCBI taxonomy): domain Eukaryota; kingdom Metazoa; phylum Arthropoda; class Insecta; order Orthoptera; family Tettigoniidae; genus Anabrus; species Anabrus simplex. The sequence goes on along the minus strand of NC_090279.1, from coordinate 105,841,564 downwards.
TTTTCAAGAATATTCATTAATTTGCCTTTGTTTAGCGTTCGTAGAATGGTTAGGTCCCTTTCTATCTATATAAAACTGTGTTTATATTCGGTCATGTGAAGACTCATGGCCGAGTACTTCCTATGTTTTTCGGCATTAATATGTTCTTGATATATTACTAAGAAATTACGGTCTGTTTGTCCGATATAAGAATTGGCACAATTTGAGCATTTAAGCCTATATATCCCGGAGTTTAAATATTTGTTATTACTTGCAATGCTTTGATGATTGAAAATTAAACGTTGATTGTTGTTATTGGTGCGAAAAGCAATTTTAAAATCGAATTTCTTAAAAATGTTAGTAATCTGGTAAATATTCCCGTTATTATAAGTAAAGGTGGCGAAGTTTTTCTTTTTATGTTCTTAATAATCCTATTATATAGAAATTGATTAGTATTGGAAGGTGGGAACCTACTTATAACTTAGCCTTAGTTGTGCTGAGCCAATACGGAATAAATATGAGATTTATAAGCTGTAATTTAGCCAACCAGGCAAAAAACAATCAAATGCCTATTTGAACTTAAAGATTAAATTGTCAAAAATTGGCAAAGATATAAATTTCCTAAAACAATGATTACATCAAAAACTCGTTCCTAAATTTCTAAATTCAGTACAGAGAAAACCTTGTACAACAAAATGGCATAAAGCTACTCAAGAAAAAACTAACGACTTATGGCTCAAAAATGAAATTAAATTTCTATACAGAAAAAAGTCTTTTTTAAACTCTAAGTTATATAATGCTCATCTAGAAGCTTCCTCCCTTATGGCCCCTATTGAATGGGATTCCTTTTTGAAATATGGCGATACTAAAATTCAAAATATCTTAGATAAGAAACAAGAAACCTTGAACAAAAAACTTTACGGTCTTACTCTAAATCAAAAAACATAAATCAGTCAAAAGAATCCTCCATTAACATCGAACCCAATTCAACCTTTCACCCCCCAACTAAGAATCTAACTGACGTTGTTTTCGAGGACAAAGAGTTGCAGATTATCAACAAAGGACCCAAACATAATTGGTCTAATCCATACAACCAAAAGCAATACATAACAACCATTGCTGAAGTAGAACAAGTCATAGCTCAACTTCCAATAGATCGACAACTTGAAACTAAATTCGAAGTAAAAAAGAAACTTGAAGAATTATAAAGATCAGAAAGTTAATACACCCCATTTACCCTCTACAGATATAAAAGGCCTAAAACAAAAAATAAAAGATAATGACCTTATAATCACAAAGGCGGATAAAGGTAATGTGTCAGTTATTATGCATTAAAAAGAATATATAGAAAAAACCGAAGCATTTTTTTCAGATAATACTTTCACAAAAATTAAAAAAGACCCGACTAACTCTGTCCAAAGAAAACTAAAACAAATACTTAAAAACGTAAATTTCATCCTTAATGAGAAGGAAATATCAAACCTAATTAATATGAATCCAAGACTACCAATAGCAAGAGCTTTGCCTAAGATACATAAACCTGACACACCCATAAGACCAATTATTAACTTTAGAAATAGCCCCACCTACAAAACCTCTAAATTTATCAATAGCTTCCTAAAAAAGTACTATACTTTCCAAAGCAGAACCACAATCAATAATTCAATAGAATTTTGTAAAATTATCAAGAACACAAAATTAAAACCATCTTTCACCTTGAACTCATTCGACGTCACTAATATGTATTCTACGATCCCCACGAAAGAAACTCTAAATATAATTAAGAACAACTTAAAGACACACAGAAAACTTAGTAACCATGAAATAGAAGAATTTATGTCACTCCTAGAATTTACACTTAACAATAATTACTTTTCCTTCAATAACACAGTATATCAACAAAGTGGTCTTCCTATGGGATCTCCAGCGTCAGGTATCCTTGCTGAAATATACATGGATCACTTAGACAAACATAAAATTTTAAATGATGAAAAAGGTATCATTATCTGTCTAAGGTTTGTCGATGACATCTTTGCAATTATAGATGAACAAATCAATAGTAGCACTAATTTATTAGACCAGATCAACAGTTTATACCCTTTCATAAAATTTACGTTAGAAACCGAGAACAATAAAAAACTAAATTTCCTTGATTTAACAATCGAAAGGAAAGAAGAAAAGTTGGCCTTAACAATCTTTAGAAAACCGACTCAAACTATAAATACCATACGAAAAGATTCGTACCATCCTGAGGCACATAAAAGGAGTTCCTTTTTTAAGCATGTTAAATAGAGCCTTTAACATTCCCTTGTCCAAAAACGACCTCCAAAAAGAAATTAATCTCATTTACAAAATAGCTATAAGCAATGGATACACAAAACACTACATAGATAGATTAATGAATAAAAAAGAGAATAAACCTCAAACGGAGCTGGTAAAAGAACATAAAAAGAAAAACTTCGCCACCTTTACCTATAATACCGGGAATATTTACCAGATTACTAACATTTTTAAGAAATTCGATTTTAAAATTGCTTTTCGCACCAATAACAACAATCAACGTTTAATTTTCAATCATCAAAGCATTGCAAGTAATAACAAATATTTAAATTCCGGGATATATAGGCTTAAATGCTCAAATTGTGCCAATTCTTATATCGGACAAACAGGCCGTAATTTCTTAGTAATATATCAAGAACATATTAATGCCGAAAAACATAGGAAGTACTCGGTCATGAGTCTTCACATGACCGAATATAAACACAGTTTTATATCGATAGAAAGGGACCTAACCATTCTACGAACGCTAAACAAAGGCAAATTAATGAATATTCTTGAAAATATCTATACTGAAATTGATCAGAAACGAAATCCCAACCAGAATGTTAACGAAATTACGGAAAATATAAATATATTATTAGAAGAGGCTACCAAATTAGATTCATCTAGAAAAACCATCAAAAGAATCCCAACAAACAACCAACACACCTCCTTCCGATTAGCTCCACCCCACACAATTGTCCCCCTACCTTTCCTTCCGTTTCCCCTAGCCTATCACAACGCCACTCCTCAGTTAGCTCCACCCTACACAACATTTCACCCGCTCTCCTCACGTCCCTTACCTCTCCTTCCAATACTCCCTGCCCACCGCAAGTGCCTTACACACGTACACAGGACTCAGTTAACAACACGACATAAGGGAGGACGTCAAATACGACACGACTGACTATAAGGTAATCAAATCCATTATCCTTCATTCTCGCGAACATACATTTTTAACAAGGTTTTCTCCTTAAAATATTTTCTATTTTGCTCATTCTTTTCTCGTTTCAGACTCATTTCAATAATCTAACCACAACTCAACTTCAACTACGGTTATTTTATCAAGAGAAAATCTTGTATTTCTCCAATTTATCTTCAAGATTAACAAAATGTACACGTCTCCAACATGAAGAAGAACCTTATCGCCTTTTTACTCCGTCATTTGAACACTGACTTGTTGAATTTTTAACCAACATGAATGAACTTTATTTCATCATCATAATTATATGTTTTAATCTTCGTGCCATTTTATCATATCTTTTAGCTTTTGTATCATCATAACATCAATATGTTTTAATTGTCTTGCCATTTTGTCAAATTTTAGCTGAAGATGTTCCATAATCGGAACGAAACATGTACTAGAGATTATATGGTTTATATTATGTAATTAATAAACCTATTATATAGAAATTGATAAGTATTGGAAGGTGGGAACCTACTCATAACTTAACCTTAGTTGTGCTGAGCCAATACGGAATAAATATGAGATTTATAAGCTGTAAGGTTCAACCTATTCAATACTAATTACGTGTTGTAAAGATATTATTCAACTTGGGACCGGTTTGGACATTTAAATGTCATCATCAGCCATAACACAAATGAGCAAGGACATATTAATTAAAACTGGTGTAGTGACACATTGAAATATTGGAATGTCAGAAGTAATGAGAAAGGAATATGAATGTACGTATTTCTGCCACTACGTGTAGTCTTGACTCGTTCACCGTTCTGGAAGGTATTTTCCTGTTTCTGGTTGGCATGATATTTTTCGGAAACAGGGGCTGTTATAGGAAGTAGATTAGGATTCCTCACTGTATCTCGTTCTGTTTCTTCATCCGCTAGTATATAAGCAGGTTCGAGTCTATCAATGGAAACATTTACATCTTTGCCCTTGATACTGATGGTGAAATATTTATCCTGCCTCTTTACCACTCGGAACGGTCCTTCATAAGATGGCTCGAGGGATTTTTTGTCTGTCCTCAAGAACACACGTGAACTACAAGAGAGGTCTTTGTGAATAAATGTAGATCTGGATGTCACTGTTCTAGGTTTAGCGGGCTAAGATGCTTTATGTGATCCCAGAGTTGGGTCACAAAGGTATCTAGATTGCACTGTAACTGCACTGAGTGTTCGAAAAACACTCCCGGAAGTCTGATGGTGGTTCTATACAACATTTCTGCAAGTGAGTAGTTGGAGTCTTCTCGAATGGCTGCTCGTAGACCAAGTAGAACTGTCGGTAGGCTCTGAGGCTGTGCGCTCTGATTGTTGCTTTGAGAGTACGATGTAGTCGTTCTATTTTTCCATTTGCCTGGGGATGGTAAGAAGTGGTATGCTGCACCTTCGCTCCGCAGTATGTACAACAATAAGACTTTACAAGCAAAAACACATCATCTTAATGAATTCGCGATATCGGATTTCTCCTTTCTTTTTTTCTGTTATTTCTTTTGTCTCTTGTCTTTCACTGCCATCTAAAATCTGCTACAAACACTACTTGAAGACGGAACGCGTTTCGTCACATGTTCATACTTGCAAAACGTGTACATTATGTCCAGGTTTAGATTTTTGGGCCGATGACCTAGATGTTAGGCCCTTTAAATAAAAAACATCAGCATCAGATGTGTTTTGGTGTTTTTTATTTTTTTCGATTGTATCGCCGAACAGGTTTTCGGCACTTCCCTCAGGGCATTGTATAGTCACTGGGCTTTCAGGCAGGAATCGAACTGCTCCTTCTGAACAGAAATTTAGTATTTTAATATCATTGTATACGATTAGGTTAAGACCAGAACAGATTTTTACTTTACAAAGGTAAAAAATTGAGCCCGGGCTCAAACGAGCCGAAACATGTTTGAATTTGAATACTCCATCTAATGATGGAATTATATGATGTATTGAATTAGGATGATACACTCAATTTTTTACCTTTGTAAAGTAAAAACTGTCAATACGGAATGATTCTAATTTCTTGTAACCAGAACAGATGTTGCCATGGGAGGTTTTGGGATTGCCTATCACTGTTTTGGTCCTAATATAAGACTGGGAATTTCATGTTCTTGTGTTAAAATGTTATAAAAACCGCAGTCGTTTTATTTGCGCACGTTACATTTAAAATGTTTTTAGCATTTCGGACTTGTACTGACTTATACAGCTGAGCTCAAGGTCACGAATAACCGTAATTTCTAAAGTGATAATTATATTTTTTCTCTTTCCAATTTGATTGTGAACTTTCGAGAACTTTCGAGAATGGATAGTTACATTCAAGACCATATTCTCGTGCAAGTTCATCATAACCTTTAAAAGTTGATGAAGGCCTAATTTACGCGGTACAAGATTTCCATCAGCTGACTACGAACTGTATACCGGTGTCCAAATTAAAATGGAAGATTAGAAAAAAGGGATTCCGCCATCATGTTGGGCGCTTTTGTATCTAATGTGCTTTTATTTTATTAGAACTAAAAACTAGAACTAAAATTAGATATAAAACTAAAAACTAAAATTAGAACTAAAGACTACTTGTGGACGACTGTTTTTTGGCTTGGTGTTACCGGTATTAGATTTTTCGAAGAGTTTGGGTGATCGAAGTTGCTGAACTGAAAAAGGTTTTCATGGGAAACTGATGAAGTTTCCCCGGTAAAACTGAATGTAGAGTTTCGAAATTTTTAAGTCGTGTACCGGTAATTAATGTTTGAAGCCAGCCCCGCGGTCTAACTTTCCTGCCTCTCACTCAGAGGGCCCGGGTTCGATTCCTGGGCAGGTCACGCGTTTTTACCTGCATATGAGGGCTGGTTCCTGGTTCACGGATTCACCGATTACCTTAAATTGAGGAACTATCGAATGGTGAGATGGAGACCTTGGTCTAGAGAGCCAGGATAACGGCCGAGAGGATTCGTCACACTGACCATATGTCACCTCGTAATCTGCAGGCTTTCGGGATGAGCAGCGGTCGCTCGGTAGGTGGAAAGTCCATTGGAACTGTAGTTTGGTTTAGTGTAGGAGTGTTTGTAAGATTATAATAATACATATTTCATTTTTGTGATATTTAGCCAAATTCTTGATGGTTCATTCGTTCCCGGATTTTCCGTTTTCCCGTGCTGTACGTTTTTCCCCGTGGTCCCTCCAAAAACGGACAATCGAAGTTCCATCATATTTAGAGCTTTATGGACTACACACCTCAAACCAACAGAAAGACCAGGAAACCTCTGCTTCCATACATCATACTGTCGTTTTACTGTGTTTCTGGTCCTAATATGTGCCCTATTGTACATATGCTCTTCTATGGTTTGTCTGCCAGTTTATGGAAAAATAACTTTTTCTATTCCGAAATATCTCAGCATTTTCTTCACTTGGAGATCTGATGCGAATGTGGGTGCAGTCGATGGTTCCTATTACACCTGGGAATCTAGCAATATTAAAAAAAGCTTTCCATTACCTCCCTCTTTTCTGCTTGAGATGTTGGGAAGTAAATATAGCGTTGACTGAAGGAATCTATAATATTACTCGCGTCGTGTATAATCCGAGCTGCTGCTGTTCTGTGCATACTTTCCACAAATTTCCTATCACTAAGTTCTTCAAAAGGATCACCTCACTCCACTATTATACGTTCGCGCTCATTTCCATTCTGCTCCAGATATTCCAAATATAACAGTTCATCTTCAAAATCATCTCCAACTCTGGCAGCCATTTTACCTTCATTGCTAATCACTGTTTATATTTGGTAACCGCTTGAACTTGACTTTTTAACTTTAACTGACAATAATCAGCCATTAAAATATTAATCAGGAATGATGCTTCGCAGTTTTTTAAAACAAGGTTTATGATGAATCTTAAATGCTGATTACGCTAAACAGGGTTCGTGCACTTGGCCAATAGTCTTCAAAGAATAAGTTCAGCTTTTAGCACTTGCCAACTTTTTCCTTTCCCAAAACTTCTTCATTCTGGATGATCTTGCAGTCCGTTCTTCTGCAGATATAACATACTGCTTACGCTGCGATATTTTTAGTGATAGTCTTGTGTACTGTTATTTAGAATCTGTTTTCTCTTCTCTATTTTCAGTTTGATATTTAGTGATTTTCAATTCACCTAAATCCATTTGTATTTCTTTAAACAATGTGCTTTTTGTTTTATTCTTCCAAAAGAAATCAAAAAGTTGCTTCAAGAGTTCAGTATTTGGTAAGCGGTATATGTGTCCAAAGAATACAATCCTCCGTTTTTGCATTGTGTCTGGCAATGATTGATTCACTTTCCTTGTAAAGTACTGAATTTGGCAAAAGTTTCCACTGGTCATCAATCTGGTGTTTTTTTATTGATAATTGTCCAAAGAATTCTTCTATCAGCTTTCTGCAGTTAGTCTGTTGTTGATTGGGTATTCAATTTAAATAATGTTTCACTTGCTTCTGGCTTAACGATAAAGGGGATAATCCATCTCCCTGTCGAAGGCCAGTATGAATTTCAAGTAGCTCAGATTTCAATTCTGAACCTAACTCTAGATTATGTTTTTCTAAGAGTGACCGCAATAAGATTAACAAGTTTCCAAATTCAGTAAAGATATGCAGTAATAAATCATGATGGATAAGCTTTTTGAAAATCAACAAAAGTAATCACTAAATTTTTGCTCCAAATCCTTTGATGTTTTATAATCCATTTGAGACTGATAATTTGATCTGGACAGCTTCGTTCTGGACGAAAACCATCCCGATATTCACCAAATTCACTATCAAGTTCATGAATTCTGGAATATAAAATATTAGGAAAAATCTTCCTCGATAATTACTAGGATCTGATCACCCTTTTTTTGTGAAGTGGAAATATAATTGCAACATTCCATTCTTGCATTCTTCTGGAATTTTTTCGGTATTCGATATGTCAGCGAGATGGTTATGTAAATTCCGAATAGTCTGTACATTTGCATTATTCCAAAGTTCCGCTACTGGTTGATTCTCTCATGCCACTTAAACTTTCTTAAGTGTATCAATAGCTGCACACACTTCATCATAAACTGGTGGTATGGTCTTTTCCAGAGGTGTTTATTTCTGGGATTCACATCAAATTCAAAATAATCTTCAGCTTCACCACTATTAAGTAGCGGGTTTTTTGCTATTGGCTTTACGTCGCACCGACACAGATATGTCTTATGGCGACGATGGCACAGGAAAGGGCTAGGACTGGGAGGGAAGCGGCCGTGGCCTTAATTAAGGTACAGCCCCAGCATTTGCCTCTTCCAAAAGAAATCAAAAAGTGTGAAAATGGGAAACCACGGAAAATCATCGTTAGGGCAGCCGACAGTGCGGTTCGAACCTACTATCTCCCAAATACTGGATACTGGCTGCTATCGAAGTCGGTAAGTAGCGTTTTGAAGTCATCATCATCATCAGTGTCCCACTCCAGTCGCCTGGGTGTGGTTAACAAGCCTCCTCTACTACTTTCTGTCCTTCCACTTTTCGTGCTCCATTACTTCCTCCACATCCAATCCAGCTTCTCTAATGTCCTTCCAAATCTGATCCATCCACCTTCTCGGTCTTCCAACTGGTCTCTTTCCCTTAACTTCTCCCAAAATTCCCTTCTTGCTACCCGTTCCAATTTCTTTTGTACCACAAATGAAGAACCTCGGTGTTATCATGGACAAACGTATTACTTGGTCTGGACATATTTTACATATCTGCCAAAAGAACTTCTCTGCTCTTCATTCTTTATATAAATATATATTTCCAATAAAACTTAAGCAGAAATTAATCGAGGCTCTTGTAATGCCACATTTCGACTATTGCGATGTTACATGTGATAAATATTATTTTTGATCCGTATTGATGAACCGTATTGCGATGCTGTTTTCAATGATGTGTGGCTACTGTTGTCCCTAAGGCTACAGCGCGCTCAAAATGCATGTGTGAGGTATATATGCAATCTAAGAAAATATGACCATGTGTCATCACCTTTCCTAGAACTAGAGTAGTCGCAACTCCATGTTCGCCGTAATCATCATACTCTGTCTCTCCTCCACCGAGTCCTTACTACATCTTCCCCATCTTGCTTTTCTTCGCATTTTCATTATATCTGAAATGTGCATAACAGAGATACAAGGGCTCAAACATCAAACCTGCTCATCATTCCTCACCATCGAACTGCCACATATAATAACCCATTTTCTGTGTTTGTCGCCCGGAAGACGTCAGAGGACTACCAACCACAGTGTCATTTAAAAGAGCGTTAAGAGGCACAGCAGGATATGTATGAACTGTGCATTTCTAGTCCTTTACTGGTCGCGCTAGTTCATTATTACCACTAGCTGTTATTATTATTATTGCTGTTATTATTATTGTAAGTATGTATATCTCACTGGGATGGAAGTTTATTTCTGTTATAAACTATTTAGATTGTGTTTGACTGTGCTATACTTAGTATTAATTACGGTAGTGTTAACTTTGATTCTATGTACAATCATTGGTATAGTGTAAGAGAAGGCTTAATGGCCTTAACAACGCCATTAAAGACATTTATCTATCTATCCTTTCCCATTATTTTTACGTGTCCGAACCATCTCAGTCTTGCTATCTTTATGTTCTGTACTAGCAGTTCTATATTTAGCTCTCCTCTGATTTTAATATTTTGAATTCTATCTCTTGTTGACTTTTTAACCGATGTTCTTAAAAATTTCATTTCTACTGATTGGATCTTACTATCTTGTCTCTTATTAGTTACCAGCATTTCTAGTCCGTGTAATACAACTGGTATGAAATACTGTTTATATAATGTTAATTTTATTCTCTTGGGTACTTTGTCATCCCATAAAAGCTTGATGATAAAATGTTGTACCTTTATTTAGTCTGTTATTAATTTCAGGCTTGATTTCATTACTTCCATTAGTAATGCTACCCAGATATGTAAACTGTTCTACATTCTCTAACCATTCTCAGTCTATGTTCACTTGTCTTCTCTTTTCTACAATGCATGACTACAGTTTTCTTTTTACTAATTACCATTCCAAACTCCTTCAGATTTTCATTCCAAATGTCCAGTCTCCTTTGTATTTCCTTTTCTCTATTTTCCCAAATTGCCACATTATCTGCAAATACCATAGCATTCATTTCATCACTACTGATACTCTGTTTTACACGTTTTATGATTTCATCTATATATATAAAATAAGAGTTTTGTCTGTACATTGCTCAGAATTTTAAAAGGATGGTATTTCTCTATCAGTCATGTCCACAGTAACAAGGAAATGCACTTTTTCATTTACCGTAATTTCTGTCTGTCTGTCTGTCTGTCTGTCTGTCTGTCTGTCTGTCTGTCTGTCTGTCTGTCTGTCTATATGTATATATGTACACGCATCACGAGAAAAAGGCTGAATAGAATTTAATGAAAGTCGGTATGCAAAGTTGGGGAATAGGTCGCTACAATCTAGGCTATAAATAATTTTAGTCACGATGAGTGAAATGGTAGTTTAAGGGAAGGCCTAAAATGTAATTCTCAAATATTTATGTTATTGATGGTCTATCTCAATGAAAATCGGTAGGCAAAGTCGGAGAATAAGTCGCTATAAGCTGGGCCATAAATAATTGTATTCACGTTGACTGAAATGGTAGTTTAGGGGAAGGCTTAAAAATTGTCAAATATTTGTTATTAGTGGTCGTATCTTAACGAAAACCGGTAGGCGAAGTTGGGGAACAAGTCGCTACAATCTAGGTCATAAATAATTGTATTCACTCTGAGAAAAATGGTAGTTTAGGGGAAGGCCTAGAATGTAATTCTCAAATATCTATGTTATTAGTGGTCCTATCTTAAAGAAAATTGGTATGCAAGGTCGGGGAATAAGTCGCTGTAATCTAGGCCGTAACCAATTGTTTTCACGCTGAGTGAAATAGTAGTTCAGGGGAAGGCCTAAAATTTAATTCTCAATAATATTTATGTTATTAGTGGTCGTATCGATAAATACTACATAACTTATATAGTTTTACATTTCCGACCGTTCATGTCTTATATATTGTTATCGTACCGGCTATGATCACAGAGATTTTCTTGAATTTGGATATTTGTTACTAAGTCCATATCAGTGCCGAGTCACGAGAAAAATGGGTAAACAGAATTAAATGAAAATCGTAAGTCGGATAATAATAAACTACAATCTACGCTATAAATAATTTTATAAGACACCCTAATATCAGAGAGTCAAAAGAAAACTAGATGTGAAGGCCTACAATATCGAAAGCTCGTAAAACTGATCAACAATAACATTACATTGACCATTGTTTGTTGTGATGTGTTTGTGGCTTCTGTCGCCACCCTTCTCCGATAGATAGTATTATTGCTGTGTACCGAGTATTTTTTTAAATTTGTCTTACGTCGCACCAACACAGATGGGTCTTTTTTTAGAATTTGTTTTATGTCGCACCGACACAGGTAGGTCTTATGGCGACGATGGGACAGGAAACGCCTAGGAATGGGAAGGAAGCGCCTGTGGCCTTAAATAAGGTACAGCCCCAGCAGTTGCCTGGTGTGAAAATGGGAAACCACGGAAAACCATCTTCAGGGCTGCCGACAGTGGGATTCGAACTCACTATCTCCCGGATGCAAGTTCACAGCCGCCCACCCCTAACCGCACGGCCAACTCGCCAGGTGCAGATGGGTCTTACGGCGACGATGGGCTTGGAAAGAACTAGGACTGTGAAGAAAGCGCCCTTGGCCTTTGTTACGGAGATTTCCGTGGTAGTTAGAGGTGAAAGAAGGTGCGGGGGGTGAACAGGTCTCAGGTTACGAAATTAACGTGAATTTAAAATTGAACAAGGTTATATTTTCTTAGCAAAAACAAGAAATAACAATAATGGCAGGTACAGAGTAGCAAAACCACTAATCGAGAATGTACAATTACATGATTGGGCTCCGGGAGCCAGACACACAATTCTTGAGCAATTAGCCCAACTTTACGATATACAGAATTCAACAAAGGGGCAGAAGACCCCAATAAAGCCCAGGAGCACTTGCTCCAAATTACACAGTAAAGCCTCCTCGAGGCATACAACACTCAATTTTCGAAAAAGAGCCACTCGCTCTCAACTTTAAGCCTATCAAAGGCCCCAGCAAACTCCACCTTCAAGTTGTCCTCTAAGGACATATACACAGGGGTAACATAGCCAACCTACTGAGGTCTATTAAGTGAGAAAAAGGTTAAGTACATGACCTCTAAAATAACAATTTGAGAGGAGGCGATCTGCACTCCTAATACATTTGTTTAAAACCTAATCTGGCTCTAGGCCGTTAATGCAAGGGCTAATCCCATACTACGGAGGTGACTTAGAAAAGAACAATTTACATTACATTAAGGGAGAATCGGTTGTGAGAAATAAGTTCACCTCAAAACAATATGAGTGGGAGCTCGAGAGGGTTAAGCACTCTCTATCCCAATATGTAGCTTTAAAAGAGAATAGATGCTAAGAGTCTTTACATTTTAGGGAAAGTTACATGGTAGAAACGCTTCGGACCCGCCCCGAGAGTTAAACTGCTGAGCTAGCAAGAAAAGAAGTTATTAACAGGCCATTACCTTGGTGTAGAACTGCTCCCCGAAGAAAGAGGCGCCTCCCGCCCCCTGCTATGTACTTTACACACTGAAAGATGGTACTGAAGTGGCGCAGAGACCCTAAAATCAGCAGTTTATATACTCTCGCGGAAAGTTAGAGGCGTTTCAGGAAGGAAAACACCCGCCCACAATCATTTTATTGGTAGATAAAGAAACCCCCTACACAATATGAAAAAGAAACACATTATTGGTGGAAAATTAATTAAAGAAATTCGGGATTGGCTAAATTCAAAACAAGGGGAAAGAAAGGGTTAATATTGCCAACTTAAACAATGACTGAAATAAATTTAGCAAAGAACAAACTTTTGAAATTAAATTTTCTCCAAAAAAACAGTTCTTTCACTTCGCACTAGGGTGCACCGTTGTAGTTCTTCAATAGTGTCCTCTAGAAGAGAAAGTTCAAACTTCTTACTACAAGCAAAACAAAATTACATCGAAAACAACACAGTTCAGAAACTTCAAAAATTTCCAAGTAGTGGCATCTTCAGGGTAACTTGAAAATTAACACATAAGACAAAGTTCAGACTTCTTCCAGTAGAGGAGTTTCAACTGGCGCAAAGTTTAAATAAGCAGCGTGGAGGTGTACCGCCCGGTACAGACCTCCCCCCCCCCCAAAAAGTTCCTCTAAGGGGTAACACAGAAGAACATAAACTTTTGTTTGAAAACAAGGTCCAAGTTATGATGTTGCTATGGAGATTAATTGCAGAAGCATTTATCAAAATAGTGAAAATTTGATTTGATCCAGTTTCAAAAATTCTTGTAGTAACCGTTGAATTAATGTCTTTAAGTTTGTAGGAATTGAATTCAGACGAAAATCTTTTAACACTTGAAAGAGAAGAAAAATTTTCAAAGTCCACCAAATATTGCAGTAGAATCCCCAAGTGTAGTAATTGCTGATAGTAAATGTCCATGTAGTTGGATATGTACTTTAAACGTTGATAATTTTGACGGCCAGACCAGCCGCTACCGCTTGTGTCCAAAGGCGGCCGCTCGGACCCCTCAAGTACCCTGAGATACCGCTCGCCCGCACTATGAGGGGAGCAGTGGTGTTGAAGCACGCCGCGCCCGCAGTGAACATGCAGGTCGCGGGACAGTTACAGGTTGTGGGCCGCACATCAGCCTTGGCCGGGAGGATGGCTCCGGCTCGCCGTGCACCTGTCGTCCTCGCTGGAGTAGAGGGGGCCCTTCCTCTATCCCAGTCGCGGCACAGCGCCGTGCGGCTGCGGGGGCACTGAAACATTAAAGCTCGGCGGCAGAATTTTTGTTGAATCAGAATGATAGTAGGGTACATTCATTGGTGAGGTTGAGGGGCCAGCGGCGTGGAGAAATTCTTTTCATAAGCAAGCCACTGTGTATAGTGGAGCAGGAGACGGGAGCGTGGTAATGGCCGTGGCAAGGTCAGGATGGCAGTTTAACTGTGCGGGGAGGGTTTACAATAAATGCTTAAATATTAAAAAAATTTTACAGAAAGGGCAGAAGGCCTTAAATGTGAAACCTCCCAGAGAAAAAAATATAACCTTCCTATTTCTTTCAAAATAATATGAAGCAAGTTAACACAGAAATTACACCTTTTTCACCTGTGACAGGTGAACCCTAAATATCCTCTCGGTGGCTGGATTGCTTAATAACAACGTAACCGGCGTAAGGAAATCGAGAATGACGCACGGCCCATGAAATCTGGGGGCAAGCTTGCCCGCGGGAACAAAATTCTTGACCATCACTTGGTCGCCTACCTTCAAATTGGTGGGTCTCCGTCCACGATCATATCTTTCCCTAACCTTTTCATGAGACACTTTAAGATTGGCTTTAGCCTTCTTCCAAGGATCTTTGATATTATCCGGATCTATTGTCTCGGGTAGAATGTCACTCAGAGAGCAGAGGTTAGAGAGCGGCGTGTTGGGAACGAACTTAAACATCAAAGAAGCTGGAGTAAACTTGTGAGATTCATGAACCGCCGAATTCAAAGCAAAAGCTAACCAATGCAGGGACGTGTCCCACCTAGAAGAATGATCTTCATGATGATAGGCAATAAGCGCGGACCTGAGATTACGATTAACCCGTTCAGCCAGAGGTGGTTGAGGGTAATAAGCAGAAGTCGTCACATGAGAGATGGACAAGTCAAAACAGAATTTACGAAAAAGATTTGATGTAAACGCCTTAGCATTATCAGATACAATATATTGACACGGACCAAAAGAAGCAAAAATAGAATTTAGTCAAGTAATGGTGGACTGAGCGGTAGCCAGCTTAGTCGGAAATAACCAGGAAAATCTTGTGAAACCATCTACACATACAAAGATGAACTTGTTGGCATTTCCCTTTGACTGGGGGAAGGGTCCTACATAATCAATATACAGGCATTCCATGGGGCGCGACGCTCGATGCGAAGACAAAAGGCCGACCTTGGTGGACATGGTGGGTTTACTAAGCAAACAAGATTTACAAGCTTTTACTAGTTCACGGATTTCACCGTCCAGACCCTTCCATATGAACCTTTCACGAATCTTTTCACGAGTTTTAAAGATTCCAAGATGCCCGCCCAATGGGGTCTCATGATAGTACTTGAAGATCATAGGTACAAGAACAGCTGGAACGACAACCTTCATCATCTTATCATGCCTCGATGGGCAACATAAAACACCATTTCTCAGAACATAAGGGACAACACGTTCCCCAGAAGAAAGGGTTTCCATTATCGGAGCCAGCGTCGGATCTTCACGTTGGTATTTCTCGATATCCCTAAAGAGCATGGGAGCATCTGTTAAGATGGCATTAACATCAGATAGTATGGACTCGGGAGGTGATGAACTGTCTACCGGTTCATGGGTCTCGACGTCGTTGGAAAACATACGGCTGAGTCCATCGGCCACAACATTTTCGGTACCTCTGATATGCCTGACATCGAATTGGAAGGCGGAAATACGGATGGCCCAACGGGCTATATGACCAGTACGACGCGGCCTACCTAAGACCCAGCTTAAGGCTTGATTATCTGTCTCCAGGTCGAATTTGACATGTTCCAGATAGAGACGGAACTTTTCTAAGGCAAATAAGACTGCCAAACCTTCGAGCTCATATATGGAATAATTTGATTCTTGAGCCGATAGCGTCCTAGATGCATAGGCGATGGGTCGCCTCCCTAGTTCAGTCTCTTGAAGAAGGACTGCAGCTACCGCCGACGACGACGCGTCGGTTTGGACGATGAATTTCTTCGAGAAATCAGGCATAGCAAGTACAGGGGCATTACAGAGAGCTAATTTAAGAATTTCAAACGCGGCTTGTTGAGAAGGTCCCCACTCAAATTTGATGCCTTTCCTACGAAGAAGGTTCAAGGGCGCCGCTCTATTAGCGAAGTTAGGAATAAACTTCCTGAAAAAATTCACCATACCAATGAACCTGGCGATACCTTTAATGTCCTTGGGAGGTTTAAAATCACGGATGGCCTGTGTTCTAGAATGATCGACGGCAACACCATCAGGTGACACAATATGCCCTAGGAATGACAAAGAGGGCTTAGCAAAGGCAACCTTGGACAACTTGACAGTTAACCCAGCCTTACGAAGGCGATTGAGAACTTCTCGCAGATGATCTAGATGTTCTTCAAAGGTCTCCGAAAATACGACGACATCATCCAAGTAGTGATACAAGTACTCAAATTTGATGTCAGAGAAGACCCTATCTAGCAGCCTAGTGAGTACAGCTGCTCCCGTGGGGAGCCCGAAAGGCACGCGGTTGTATTCATACAAATTCCAATCCGTGGCAAACGCTGTAAGATGTTTAGACTCTTCCGCTAGGGGAATTTGATTATAGGCCTGATTCAAGTCCAAGATAGTAAAGAACTTGGCCTTACGAAACCATGAAAAACAAGAATGAAGGTCAGGAAGGGGCACAGATTGTAACACCACCTTCCGATTGAGAGCCCTATAATCAATGACAGGCCTGAAGCCCCCTTGGGGTTTCGGGACTAGAAAAATAGGTGAAGAATACGCCGACTTAGAGGGCCTAATAATACCATCCTTCAACATCTGATCGATGATTTCTTTCAGAGCCTTCATTTTAGGTGGAGATAGCCTATATGGCGGAAAACGGACAAGAATCGAATCCGTGACCTCAATTTTGTATTCAATAAGGTCAGTAACACCAAGAGTATCAGAGAACACCTCTGGAAACGACTGACACAACTTACGAATACTATCAGCCTGCTCCTCAGGTAGATGTCTAAGGTCTAACAACATCTCATCCTGGGTAGGCGAAATAGATGAACATGATGCAGAATTACATTTTAACAAGGGGATTTTACAATTGGAAGCAAATTTGAAAGTGCACGACCTACTCTGAAAATCGAGCACAAGACCAGTGTGAGAAATAAAGTCGGCTCCCAATATGATGGGGCAAGATAAGTGCTTAGCCACAAACAATTTGATTTTCCATGTAAATTTAAAAATACGAATTTTGACATTTACAGAACCGAGAATTTCTAATGGAGATGAATTAGCCGAAACATATTGAACAGGAGATGAGCCATAGTCCGGTAATTTACAAACAGATTTCAATTTTGAATACCATTGATCCGAAATAATTGAACAAACACTGCCTGAATCTAATAAAGCTGTTATTGGTTCATTATTTAACTCAATTTTGAGAAAGGGGACCGGTGCGGGGGTATCCGCCGCAATCCTAAGACATTCTTTGGGGCATTCAAAAGATGAATTTGAAGATTGAACGTTCCCTACATTTTCGACCTGTTTACCAGGGGCTGAGCCACGGGAAGAGGGATTAGTCGACTCAGCCGAAGCCACTAGTCATTTTTTATTATTGGCATTGGTGGAATTTGCACCAGAAGTTGAGCAGGAGGGGGTGCTATTTGAGTTTGGGCAATACTTGGCGATATGTGAGAAAGCCCCACATTTAAAACAGCCTTGTGATGAACCAGCTCCATTATTTGCCCTACTAGACTTGATCAGTGGACACTTATTGCGAAGATGGTCAGGCGACCCGCAAGCATAACATTTACGTGGTGTGACTGGTCGGCGAGGTGGAGGCCGAAGATTACTAAAAGAGGGAGGGGGTTCTTTCGCGACACGCTAAGAATCGGCGTATCTAACTCCTTCCGCTGAGACGGCCAATGCTTCAAGTTCAGAGAAAGTTTGCGGGCACGCCGCGAAACACAAATATGACTATAGGATGGTGAAATGCCTTCCACAATAGCTTGTACAATCTGATCCTCAGGGAAGTGAAGAGCAAACACCCTAGTATAGAACTTAATATCTTGGATGAAATCTGCCAAGTTTTCATCCAAGCGCTGTACCCGATAATAGTACTTCTGAATAAGGGAGGACCTTGCCCTAGCCGGGATGAAGTTAGCTAGCAAGTGGGCGTGGAAGTCTTCAATCGATGATTGCTCGGCAATGGCTCCAACTATTTTGTCTGAGAGAATACCTATTGCATAGGGATAGATGATTTGCAAAATCTGACATGGGGAAAGAGAAAAAACAAGGGCATGATCCTGAAATTCAACTAAAAACCTTAAGAAAGAAATAACTTCACTGGTGGTATTAACAGAAAACTTCGAGATACCTCTGAGCAACATTGCCAATGGATGAGGCAAGCTGCTGAACCCAGTGACATCGTAGGTAAAGGTTTCACTGGTAAAGAAGTTAATTCAGAACGTACATTATTCAACGATGCACGGCGTTCAGACTCGTTGTCCAATGGGGCAGAGATCGTTTGAGCTCCAACGGTTATCCTATTGACTTCTCTCTTAGGAGGCTCTTCCTCGCTACCTACATTCACCGTGGTGGGTTGATCGATTTTGGGAGGAACTTCCCCAGTTAACAATTGGGTAACCTTACTGGATAATTCAGAAATACTTTCAAGCAACGTACTAGCTTCCTTCCTCTGAACGTCATTCAACTTCAGAGACAACAGATCGTTAACTCTATTTGAAAAATGAAATAGCCTGGCTTGCACCCGCTTAATTTGATTCGGAGAAGGATCATTTTCGTCAAAAAAACTAACTACAGATGCTAGCCCAGTAGTATTCTCGGTGATCGTGGAAAGAGAGTCGTCAATTTCTTTCTCTCCCAAAGGGGGGATGGAAATGGGCAAATCAAGGGACTCTCTAAGCTTGTTTGTGTCTACTGCAACCGTGCCTCCAGATTGCACATTTCTAATAGTCAATTCATAGATCAACTCCTCCTTGCGCAAATAGTTAAGATGGAGAACATCGCGAGGGCCGGGCATGATGACAGAACAATTTTGAAAAAGGAAAAAAAATCAAAATTTCCAGCAACAGAGAAAATTGTTAGAGTTCGAATCAAAACAATGTTTAGCCGTCAAAAGGGGCTAAATTGAGACCCATTCAACCACGCTCTGCTACCACTTGTTACGGAGTTTTCCGTGGTAGTTAGAGGTGAAAGAAGGTGCGGGGGGTGAACAGGTCTCAGGTTACGAAATTAACGTGAATTTAAAATTGAACAAGGTTATATTTTCTTAGCAAAAACAAGAAATAACAATAATGGCAGGTACAGAGTAGCAAAACCACTAATCGAGAATGTACAATTACATGATTGGGCTCCGGGAGCCAGACACACAATTCTTGAGCAATTAGCCCAACTTTACGATATACAGAATTCAACAAAGGGGCAGAAGACCCCAATCAAGCCCAGGAGCACTTGCTCCAAATTACACAGTAAAGCCTCCTCGAGGCATACAACACTCAATTTTCGAAAAAGAGCCACTCGCTCTCAACTTTAAGCCTATCAAAGGCCCCAGCAAACTCCACCTTCAAGTTGTCCTCTAAGGACATATACACAGGGGTAACATAGCCAACCTACTGAGGTCTATTAAGTGAGAAAAAGGTTAAGTACATGACCTCTAAAATAACAATTTGAGAGGAGGCGATCTGCACTCCTAATACATTTGTTTAAAACCTAATCTGGCTCTAGGCCGTTAATGCAAGGGCTAATCCCATACTACGGAGGTGACTTAGAAAAGAACAATTTACATTACATTAAGGGAGAATCGGTTGTGAGAAATAAGTTCACCTCAAAACAATATGAGTGGGAGCTCGAGAGGGTTAAGCACTCTCTATCCCAATATGTAGCTTTAAAAGAGAATAGATGCTAAGAGTCTTTACATTTTAGGGAAAGTTACATGGTAGAAACGCTTCGGACCCGCCCCGAGAGTTAAACTGCTGAGCTAGCAAGAAAAGAAGTTATTAACAGGCCATTACCTTGGTGTAGAACTGCTCCCCGAAGAAGGAGGCGCCTCCCGCCCCCTGCTATGTACTTTACACACTGAAAGATGGTACTGAAGTGGCGCAGAGACCCTAAAATCAGCAGTTTATATACTCTCGCGGAATGTTCGAGGCGTTTCAGGAAGGAAAACACCCGCCCACAATCATTTTATTGGTGGATAAAGAAACCCCCTACACAATATGAAAAAGAAACACATTATTGGTGGAAAATTAATTAAAGAAATTCGGGATTGGCTAAATTCAAAACAAGGGGAAAGAAAGGGTTAATATTGCCAACTTAAACAATGACTGAAAGAAATTTAGCAAAGAACAAACTTTTGAAATTAGATTTTCTCCAAAAAACAGTTCTTTCATTTCGCACTAGGGTGCACCGTTGTAGTTCTTCAATAGTGTCCTCTAGAAGAGAAAGTTCAAACTTCTTACTACAAGCAAAACAAAATTACATCGAAAACAACACAGTTCAGAAACTTCAAAAATTTCCAAGTAGTGGCATCTTCAGGGTAACTTGAAAATTAACACATAAGACAAAGTTCAGACTTCTTCCAGTAGAGGAGTTTCAACTGGCGCAAAGTTTAAATAAGCAGCGTGGAGGTGTACCGCCCGGTACAGCCTTAATTAAGGTACAGCCCCAGCATTTGCCTGGTGTGAAAGTGGGAAACTATGGGATACCATCTTCAGGGCCGCCGACAGTGGGGTTCGAATCCACTATCTCTCGGATGCAAGTTCACAGGTGCGCGCCCCTACCACACAGCAGACTCGCCCAGTCGTACCGAGTGTAACAGCCGGCCTGAATATTGGCGGGAAGTAGCTGGGGAGTTAGATAACTTTCTTTTTTAGCATGCCATTCCTCTGGTTCATAAATTTTCTGATACTATTGGTGCGTAACACACTGGTTCATCATAGCATTCGAGCTATTCAGTCCGTACTCTGACGTACTGATTGGAATGAGCAGCGTGCATATTTAACGGAATGATGGTAGAGGAGTATTCACGGCTGACTGCCGCCTGGTCTTTCCGGCTCTGGAACTTTGGACTGTTAGATCGGCACTGTTCGCTAAAAGTGAGAATATGTGCGGTTTTTCATTTGATCGGTTATTTTACAGGATAACATTGCTTTTAATCGCTACTTTCCTACTGACGTTTTTGTAATGACCTATGTTGACTTCAGTTAAGGAAACCACAAAGTCAGTTTTTCCGAGAATCCCGTAGCGAAGCACGGGTACAGCAGCTAGTCCATCAATATAATAAACCACAATGGCGAGACCTTTTTTTGTATAGAATATTTCAGTCACCACTTCCCACTTGTACACTGCTTTTACTCACATGATACAACATTTATATCTTGTTAATTAATGATTTTGGTACATTCCTTTTCAGTACGTATTTCCATAAATGTTTTCTCTTAACTGTATCATAAGCTTTTCCAAATCAAAAAATGCGAATATGATTTTCTTGTTCCTTTCCAGACGTTTTTCCGTTATCGTTCGCACTGTAAATATCAAGTCCATTGTTGATCTATTCAGTCTAAAGCCATATAGTTCTTCCTCTGTGTTTCTATTATATCTCTCAGTCTCTTGTCTTTGACTTTCTCCATTATTTCAAGCCCATGTGATAATATGGTTATACTCTATAATTTTCACATTTCTTCCTATTTCCTTTTGAACAGCGGTACAATGCTCCCTTGTTGCCAATATTCAGGTATCCTTTCATCCTCCCATATGGCATTGAGGGCTCGGTATAGCCACTGTAGTCCAATGTTTCTTGCTGCCTTAATCATATCAGCATTTAATTCGTCTTTTCCACTTGCTTTATCTTTGGTCTTTGCTTTCACTGCCTAGTGTTCTTAAAATATATGGCACGCTAAGAATCAACATTTACATTTAGAAAATCAAATATGCTTAAAACTAGTGTGAAAAAACATAGAATGTTACAACATGGCTAAGAGAAAAGCACACAATCGTGTTGAAACAGAGGTTAAAAACAGAAAGTACAATACCGAGCTGGTAGTGAAATAATTAATATCATTAGGATATCATTGCTACCAGTCAGTCAATCAGAATGTTCAAACATAAAATAAGAGTGAAAATATATAAGAGTGTTCATCATGGCTAAGTGAAAAAACACGTAATCGTGTTGCCAGAGGTTAAAACATAAGGTACAACACAGAGCTGGCAGTGTAATAATCAAACTCATTTCTACCAGTCAGTTAATAAGAATGTTCATACATAATAAAAATGATGATTATAATTCTTTTGAATGAAGAAATAATGAAATCCCACTCTTGTGAGTCGGACAAGAGAAATCACATATTGTAGCAGACATGGAGTAGTAACACTTCAGACAGGACTGATCACGCCTGAAGCCGCTTATAAGATAGAGGCCAATATCCACTTCATCCAAAACAATGGTTAGAGCCGAATAACAGGTGTCTTCATTTTTACTGGGAGTTCAAGACCAAAACGGAATAATATGCAAAGTGCGTGAACTGAAGTCTGAAAAATGGAAAAAGGAAAAAGATGTACTCGGGCCTTGAAAATAGGGTGTTCAAAATGAGAGTCTAAGGTCGCTTACCTCTTATGTTGGATTGACTGGAGATATTAGCCGTTCGAGGGGGTCTGTTAAACGTATGCCCGTTGTTGCGTGTGTTGTATCTGTGTGCTTGCTTAGGTGGAGAGTAAGTTCGGACGGGAGGGGTAGGCGCAACAATGAGAGTGCTGGAAGCTGGCGGCGGAGGGGGTAAGGCGGAATCTGTTATGACGACCGGAGGGATATTTAAAGGTTTATAATTGAATAATTTTGTGAAATTTTTATGATTTATATTAAAATTAGTGACTAACTTGCGGACTTGTTCAATTAATGGGCTGTTGTTCTCAGGGCATCATTCAAATTATTATTATTAAAATGTTGATCCAAGAAAATGTACGTATTTTCCAATCCAGTCATTAAGCTGCTTTTATTTACATATTTTATAATGTGGAGGTCCTGATCAAATGTAGAATAATTGTGGCCGGAATCCCTCATGTGGTTGCAAAAGGCAGAGTACTTTTTATGCTTTAAGGCATTATAATGTTCCAAGTATCTAGTTCTAAAACTGCGGCCAGTTTGTCCGATATAAGAAAATTCACATTGGGGCATTTGAGTCTGTAAATACCAGATTTCGAAAATTTGTCCTGGGAAGTATTTACCAAGTTGGAATTAAAGAACATATTCCAATTAGTGTTGCGAGTTCGGTAGGCGATTCTGATACTATGCTTCTTAAATGGGTTACGAATGCTCTATATAGCGGGATTAGTGAAGGGGAAGGTGGCAGTGTTTATTATTTTATCCTTATCTGGAATTAAATTTGTAGTATTTTTGATTAGATTTTACCAATAATCTTATTGATCAGGTTAGGTTTATAGCCGTTAAGTTTTGCAAGTTCTTTTATGTATTCGAACTCTTTTTCCGGTTAGAAGGGGATAGTGAAACATTTAATGCTCGATGAACTAAACTGTAGAAAGTTGCTTGTTTATGAGATTGAGGGTGTAAAGACTCATTCTTTATTGTCAAAGGAGCAGCGTAGTGCTTTTTGTAAATTTGGAAAATAAAATTATCACTGGCTCAGGTCAAGGTTAAGTCCAGGAAGTTTAAAGACTTGTTGATTTCGTCTTCCTTAGTGAACCTGGTATTGTGGTTAAGGTCATTAAGGGTCTTTAAAATGTTCTCTGTTATTGTGATGTGTGTCGATGATGGCAAATGTGTCATCGACGTACCTTAGCCAAAGCTGTAGACCATTGATTTTATTGATTATCTTGTTAGTCTCGAGGTGAGCCACAGTTCTCACTTTAGGCAGATGAAAATATACCTTTGCCTAGTATTGCGACGAGGAACATGTAATGGAATCAGCTCCAATAATGTTGAGCAATCCACTCTATTCGACAGACAGTTATAAAGAAAGAGGGCATTGGCACATCTGCGGCGTGATGCAAGAGTGCAAGATGTTAGCAAGGATTCCAGATATCGGGTCGCTCATCGCTAGTCCCTTCTGTTGGTAAATCTTGTTATTGTATGTAAAGAAGTTATTGTTTACTACAAATTTTAGCAAGTTGATCAGTTCATGTATTTCACATTTGCTTATAGTGTTATGTTTCAAAAGGTTAGTTTCTATTAAACTAATGGTTTCATTTACTGGTATACTAGTATACATATTGGTGACATCGTACGAAACTATGACATGATTGTCATGTAACTTAAATTTAGAAAGTTTATTACAAAAATCGACTGGATTTTTGACATAGGCTTCATTATAGAACTTATAATGGCTATTTTAAAAATGGTAAACAAATTTTAGAAACCTTGTAGGTAGGACTATTTCGACAGTTTTAATAGGGCGCATTGGCACCTGTTTTTATGTATTTTTGGTAAAGCTTTAGCAGTAGGTAATCTGGGATTCATTATGTTGAATTTTTGTTAGAATAGAATAGATTTATTTATCATCAACAGGTTATTTTCCCAATTAAAGATGATTCAATAAAACATAATATACAACAAATACACCTTAAGCAAATAACACTAATTTCCTAAAATAATAACCAAATTCAAACTAAATCTAGAGACCATTTTTATATGCATATTTACAAAACCTTAAATAAATAAATAAAACTCAATCTCCTTAAATAACTAAATAATTATTAAACTACATCTAGTAACATTTACATATCTTACATATAGGGCCTTACATTCATGAGGTCATTAGGATATGTCTGATTTTAGACGGAGGTGAGTGAAAAAGGTCCACTGATTCACCGACCTCATTCAGTGATGTTAGTGCCCTCACAAGCCAAGAGTTAGCCCGAGCCACAGTTCTCACTTTAGGCAGATGAAAAATATACCTTTGCCTAGTATTGCGACGAGGAACATGTAATGGAATCAGCTCCAATAATGTTGAGCAATCCACTCTATTCGACAGACAGTTATAAAGAAAGAGGGCATTGGCACATCTGCGGCGTGAGTGCAATGTCCTCATGCTCATAATCTCACAAAAAGACTCGTAATCGGACGAAGAGAGAGAAATACCCAAATCCTTGTAGGTGATCCATTTCATGAACCTTATTTGGACTCTTTCCAAGTTTTGTATTAAATACTGCTGTGAAGGCAGCCACACCTCGCAAGAGTATTCTAACGATGGCCTTAGTGGAGTGAAGAACAATGTTATTAGAGTTCTAGGAGAGACAAATTCGGCACAATTTCTTTTCAGAAAGCCAAGTAATTAAAACCCTTTCCTAGAAATCTTGTCTAAAAGTTTCTCGAAGGAAAGACCGTAGCAGTTTGAAAGTTTCACACCAAGATCATTTATTTCATTCACACGAGCTATTTGGTTATTGCATAAATGGTAAAGGTAATTTACTGGTTCCAACTTGCGTGAAAATGTAATTGCGTTGCATTTTGAAATATTCAAACCAAGCAGCCACTTTTTACACCAGTTACTTAGTAGGTTTAAGTCAGACGGTAACAACTTACAGTCCAACTCACTATTGATTACCTTAAAGATCTTTGGATCGTCAGCATAGAGAAGGCAATTACTGTGTTGTATAACTGATGTTATATCATTTATGAATATGACAAAGAAAATAGGGCCTAGTAAAGAGCCTTGGGGGACACCTGAAGTAGGGTGGTACGGCTTTGACATAATACCATCAGCTTTTACTACGCAAACTCTATTAGTCAGATAGCTTCTAATCCACTCCAAAGCACTTCCTCCTATCCCATATGCTGACAATTTGGTGAGTAGAACATCATGTTGAACTGAATCAAAGGCTTTGGAGAAATCCGTATAAACAACATCCACTTGTTGCCTCCTATCGAGAGATTCAGAAATGTAATTGATATACACCGCCATATTGGACACAGTAGAGCGTTTCTGTACAAAACCGTGCCGCGCTATATTAATATACTGTGAAACTGAACTGTACAATCCCTTATACTCGATCTTCTCTTGCCACCTTTGAAATTAGGGACAATGACACAACAGGCCTATAGTTATCAAACACCATTTTGTCTCCTTTCTTGAACACTGGTATGACGTAACCTTTCTTCCACTCACACGGAAAATACCCTGCTAAGTGGCCTACCTAGCTCAGATGCACATTTTTTCAATACTACTGCGGGTACGTCATCTGTTGTTCATGCTCTTGAAAGAGCAAGTTCTTTAAACCACGCTGGATCTTGAAAGTGGGATCCTTGTCAATTAGTTTGTAGTTATTGGCGGAAAAGAAGTCTTCAGTTTTAGTAATATATTCATTTTTGTTCAGCAATACAGTTGTAGAGCCTTTGTCGGCTTTTGCGACTATATTATTGTTTCTGATTTTGTTCTTAACTTTAATTATTTGCTTGTTAAGATTTAAAGAAGGCTTGGAATTCATTTCACTGGTTAGTAACGGGAGCTTCTTTTTAATTTCGTATTTAACACCATTACGGTGTTCTGTAGGAAGTTTTGAAATATTTGATTCGATTTCGGCAATGTTGCTCACCAGATCATCAATTTTATTTTATAGCATATTTAAATAGCCTTTATAAGTTCAGTAATGAATCCTATGTCAAAAATCCAGTTGATTTTTGTAATAAATTTTTAAATTTTATGTTACATGACAATCATGTCATGGTTTCATATGATGTCACCAATATGTATACTAGTATACCAGTAAATGAAACCATTAGTTTAATAGAAACTCACTTTTTGAAACATAACGCTATATCAAGAGTTTTAAGCCTATTTGATTTTATAAATGTAAATGTTGTTTCTTAGCGTGCCATATATTTTAAGGACACTAGGTTGGGGCCCCTTCCCAAACTTTAGGCTAAGATTTATTTCGGCCGATGATGCTTACGACAGTTAAGCGAAACATGTTCCACCTTACAAAGCCTGTTGTAATGTTTATATCCTGAATATAAGGAAGTATAAGTATTGGAAAGGTGGTGTTAACTATTATTCTTATTTTAATGTTCA
The DNA here is from genome assembly GCF_040414725.1 of Anabrus simplex. Classification (NCBI taxonomy): domain Eukaryota; kingdom Metazoa; phylum Arthropoda; class Insecta; order Orthoptera; family Tettigoniidae; genus Anabrus; species Anabrus simplex. Next base: position 105,814,454 of record NC_090279.1, on the reverse strand, counting down.
TAATCTGATGTCCAATACGATCTACAATGAGATTTATTACTTGTAATCTCTCCATTAAATCAATCAATTCATTTTCCTTCCCATTCATTGTTAAAATATTTATTTTTCCAAATCGGGTTTTGTTCTCTGATCTAATATTTCCATATTTTTACTTCCATCCAAGGCATGTATTATAGTTGAAAGCAAGTACAAATTTACTCATCTGCTGACCTGCTAAGCCTAACGAATCTGAGGATTTTCTTTCGGGGTTTACTCCTTTAGACATTGAAGATCCCTCTTCTCCACAAGGCAGTGGTTTCCTCTTCTAATTTTCCCAAGAGAGAATACGTCATTGGGATTTGAGATCTAGTGGCCCGAGCCATGTGCAACAAAGCTTGAACGCCTGCAATGTGACCACTTTGGAGCATTTGAAATTCCCATTAAAACACCATTTAGACATCATTGTGGTCTGAGGGGCTTAAAAATCTCCAGAATCTTTCTACAGGATTCCCAAACAGCAAAACGAATCTCAAAAGTGCTGCGATATCAGTTGTTCCATCGGTAATGATTAGCTTCTGATACTTACCTTCTCACTCTTTCTTGACACATTTCTAGCTTACAAGAAATTAATAGTTTTTTATTTGTTTTTATGTGCCTTTGATAAATGTCTGAGACCTCAAAATGTCCTGGGGTTTGCTGATTCTGATGACACATCATGACCCCTAAGAGCCAATTCAAATGCACCACAAAATTCGAGATGCAGTCAATTATTTTAGAAAGAACATAACTTGGTCATTATGTCTTCCTACAGTTTGTGTATACACACATTTAACTTGCTGCTTTCCTAAGAAATTGTATTCAAGCAGTGCATTCATGTGAGATTTAGGCATTTCGTGTAGATAAATAAGCGACGTCTGTAATGCCTGTTTCCCTCTCAAACAATAAACATGGAAAACAAAGCAGACTGTGATTTCACACCCACAGATCCATTATAAATATTAATATTGCATTTTCATGTCACTTCTTTGTCGCTTTTCTTTTTTGCCATATATTTGTAGGACTGGCGTTTTTACTCCTGTTTTGTTTTCAAGAGGCAAGGACGAGATGTTTCCTTCTATAATAGTCTATACACTATTAATATCACTGGGCATACTCATTGTACTTTTAGTTTGCGTGTAACTGCATAAATAAACTCACAAATAAAAAACATTGAAAGCAACTCTACTAACAACAAACACACCCTCACAAGACCATCAACGCATGAATGCAGATTCTGTTTTTGATTTTAAACTTTATTATTGGCTACTAAGATGATGGAAACTTGAGCTTGTGTGTGCCAACTGAACAATGCATGATAGGAGTAGGTAATGTACACAATGTGGCATTTTATTAACCTGCTTTATATACTAAATATTATTCTTTATGAATAATTAAAACTATTAACAGTCACAACACGTTTCATTGCCTTTGTAACAGTTTATTTAGCTCTGCTGTGTTAATGCCGTGGCATTATTATAACTATACACATTGTCTGTTATTCACAAAACTGCTGTAGCTGTTGGTGCACCTGATCAGGACCTCACAACGTGGAACTCACTCTGTACACGGTCCTTGGATCTCGCTTTGGATAGGTGCAATACAAAGCTTCTGCACATGCTCGGTATTTTGATATTCCACACGACTAGGCCAAGGAGTCAGACAAAGAATTTCAATACAAAAAATTATGAAAAACATGAAAAAGTGTCTGTCTTGTTTTGGATTTAAATAGAAATGACAAAGTGGTTTGAACTAACTCGTCCTATCAGGCTGCGTTGTTCATTGCGGACTGTGCACTTCGATAGTAGATAGTGTATATCACTAGCAAAGCGTTTTGTAGTCTTTCTAAGTTTGATAGAGAATCCATAAAGAAAGAAAAACTAATTAAGTATGCTAGAGCTAAAAAGAAATCAAGAAGGTAGAAAAAACAAACATCCAATTCCCGAGACAGAAGAAGTAATAAAATCCCAACTTACAATATTTTCATGATGATTGTTCGAATTAATCAAACACGATTAAATTAATGTAACTAGTGTCACATTGGCCACATTGAAGTTTGTAAATGCCAGTGTTCAAATGTTTATTGTTATAGGTTAAAGTATGTGTGATGTAGAAAAACTTTGAATTGTTGTTGTTTGTTCTATATGCAATATTGAAATTCTGTTTTAAACATATTTGTGAGCTTATCTAAGTTGCTGTTGTTAAAGTGACAGAATCCTTCTTTTCCTTTCTTTCTTCAGTTGATATTATTGATAAAACTTGGTACTGAAATGGTATGGAGATGAGTAGTTGTGATTTTCTTACCCATACAGCAAGTTTCTGGCAGAAAAGCAGCTTGTTGTGTGCGAATTATCCAGATATCCGTGGTTTTTGATATAGTCACTCTTCCTGTGTTCAAGGATTGCACTTTACACATGACACTCTTTGTGTAGGTGTGTGGAGCAGGGGGAGATCGAGGCTGTAGAGGAGATGGATGAAATCGATGTGTTCCCGTTCACGAGAGAGGATGCCAAGCAGAAGTTATTAGAGCAACTCGATCGTCCAGGATTCGAGGACCGCCTGCACAACGTGTCGGCATGTCGCCTGCCCAGATCTCGCCGCATGCTGCAGCACCGCTTCGAGTAGAGCAGGTAAAGTATTTCACTGGCTGCGGTATCACTGAGGGCTATCATCATCATCATCATCATCATCTTAGCATTTCCCCGCTGGGACAGAGTCTGCCTGTCCTGTGTCCAGCCACTTTACCCTTCATGTTGTTTACTCAGAAAGCACGACCCATGTGTTCTAAGCTCCCAAATAAAACTTATTCCGAATATTTTCATACTTTTTAATTTAGTTTGCAGAGGATTTGTATTCACCATTAATGATACTTCAGAATGAAAATTTGGTGTGATTAACTTCAAAACACTGTGGAATATGAAGAAGCATATTTCTTTGCTTCAGTTCAATTGAAAATGGGGCTTTCAAACCTGTGACATTAGAATGCAGAGAGCTATATAACTCTTTGTTTATCTGAACCGCATTAGTGTCAAACCATCAAATGTCATCTACCTGTTTTCTTTTCTACTGGGCCCATACAAATGTTTTCTAGTGTAATGATTTGTTTTGTGAGCAATAACTGAAAGGAGGGTCCACATAATCTAAAAGTACTGAAGGCCGTGATGAAGGACAGCCCTGATACTTATTTTGAAGTCTTCCAGACACTTCCCAGTTTCCATTGAGTGAATGAATGAATATTGTACTGCTTTTTCCCTGCTACCTTTGTCCTGTCAGACATGTTTTCATTGTGTCTACATTAAATCAACCATAATCTCACTATCGGTGTCAGACGATGAGCACTATCTTCATTACCACTTTCACTTACATCTGATTCATTATCTAGAACACTCTGAAGAGCCATAGTGAATTGAAGGCACACACACACGAGGGTAGGACAGCTGAATTCCTAAAACATTGGAAGTACTTGCAGGGGTAGCCAAACAGTTTGTGCTCGTATCTACACATGATATGAGTGAGTGTACTGAAATAGCTTCTATTGTTACTCAGTTCTCCTATGATTTATATATAACATACTTACAAATCACAAGTGGATAATGAAGGTCTGTTGTGTTGTACTCTTGCAAAATATGGATGTTAAATAAGAGAGACGTCCAGTGAGATGTGGTGTTGGACAATGTACAGGACAGGAGGCAGTTGCTCGAGTCAGCTCACATGGACCAGGTAAGCCCCACCGAGGAAGAGTAATAAAGTGCAAACTGAGCTGAGTGGCTCAGACGGTTGAGGCGCTGGCCTTCTGGCCCCAGCTTGGCAGGTTCGATCCTGGCTCAGTCCGGTGGTATTTGAAGGTGCTCAAATACGTCAGCCTCGTGTCGGTGGATTTACTGGCACTTAAAAGAACTCCTGCGCGACAAAATTCCGGCACCTCGGCGTCTCCGAAAACCGTAAAAGAGTAGTTAGTGGGACGTAAAGCCAATAACATTATTATTATTATTATAAACTGCAAAGCTGTGAAGAGGCTCAACACCGTGCTGAATGGAGAAGACATCGCACGACCAACTCTGAATGCCTCACAACAATGATACATACATCAAAAAACGTTTTGCATCACTTTGGTGCTAGGAGGTCCTGAACCTTTACGCAAACAACATTTCAGCTGTCTTTATTGCTCATGGTGACAAGAAAACCGTATTCTGAAAGGAGTTACTTTTATTTCAAAAGTAAACATCAAGAAGAGACGTTAAAGTACACTGTTGAAGGACAAGTCATCGTTTTCATTTTGATTTTGTTCTATTTGTTTTGTAAAATATGTTTGTTTGCTTTGCCTTGAAAGATTGACTGAGGACCAAGAAGAAGAACTTAAATGTATTTGGTTATTGTGTACATTTTTATAATGTACTGTAAATATCTGTGTAATTAGCATTTGGATTTAGGTAATGACTTGTGTGGCAGGGTGTAGCTGCCTAGCGTTGATAAGATGCTTCTAGTGATTTCCTGTTGCATCAGAAAGGAAGTTTCTGGAAGTTGTAAAGATCTTTTCTCATGAAAAATTTTGGAGACCTGATTGGCTAAAATAAAACGATTTATAATTGGTGAATGTAAGGGCCATGGGGGCGCTAATTAGTTATCTCTTGATTGACCCAGTTTCGGCTGCTGGCCAAGCTTATATCTTTCGTCTTTGATCTGTGACCGGCCCTCCGAGGTGAGCACTATTTGGTTCATTTTTAACCTTTAAATATAAATTCTTATTTTAAATTTCTTTCCGCGCTGGAATTTGCCCGGGGTATCTTCCATTCGCCAATTTAAATTCAAATGACTTAGCCATCGCTGCTAGCCATACCCCATTTGTTTTCCTCTTTTTTTGATTTTATATACTGTGTAATAAATATGTAATTTTTAATTTCCTCCGGGATTGTCTCCAGTAGTACTGTTTCATCTTAACGTATTCCCTTATTCAGAAGTGCTTTTGAAAAGGCGGCTACTTGATTGGGCTATGAGTTAGGATTTTTAATAATTAACATGGTTTGTTTTCCTTGCTAATGTCTTAACCTGCATGTGGTAGAGGTATAGTCCTTGCTAAATTGAGAGCTTCTTTTCTTATATATAATTTTAAGTTGGCATCGTCTGCAACTGTCATGACTTCAAATTATGACTGTTAAAAATTTCTTTACATTGTTTTTTAAGTCGTTGGCGTGAAGCTGAAACTTGTGCTATTGATATCTTATTGGCCTTGTTTTGTAACGTCATTTTCCAATTTTTTAAAATTCAGTAAATATAATGTTCAATTGGGATCACTGTTAATTTCATTTTCCCGGCAATGCACTGCCAACCGCTTCCCTTTTCCTTTCTTTTAGTTGTCACGTTGGTTAAACTGTTATTTATATCTCTACGTTGTTTTCAGACTATTAGCATAGAGTGTATATTTCATTTATTTTGTGCAATCGAAATGTATTATTTTTTAAATTTGTATCAGTCTTGTTCCTTGTTGTGTAATCCGGAAAGGTTACACATTGCAAGTTGTACAATCATACCTCACGTCCTCTTGCATTGATGCATGCCACTAGTTCACTGTTGATCCAGAGTGTCCCACTCCTTAACGGCGATTCGGCGTAGATCTCTCAGATCCTAGGCATGTTCCATACGGTTCATGTCTGGAGAAAATGCTGGCCACTCTAGTCGAGTGATGTATTTATCATGAAGGAACTCGTGCACGATGAGGGCGAGAATGGTCGTCCATGAAGACGAATGCCTCTCTCAAATGCTGCTGATATGGTTGCACTATAGGTCAGAGGATGTCATTTCTGTACGTTATAGCCATTTCTGCTCCTTCCATGACCACCAGTGGCGTACATCGGTCCCTCATGGTGCGACCCCAAAACACTCACTGGACAGTGTGTCTAAGACCTCCAACCTGACTGCACTGCCTCCAAACACGTCTCCGACGATTGTCTGGTACAAGGCATTCTTCTACACTCGTCTGTGAAGAGAACTTGATGCCAATTCTGACGGGTCAGGTTCAGCATGTACCGCGCTGCATGGTGTTCTAGGTTGCAAAGTTGGACCTCACCATGGCCGTCGGGAGTGAAGGTGCGCCTCATGCAGCCTATTGGGTACACGACGTCCTGTGGCTGCACAAAACGGAACATTCAGCACGGTGGCATTGCTTTCAGGGTTCCTCCGAGCGGTTCCACGGGCGGCCTGAGCGAGGCATGTCATCGACAGTTCCTGTTCTCTGTACCTCCTCCATGTCCGAACAACATCCCTTTGGTTCACTCGTAGACGTCTGGAAACTTCCCTTGATGAGAGCCCCTCCCGACACAACGAAATAATACGGATACGATCAAACTGCGGCATTGACCTTCTAGGCATGACAAAACTACAGACAACACGAGCAGTGTACCTCATTCCCGGTGGAATGACTGGAACTGATCGGCCCCAATAGACCCTGCTCTTGCATGGTTGTTTAAATCTTTGGGCAGGTTTAGTGACATCTAGGAACAGTTAAAGGGACTGTGTTCATGATGCAATATAAACATTCAGCTTCAGTGTTCCGGCAATCTTGGAACTGTGGTGATGTGTGTAAATCTTCTGATCTTTCTTTTCCTTACGTGTATGTCAACCCTCTACGTTGTCGGGTATGAAGCGAAGTGAAGTGTTTATGACTCCTCATCAGAGGAGTTAATGACATGATATATGATAGTAGGACGGGAGAGGGGTCACGGGGTCTGCTCAAGGCTTAACGTCCCCGACCATCAGCTGTGTCTTGTGCCCTCACTCCATCCTGGTGGCCAACATTCTTTGGGTAAACATTGTGTCGATCAATGAGATTTGAACCGACTACCCTTAACAATCATTGTAACCAATCAGACTCTATCCAGATGGAAATAAAACTGGTTTTTACCAGTGGTGTTATTCGACAGGAGTAGGGTATGTGGAGGCAACGGGTTTCACCCTCTCCCTTCCTACTGTCATATAACACGTCATTAACTGCTCTGATGATGAGCTCTTAACATTGTGCCGTTTCACAATTCTTTATAAGAGCTAGAGCAACCAAGATGGAGTCTCTGCGGTCAAAATCTCGAATAAAATACATTTAACGTCAGTACGGGCCAAATTATAAGTCTTTTCGTCAGTCGGTTACAGTAATAGCCGCGTTTAGAAGGCGCAGAAAAAAATGACAGATGGACATTATTTGAAACCATTATTCAAGAAAAAAGATGCTCATCTTTTACTATCTAATCTGACTTCGGTGTATTAACAGGACGCAAAACTCAATTTTAAAGGAATTATTCAGCGGAGCGATATATTGGTGATTTGAAAACGAAGATTAGTTCCCGACTACACTCTATTTGGCAGAGATCAAGATTTAAACGCCGCGGGAGATTTAATACGAGAAACAATAAGAGATAAGATATACTACTGTGGAACTACGTCACGCAGTGACGCAAGCCCTTGATGAAATTTGCCCGACACCGGTTAACATTGAAAGACACTTACCGAACAGTAATTGAATGCATTTAGGTGGATAAAAGACGGCGGAAAGAAATTTATTTTCAGATCAGAATATACCAAGTATATATCTTAGACAATTCTGGACTATTCATTCATTTAACTGTGTTCCAGTAAAAAAAAAAAAACTGTGCAATCTGAGCAACGCAAGAACTCTAGTACTTGAAAAATGTCAGCAATGAGTCAAACATTCTATCATTGTTCTGTTCCATACGCACGAGTCTTCATCATGGGTCTGTAAGGAAGCAAGGCGATGCTGCTTGGATCCTGACGAGGCGAGACGATGTTGGCTATCCCGGATGACCAGTGAGCGATGATGAGAAGCCACGATATACCCAACCACTTGTGGAGGAACCAGATGACCAGTTCCTAGTCTCAGATGATCGGAGAGGAGGAAACGCCTAGACCATCTTGAGCAAAGTTAAGTCCAATGTCCAAGTCGTTTTCGTAAGTAAGAAGATATTGTTTTCTTTATTTTGCTTAGTAATATTTATTGGTGCGAACACAGTGCGTAAACAAACATCTAGCTAAATTCATTGGAAGTAGGTATTCATCTGTACGAAACGTCAATTCCATTTGTAGGCGTGGTCACCAAGTGATGTTCGTTCGTAATGTTTTCCAGAGACATGCGTGAAGAGATCGCTAAAATTATTATTATTATTATTATCAGTGATGTGTAAGAATGAAGTAGGCATTTATATCTGCGTGTCATAAACTTAAGCAACGTCAAATTGTACGAGATCATGCATAGGATTTGTGTTATGAAGGAATGGCAGTAGACTATTCCAAGTTACGTTAAATTTGGTACTATGACTGTAGTAAATAAAGTAGGCATTTTAGTAATGTCGCGGCACGTTCATGTGCAAGCCAAGGTAATGAATTGCGTGATAAAGTGATAGTGTGGTTATATGAAATAAGAATAATAATTATCGCGTCACGAATATGATATAGAGTTGTTGATGATGTATAATGGTTGTAGTTATTGTTTCTTCGAGAGAGAGTCATAGTTGCATGAAATAAGGTCTCGTGATTTCAAATGTTATAATTGAGAAGATCACTGATTTCTCGCCAATTCCAGGCAATGATTTTTAGCCTACGCATTTTATCTAGCTCAGGACATGATCTCAGGACGTCGAGTGCAATGTTTCTTTTATCCATATTAAGTTACTTGGAGAAGCAAATGTTTACTCTGGATAGTTTGGAGCCTTCACTGATTCGATTAGGAAGATCTCGAGAACTCACTGAATAATTACACTTCTGTATGAATTTCAATCTATAGGCCGATCGCTGGTGACCTAGGTTTTCGAAGGAGAATCATTTTCTTTTAGCTGGAGATATTGTCATCCGATTAAGTAGATTTTCCATTGGTAGCATGTGTTATTATAACCCTGTATGACCAGTGTGATGACGTTTCTTGCCATTTCGTACGCACGTAGTCTATGTCAATAAGATAAGGTCATATTACCTTAAATTCATGAATTAAATCTTGCGAAGATGTTACTTATTGGATGATTACGACTTACAATGGACGTAGCTTAACTCATGATGTGTAACATAAGGAAATATGAGTGTCTAAAAAAAGCAACTAAATAGGCAGAGAGCAATATTTAAGACGTAAAACGTATATGTGTGTACTTGTCAGAACAACGCGAGAAGAGTTTAGAATATCCTCATTGATAGTCTTAAAGCTACGGACAGTCAATCAGACAGTTGAATTTTAAGTACTGTGGTAGTTTTTTTTTTAGAATAAATATCAAGTGTTAGTTAACATAATCTGATGCGATGTCCAAGGACGATGGACTTAAACAAATAGAACTCCATTTCTTGACTGAAGAATGGCTCAGAAGGTCCACATGTGTTTCTTTATTTCTCAAAATAATACAACTAGAAGGACTATAAATAATAGTTGATAGGAGTTTTCTTTTCTTTTCTGTGGAGGCATCCTACATTTTTCAATGTAAATAATTTTCATGTTTTATTTTCTTGCCAAGAAGGCACGTGTAAATACTATTAGTTGTATCCCATTCAACTTATTTATTCATCACCCAACTCGCTAGGTGAATTGAAAGAGAAGGATAGGGCAGTTTATTTTTAAGAATCTTCCCACATGTGTCATGTCATTTACAATATTAATTGATAATTTCGGAGACGAACGAGTACTAAGAAAGGAAGCTATTTAAGCCGAGAAGACATTCAATCACTTAGGGTGGAGTGAAAGGACGTGATTTTTCCAACGTTATCGACGGATATGGATTACTAGGTCGACGATGAGTCAGTCAATACTAAGGCTACTTCATTAGTAAAATTTTGAACTAATTGCTTGAATATCTGATTTAATATTTAAATAAATTTTGAATGGTGAAACCTAAAAAAACTCTTTCTCTGTGTTCTTAACATAAGGTTTAGTTGTAAGATTGTAGTAGTAACGATCGACGACGAATTTCTTAAGAATTAATGAGAATGGTACCTAGCTAAATACGAGTAAGAGACGTCTTTCTGCGTTAGTTAGGGAATACCGTTGTTTGACCTGGTCGTTTTTCCGTTGCGGAACTCACACCCGTAGAACTCAGTCACCCGATTTATTGAAGTTAGAGCTAGTCTGGATCTCTTGTGTTCTTGCCTGGACGCGGGAACGGCGCAAGTAGAAAATGGCGCCTCAACGTGATGCGAATGGAGGAAAACGCCATGGGAACTGTTGGTTGCAAACCAAACAGAATTTCTTTTTGAGATACTCATGTATGTGGAAATTCAAGAGAAAGTCGTCGTGGGAAGTCAAGAGAAAGAATACGACACAGAACTGTGAAGAGGTCGATTCCCATATGTAACAATAAGAATGAGGAAAACATCGGGAAACCTAGTAAGAAGATGACAGAGATGATAGTCGAATGACGGGTCTTCGGTGCAATATTAGAGTAAAACGGGAGAATTTACTCAAGAAGTGGGTAAGACGAAGGAGATATTTTAGAAACTAATGGATGAGGAATTATTGTTGGTAACAGCAGGATGATTGCATGGAAATGGAGATGTTGTACGGCGATTTCTTTACTGGACTGTTAGGCGTTATAATCTTATGGGATCGAAGTGGACACAGCAAGATATTAGACTGTGAGAACAAGTAGATGCCCAGTATAGATAATGGAATAGGAGAAAGAAGAAATGGATGGTTGCTCTGAAGAGGATGACAGAAAATAGCTGGTAGCAGTCAGAACTAGGAAAGAAGGATAAATTACTGCTAATATGTCAATTTATTTAGATGTAACTTAGATATAAGAGATAGATTGTAAGAGGTTATTTGAGTTATTTTCAGTTAAGAATTGGAGTCATAAGTACATGAACAAGTACCTCATATTTCCTAGTGTGATTGGGTCAACATCGTGAGCTGAATCAGATCCAAGTAGTGAAGCCTGCCTGTGTATTTGCTGAATATATATATTGTTGATTGGAGTAGTGGGAGAGACATTGTTGGAGAACTTGAGTTGTGGAGAATTTAGGTAAAACCATAGAGTTTATTAGGATTTTTAGAATTTAGAATACTAATTGAATATCGATATGACGACGTTAAGCCATTTGAAAGCTCAATTTGAGGAGTATCAAAGGGAACAACGAGAAGAACAAGAACAGTATCGGAAAGACCAAGAAGAGAAACAAGAGAAATATCAAAAAGAGCAGGAAGAGAAAGAAAGAAGACAGAAAGAAGAGCGCCAGGGATTGTTGCAGGCTATAAAGGAAATGATGGAAGAAAACAGAAAGCGCGATGAAGAAGCTAAAAAAGAGAGATTAGAAGAGAATAGAAAGCGTGATGAAGAAGCTAGAAAGCGCGATGAAGAAGCTAGAAAGGAGAGGTTGGAAGAGAACAGGAAGCGCGATGAAGAAGCTAGAATGCGTGATGAAAAACGCGAGGAAGAAGCTAGAAGACGCGACGAGGAAGCTAAGAAAGAGAGGCAGGAAGAGATGAGAAAGCAGGAAGAGACGTTGAAGAAGATGATGGAAGAAATGAATAAGAAGCAGATGGAAGAAATGGCTAAGAAGCAGGAAGAAGAGAAGAATAAAGAGAGACAAGAACGAGAGGAGAAGGAGAAGAAGCAGGAAGAAGAGAGGAAGAAAGAGAAGCAAGAGCAAGAGGAACGATACCAAAGATTTAGGGAGAGACAGGAAGAAAGACATAGAGAAATGATGGAGGAAATAAGGAGAGGTCAGCAAGAACAAAAAGAAGAAATGAATAAATATCAGGAGAAGATGGAGGAGATGAAAGAAGAGATCAAGAACAATATAGATGAATGGAAAGCTGAAATTAGTGAAAGTATGGAGGAGAAGAACCGAGAGATACGAGAAGAAATAAACGAAATTAGGAGAGAGATGACAGGGAACAGTAACTATCTCCAATCTTTAAAAGAGAATGTAATAAAGGATCTATCAGATAATATGGAAAGGTTAAACCTAGATTCCCAAGAAAAGTGGAGATTATGTGAGGAATGTATAGGAAAACTAGGTGAGGACGTGCTAACCACGAGTACAAGTCTGGAAAAGAAGTACGACCAGGCTGCAAACCAAATTGGAAGCAGAATAACGGAGATAAGAGAGGAAATAGAACAACATAAGGATGAATTAAACCAAAGAATAACGAAATCTGAAGAAGGGCTTAGGCAAATGCAAGCTCAGTTACAAGAAATTCGAGAGGAAGGAACAGGAAAGACTGTTATGATGTCTAGTAGCGAGCGGAACAGAGGAGTTGAGTTTCAAATAAATGAGAGAGAAGCGACACCCATACCGGCCACACGTTCTAACCACAGTATGGGGGAGACAAATGTGGATAACGGAAACAGTGGTTATCCTACGATTATTAATGTCATAAAGACCTTCGATGATAGACCGAAGCACTTTAATAATTCCACCAGTATTTCGCCCAAACGTTTCCTTAGGGAAATGGAGGATTACTTCAAGGAACATGGCATCGCTGAGGAGAAGAAATTGAAAATAGTGGAAAAGCATTTAGATGCTAATCCAAGCTTATGGTTCCAAGCATTTAAATATACTTTCCATGAGTATAGTGACTTTAAAACGGCGTTCTTACAGAAATTTTGGAGTCCGGAGTTGCAGCAGAATTTACGCTTAGAGTTGTACTCTCGCAAGTATGCTACGAACGGTCAAACAGGGTTTAGTGATTATTTCGCTTTCCAGTTTCATCGTTTTCAAGACCTTGATTCGCCACCCAGTGAGCTTGAAGCGATCAAGACGATACAACGACAATTTCCGTCCGATATACAAAGGTTACTGGCTACTGCTAACCCAACTACGGCAGTGCAAATGGAAACGACACTCAGACAGATCGATATGACTACAGCACCACACCCTCAAAGAATGATTAGGAACGCTTACAGTGAAGAAACGGTTAATGTGCTCACACAAGAAAACGTCGATGGAAATACCCCTGAAGAAAGAGTAAAAATGAACAGGAAGAGACAATGGGGAAACCAGGAGAATGGAAGGAGAGATGAAGAAAGATGCTATTGCAGGAAAGGGTCCTACAACCAAGAAGCATATAGGGAAAATAGAGCATATAGACCCAACATGCGGTACAGGAACCCGTACAGAGAAAACAGAAGAAGAAATAATTTTAGAGGAAGATATGGTTACGGAAGAAGAAATACGAGAGATAACCAAGGAAGGGAAACTTATAATCGGAGACCTACACGCGATGTAAATGAGGACCGAAACGAAAAGATCAAGTGGGAAAAAGCAATTAGAGAACAGGACGTCAACGCTGATGTAGAGGGAGCGGAGAGTCTGGAGTTGCAAAGGTACAAAAGGAAGAAACAGGAAGAACAAATCCTCGATCCGAACGTGAGAGAATTCGAATGTAGAAGAGAAAGTGAAAAGATAACAAGCAAAAAAAAAACGCCGATTTTGAATTAGAAGGTGAGGTTGAGAATATAAAGAACGCATTGGATTCCAAAATTTATAGTTATTTCATAACACAGGTGGATTCGTGGGAAATCGATTCGGAAGAACTGATGAAGGATTTGACAGTACATCACATAAAGAGAAAGTATGAATTGCCTATTATCGTAGCAAGAGTTGGAGAGATGAAAGTACGTTGTTTAGTTGATTCTGGGGCTAGCATCAGTGTGCTTTCGAAGGAATTATTCCAAGATATGAGTAGAAGAATGAAATTATTAACCATCCCAGTTTCGAAAATTAAAATAAGAGGGATAATTCCAGATAAAACAGTGGAATGCAATATACAAACATATTTGGAAATAAATATTGGAAACCGGCATTTTGAGCATCCATTCATAGTCATGAACAAGATTAAATATAATATTATACTAGGGATAGACTTCATGACGGTAACTGGAATGACGATCGATATGGAGAAACAAGAAATAAGGTTCCCTATATCCGACGAACACACCAGGGAAAACCAAGAACGGATTAAGATCAATGACAACATTAGGATCATAGATAACAAGGAGGTATCGGAAGAAGAAAACGTACCATCCGAAGAGCATCCGAACTTTCACTTAGAGGAAGGAGAGATATCTCTGGCGGACGAAAACATTGTTGCGAGCATAGAAAGGGTAATGGCTATGGAGGAGGAAGAAGACCTGCCGAACATAGCGGAAGCAGTGGCGAATGCTAAAATTTCCACGAGCGAAAAATCAAAACTTCATGGAATCTTACAGGAATACTCGGATTTATTTAAGAATAAACCAGGACAGATTCCAAATTTTAAATATAAATTAATAGTGAACGATTGGACGCCCTATAAAGGCAAACTCTATGGAATTCCGGAGAAACACTTCCCAGAAGTGAAGAAGATCATAAAGGAAATGGAAGACGATGGCATTATAATGAAGACATCAAGTCCGTATTTGAATCCCTTGGTAATTGTCGTAAAAAGCAACGGGAAACTCCGTTTGTGCCTTGACGCTCGTTTTTTGAACGGTCGATTGATTCCAGAGTATAATCAAACTCCAAAAATAAAGGATATTATTCAGAAATTCCGTGACATGAGGTATTTTTCAACCATGGACTTTACATCCTCATATCATCACATCGTTCTGGAGGAAAAATCCCGATTATTAACAGGATTTATGTTTGATAATCAGACATATATCTACTGTCGTCTCCCATTCGGATTAAGAAATAGTTGTGCTGTTTTGGTGAGAGCATTAGACAGAAATTTAACGCCGGAAGTAAAGGAGTTTTTAACTTACTATGTGGACGATCTAATTCTCGCAACTAAAACATTTACGGAGCATTGTGACAAGCTCGAGAAGTTGTTTCGAAACTTAAGAGCCACGGGATTTAAGATCAACCTTTCGAAATCGAAATTCTGTCAAGAAGAGGTCCTATTCGTCGGTCACATGATAGACGGTACAGGAGTACGGCCTAACCCAGTTAAGATCCAAGCCATATGCGATTTTCCCCGACCGAAGCGTATAAAGCACGTCAGACAGTTTCTTGGGATGGCGCAGTTTTTCTCTAACCATTGTCAAGGATATACCCAGACCGCCGCGCCTTTGCAGGATTTGTTAAAGATCAATAACAGGTGGAAATGGGATGAAAAGGCAGAAAGAGCATTCCAAGAACTAAAGACCTTGTTAACAAAAAGCATTAAATTAGGCTATCCTAACTATGAAAAAGAATTTATAATACAGTCAGACGCATCTAATGTTGGCATCGGAGCTTGTTTATACCAAGAAGAAGAAGGAACACCTCCCAAAAGGATATATCTAGCATTCACTAGCCGAAAATTAAGGAGCCACGAGGTTAACTATACTACGACAGAACAGGAGCTATTAGCAATCGTTTACGCCTTACAGCAATGGAGAAAAACTATTTATGGATACCCAATAACGGTCAGATCAGACCATAAGGCATTAACATTTGGACTGAAAGCTGCAATGACTAATGAGCGGATAACAAGGTGGATGTTGTTCACGCAGCAGTTCCAGATAAAAATAGAGTATTGTAAGGGAAAAGAAAACATCCTTGCTGACGCCCTAAGTCGTAACCCTGTGGAGAAAGAGGAAGTAATTCATAGAATTGAATTGGTCCCGGACGATGAAGAAACATTAGAGAAACTACAGAACCTAGTACACTTGCAGCGTCAAGACGAAAGGTTGAAACAAATCATAGATAAATTGGAAGATAGAAATTGTGAAAGTGAAACAAAATTGAGAATTACGAAAATCTACAGCTTAGAGCAAGGCATACTAATGGCTAGATCAGGTAAAGGTCATAAGAGAATACGTATAGTACTACCTTCGATGTTATACAAGGAAGTAATCTGGCACATACACAGAATTACAGGTCACGGTGGCGTGGAAAAGGTAACACAAGTAATACTCGAAAAATTTACTTGGAAAGGTATTCGAAGAACGGTGAGGAATACCGTGAGAACATGCGACATATGCCAAAAGGTTAAACATGGCAGTGGTACAGTAAGACACGAACCTAGAGCTATCCTACCTCATAAAGCTCGAGAACTATATGCTATAGATATCTTTGGTAGACTCCCAACTGCCAGAAGGGGACACAAGTACATAGTTGTAGTGATGGATGTGTTCTCTAAATATGTGTCGTTGCAACCAATTCAACGCGCCAACACAAAGCAGGTATTACAACGTCTAATCAAAAACACCTTACCTAACATGGGAAAGCCTGAGAAATTACTGTCAGACAGAGGGACACAATTTACGTCGCTTCAATTCAGAGAAACCATGGAAGAGTTAGGAATTAAACACATTCTTTGCTCGGTGAGACATCCAGCGTCCAATCCTGTTGAAAGATGCATGAAAGAAATAGCGAAATTCTGTCGAATCTATTGTCCAAACCAACACTGGAAGTGGTTAGAGGTAATAGGAATAATAGAAGACAGCATGAATAACACAATACATGAATCCAGCGGACAGATACCTAAAATTATTCATCATAGTGTTAAACCTGAAAGACCTTGGGACGCAGTTGTTCACCTACCTGCTGAACCTGACTTAGATATCGACGAAATTAACAAACTGGTTCGCGAGAGGCTGTACAGACAAGCACAGAGAAGGTTAAGGAGGGTACAGCATAAGAAATTCAAACCTGAGTTGAAGAAAGGCGACCTGGTGTTAATAAAGAAACCCGCAATTTCCAGTGTAACGAACAAAGTCTTTGCGAAATTCCTGCATTTATTTGAAGGACCATTTAGGATTAACCGTTCATTCAGAAATAATGCATACGAAATTCACGACTTAAATGGAAACAGTAAAGGAGTACATAACAGTGCAAACATCAAGTTATATTTCAAAGAATAGGAAAGGGGCAAACCATCTCAAGTGATGACGAGTCAAAGAAGTACAGATTGAAGCCACTTACAGCATGAATAAACAAATTGTTCCAAAGAAAGGAGTAATAATGCAAGAAAAGAACTCATAAAGAATAGTGAAAAGTCCCATTATAAAAAGGAAGACGAATATAATAAATATATAGCAAGCCATATATTTCTTTCAACGTAGGGGAAGTTAATGTGCCGTTTCACAATTCTTTATAAGAGCTAGAGCAACCAAGATGGAGTCTCTGCGGTCAAAATCTCGAATAAAATACATTTAACGTCAGTACGGGCCAAATTATAAGTCTTTTCGTCAGTCGGTTACAGTAATAGCCGCGTTTAGAAGGCGCAGAAAAAAATGACAGATGGACATTATTTGAAACCATTATTCAAGAAAAAAGATGCTCATCTTTTACTATCTAATCTGACTTCGGTGTATTAACAGGACGCAAAACTCAATTTTAAAGGAATTATTCAGCGGAGCGATATATTGGAGATTTGAAAACGAAGATTAGTTCCCGACTACACTCTATTTGGCAGAGATCAAGATTTAAACGCCGCGGGAGATTTAATACGAGAAACAATAAGAGATAAGATATACTACTGTGGAACTACGTCACGCAGTGACGCAAGCCCTTGATGAAATTTGCCCGACACCGGTTAACATTGAAAGACACTTACCGAACAGTAATTGAATGCATTTAGGTGGATAAAAGACGGCGGAAAGAAATTTATTTTCAGATCAGAATATACCAAGTATATATCTTAGACAATTCTGGACTATTCATTCATTTAACTGTGTTCCAGTAAAAAAAAAACTGTGCAATCTGAGCAACGCAAGAACTCTAGTACTTGAAAAATGTCAGCAATGAGTCAAACATTCTATCATTGTTCTGTTCCATACGCACGAGTCTTCATCATGGGTCTGTAAGGAAGCAAGGCGATGCTGCTTGGATCCTGACGAGGCGAGACGATGTTGGCTATCCCGGATGACCAGTGAGCGATGATGAGAAGCCACGATATACCCAACCACTTGTGGAGGAACCAGATGACCAGTTCCTAGTCTCAGATGATCGGAGAGGAGGAAACGCCTAGACCATCTTGAGCAAAGTTAAGTCCAATGTCCAAGTCGTTTTCGTAAGTAAGAAGATATTGTTTTCTTTATTTTGCTTAGTAATATTTATTGGTGCGAACACAGTGCGTAAACAAACATCTAGCTAAATTCATTGGAAGTAGGTATTCATCTGTACGAAACGTCAATTCCATTTGTAGGCGTGGTCACCAAGTGATGTTCGTTCGTAATGTTTTCCAGAGACATGCGTGAAGAGATCGCTAAAATTATTATTATTATTATTATCAGTGATGTGTAAGAATGAAGTAGGCATTTATATCTGCGTGTCATAAACTTAAGCAACGTCAAATTGTACGAGATCATGCATAGGATTTGTGTTATGAAGGAATGGCAGTAGACTATTCCAAGTTACGTTAAATTTGGTACTATGACTGTAGTAAATAAAGTAGGCATTTTAGTAATGTCGCGGCACGTTCATGTGCAAGCCAAGGTAATGAATTGCGTGATAAAGTGATAGTGTGGTTATATGAAATAAGAATAATAATTATCGCGTCACGAATATGATATAGAGTTGTTGATGATGTATAATGGTTGTAGTTATTGTTTCTTCGAGAGAGAGTCATAGTTGCATGAAATAAGGTCTCGTGATTTCAAATGTTATAATTGAGAAGATCACTGATTTCTCGCCAATTCCAGGCAATGATTTTTAGCCTACGCATTTTATCTAGCTCAGGACATGATCTCAGGACGTCGAGTGCAATGTTTCTTTTATCCATATTAAGTTACTTGGAGAAGCAAATGTTTACTCTGGATAGTTTGGAGCCTTCACTGATTCGATTAGGAAGATCTCGAGAACTCACTGAATAATTACACTTCTGTATGAATTTCAATCTATAGGCCGATCGCTGGTGACCTAGGTTTTCGAAGGAGAATCATTTTCTTTTAGCTGGAGATATTGTCATCCGATTAAGTAGATTTTCCATTGGTAGCATGTGTTATTATAACCCTGTATGACCAGTGTGATGACGTTTCTTGCCATTTCGTACGCACGTAGTCTATGTCAATAAGATAAGGTCATATTACCTTAAATTCATGAATTAAATCTTGCGAAGATGTTACTTATTGGATGATTACGACTTACAATGGACGTAGCTTAACTCATGATGTGTAACATAAGGAAATATGAGTGTCTAAAAAAGCAACTAAATAGGCAGAGAGCAATATTTAAGACGTAAAACGTATATGTGTGTACTTGTCAGAACAACGCGAGAAGAGTTTAGAATATCCTCATTGATAGTCTTAAAGCTACGGACAGTCAATCAGACAGTTGAATTTTAAGTACTGTGGTAGTTTTTTTTTTTAGAATAAATATCAAGTGTTAGTTAACATAATCTGATGCGATGTCCAAGGACGATGGACTTAAACAAATAGAACTCCATTTCTTGACTGAAGAATGGCTCAGAAGGTCCACATGTGTTTCTTTATTTCTCAAAATAATACAACTAGAAGGACTATAAATAATAGTTGATAGGAGTTTTCTTTTCTTTTCTGTGGAGGCATCCTACATTTTTCAATGTAAATAATTTTCATGTTTTATTTTCTTGCCAAGAAGGCACGTGTAAATACTATTAGTTGTATCCCATTCAACTTATTTATTCATCACCCAACTCGCTAGGTGAATTGAAAGAGAAGGATAGGGCAGTTTATTTTTAAGAATCTTCCCACATGTGTCATGTCATTTACAATATTAATTGATAATTTCGGAGACGAACGAGTACTAAGAAAGGAAGCTATTTAAGCCGAGAAGACATTCAATCACTTAGGGTGGAGTGAAAGGACGTGATTTTTCCAACGTTATCGACGGATATGGATTACTAGGTCGACGATGAGTCAGTCAATACTAAGGCTACTTCATTAGTAAAATTTTGAACTAATTGCTTGAATATCTGATTTAATATTTAAATAAATTTTGAATGGTGAAACCTAAAAAAACTCTTTCTCTGTGTTCTTAACATAAGGTTTAGTTGTAAGATTGTAGTAGTAACGATCGACGACGAATTTCTTAAGAATTAATGAGAATGGTACCTAGCTAAATACGAGTAAGAGACGTCTTTCTGCGTTAGTTAGGGAATACCGTTGTTTGACCTGGTCGTTTTTCCGTTGCGGAACTCACACCCGTAGAACTCAGTTACCCGATTTATTGAAGTTAGAGCTAGTCTGGATCTCTTGTGTTCTTGCCTGGACGCGGGAACGGCGCAACATGATGATCAATATAATGCTAATGACATAGCTTGATTAATTGACGCGTAGATTCGTACTTTCGCCATCTGCGATATTCTTTCGGTTTTGTTCTAAACGAAAGATAAATGGTAAACTTTATGCTCTCCAGCTGTTCTGTTTGACGAGTGTACACAGGATGCCGTGCATCTGACCGGTAAACAACATCTGGGGAGTAAGAAATGTTTTTAAAAATAACTTTGAGAGGCTTTATGAGAGTTATAAAAACACATTTGGATTGAGGAAACATTGTCATTTCAAAACTCTTTAATGAGAATGAGCTCTCAAGTAGAACACTCATAGCTTCTGTCCTAATTGGGCAGTGTGTTTGCACCTTCGAGGCGTAACAGATCTTGTGTCCCACCTTCCGTCGCTTTAGCACTAAAGTACTTCTCAAGCAGTTTAGTCTTAAATCTGTTATGTGCAATTTAGAGTAGCGTTAAATTTCGTTTCAAGGCGTTCAAAAAACAAATGTCTAGTAAATGAAAAATAAGGGTTTGTGTACTCTTTATAGTTTTTCTTGTCAAATCATTGAACGAGACCATCATATCACATTTTTCTACTGGTCCCATATTTGCATTATAATTTGTTACAGATTTTGCTTTAGCTTATTTTCAAATGACTTGTTGTTGGCAGCTGTAATCATATCACTTGTGTCAAGAGTGGATAACATTTTCACTGGCCTTTTATCACACTATCTTACTACTAGCATTTTATCGTTGTGCCAAGCTACGACTTCCGCTTTTTCCATTTTTTTGGGAGACATGCTACATTTTTCTTCTGGTATTTAGCGTTCCACATGCTCCAGTACCTCTGTCATACAGCCAAGAGAACGAATTGGGGCTTGAATACCAGTAATCAATAAATAGTATGCGATTTCTATCCCGGTATGGTTGCATTAGAGTTCTAATTACATTTGATGATAGGCCACTCAGTTTACGTTGGTTAATGTCAACAATTGTGCCTTTCCCAGTGTATACTACAGAATAAAGTACCATTGCGGTTTGATAGTCACAAAGAACAAATTATTTTATTCCAAATCGTTTCGTTTTATTGGGAAGTTATTGGCCCTTCCACAGCATTAAACATTCATCTATAACTAAATTTTGAAAAGGATATAGTACAAAGAAGAGCAGATAAAGCCACGGGTTCGGTGGCCATCTCCGTCCCCGGCTCTTGGGAGAGGCCTCCACCTCCCGCGGAAAAATTTGAATTTTGGCACGAGATTTGAATTTGTAAACAAAGCCACGTGCATTTTGACAGCTGCCATCCGACAACAACGCATCGCTAACCTCAGTGCTGCCATCCTGACGGGACTAAACCTCAGTGCTGCCAACTAAACCTTACTCGCGCGAGATTTGAATTAGTAAACAAAGCCACGTGCTTTTTTTGACAGCTGCCATCCGCCATCTTGCATCCCTAACTTTAGTGCTGCCCTCTTTACGGAACTGCTGGTAATATGAAAAATCCACGTGCTTTTTTGACAGCTGTCAACCGCCATCTTGCATCGAAAATCTCAGTGCTGCACTCTTTAGCTAGTTACCTTTGAAATGGGGTGGCGACAATTTGAAAAATTCCACGTGCTCTTGTTTGGAAACAAACCCACGTGCTATTTTGACAGCTGACAGCAGCCATCTTTAATCAACAGAGCATCGTGCTGCCCTCTTTAGCTACTTACTTTTGAAAAGTGGTAGCGGACAATTTGAAAAATTCTACATGCTTTTTTGACAAGCTGCCATCTTTAATCAACAGAGCACCGTGCTGCCGTCTTTAGCTACATACCTTTGAAATGTAGTGGCGGTAGTTGTCATCCGCCTTCTTGGATCGCTTACCTCAGTGCTGCTATCTTTACGGTATTTACGGTACTAAACCTTACCATGGTGGTGGTGGTGATGAGAAATTTAAAATCCACATGCTTTTTGACAGCTGTCATCTGCCATCTTGCATCGCTTACATCAGTGCTGCTATCTTCACGGTACTAAACCTTATCGTGATGGTGGTGGTGGTGGTGGTGGTGATGGGGAATTTAAAATCATCATGCTTTTTGACAGCTGTCATCTTGCATCGCTTACCTCAGTGCTGCTATCTTTACGGTATTAAACCTTATCGTGGTGGTCGTGGTGGTGGTGGTAGAAAATTTAAAATATGCATGCTTTTTTGACAGCTGTCATCTTTAATAAAGAGAGAACACTGCTGCTATCTTAACGGCACTGCGGGTAATTAAAAAATCTGTCATCTGTCATCCGCCACCTTTAATCAACAAAGCATCGTGCTGCTATCTTTAGCTACATACATTTAAAATGTGGTGGCGGCAATTTGAAATTTTATCCAGCTGCCATATTTAATCAACTGAGTACCGTGCCGCTATCTTTAGCTACTACCTTTGAAATGTGGTGGCAGGTAACTTATAAAAATCCGTTTGCTATCAGCATTAAACATTAGTGGATTCGCGAATCTAACCGCTCTTCTACTTTCTTGAACGAGACTATCCTTAGTTTAAGACAAGATGGACTTTCCGACGCTAATTAGCGCTTAGAGGCTACTACACAAGATGGCGGCGGCTGTTATGGCTAACACCTCCACCTCCTACTCTTCTACCTCCTCCTCATCCTCTATCAAGGCATAGCTTTATCGAACATGCATCGCCAAGGCAAGAGTGTGCAGCGATAACATCATTGTGAATGTTTAGACTTGTGGATTACAAAATAAACATAACAAGATTAGAATCGAACACTGCACTCGATGTTGTTAACTTCAACATGTGATTAGAACATTGATTGATGTGTTCAGAACGCTAAATAAGCGATCAAGACTAGAATCGAACACGGTACTCGATACAACATGTGTTTAGAACATGTCAGGGGATACCTTTGTTCTAAGAAGATCAGATTGAAAACATAACAAGACTAGAATCGAACACTGCACTCGATGCCGTTAACCTCAACATGTGATCAGAACATTGATTGATGTGTTCAGATCACTAAACAAGTGATCAAGACTAGAAACGAACACTGTATTCGATGGAACATGTATTTAGAACATGTTAGGGGATACCTTTGTTTTAAGAAGATTAGATTAAAACATAACAAGACTAGATTCGAACACTGCACTCGATATCGTTAACTTCAACATGTGATTAGAACATTGATTGATGTGTTAAAAACACTAAATAAGTCATTAAGACTGGAATAGAACACTGTATTCGATACAACATGTGTTTAGGTCATGTCAGGGAATACCTTTGTTCTAAGAAAATCAGATTACAAAAGAAATGATTAAGACCAGAATCGAACACTGCACTCGAGTTGTTAACTTCAACATGTGATTACAACATTGATTGATGTGTTCAAAACACTAAATAAGTGACCAAGACTAGAATCGAACACTGTACTCGATACAACATGTGTTTAGAAAATGTCAGGGGATACCTTTGTTCTAAGAAGATAAGATTGAAACATAACAAGACTAGAATCGAACACTGCACCCCTATAGATTAAACTATAGAAGGACGCTTATTGATGTGTAATGAAGGCGTTATTCATACGTGTGACTGTTATATCAAAAAAGTTTAGTCTCGTCCTCCTTAGTGAATTTCAAGTTGGGTTCAATGTTATTTAGGCTCTCTTTATCTATAATTACAAACCTGTCGTCCACATACCTTAACCATTAATTTATACCTTTAATATTTGCCTTTATTTTCCTGTGCTCAACTGTGTCCATAAAAATGTCAGCAGACGCCTGAAATTGAAAATGGCTAAACAATGTTGATTATAAATTCTTCCCTTAAAAGAGAAATAGTTATTATTCAATACGAATTTTAATATCTTCATAAATTCGTCTATTTCTAAAAATTCTTTCCTTAAAAGAGAAATAGTTATTATTCAATACGAATTTTAATATCTTCATAAATTCGTCTATTTCTAATTTGCTATGGCCGCTATGTTTACAGATATTATCGTAAATAATATTGACGGTTTCATTAGTCGGAATATTCGGGTACATATTAACTATGTCAAATGAGCACATTACTTGGTTTGGGCGTAAAATAAACTTATTCAGAACGTCGCAAAAAATAATAGAGTTTCTGAGGCGTTGTTTATTATTAAATACAATGCTTTTCAGAAAAAGGTGAATGTATTTGGAAACCTTATATGTCGGACTGTTACGGCAATTAATGATTGGACGTATTGGATATATATTTTTATGAACCTTAGGCAAGGCTCTTGCCACTGGGATGTTAAGGATCATATTGATAAGTTTCTACTGGACTTGCTCAGTAAAAATAAAAGTTCATTTTTTAAATAAAGCCTTTAAGTTAGGTTGTACTCTCACCAATGGATCTTTACTCTTCACAATATAATTATTATCATTGAAAAAATCTAGGTTTTTTGATGTATATATCTAATAAAACAATCGACACCATTTATCAGCTTTAATAACTAAAATGTTGTTTTCTTCTATTTTTGCTTTCATATTTTTATTAACGCCTGTTGTCTAGGATCAAACATAGTGTTCATTCCTTTAGTTAACCTAGGTAATTTCTTCTTTAACTCTGATATTACGTCATACTGTACCTCATGCGAAAGTTTAGATATGTTCGCCTCCGCATCTACCACAGTATTAATAACGTCTACTTTTTTATTTTTATTAGGGCAGTTCTATTTTGGACCTTTATTTAGAAGTTGCATCTCTCTTTTTGTAGACTGTACATTTGTCATGTTCATTACTGTGGGCGTGTTAATGTACGTTAAGCCATTCTTATAACAGTCTGTGTTTTGTTTAAAAGACGGTGTTTGTGAATCGTTTAGATGCTTCAATTTCTTATCTAGTGTCGTTTATTTCTTAGTAAGTATGTACCTTAATTTGTATTCTATATGTAGCTGAATTGAATACAATTCTAAAGGGGTCCGATCCTATGCTACTGCTAAATGAACCTTATACAGTTGCAAGTTCAACTGGGTTTTCTTTCTGTACAATGTTTTAATTTCATTCCTCAACCATATCTCGTTCACCTTGTTCTGTGTTATGTTCTGACTAGAGTTATCTAAATTCTTTGTTTTCGACGGTTTGAGAAACTTAGGGATCAGTTTCAGCCTCAGGCATTGTTTTAGAAAAGCTATGTGTTTAGCTAACTTACAAATTTTCACTTAAAGATTGACAAACTTATTTATCCGATATCTCACCTGGTTAGCTATTATATTACAAATTATTATCCTCATGATTTTTTCAGTATTGAAAGTTATTCATAAAAGAAATAACACACGTAGGTACTTTTACTGTTCCCCCTATTCAATACAACCCACTGTTCTGTGGTTACATTTACAAACAGCTATAAAGTTAATGGTACATGTTTCGCCCTAACTAGAGGGCATCTTCAGCCTTTTGTCAAACCCAAAATGTTAAATTTAAATATTAAATAAAAATGAGAAACAAGAAAGTAGACAATTAACATTGTAAAGTTAAAACTAGAATGCAAAGTCATATGGACAACACTTAAAACATGTGATAATAAAGGAGATTTAAAGAGATTAAAAATCAACGTCAGTCTAAAACTATGCTTCTGAAGCTAAAACTCGATCTTCATCTTTTTATGACGTGTGGTACTTGTACAGTATATTTCCAAGCATGTAATTCCAATATAGTCACCAAAGAACTTGCCCATAGTTAAAATTTGTGTCCAAACTGAATAAAATGAGCATTTGTACAAAATATAATTTTGTGTGAGTCGTGAAATCCATATTTGGCGCGTCGTAAGTAATAATGGGCGAGAATGCAGAGAATGTCATTAATTAAGACATTAGCCGGAATTGCTGCTAAACAAGTGATTAACAATTTAAGTGAATAATTTTCAACTAATAGAATTCTAGAATGAATAAAATCGAGCGAAATCAATGGAGGAGAATCTGAAAGGGAGGAAATGAATCAGTGTAAAGAAATTGAGCATTAGTCACAGTCTCGGTCGACGTGGTAAGCACGTGTTTGTACGTAACAGGAAGAGGTGAAATTAAATTGCTAGGGATAATAATAAAATTTATTATAGATTTAAAATTTGACCTAAACTGAGATTAGGAGTAAACAGGGTCCCAAAAACTATTGTAAATGAGATGACTACGATTATAAATTATGAACATTAAGGTCTGAAGATTTAATTCAACCCTAAATCTATCTTTGGGGAAATATTTTTAGTCGTATGTTTAATAATCACTAATGGCCAACTGAGGCTAATGAGTGTAAATAAGGGCATAAATAATCAAATAAATTATTTAATAAGGCAAAACAGGTCTTCCTGTAAATTGTATATAGTAAAGTAGATTTGAAAAGAATTAATGAAATTGAACTGTGAGTTGATGGAATGAAATTCCTGGATCTTTTAAATGTTGTATAAAGCAGAGATAGAAGATTTTGGACCAGGTGGCCAGTGATAAATTGTGGTAAGAAGTGAATCGGGTCAATGACACATAAGCTCTATTTCTCAGGGAAATTAATCCTGAAAAATGGGTTTTGAACATTTAAGAAGTAAGAATGAGTTGTAAATGTGGAATTTATCAAAAATAACTAGATAGGATGTGTTGTCATGACAGGAAAGGATCTAATTTTGTTTGGAAAATATAGTGAAATTTACACTAATCTTAGAATTATTTGGTTGATTTGCAGTTTAATCTGTCATCGTGAGGAACCTGGAAGAAGATTGGAAACATAATAAATACAAATCTTTAGTTTATATCGAGTCACTTCAAGCGAAGTTCAAAGGAATGCAAAGTTGAAACTTTTTTCTCACATGAATGTTGGACAAGAAGATTGACATTCATTTGATTTTGTTTAATAAAAGTGCACCTTGTTGTATTTGAATTGTTCTTTGTGAATGCCACAAGCCCCTAGTTTTATAAATGTTAAATAAATATCCTGATATAGCTATGATCAGCCACCACGGACGCACCGTCCTTAGGTACTCTCGTATTGCCTTGCTGAGCGACCCCTAAATATAAATCCTTCTTGTGATACTATATTCTTACATATTAACTTTATAAAGTCACATGATTTACACTACTTTACATAAAAATTAATTTTCAGGGCTTCCTAACCTAAAAATCGTACTCTTGTACGGTTACAATATTTACTCATAAGCCTCGTTGCGTGGCAGCACAATGTTCTCTTAATTAGAGACCATGCAGGATTATGGATGAGAAAATACACAACATAGATATGTTCACCAGATATTTCCTTAAAATTCGGATGCTATAACCGCTCCTTTAAAAAGTGCTGTTGGCAACTCGGAGATACTGTACTTACACTGCACCTGTTATAGCTTGTCAGCTATCACGAAAACCTGTGTTGTATTCGACCAAGCGGGAAGAACATGCAATCATTGCACATTTCCAGACAGCGGCTTACCACAGATTACTGTAGCTGTCGGCAGGTCACTGAGACGCAGTGGCTTCCCTTACAGCCGCAAGACAGACGTTTACACCGGAGAGATTCTAATTTTCAGCAAAATAAGAAATAAACCCATGATACATCATTATGCAGACTTTTCGTTGGCATTAAGATAAAAAGTCTCGCTTACAAAAAGTATTTAGGACTGTTAGTACTGTCGCCGTCAACTCGGTTTAACTCAGTCGGTGAACACGAGGATTCCTATGAGTGGACCGTTCGTGTGGCCAACCCAGTATCTGAGAATATAGAAAGTGACAGGGTGAACAGGACGTAAATAACACTCACCATTCAAGAGGGTTTACAGTTTATTGACAAAACATCATGTGGGAGGAAAATGACTTTACGAAATTTAAACTTCTTTGGTATTGAGTTACAATTAATCTTTTGTTTAAATCGTATTGAGTTACTAATCTTTGTTTAAACCTGTTGCCGTGTTTTGGTGGACCGCAGAAAAAGGTGAAAGTAGGTGCGGGTGTTGAATGGGTCTAACTACGATATCAGAAATTTGAATTAAAACTTTAAATAAAGGTTATATTTCTTGCAAAAAAACGAACTTAACAAATGTTCACCAGGTGAAATAACAATGAAATCTCAGGTACAAAATAGCAATCTTGAAACAAGACTTGGACAATCCAAGATATTTACAGATTTGGGGCTTTTAAAGTTGCGAAATTTCAATGTTCAGACAAGGACGGAAATATCCCAATTTAAGAGCACTTGCTCCAAAACTTTACAATATTTAGCTTTCCAGGGGCACCCCTCACTATAACAAAAACTTAGAAAATAGCTTACATGCTCTCAATTTCTTACAATCCTCTTTCAAGGTACGATTTACAATGGAAATAGTTTTACACAGGGGTATCTAGCACCCAACCTACTGGGCCTTCGTGGAAAAGGAATAACAGATTGAATTAATGGCCCGAACACGGAATGGATGGAGGCGTATCCTTGCACTCCTCAATGAAAAATAAAATCGTAACAGGGCTCTCGGCCCAGTGATACAGCGGCTAATCCCAAGCTACTGAGGTGACTCGAATGAAAGTTACTTTAAGACATTACAGAAAAGAAATACAGTTACAAAATCGTAGTCACCTCGAACCAAGTTGAAGGGGAACTCGAGAGGGTAACGTACTTTCTGTCTCCGAATTACAGTTAAAGATTTTATGAAATTTTTACATTAGCCGAACAAAAATTTACATTTTAGAAAAGGTTAATTACATACTTAGAAATTCGGAAGTTCCCCTCGGATAAGTTGCTGAGACAGGTACAGAAAACTAAGTCTGGTGGTCATTACCTGGCTGATGTTCTGCCTGCCGAAGAATGAGGCGTCCCGCCTCCTGCCTTAACACACATACACACTCAGAAAGACGACGATCAGTGAGACAAGGTAGTGAGAGCATCCGAGTTTATATACCCTCATTGAAGTTTCGAGAGGATTCTGGACTAGTCCGGACACACCCTCTCAATTTTATTGGAGACACAAAAGTTACACTAAAAGAACCAAAAAGAAGCCTGTGATAGGCTGAAAAATATTTACAGAAAATTCCACTTGGCTAACTTCAAAACTGGCGGATTGAGAAATAAGTGTTACAAACCTTGAAATATATCAGAAAAACAAATAAAAGTTTACTAAGGAAAACCCATGAACAAAAAATTTCTTTAAATAACAACTTCCTTTACCTTGCACCAGAGTGCATGACCATAGATTTTAGTAGTGACATCTGTGGAAAAGTGTCCAAACTTCTTGATGCACAGCGAAAACAAAACCAAAAGAAATCCAATCAGTTTAGGAAACTTCACAATAACACAATTACTTAAAACTTCAGTAGTGACATCTTCTGATTACAGTTCCAACTTCCTGTAGTAGCAGTTTCACAAAACCCTATTGCGTTACCTTTCTAGTAGATTGTATTACGAACCTGCTATCTTAAATAATGCTCTATCCGTACAAGTTTAAATTAAGATTTAGCCGAAGTTAACGCTCCTCAAAATAAAATATTTACAAAACAAATAAATAAATTAATTACAAATTCATGTAAGTCTCATGATGTTCTCATTGAATAACAAATGTAATTAGACATTAACTGCGATTCTCCAATGAGTCGATCTATTCAAGACACAAATTCATCTTAATCTGATGTTAATCTGGTGGATTTACAAATTCAACAAAATTTGTCAATAATCTGGTTGAGTAACAATTAATCTTTAATTCACACATAATGAGTCACAATTACTCCTTATTTTAATCGTATTGAGTTACAATTAATCTTTGCTTAAATCCTATTGCGTTACCTTTCTAGCAGATTGTATTACGATCCTGCTATCTTAAATAATGCTCTAACTGTACAAGTTTAAATTAAGAAATAATCATTTTCCTTCAATTGGTTCAATGTTCAAAAGAAATAACTGTAACACTCCTTCCAAGTTGATCAACGGCGAAATTATCACCTCTGTGGTGGAACGCAGGGCAAATAAAATTCCAAATATCACAAAAATACTTAAATGGCGCACAAAATAACAGTCAGCACAAAATATAACACACAACATCAGTCACACCCTCCCATACACGGCCATGAATTTCTTTAAATTTTTGTTTCCATTTTAAGTAATAACATCACATATTATCGTTGATGAACATCGATATGCCTATATAACCAATAAACGATATGTGGACTGGATTGAACAAGTCAATGGACAGATGTACTCCCATAAATATTTAACGATGTCCCATGAAATATGTGAACTAAACTTGTGTTAAATATGCATTAGAAATGAAGGCAAAACAGTGTCATAGCATATAATTAGTTGAGTGTGAATATACACATTTAATATTACTTGAAGTTGCAACGTGGCGATAATCAACACCATCGCATTGCATAAGTGTTCCTCAATTATAAATCCCACAGAGACATCAGTTCCTACCGTTTATTCC
The DNA here is from genome assembly GCF_040414725.1 of Anabrus simplex. Taxonomy (NCBI): domain Eukaryota; kingdom Metazoa; phylum Arthropoda; class Insecta; order Orthoptera; family Tettigoniidae; genus Anabrus; species Anabrus simplex. Next base: position 105,783,902 of record NC_090279.1, on the reverse strand, counting down.
ACCGAGAAATATACCGCAGTTTAGTGCACACTTCTCAACACCATCAAATTATCTCGGTGATTATTTAGAAGTCATCCCTTCATAAACATAGTGAAATGTTTCTAGAAAAGCCTAATTCCTTTCCTCGAAATGAAAACGTCACCTTCATTGTAGCAAATACATTTATTATATAAATCCTGATTAACGTGAGGGAGTCATATTTTATGTCATGATTATTAAACACAACTTGCTCGCATTCAGGTCTGATAATTGAAGAGCACACTCACACGCAGTATTACCGAATTCTTGCATAACCAGGATAGAAGGGAATGGAGTAGACTAGTCTCTAACAGAATCAAAATTACTAACTAAAAGGATCGTACTACATTCGAAAAGATTAAAATGGAAATATAATTTACAACGGTAGTTAAATTAGCAGATGACATGCGTCGTCTAGTGAGCTCATGTCTCCTTGGTAATGGGGTAACGCTATGTATTCAGAAACACATGTTGACCGTGTGGGAATGGCTGTAACTCCTCTTCATGATGGTCTCTCTCAGATTTGGCTGCATTTCCAAGTCGGTTCGCACAATTGAGGGACGTTCTTTCAAAACTCCCTCATTGCAAAAATGGGGTGAATTGAGTTTTATACGGGATGTGAATGTTAGGTCACTTGGCTTTCATGTCCTTAAACAGGTTTTGGTAAAAGTTGTTTATTGTCAACACAACAAGCCGCTAAATCTGGGTCATCATCATCATCATCACTGGCACGACAGCCCCTTGTGGGCCTTGGCCTTCTGAAGAAGTTTTCCCCATTCTTTCCTGTTAAGTGCAAAGCTCCTCCAATTATCTTTACATCCTCTCTCACCCGTTCTTCCCACCTTAACTTTGGTCTGCCAACTTTCCTGGTTCCTTCTGGTACTGCATTAAATATGTTCTTTATCATTCTGTCATTAGCACGCAACGCATGTCCTGCCCACTCCAACCTTCTGATCACAATGTTTGGTTCGTTATAGAAATTATACAATTCATGATTATATCTTCTTCTCCAGACACCATTTTCTTCCACTGGCCCAAAAATTTGCCTCAAAATCCTTCTTTCAAATATACCGAGCTGTCTTTCATCAGATTTTGAGAGTGTCCAGGTCTCAGCACCATATGTTAATACTTTATACATCAGGACTTTAGTTTTCCTAAACAGCAGAGACTTCAGATGTTTCCTGAGGCCATGATAGCACTTGTTAGAAGACAGTATACGTTTTTGTATTTCAGAACTAACATTGTTCTTGGAATTAACTTTTGATCCAAGGTAGGTAAAGCTATGCACAACATCAAACTTATACGAGCCAATTTCTATGAATGTAGACCCACTCACGTAGTCTTTCTTGGTTACGGGCATATACTTAGTTTTCCCTTCATTAATCTGTAAATTCATCTTTCTTGCTGCTTTTTCGAGGCTTCTGAAAGCTTCTTTCAATGCTCTTGGTGTTGTTGCTATTAAATCAATATCATCTGCATATGCCAAAATTTGAACTGATTTATATAAGATGTGTTGATACTTGCATCTCTAACAACTTTCTCCAGAGCTATATTGAACAAAAGGCAGGATATCTCCTTGCCTAACTCCGTTCTTGGCCGTTACAGCATTTGCAAACATATTCTGGATCTTAATTTGATTCCGAGTATTTTCCATGGTAGCTTTCACAAGGGCGATCAATTTCTTAGGGATCTCAAACTGCTCCATTGCTACATAGAGATTACTTCTATCTATGCTGTCATAGGCTGATCTGAAGTCAATAAAGAGATGGTCTGTATCAATTCCAAATTCTTTACACTTTTTAAGTATCTGGCGAATTGTGAAGATCTGATCAATAGTAGATCTTCCTTGGCGAAATCCGCATTGATAGTCACCAACCGCATTTTCCACGTAAGGCACCAATCTGCTAAAGAGAATATTGGAAAATATTTTATAATCAATGGCTAATAAGCAGATACCTCTATCCAGTGAGCATGAAGTTGTTGTCCTTTATTTTTTGTTTTAGATTACTAAGTTTTTTTGCTAGTTGCTTTACGTCGCACCGACACAGATAGGTCTTATGGCGACGATGGGACAGGGAAGGGCTAGGAGTTGGAAGGAAACGGCCGTGGCCTTAATTAAGGTACACCTCAGCATTTGCCTGGTGTGAAAATGGGAAACCACGGAAAACCATTTTCAGGGCTGCCGACAGTGGGGTATCTCCCGAATACTGGACACTGGCCGCAGCTATCGAGCTCGGTGCTAAGTTGTTTGTTAGTTGCTGAGTTATTAGTATTGTCCTTTTTTTGTGAATATTAAGAAATCTGTGAAAATATATTGTTATTTAATGCAGAAAATTAGAACAAACTACAAGAAACAAAAATTCTTCTTCTCCTAGTGCCGGCAGCGAGCTGAGTCGCACATATGAATTTGGCACTATTTTGCAGCTGGGTGCCCTTCCTAACGCCAACCGTATGTGGAAGGATGCAATCAATAGACCTCGTATTTTAACGAAAAACCTATTCTGTTCCTGAAGAGGTAACTTAAAATGAAGTTGTATTTACACGTTTCATATATTTGTAAGTTTAGAAACAGAGAACGCCGGCCCCGTGGTGTAGGGGTCCCCGGAGGCCCCGGGTTCGATTCCCGGCCAGGTCAGGGATTTTTACCTGGACCTGAGGGCTGCTTCGAGGTCCACTCAGCCTACGTGATTAGAATTGAGGAGCTATCTGACGGTGAGATGGCGGCCCCGGTCTAGAAAGCCAAGAATAACGGCCAAGGGGATTCGTCGTGTTGACCACACGACACCTTGTAATCTGCAGGCCTTCGGGCCGAGAAGCGGTCGCTTGGTAGGCCAAAGCCCTTCAAGGGCTGTAGTGCCATGGGGTTTGGTTTGGTTTGGTTTGGTTTTAGAAACGGACGCCCTATAGTTCGTAAAAGCTCCTGAATTGACTTTAGAGCCTATATTCCTATAATTTGTAGTTTTATTCCCAAATCGGTTAAAAATGCTTTTAATGCATTCCGAGAATATAAAATATTTGCTGACTCGCCTTCAGTATCTTAAACAAAATCTTAAAATCGGAAAGCTGAAAACCACATTTCCCGGAAAGCCTTCAGAACCTCCAATAGCGAACACTAAAGCAGGTGACCTGTTGAAAACAAACAACTTCATTTCATTGTGTGAGAACATTTCAGTTTGCTAACCATGCCGAAAGTGTCGTCTTTAATAACATGTGGTTACAGGAATTTCCCCATTTCACACCGGATGTAGCAAAGGGGTGAATGAAACTTGTTTTAGCGAGTTATTATCACAAAAATGGAATTATATTGTTGCCTATAGAATACGTAAAATTGAAGCTGCCTGAGTGTATGTTAGAACCTATTTGAGAGTCTATTTTCGCTCCTCAAAACCGAGGTCTGGTAATCACTACTGCATATTTCTGTGGTGGTTGGAAGTGTGGTGTGTTGTGTGAATATGAAAAGAAACGTGTCGGAACAAACACAAAACACCCAGTCCCCGAGCCAGAACAATTAATTAGATGCTATTATAGGCAACGGGGAACCACCACTGTAATTTTCCCAAGGAAACCCCATGGCTTTGCTCAATTCAAAATATTCCGGAGTTTCAAGTTCCCCAGTCGGATCTCCGGGGGGAACTACGTTGAGAGAAGCCTCAAGAAATGTGCGATGCTGCAAGGAACAGTACTGTTTAGGAACTTGGAATGTAAGATCCATGTATCAAGGAAAGCTGTATATAGTCAAACGAGAAATGAAGAGACTGGGCATCGGTATACTGGGAATAAGCGAAGTGAGATGGATTGGTATTGGTGAATTTGCTACAGATGAGTACATGGTATACTATTCTGGACATGAAAACCAAAAGAAAAATGGAGTTGCCCTCATAGTTAGCAACAGGGTGCGTAACACTATAATGGGGTACAATTTTAAAACTGATAGAATGATGTCTGTACGTTTTCAAGGCCAACCTTTTAACATCACAGTCATACAAATTTACGCACCAACCACTGAAGCTGAAGAGGAAGATATTGACCAGTTTTATGAAGACTTACGAGAATTACTACAGTTAACACCAAAGAAGGATGTCGTCTTTATTATTGGCGACTGGAATGCCAAAGTAGGAAATCAAACTGTAGATGGAGTAACGGGAAAATTTGGCCTTGGCACAACAAATGAAGCTGGACAGAGACTCCTAGAATTCTGTCAAGACAACTCACTGGTCATTACCAACACAATGTTTCAATGCCCAAACGACGCCTATACACCTGGACCTCGCCAGATAGTAAATGTCGGAATCAGATCGACTTCATACTCTGTAGTCAAAGGTGGAGGAGTGCTGTACAATCATCCAAAACAAGGCCTGGGGCTGATTGTGGATCAGATCACGAGCTCTTAATTTCCAAATTTCGGCTCAAATTAAAGAGGATTGACAGACCTAAACCATCAAGCATATATGACCTAAATAGCATACCTCTTGAATATACAGTAGAGGTTAGAAACAGATTTAATGGATTAGATTTAAGAGATAGAGTTCCAGAAGAGCTATGGTCCGAAGTACATTGTGTTGTTAAGGAGACAGCGGAAAAGCATATTCCCAAGAAAAAGAACAAGAAGAAGGCCACATGGTTATCGGGTGAAGCACTACAAATAGCAGAAGAAAGAAGGAATGCAAAAATCAAAGGGGAAAGATCGAAAATGTCTAAATTAAATGCAGAGTTTCAGAAACTAGCTAGAAGAGATAAGAATGCCTTTTTGAATGAACAGTGCAAGGAAGTTGAGGAAAATAACAGACTGGGTAAGACAAGAGATCTTTACATAAGAATTGGAGACATCAGAGGGAAATTCCAGGCTAAGATTGGAATGATAAAAGATAAAAATGGAAAAGATCTTACTGAAGCAGAGGAGATTAAAGAAAGGTGGAGGGAATATGTAGGCAATTTGTATAGGAAAGATGGGAATACTCCTGATGATGAAGTTACTCTGTTGTCAGAGCCAGAACCAGATATCTTAGAAAGTGAGGTCAAGTGGGCCCTAGAGAGTATTGCAAACAATAAGGCATGTGGTTACGATGGAATCCCAGCAGAACTGTTCAAAATCCTGGGAGAGGATGCTGTGAAAGTGCTACATTCAATATGTCAGCAAATATGGAAAACCCAGCAGTGGCCAAAAGATTGGAAAAACTCAGTGTTCATCCCAATTCCAAAGAAGGGCAGCGCTAAAGAATGTTCAAACTACCGAACAATCGCACTTATATCGTATGCTAGTAAGGTTATGCTCATGATCCTGCAAAATAGGCTTCGGCAGTATGTAGATCGAGAACTACCTGAAGAGCAAGCCGGTTTCCGCAAAGGCAGAGGAACCAGAGATCAAATTGCTAATATTCGCTGGATTATGGAGAAAGCAAGAGAATTCCAGAAAGACCTATACTTATGCTTTATTGACTATGCTCAAGCCTTTGACCGTGTCGACCACAATAAATTGTGGCAAGTACTCAAGACTATGGGAGTACCAGATCATCTTATTTGCCTTATGATAAATCTCTACTCTGATCAGGAAGCTACGGTGAGAACCCTATATGGAACAACTGAATGGGTCAAGATTGAGAAAGGTGTACGTCAAGCCTGCATATTGTCACCTTACTTATTCAACTTATATGCAGAGTATGTGATGAGGAATGCCAAATTAGATGAAACAGAAACTGGACCTAAAATTGGTGGGATACATATAAATAACCTTAGATATGCTGATGACACCACCCTGTTGGCAGAAAGTGAAGAACAACTTAAGTATCTACTAATGAAGGTGAAAGAAGAAAGTGCAAAAGCTGGACTAAGGTTGAATGTCAAGAAAACAAAGATCATGGCAACTAAACCTATCACCTCCTGGCATATAAATGGTGAAACAATGGAGGTTGTTCCTAGTTTCATCTACTTGGGCTCCAAAATAACTGCTGATGGCGATTGCAGCCATTAAATTAAGAGACGCTTGCTCCTTGGGAGGAAGGCAATGGCCAACCTTGATAACGTTTTCAAGAGTAGAGACGTAACTTTAAGAACGAAGATTCGTATAGTGAAGGCTATGGTCTTCCCAGTAGCAATGTACGGAAGCGAAACCTGGACAATAAGAAAGGTTGAGCGCCGAAGAATAGATGCATTTGAACTATGGTGTTGGAGAAAACTCCTTAGAGTTCCGTGGACTGCGAAGAGATCTAATAAGCCCATATTACAGGAAATCAACCCAGGCTGTTCACTGGAAGGTCAAATACTCAGGCAAAAACTAAAGTACTTCGGTCATATCATGAGAAAACATGATTCACTGGAAAAGACCTTAATGCTGGGGAAGACTGATGGTAACAGGAGAAGAGGGCGACAACGGATGAGGTGGATTGATGACATCAAGGAAGCCACGGCTCTCAATTTAGAAAGACTTCGGAAAATTGTATACGACAGGAAGAAATGGCGCACTTTGGTCTATGGGGTCACGGAGAGTCGAAAGCGACTAAACGACTAACAACAACAACAACAACAATAGTCCCCGATCCGTCTAGGAATCGAATTCGGAACCTTCTGAACTGAAGGTCTAAAAAATGACCATTCACACAAGGATACCGCAAAATGAAATCATTATTGAGTTTTATTATTACTATCAGTATAAACATTCAACTTTCATAGTAGAACGAAGCAACAATCATTGTTTAGTTTCATTATTTCTATCAATTTTATCATGTAAGTTTTGTAGTTTCAATCTTGCTGCGTGATGTTTAAGGTCGGGCCGGCAGGTGCGCTAGTGTCAACATGTCTCCCTGTTTAGCACGGGAGAAGTGTCCAGTATTGTCTATAGCATTGGTATTCAAACTTTTTGGTTGGCATAATCGTACCGCCGAAGTACGCTTATACCAGAAATACAAAATGGTTGTTGATGTACGCTGTACGTATCCGGCTTGCTCAGGTACCTGCACGCACATCGGTCGCCGAGATGACAGGCAAGCTGCTACACCATTCCGCTCTCCAATGTCGTCGCTGGGCGGTCAGCATTTCCATAGTCCAGTTATTGAAGTCTCAGCCAACGCGGCAGATGGAGAGTTCCTAGCCACGATATGTATACACTGCTACTGAAACAAATTGAAGTGGATTTCCAAGCAAAAGAAGTAATGGGATGTAATCATTTTGACTCCGGTAGACAAAACATCATTTTGTTGAAAGTGAGCCTCAACTGCTCGCTGGAGGAGCACTTACAGGTTCGTCCAGACAATGTCAGCCTGCGACTTCACTCGAGCACTGTACAAAATTGAACAGGTTTTTGCTCGCTTACAGGACGGGTTTCGTATATCTAAGTAGATGTTGAACACATTTTAACCAGATGACAAAAGTTCACAACTAGCGTTCTTCTCACACATTATTCCTTTAAATTAAATAAGTCCAATGTAGTGACGCGGACAGTACTAGATTCCTAAATCAAAACATAACTTGATAGCACTACTGTCGTTGATTTTCACCCCTTAACTTCAAATTAAAACCCTCCTGATCTAGCGGCAATACCACTGAATTTGGAATACTGATCGTGTTTCTTGCTTGTGGGCACAGATCACTCAAGTTTCAAGCGCCGTCTTGAGACAGCTCTCGGTATTCACGTATCCCGCTCATCGCGAGTAGGGAAAAAGACCGGACCTGGCGCCGGGGCAAGATGGCGGCTATACACGGACTCTCATCGGACCAACTCCTGGGACCTGAGAGGCTACTGTGCAAGATGGCGGCTATACACGGGCTCTCATCGGACCAACTCCTGGGACCTGAGAGGCTACTGTGCAAGATGGCGGCTATACACGGACTCTCATCGGACCAACTCCTGGGACCTGAGAGGCTACTGTGCAAGATGGCGGCTATACACGGGCTCTCATCGGACCAACTCCTGGGACCTGAGAGGCTACTGTGCAAGATGGCGGCTATACACGGGCTCTCATCGGACCAACTCCTGGGACCTGAGAGGCTACTGTGCAAGATGGCGGCTATACACGGGCTCTCATCGGACCAACTCCTGGGACCTGAGAGGCTGCTGTGCAAGATGGCGGCTATACACGGGCTCTCATCGGACCAACTCCTGGGACCTGAGAGGCTACTGTGCAAGATGGCGGCTATACACGGGCTCTCATCGGACCAACTCCTGGGACCTGAGAGGCTACTGTGCAAGATGGCGGCTATACACGGGCTCTCATCGGACCAACTCCTGGGACCTGAGAGGCTGCTGTGCAAGATGGCGGCTATACACGGGCTCTCATCGGACCAACTCCTGGGACCTGAGAGGCTACTGTGCAAGATGGCGGCTATACACGGGCTCTCATCGGACCAACTCCTGGGACCTGAGAGGCTACTGTGCAAGATGGCGGCTATACACGGGCTCTCATCGGACCAACTCCTGGGACCTGAGAGGCTACTGTGCAAGATGGCGGCTATACACGGGCTCTCATCGGACCAACTCCTGGGACCTGAGAGGCTACTGTGCAAGATGGCGGCTATACACGGGCTCTTATGGGTCTAAATCCGGGAAGCTGGCACAGGCGCAAGTGGGCAAGATGGCGGCTATACACGGGCTCTCACCGGACCAACTCCTGGGACCTGAGAGGCTACTGTGCAAGATGGCGGCTATACACGGGCTCTCACCGGACCAACTCCTGGGACCTGAGAGGCTACTGTGCAAGATGGCGGCTATACACGTGCTCTCACCGGACCAACTCCTGGGACCTGAGAGGCTACTGTGCAAGATGGCGGCTATACAGGGCTCTTATGGGACTAACTCCGGGGAGCTGGCACAGGCGCAAGTGGGCAAGATGGCGGCTATACACGGGCTCTTATGGAACTAAATCCGGGGAGCTGGCACAGGCGCAAGTGGGCAAGATGGCGGCTATACACGGGCTGTTATGGGACTAACTCCGGGGAGCTGGCACAGGCGCAAGTGGGCAAGATGGCGGCTATACACGGGCTCTTATGGAACTAAATCCGGGGAGCTGGCACAGGCGCAAGTGAGCAAGATGGCGGCTATACACGGGCTGTTATGGGACTAACTCCGGGGAGCTGGCACAGGCGCAAGTGGGCAAGATGGCGGCTATACACGGGCTCTTATGGGACTAACTCCGCGGAGCTGGCACAGGCGCAAGTGGGAAAGATGGCGGCTATACACGGGCTCTTATGGAACTAAATCCGGGGAGCTGGCACAGGCGCAAGTGGGCAAGATGGCGGCTATACACGGGCTCTTATGGGACTAACTCCGCGGAGCTGGCACAGGCGCAAGTGGGCAAGATGGCGGCTATACACGGGCTCTTATGGGACTAACTCCGGGGAGCTGGCACAGGTGCAAGATGGCGGCTATACACGGGCTCTTATGGGACTAACTCCGGGGAGCTGGCACAGGCGCAAGTGGGCAAGATGGCGGCTATACACGGGCTCTTATGGGACTAACTCCGGGGAGCTGGCACAGGCGCAAGTGGGCAAGATGGCGGCTATACACGGGCTCTCATCGGACTAACTCCTGGGACCAGAGAGGCTACTGTGCAAGATGGCAGCTATACATAGGCTCTTATGGAGAAAGCTGGCCTAGGGGAGACATAGGACTTAAGGAGACGGCCTAAGAGCGATTGCCCAAGATGGCGACTATACACGGGCTCTTATGGGACTAACTCTGGGAAGCTGGCACATGCGCAAGTGGGCAAGATGGCGGCTATACAGGGCTCTTATGGGACTAAATCCGGGGAGCTGGCAAGGCGCAAGTGGGCAAGATCGCGGGTATACATAGGCTCTTATGGAGAAAGCTGGCCTAGAAGAGACATGGGACTTAAGGAGACGGCCTAGGGGCGATTGCTCCTAGATGGCGGCTATACACCGGCTCTTATGGGACTAACTCCGGGGAGCTCGCACAGGCGCAAGTGGGCAAGATGGCGACTATACATAGGCTCTTATGGAGAAAGCTGGCCTAGAGGAGACATAGGACTTGAGCAGACGGCCTAAGAGCGATTGACCATGATAGCGGCTATACACGGGCTCTTATGGGACTAATTCCTGTGGCCTGAGACAGGGGTTTCTGTGCAAGATGGCGGCTATACATAGGCTCTTATGGAGAAAGCTGACCTAGGGGAGACATAGGACTTAAGGAGACGGCCTAGGGGCGATTGCACAAGATGGAGCCAATACACGGGCTCTTATGGAGAAAGCTAGCCCAGGGGCTACTGCGCAAGATGGCAGCTATGCATAGGCTGTCATGGAGAAAGCTGGCCTAGGAGAGACATATGACTTAAGAAGGCGGCCTACGGGCGATCGCGCAAGATGGCGGCTATATACGGACTCTTATTGTCCTAATTCTACAGAGCTGCCTCAGGGGTTCACAACTATTAACTTATGACCTGTTACTTTGATCAGACTGACATTCGATAACTGAGGCAAGGGCTACTCTGCAAGATGACTGCTATACTGTATTCGTATAGACCTTAACTAGAGGGTCGCCTCATGGGCTCACAACTTGTAACTTATGACCTATTAGATTTCAGCCTAACATTCGAGAACTGAGGCAAGGGCTGCTATACTTTAATCGTATAGACCTACCTAGATAACTGCCTCAGAGGCTCACAACTTCTAACTTATGACCTGTTGGTTTAATCAGCCTGACGTTCGAGAACAGGCAAGGGCTACTACACAAGATGGCTGCTGTACTCTATTCGTATAGACCTTAACTAGAGGGCTGCCTCATGGGCTCACAACTTGTAACTTATGACCTATTAGTTTTACCAGTATAACTTTCAGGAACTGAGCCAAGGGCTACTCTGCAAGATGGCTGCTGTACTCTATTCGTATAGAGACAATAAGGCATAACAGGGCATTACAAATCAGGAGGTGTCCCAAATCGATTTAAAGAAAAGAAACAAGATCAAGAGGATAAAGACGTGACCCAGCGCCATGGAAAGTACTGTCAAAATATTAAATTAAAAAGCAGAAACGCCAAAGACATAATGAAAACAACTTATCCATAGTACTTACTCAACCTTCAAATAGGAGTAATAGCAGTAATTTAAAATTCAAGTTATATCCATTAGAATTACTTCAGTACTACGAACACGTAGTGACCATCGAAGCAATGAAAGATATTTATGAGAAAAATAAAATTAAATGCCAATCTCTGAGAAATAAATCTTCTAACGTAGCCGTAGCTTAAACTCTTTCCTGTTTTCATGACTTCTTCTTGTCTATCAATCCCCAAATATATTTCAAATACATCTTGCTTTCTTAGAACGTTAACACTGACTAAAAACAACCAAGAGTCACCTCATTATCGGCAACAAGCGAGAAGATAGAACTTACCCTACTATTACCGCTTAATTCGCAGTTACGCCAACAGGATGCGTATACAGTTCACACAGACAAGTGAACTTACAATCGAAGTATCATATAGATCATGGCCGGACTAAACTATAAGGCTGTGACAGTTACAACGTCGCTTGTAGTCAAGCCTGTGACTTCTGTGCTCGTAATTTGTAAACGAGTCTAACGTGGTGTATCATTATATTTTGTGTTGTGCGTGAATTAACCTGATGGCATTGTTTTAAATTCAGAGTATACTGAAAATATGTTATGTGTTATAGTTTTAAAAATTAACGTACGCTCTATTTGGTATCCTGGAACGACATTAATGTACGACATGTTGCACTATGTATAATAGTGGCGATCCACGTCGTTTATACTGTGTTTATAGTTTTAAAGTGCAGCATGATAGTGTTACCGTATTTTACAACCACAACTAAAGCTAGACTTAATTTCAGATGTCAAGGCATTGCCGTTATACAAGCTTTTGAAGCTGAGAAGCTAGAATTAAGGTCTGCAAAATATAGAGAATTATCTTTAAGCAAGGACATGTTTGAATTAGATTCCGATTCATTCAACATAACTGACGTAACAGACATACCGGTATGCAGTGAATTTCCCAGTGTGCTAGTGAAAGTAAATGAAATAGAAGTAGACTTCGATAACATGTTTTCTGTCATTTACATTTCAGGTTATATAGCTTTTAAGCTAGCCAGTAAACTTAATTGCACATACTGTATATCAAACATATAAAATGAAACAGTAGAAAATGCCATGTTTAATAGCTTAAACAGAGGCGGGTTATCAGTCCCATCAGACTTGCTCTTGAATGTGTGTACAAGTGTATAAGATCATGTAGATTTTAATCTCTGAGGAATATGAAGTAGCATTCTTTTGGAGTAAGAATCAGAAGTGTGTATTGATTCAGTTTACAAGGCAAAGTGTAATTGATACAAGGGAGTGCTGCTCATATTGTGAAAAACCTTATATGAACTTCTTTGCCTATCTTTGCCCTATTTTGCAAATATTTTAATCAACAACTACACAAAACATGTTAATGATGCTGATGCTATGCTTAAAAGTTCTGGCAAGAAAATAAAATATGTTGTAAGTTCATTTCCAATGTTAAAATTGTATTTTGATGGACCTAGGATTGTATTGTTTTTCTAGCTGTAGCCATATACTTGTTTATTCTCATATTTACATTGACGTATTTATTTTAATTTTCATTATGTTTTATATGTATCCAATGAAAACTGCTCTTCCATCAACGTTTTATTTGAGAAAACATAATTGAAGGTTAACTTCCCACATATAAGAAGTAAGACCCCAAGAAATAGCACTACAGTGTTGCCAAGTTTCAGTGTCACGGCCTTAGTGTAGTCTTGCCATGACATGTGAATGCATGAAAGGAGAGTGATACTCATGTGAAATAAAATATGAAACTCTTACAATACAAAACAATATTGAGACAGATATCCAAATTACAAGGATAAATCGGCGAAAGTTATTAGCGTGATATTATCACAACAGTGGTGATTATTGTTTTCAGAGGAAGTACAATCCTATATATAACCTTAACGATTATAGCGATCTGAAGAAAGACAACGGCCACGAAGGACCTCAAATGCTCTAATACCGTTAGGGTGGGAAAAGAACAAGCGTTGACCAAGGGAAGTCGGATAGGATAGATGAAAGTGAGGAACCTGGCCCAAGTATGTGATCGCCAATCTACGCTCCTAAGTTAAGAGCACGGCATACCGGATTGTTGGGCTTTAGTGGAATTACATGAAATGTTGTCCCTGCCACAGGTATATCGTATATCTGCTGTGAATTGTCCATATGGTCAACTTCACGAGGTAAACATGAAGGCCAGCGGTTTGTCGTCAGTATAAATTGGTAAGTCATGTCCTTCTAACATGAATTGAAAGTGCTTAACAGCAGCATAAGCAGCCAGAAGGTCATGGACGAAAGTGGAATAATTATTCTCGGTGCCTGTGAGCTTCCTCGAGCAAAATCCCAAGGCCTGTAGAGTGTAGTTACTAATTTGGTGAAGAGATATTCCAATGGTGAAGTCCGAGGCATCAACCAACAAAACTAGTTGTAAATTTGAAGATCGATGAGCCAATAGCACAGCACCTGCAGACTAGTCTTCAGGGCTTCGTGATCGGTGGAAAACGGAAAATAAAAATGTAAACAGACTCTGGGATGGGTTTTAACGCAATTGTTGAGGAATGTGAAAATAGGTTTGTACCTGCAAAGGTGGTAACGAATGTTAAAGATCCACTATATTATAACAGAGAAACAATGATACTAAGAAGGAGGTACAGGTTGGAAAGCAATAGAGTTGGAAGTGTCCGTGGAAGTAAGGAGAAATTGAAGGAACTTACTAGGAAATTGAATCTAGCAAAGAAGTCAGCTAAGGGTAACATGATGGCAAGCAGAATTGGCGGTTGAAATTCTGCTTTAGCTGTTCGGAATTTTCCACGGATAGCCTGCGTGTCTTCGGTGCAACCACTGAGTAGTTTCGATTTAGAAACATTATTTAAAGAATTCAAAATAAAATATTTCAGAAATGTTTTTATGATTCATGAATTACCATATAAACCCAAAAGATTTAAATCAGGAATTATTAATTTAGATTCTTCTGATCATGTTGATACTCGCTGAATTTTTTATTTTAAAATCAATAATGTAAAATTTGATTTTTATTCACTTGGAGGTGATATACCTATACAGTTAGCTAGGTTCAAATAATAGACAAAGAATTCAAAATTTTGATGAAAATATATGTGGTCATTTGTGTATATCTATAAATATAAAATAAGAGTTTTGTCTGTACATTGCTCAGAATTTGAAAAGAATGATATTTCTGTATCGGTTGTGTCCATAGTAACAAGAAAATGTACTTTTTACTTTTCCGTAATTTCTGTCTGTCTGTCTGTCTGTCTGTCTGCCTGCCTGTCTGTATGTATGTACACGCATCACGAGAAAACGGCTGAAGAGAATTTAATGAAAATCGGTATGTAAAGTCGGGGGATGAGCCGCTACAATCTAGGCTATAAATCATTTTATTCACGCTGAGTGAAATGGTAGTTTAGGGGAAGGCCTTAAATTTAATTATCGAATATTTATATTATGAGAAGTCCTATCGATAAATCTATATAACTAAAGTTATATAGAATTCAATTTCCTATCATTTATGTATTATACATTTTTACCGTACCGGCTCTGATAACACAGATATTAATGAATTTGTATTTTTGTTGCTAAGTCCATATCAACGCCGAGCCACGAGAAAATGGGTTAACAGAATTTAATGAAAACCGCTATATAGAGTCGGGGAATAAGAAACTACAGTCTAAGCTGTAAATAATTTTATTTTCCCGAGATGAAATGGTAGTTTAGGGGAAGGCGCCTGAAATTTAATTTTTAAATACCGGTACCTATGTTACTGGTGCTATCGAAAAGTACGGTACTTTATAACAAAAGTTATAGACAATACAATTTCCGATCATTTATGTTTCATTCAGTTTTACTATACCGACTATGATAAGAGTGGTATTTCAGAAGGCCTACAATATCCAAAGCGCATAACACTGATCAACAATAACTTTACATTGACCATTGTTTGTTGTGATGTTCTTCGTGCCGCTCAGCTCCGATAGATGGGATTACTACTGCGTACCGAGTATAACAGCCTGACTGAACATTGGCGGGAAATAGCTAGGGAGTTGGGAAACTTTCTCCTTTAGCATGCTATTCCTCTGGTTCATACATTTTCTGATACTGCAGGTACGTAACACACTGGTTCATCATAGCGTTCGAGTTATTCAATCCCTACTCTGAGGCACTGATTGGAATGAGTAGTGTGCATATTTAATGGAATAATACCAGAGGAGTGTTCATGGCAGTCTGCGAGCTGGTTGTTCCAGCTCTGGAACTTTGGACTGTTAGATCGACACCGTAGTACTGTTCGTTGAAAATGAGAAAGTGTGCGGTTTTTCTTTTGATCGAGTATTTTATATGATAACATTGCTTTCGATCGCTACATTCCTACTGACGTTTTTGCAATCACCTATGTTGAATTCAGTTAGTAAAACCACCAAGTCAGTCTTTCTGAGAATCCCGTAGCGAAGCACGGGTACATCAGCTAGTTTGTTATAAAACTGTTTTCAGAAAAGTAAAACTTTAATGACATTTAAATTAAATAAATGAATATATTCGGAAGTAAAATTAAAGATGATGATAATATTATAACAGAAGATAGAGATGATAAAATTAAGCGTTTGTTAAGTTCGAAAAGAATCCAAAAAATATTAGAATTAATAATTAATACTAATAATAAAGGTTATAAAAAGACAGCACAGTCTAGCTCGAGCGGTCGATGGGAGAGGTTGCGTAGTGAAGTGCGTGCTGTGAACATGGTCGGTATTGAGCAGTACCGGGCCGCTATTGGCAAATGGCAGGCGAAGCAGAAGAAGGAGAACAGGAATGGATTGGTGATAAGTAAGGACGGATTAAAAATGAGTGAAGCGGTGCTGGTAGTGGCAGTGATAGCGGTGCTACTGGTTATTGGGGGGGTGGAAGTAAACCCAGGCCCAAATACCAGTGGAAAATATAGTACGGAGGATTTGGCCGCACTCAGGGTGGTTGTAAGTGAAGTTATGCAGGAAAAGTGTCAATGGGAGAAGGTGCAGGAAATTAAGGACATGATGGAGGAGCAGAGAAAAGCGATAGGGAACATGAAGAAATGGCTTGAAACGAAGACTGAGGAATCGAGCAGGAGAGTGGACAATAATGAGAAAGAAATCGAGTTATTGAGAGGGGAAGTGAAACATCTGAAAGAGGAGGTGATGAAGATGAAGAAAGAAGCGGAGGGGTACAGGCAGGAGAGATTGAAGAAAGCCATATTTATATATGAAGTTGAGGAAGGGGCGAGAGAGAGCAAGATTGAACTGATATCTAATTTGGTGGAAGTTACACGTGATACAATGAAGATAAACTTTAGTGAGATAGACATAGACGATGTAGAGAGAGTTGGTAAAACTAAAGGTCGGAGGCCAATTACGGTAAAAATTTTCTCAACCTTAATGGCAGAAATTGTGTTATGTAACAGTAATAATGTACAGGGGCAGAAAATAAGGGTGAAAAGAGACATGGGAAGAGAAGGAAGTGAAAATATGAGGATCTTGAATAGGCACCTATGGAGAGCGAGGAACCAGGGGCTAAAGGCCCGAATAAGAGGTCTGAGGTTGGAGGTGACAAACGGGCGATGGGTTAGAGTGCACTCAGTGGTGAAGCTAAAGGAGATGGACGAAAACGAGAGTGTGGAGGGTGGTGAGATGACAAGGCAAGATGGGAAGAAGAAAGATGAAAAGGAGAGGAGGAGAGACGTGGGAGGAGAGATCACCTCAGAAGAGAACGGGCAGTGCAGTCGGGATACAGAAGATCAAGATAGTGAAGTGGACAGTGAGAGTGAGCAGCAAGAAACTGTGAGAGCAGAGTGTAGTGTTGCAGTGAGCAAGAAAGAACAAGGGAAGACGAATCAACAGGACGGTAAAGCAATTATGAGTAAAAAAGAAGTATCAGTTTGAAAGACCTATGGGGAAAAAGTCAGAATGGGAAGGAGGATAGGGAGGATGGGGAAAGGAATAGATCGGTTAAAAGAGACGAAGGGAGACAAGGGATGAGAGGTCGATAACGACTGAGAGGTCGATAACGACTGAGAGGTCGATAACGACTTGGAGCAAGATCAGAGGGGAGACTCAGAAGGGAGTGAGGGAAAGTTATAACTATATTGGAAAATAGGATGTGTAAATATAGAGGGATTAATGAACAAACTAGGAAATAAGGAAGTGCGGGAAGAAATTGAAAGTTTCGATGTGGTGGCACTCTTGGAGACGTGGTTAGAAAGAGGGAAGGAGATCGCTTGGAAGGGGTTTGTGATAAAATATAAATATAGAAGAAAAGAGAGGATTAGGGGTCGCGCACCAGGAGGGATGATAGTTCTAATTAGAGAAGAAATTAGTGAAATGGTAGAGGATATAGAGACCGATATGAAAGAAACCATATGGTTGAGATTGAATATGTTAGAGGTTGAGGGAAGGAGGAAGAAAAGAAATCTAGCTTTTGTTTACTGCCATCCTAGTAATTCAGCATATGCAAATAAATATTTTATGAAGAGTTATTGGTAGATATTGGTAGGATAAGAGGAATGTTTCCAGGGGAAGAGGATATGTTGTTATTCGGGGATTGGAACGCGAGAA
Organism: Anabrus simplex; assembly: GCF_040414725.1. NCBI lineage: Eukaryota > Metazoa > Arthropoda > Insecta > Orthoptera > Tettigoniidae > Anabrus > Anabrus simplex. The sequence goes on along the minus strand of NC_090279.1, from coordinate 105,766,278 downwards.
TAGGGGGACAGCCCAGTATATAGTAGGGAGGATGGACTGTGTATGTTGAAAAGTAGAAGGAGTGAGGACAAAATTATAAACAGTTATGGAGAGAAGCTCCTAGAGATGTGTGCTGTATATTGTATATTCTGAATGGGTGGATAGAGGGTGACAGGATGTGGAAATTGATATATGTTACTGAGAAGGGTGGTAGTGTGATAGATATGGTTTTAAGTTCGGAAGGGGTGATTGAGGATATTGTAAGAATGGAAATAGGAGACTGGATTGAATCACACCATTTCCCGGTGAGGGTTATGCTGAAAAGGGGGGAAGAGAAGTGTACAAGGAAGGAGGATGAGACGAATGATAAACGAGAGAGTGGATATAATAAGTATAAATGGTCAGAGAATGTGGGCCGGGATTGGAATAGGGTAGTAAAAGAGGCGTTACAACTTCTGAAATATGGGTGGGAAGGGGCGTCGGAAGAGAATAATACTGATAAAGACTTGGAATTGCTGCTACATCCAATAAAGATAATAGCGCAGAAGGCGAAAGCTAGAAAGAGAAATAAGAAAGAGGGAGAAGAATGGTTTAATAGGGGGTGTGAAGGAATGCGGAGGAAGGTGATGGACGCGTTAGGAGAATATAGAAGGAAAGGTGGGGGCCAAGAAAGGGAGATTTTCTGTAAATTGAGGAAGGAGTATAAAAAGAAAATTTGTGAGACAAAAAAGGCGTGGATAGAGGAACAAATTGAAGCCATAAATAATGATTGCAAGGCAAATAATTTTGAGAGAGTTTGGGACAAGGTTAATAAAATTATTAAGGGTGGAAGAAATATAGAGAAAACGAGTATTGAGGAAGTGCAATGGGTGAGACACTTTGATGAATTACTAGGGGAAAAGGGGGAAGAAGGATGAATAGAGATGGGGAAAGAGGTAATTTGGAGGAGTAGGAGAGTGGCAATTTATGACCTGGATAAAGAAATCACAAGGGATGAAATCCTGCGAGTGATAAGCAGAGTCAGATTGAAGTCGGCCGGGGGATGTAATGGTATAAATAACAAGTTTTGGAAGGAAATTAGCAAAAATGAGATAATGATAGAGGGCATAGTTAAACTATTCTATAAGATATTTGAGGGAGGTAAGTACCCGAGGGAATGGGAAACAGGAATTATATGCCCTATATACAAAGGGAAGGGTAGTAGGAACAGTGTGAACAGTTATAGAGGTATATCTCTGTTGAATTCCTTGAGTAAAATATACACTAGGGTGTTAGCGAACAGAATAAGCGAGTGGGCGGAAGAAAATGAGATATTGACAGATTACCAAGGGGGATTTAGGAAAAAGAAAAGAACAGTGGATAATATAATGATAGTAAAGGAGAAAGCTTTTGACAAGGTGAATAGAGAGGCCCTATTAGAGAAATTAGGCAGGCTAGGGATTTCGGAAAAGATGTTGAGGGCAGTGGAAGGAATATATAGGGTTGTCAGGTTTTGTGTAAAATTGGGAGAAGAGAGACTGAGTGGACCCTTAGAGTCCAAGGTGGGTTTAAAACAAGGGTGCAAGTTGTCGCCAATACTGTTTATTTTATTTATCAACGATATTTTAGAGGGGTTTGGGGCAGAAAATTGGGCTGTGCCGGTAATTAATCGTTTAGAGGTACCAGGATTAATATTTGCGGATGATATGTTATTGATGACGCTAACTTCAGTGGGGGATGAATAGAGCGTTAAATTCAGTGACGCTATTTGCGAGGAAATGGGGATTGAGAATTAATGGAAATAAGTCTAAAATATAAGTAGTCCAGGTAGACAAAAGAAGAAAGATAGAAGGTAAATGGGTAATTCAGGGAGAAAGATTGGAACGGATAAGGAAGTTGGAATATCTAGGAGTTATTTTTAATGATAAAGGAACGTGGAACGACCAGATCAAAAGGGTGATAAACAGAGGATTGGCAGCCCTAGCCTCAGTCAGAAATTTGCTAGCCAAATACTCGGGTATCAGTTATAAAACACTGAGGCTAGTGTTAAGGTCGGTAATTTTTAGGAGGGTATTGTACGGCGCAGAAGTTTGGGGGCTGGATGAGAAAAGAGAGGAACTAAGAAGGATTGTTAGTAGTTTTGCTAAGTTAGTAATGGGCTTACCGAGGTGCACAGCAAATGCAGGGGCGGAATTAATGTGTGGAGAGGATTTAGAATCAGAGGGTGTGAAAAGAATAGTTAGATACTGGATGAATTTAAAAAGACAGGAAGGTAGGAGGGTGTTACAGGCAGCGTATGACCAGCAATGTAAGAGCATGTATAGGGGTGGATGGCTAGAAAAAATAAAGGGATATTTGGAGAGGAGAGGATTAGGACACCTGTGGGGGGAGGCCTGGCCGAAGACATAAGTGAGAGGGATGAAGATACTTGAAAGGAGAATTAGAGATATCCATAGGCAGAAATTATTGGGGGAAAGCAGACTGAGAAACTCGCTGAATGTTTTGACGAAAATAGAGGAGATAGCAGGGTTGAATATTAGATACGTTGATAGGTCAAAACGGTATGGAATGATTTGGTGGCTGTTAGGATTGCAAAAGAATACAGGGTGGCTGCAGGGGAGGAATAAGACAAGGTGTATACTTTGTGGAGCTGTGAATGATGAATTTCATTTGCTAAGAGGCTGTGAGGAAACGAGGGAGATAAGACATGGATTATTGAGTGCCGAGCATCGGAAAATATTGGGGAGAGGGGATGAGAAAGCAATCTTGAGGTGGGAAAAAGGGGGTGAATTGAACAGGTATTTATGTGCGGCAAAAAAGGCCTGCGAGAGTAAAATGAAGGAGGGTGAGTTAGAGGGTGAACAAGGGGGTAGGGGGTGGAATAGTTATGTATGTATATGGGAAGAGTGTGTATATAAAATGATAAAATTATAATGGGTTAGAGAATATAGGAGTCGAGTACTTAGTTAAATATGTGGAGTTGGGTAATGATATGGGATTGCATGAAGGCAAGGTCTTTCTGTTTGTGTTAGAGTTGGTTGGAATGCAAGTGCTGAAATGCTGAGTGTTGTTTGGAGTATTGATTAGGTGTAGGTCGGGAACAATAATGTGACGCAAGTGCAGAACGCAATAAAGACACTTGATGAGCATGTTTGAACATTGAGTAAGTGACTGCTACAGCTAATGACTGCTAGGAATAATACTATCATATATTATTATTATTATTATCATTATTATTATTATTATTATTATTATTATCTTTATCACTATTTCTCTCTTGATTCTGGGGTTTTAATTCAACGGAATGAGGGCATGGCACGAGGTTCTGAGGATGACTGCTGTGGTGACTCTCTTTTGGGGGTTTTACGTTTCCGGAGTATCCAACGAACCTCGTGGCATGCCGAGGGGATACGGTAATTTCTTTCCTTACCCTTTTTTGTGATATGAGTTGTCCATTATTATTATTATTATTATTATTATTATTATTGCAGGTGCTCTTTTCTCACCATTCATGCATATTAGGGGGAGTAAGGGAGGATCGGCAAGTGAGAAAGACTGGGTGGATAAGGCCCACTCCAAATAAGCCAAGGAAGGGAAGAATACGATGGGTTGGATAGGGGAGGAGAGAGGATCCAGTTAGATGTGGACCGTCGTAATGGAATGGTGAGAAGAAAACACACTGTCATCTGGTAGGATGGTTGGGGTTTTCCTTAGGGCCCCACAGTTAGGGCCGTCCGTGTCATCATGGGGAAGGCGGTCTTCTTCTCACCAGGGGGATGACACGGTCGGACGGTAGCAGCAGGCAGCTAAATTTGTATTGCTTCACTTTATTATTCTCTATTATTTATTTTACTCTGTATGTGAACATGTATAGGGGCGAAGTCGCCTGTTATGTTCAATAAATGTTCTATGTTCTATGTTCTATAAAGAGAGAGATGTAGATAATAAAATTAAAGATTTGTTACCAAAAAGAAATTTGATGAAATATCAAAATTAATAAAACTAGAGATGATCATGTTTATACGTACAAAGAAAGATGTAGATGGTAAAATTAAAACTTTCGTATATGAAGATAAATTTAATGAAGAATCAAGAAAATTGTCAGATTCAATAAAAGCTATAGATGTTAACGTTTATAAAAATACCGATATAGATGATAAAAATTAATTATTACCTAAAGAAAATTTTGATGATGAATGCAAAAGTAAACTATGATATACTGGTCGCTATTTTGGATTAAGGAATAAGATATTAAGAAATATTGGTGATGGTATTAAGGATGGTGATGCAGTTAATTCGAAACTATTTAATACAGCATTAAATAGACATAAGTTCGAGAGATGTACCTAAAGTTGAGTTTTAAAATATTATACTAAAGAAGAAATCGAGTGACATCGTGGTCAGGGTCAACAGCAAGGATAGAATAGTGCCAATGGGCGATTTCAATGCGAGAGTCGGGAATAGAACTGAAGGACGCGAAAGGGTCATTGGTAAATGTGGGGAAGATATGGAAGCTAATGGGAATGAGAAGCGTTTGCTGGACTTCTGAGCTAGTATGGGTTTAGCATATACGAATACATTCTTCAAGCATAAGGCTATTCACCGCTATACATGGGAGGCTAGGGGTACCAGGTCCATAATAGACTATATCTTAACCGACTTCGAATTCAGGAAATCTGTTAGGAATGTACGAGTTTTCCGGGGATTTTTCGATGATACAGACCACTACCTGATCTGTAGTGAACTAAGTATCTGTAGGCCTAGGGCAGAGAAAGTGAAATCTGTCTGCAAACGAATAAGGGTAGAAAATCTCCAGGACGAGGAAATGAGGCAGAAGTACATGGATATGATTAGTGAGAAGTTTCGAACAGTAGACAGTGAGCAGATTCAGGATATAGAATGTGTATGGGTGGCATACAGGGATGCTGTAGTAGAAACAGCAAGGGAATGCCTAGGAACAACTGTGTGTAAAGATGGCAAAAGGCGAACATCTTGGTGGAATGATGAAGTGAGGGCAGCTTGTAAAAGTAAAAAGAAGGCTTATCGGAAATGGCGCCAAAACAAGGGCCGGGGCAGACAGGGAATTGTACGTAAATGAAAGAAACAGAGCGAAACAAATAGTTCTTGAATCCAAAAAGAAGTCGTGGGAAGATTTTGGTAACAACCTGGAATGGCTAGGTCAAGCAGCAGTGAAGGCTTTCGGGACAGTAATAAATAATCTTAGGAAGGGAGGGAAAAAGGAAATGAACAGTGTTTTGAGTAATTCAGGTGAACTCATAATAGATCCCAGGGAATCACTGGAGAGGTGGAGGGAATATTTTGAACATCTTCTCAATGAAAACAAAAATCATCCTGGTGGTGTTGCGAACAGCCAAGCTCATGAGGAGGAGGAAAATAGTGTTGGTGAAATTACGCTTGAGGAAGTAGACAGGATGGTAAATAAACTCCATTGTCATAAAACAGCAGGAATAGATGAAATTAGACCTGAAATGGTGAAGTATAGTGGGAAGTCAGGGATGAAATGGCTTTATAGAGTAGTAAGTTTAGCATGGAGTGTTGGTAAGGTACCTTCAGATTGGACAAAGGCAGTAATTGCACCTATTTATAAGCAAGGGAGCAGGAAGAATTGCAACAACTATCGAGGTATCTCATTGATTAGTATACCAAACAAAGTATTCACTGGCATCTTGGAAGGGAGGGTGCGATCAGTCGTTGAGAGAAAGTTGGATGAAAACCAGTGTGGTTTCAGACCACAGAGAGGCTGTCAGGCTCAGATTTTCAGTATGTGCCAGGTAATTGAAAAATGCTACCAGAGGAATAGGAAGTTGTGTTTGTGTTTCGTAGATCTAGAGAAAGCATATGACAGGGTACCGAGGAAAAAGATGTTCACTATACTGGGGGACTATGGAATTAAAGGTAGATTATTAAAATCAATCAAAGGCATTTATGTTGACAATTAGGCTTCAATGAGAATTGATGGTAGAGTGAGTTTTTGGTTCAGGGTATTTACAGGAGTTAGACAAGGCTGTAATCTTTCACTTTTGCTGTTCGTAGTTTACATGGATCATCTGCTGAAAGGTATAAAATGGCAGGGAGGGATTCAGTTAGGTGGAAATGTAGTAAGCAGTCTGACCTATGCTGACGACTTGGTCTTAATGGCAGATTGTGCCGAAAGCCTGCAGTCTAATATCTTGGACCTTGAAAATAGGTGCAATGACGATGGTATGAAAATTAGCCTCTCGAAGACTAAATTGATGTCAGTAGGTAAGAAATTCAACAGAATTGAATGTCAGATTGGTGATACAAAGCTAGAACAGGTCGATAATTTCAAGTATCTAGGTTGTGTGTACTCCCGGGATGGTAATATAGTAAGTGAGATTGAATCAAGTTGTTGTAAAGCAAATGCATTGAGCTCGCAGTTGCGATCAACATTATTTAGAGGTATACGAGACAATAACATCTCCAAAAAAAGAAGGCGCCAGGTCCCGACGGCATATGTATCGAAAATATCAAAGGCTCAATTAGCTTATTACTTCAAGCAGTACCGAGCTCGATAGCTGCAGTCGCTTAAGTGCGGCCAGTATCCAGTATTCGGGAGATAGTAGGTTCGAACCCCACTATCGGCAGCCCTGAAAATGGTTTTCCGTGGTTTCCCGTTTTCACACCAGGCAAATGCTGGGGCTGTACCTTAATTAAGGCCACGGCCGCTTCCTTCCCACTCCTAGCCCTTCCCTGTCCCATCGTCGCCATAAGACCTATCTGTGTCGGTGCGACGTAAAGCAACTAACAAAAAAAACTTCAAGCAGTCACAGATATGTTAAACCTCTGCTTAACAGAGGGCATCATACCAGAAATATGGAGGATCTAAGCAATTAAGATACTATTTATGGGGAAAGGCAGTCAATTGGACCCGAACTCCTACAGGGGAATTGCCCTGGAAAATGCATATTGAAGATACAAGCATTATCACAAAGGTAATTTCTAAGGAAGTAGAACACAGGATTCCGGAAGAACAGTTCAGTTTCCGGAAAGGCAAGAGCACTCTCCACGCCATTAACAACTTAATTGATGATATAGAAGATACATTAAGGCATCCTCAAGGAAAACTCCATGTAATCTTCGTAGATTATACCAAAGTTTTCGATACAGTAAATAGACGCGTCCTAATCTCAAAGCTGGAAACAATAACTGGAAAAAGTAAGCTCACTGTACTGATCTATAACATGATGACAGCCAATTTCAATCAGACCACAGATGGCGTAACCACATCGAAAACAATAACTCAAGCCCACGACGTCCTACAAGGAGACCCATTAAGCCCTCTACTCTTTAATGTCGCCATATACGATTTGTACAGATTATTGAACGAGAGGCGGAAGATATTGAATTTTACATATATGTGGACGACATGGTCATTGGATCGAATTCCACCGACAACCTGAGAAGTGGGCACAGGAAGACAAAATGAAAATTAACACCGAAAAAACTGTACAGATGACATTCCGCAACGGAGGCCGAGAAGTTGCAGAGGACAGGATGTATCTAGGACCGAAACCTCTTGTGACAGTTCATAGCTTCAAATATCTGGGAGTGACTGTTCAAACTACCGATAGATCTCTCAGAATATACGTAAAATCCCGTGTAGCATCTGCCACAAAAGCAATTTTTGCCATCAAAGAATTATGTAGATTATCATTACAAACCGATATGGCCTTATTCGCCGCAAATATACTTCCCATCGCAACACACGGAACAGATATTATTTGGGATAAGTTAAGTCTAAAAGATCTAATGACTTTGGAAGCAGTTAAATCAAGATTCTTGAAAGCCGCTCTAGGTGTTTCGAAACACACAAAGTCGAGGCTAGTATACGAGCTCGCGAGAGAACCGTTCTTTATAGAAGAACTGCGCATGAGGCTCCCATCTACCGGCAGCTCGAATAAACTGCTCCTTGAAAGAAAAAAGACAAAAGAAACGAAGAGAAATTTGACTGGACTTTTATACTACAGAAGCCATGGTAAATAGATCCTGGGCCAACACGAATCAAGACTTCCGACACCTGGTGACCTCGATAGCTGTGCATGGGTACCACCACAAAGTATGCAAGAACAAGCGTTTTCACGATCCCGGGAATGACTATGTGTGAGATGTGCGATCAACTTTGTGATCGTTATCACATGACCACTTGTAAAAAATGAGAAATACCCCTGGTTACTTTTGTGCCTAATTAAAATGTGTACAACCAAGATGCACGGTAAAATGTATCGTCAAAATTTATGTAACATATATAAACAACATGTGTGCATTTCTTAATAATTAAAATATTATTTCAATTTCTGGATAATCTTCTTGTAATTCATTCAATCTAGAATTTACAGAATTATTTTGATTTCTTATAACATAATATTTTGCTTATTGGTTGGAGGACAGCATGCTTTTCAATAATTTAATTTTTCTCTTGAATGAATCTCTGGCGGCATTGAACATAATTCTATTACTATTTTTCATACTTTCAATTTTATTTTCTAAGTCTTCAACTTTATTTTCAAAACAATTAATTTTATTTTGTAGTTTGTAGTCAGCATATTTTCTAATTGCTGGTAAATCTTCATCTTTTAAACTGTCTTGCTGCAGGTAGTTTTGAGGCCATAACCAGATCATAAACACCGTATTCTGTGATAAATTTAGATGATTTTTCGTTACCTCTTAACCCCGTCTGGGTTTCAAAAATTGTTCTTTTCTATCGTGTCCCAGTTACAGCGTCATTAATTTAAGTAATTAAATATTCGTCTTTGTAATTATAAATATTATTATCTATATGATGAATATCACTGATAGGTTTTATAGTACTGCGACATATTGAGCAAGAATCATGGTCTTTTAACATTCGTCAACGCATTCTTTATTAAAAACATGATCACATTTTGTTTTTTACAAACGTATGATTCTGTTCGATTAAACATATACAGCAATCTAGTTCTGAAGAGGCATCTGATGATAAAATGCTATAAGAAAATTTTATCTCTTGTATAAACTCGTCGGATAATGTTTGACTTGCCAAAATCAACATCCAACACCTTTAAATTCACGAATGAAATTTTCTGATAACGTTTGGTATGTAGAAATATTTTTCCAATTAACTTTATCTTTAAATTCTCTTATAAAATCTTCTGATGATTTTTATATTCAGAAGTATCACACCAATTAAGTTTATCTTTAAATGCATGCATAAAATCTTCGGATAAGTTTTGATATACAGAAATGTAACCCCAACTAATCTTGTCTTTGAACTCACGCATAAAATCTTCAGATAATTTCTGATATTCTGAAATATGACGCCAATCAAGTTTATCTTGAAATTCTCCCATAAAATCACCTGACGTTTTATTTATACCAGAAATATATTTACGATTGCGTCTTTTAATTTCAGATTTCTTGATGGTATATAACTAACTAATTTTGCTATCGACTCTTCCATTTATTAGAGACGAACTTTTAAAAATCCTGCATTTTTTTCATTACCTCTTAGGAGCGTCTGGAAAACACATCCTTCCTTTCTAAATATAATTTTCAATTTATGTTGATAAAAATTTCATATATAAATGGAAACTGAACTGAACCGAAAGAGAGTCTCTGAATTACAAAACATTTGTAAACAAAAGAAATACAAAGCTTATTCTAAGTTGAGAAAGGATGAATTAATTAATCTAATATTACAAAAATGTAATCAAACAGAAGAATCAGTCAATGATAAAAATAAGAGAATTAAGATGTTTAAGAAGTCAGTATAAAGTTAAAAATTACTATAATATGAGAAAATCTGATTTCGTTAACGCAATAGAAGAAACATGTGAGAATCTCCAAAAATAGAACAAGAAGAACAACAAGAAGAAATTCTAGAATTATGTAATATCTGTGGAAACAATACCAAATTAAACAATAGATGTTACACCTGAGAACCGGATATAAAGCATAATACAATATCGCATGGACTAAATCGTTTTCGTAAAAAATTATTAAATTTAATCGAAGGCGCTGATAATAGAAATAAAATTGAACAAGTATTTTGTGAATAATTATAACAGAAAATCAGTAACTTATGAATTTTTATATAAAGTTCACTGATTACTTAAAATAAAGAATAATATTCCAATCAAGGAAAGTAAAAGAATTACCAAAATATGGAATGACTTTATAAATAAAATTGAAATGGAAAGATGATTTCATGAAAACATTTTAAGGCAGATAAGACAGATGTAAACAATTGCAGGGTTTTAAAAAGTTCATACTTAATAAATGGATAACGATTTTGAATATTGTCAGATGTGTGGAAGCTCGAGTATTGTAGATAATCGATGTTATAGTTGTTATCCTCCAAAAGTATATCCTGATAACAAATATAATTTTAGACAGAAACGTTGCCATAAATACTTGTTAGAGTTAATAATTAATTCTTATGTTAGAATTAAAACTGAAGAATGATTTGAAATTTTCAAAGGTGTTTATAGGAAAAAGCTTCACCTTATAAGTTTGTTATTGCAAAGAAGAATGATTTATTATATATTAAGCATAACATTAATGTAATTAACTTTCAAAGGAGTATTGATTTATGGAATGATTTTTAGAGACGAAACGTTTAGAGTTAGTTGAAAGGAAAAAAACAGTTTAAAGAATATATATTGAGACAATTTTAAGATGATGTAATAATTGAAGTTTTAAAATATCAATAAATGACAAGCGAAACACAACTATTTAAACACAACCTAAACAATATATGTAATCAGAAGTTATATATTAAGTTACGTGATTTAAATCAAAATAAAGAATATTTTTAACTGATGTTTATGAGCGAAATACTAGGAATGGATATACATTTTTTTGTAGAAGTTAATGATGCATAAGTTTTCATATTACCAGATAAATATAAAAGAATATTAAGTTGGGGAAATTTTAAATCTATTATTGGTATCTAAATAATTTATGAAGGTATGGAAAGAAACATAAATGATGTAACTAAAAAGATTAGTGATATTGAATTCAGTTTGTAATGACCATATTGTAAAGTATCTATTTTCTTTTCTAAAATTACTCTTTTATTATCATAAGGACTTCGAGCGTTTTTATTCACTTCCGCAGTATATGTTTCATGTTTCTACTTTTAATCAAATTCATTGTTGTATTGCTCCTCATTATTAAAGAGACAATCTTTATAATCTTGAAATGATGTTTTATTTTTCACTATGTGTTTCTTCACACCTTTAGACTTTTTATTCTACTTTTCATCAACTTTGTGCGCATACATTTTTTTCTCTTAATCCCGCAACTTCTGTCGTAATTTTCCCCTTACTTTAATCTTTCACCTTTCCTAGTATTTTTCATTAACTAGGAGAAATTTGTAAATGTTGTCTTCTGGACAATCACTTGTATTAATGGAAATCATACATAAGTACTTTTGAAAGTACTTCTGCATATTCATTGCAACGAAGTTTTCGTTGAATGTCGTTCTACTTTTAAAATTTGGTTTACCTATTAATTTATCACATTTCTCAGCGTCAGACACTAATCTTATATACACTGTGTTCCTTAAATTCTCCATTGTTTTCCCAAACACTGAATTATTCATCAGTTTTTAGAAATCTTTTTCAAAATCATTTTTGTTTTTGTTCTCATTTGAGTATTCCAATCTATATATTTCTTTAACCAGTCTGACTGATTAAATTTGAGTATTCTATGTATTTTTATCATTTTCATTCCTAGACTTAAATATTGTTTTAGATTTCTAAAGTGAACAACATATTTATTTTTGTTGAGTAATGTCGTTAGAAGTTTAGATTCCTTTATTCCAGGAATAATTTTATATTCTGGAGTAAGTGGAAAATCTTTATGTTCATCATGTAATTCTTTTGGATATTCTAAATTCATTTCACGAATGTATCCATGTTCTGAATTACCTTTCATGTTCTTTATAGTTTTCCCAATAGTTTAAATCAAATTGTGGATAATTTATCCATTCAAATACTCCGTAAGGTAAATATTGTTACATTGCCCATCCATATAGATTATTAGGATCAAGATATATTAAATGATTTTATTCTTTTTCTTTGTCAAAATCTTTTAAATATTTGTTATTTGCTTTTACGTATCTTTTAAAACATTGTTATATTCCTCCTTTCTCAATCATCATAACCATAACTCAAGAGAATGTTCAGCATCGCATCCCAACTTAATCCTGGCACCGTATAATTCCAAGCTTGATTCAAACTATAAGCTTTCGTAAAAGTTTCTCTAAAATTTTGAAAAACATCAGCTAATAATAGAATATCAATTTTTAGATATAAGTCATGATAGTCTCCTAGGTGCTGCATATTAAACTTTTGCCAAACTAATTTAGCATGTTCATAATCTGCAGTAGTTATATCTTCTTCATAAAGTTTACTATAGAATTCAGTTTTTGATGGTAGCTGTGTTTCTTTAAATCTTTTCCAATTTTCCATATAATCATGAGGATAAATTCCTTTTCTTGTAACTAATTCTATCTTATCTTCTGGAAAGAACATTTGAAATTTTTCATTCGATCTTTCTTCAATCCATAAATCTGAACGTATATAAGAACTGCATCTTTATATTTTTATTTCCTTTTCCAAAACTTATGTATTTTTCTTCGTTACTTGGAATCAAATCTATAGATTTATCATCATGTCCAAATTCTTTTACAAATAAATGTGAATCATAACTTGATAGATTGTGGAGATATATAAGAACAAATGTTATAGTTTTAAGTTTTAGATTACAAGAATTACATAATGGAGAAATAAATTTTCCATTCAAATGATCATGATGGTGAACTTCATTGTTTTCTTTTGTATATTCTGATTTACATAATGGACAATCTTTTGACTTTCGAATAGTAATTTTTTCATCCTTACTTAAAGGTTTCATAGGTTCAATTTCAGAATAAATATTACCTATTTCTTCTACTTCTCTTTTAATCATCTCAATAAATTTACTTTTTTAGCATCTGGTCCTCCGTATACAACCGGATCTTTATAGTATCCATGAACATACTTTATATAGTAGTAGAATGTTTCTGATACTTCATTGTATATGATTCCTCTGGATTTGGTTGGCACGTGTCAATTTTTTCCAAAGAAATCTGGAATACGATTTTTCAATTTTTCTTCAGAACTGAAATGGAGTGAACACATATCACAAATAAATTTCTGGCCATTATGTTTTGTAATTTGTACTGATGCTATTCTAGATAAATCTTTAATCCAACAATAATGCGAATTCTCTGCATTTTTGAAGTATAAGAAATTGATATGATTATCTTCAGAGGATAAACATTATGGGCCGATTGCAGAAACGATGACTAGTTTTAAGCCTTAGACATCGTCTACCTAATCAACGTCTAAATCATTCACGATCTTCCATTGCATAAACAATGTTCAGTCGATGTTTAACTAGACATCCCTTAAACTTTCAATTTTGGTTTAAAAGTGGAGACAGAAGTATCTTTGATATAACTCTTTGCTTGTCGCAACCAATGAAATTCGTCGGTGCGCGCGCCGAACGCCAGTTAGCTGTTTGTCTTCCTACACATTACTCAAATATGGCTGAGCATGACTTGCCCACAGATAAGAGTATCGCTTTCGGTGGGAATTAAATCTCATAATATTATCAACAATAAAGTGACAAGCCACCGTATGGGGAAGTGTATCTTTGCTTATGGCGTTGTTACAGTGAGTGTAATCTACTCATAAATTACGGTAGCTTCAACGAAGAGAAGATGAAGCAATAATAATGTGTAACCGAAAATGTGTTGTACGGGCCGTATAGATGTAGCTTGCATTCTGGAGATCGTAGGTTCGAAACGCATCATCGGCAGCCGTGAAGATTGTTTTCCGTAGTTTCCCTATTTTTACACCAGGCAAATACTAGGGCTGTTATTATGGCCACGGCTTTTCTTCCCCAGTCCTCTTTAAACGATAACCACCACCACTTGTCTTTTCCTATCTCATACATATACATTTATTGAACATAACAGGCGACTTCGCCCCTATACATGTTCACATGCAATAATAATAATAATAATAATAATAATAATAATAATAATAATAATAATAATAATAATAATAATAATAATAATAATAATAATAATAATAATAATAATAATAATAGTAATAATAATAAAATAAATAATAAATAATAATAATAATAAAATGGATAATAATAATAATAATAATAAGGATAATAATAATAAGAATAATTAGCAGTCATTAGTTGAAGCAGTTCACTCACTCAGTGTTCATCCAGTGTCCTTATTATGCTCTGTACTTGCGTCACATTCTTGTTACTGACCTACACCTGATCAATAATCAAACAACAACACTCAGCATTTCAGCACTTGCATTCCAGCTAACTTTAAAACAAACAGACCATGCAATCCTGTCCTCTTACCCAACTCCACCTAACTAAGTACTCAGTCCCTATATTCCCTAATCCATTAGAATTTTAACATACTATCCCCTTCCCTTATACAGATAACTATTCCAGCCCCCTATTCCCCTGCCCACCCTCTAACTCACTCTCCTTCATTTTACTCTCGCAGGCCTTTTTTGTCGCACAAAAATACCTGTTCAATTCACCCCCTTTTTCCCATTGTTTAATAATCCATCTCAGTATTGCGTTCTCATCCCCTCTCCCCAATATTTCTCGATGCTCGGCACTCAATAATCCATGTCTTAACCCCCTCGTTACCTCACAGTCTCTTAGCAAGTGAAACTCATCATTCACATCTCCACAAAGTACACACCTTGTCTTATCCCTCCCCTGTAACCAGCCTGTATTCCTTGGCAAACCTAAAAGCCACCACATCATCCCATATCGTTTTGACCTATCGACGTATCTAATATTCAACCCTGCTATCTCCTCTATTTTCGTCAAAACAGTCAGCGAATTTCTTAGTCTGCTTTCCCCCAATAATTTCTGCCTATGGATATCTCTAATTCTCCTTTCCAGTATATTCATCCCTCTCACTTCTGTCTTTGACCAAACCTCCCCCCACAGGTGTCCTAATCCTATCCTCTCCAAATATCCCTTTATTTTTTCTAACCATCCACCCTTATACATGCTCTTAAATTGCTGTACATATGCTGCCTGTAATACTCTCCCACCTTCCTGTCTTTTTAAATTCATCCAGTATCTAACTATTCTTTTCACACCCTCTGATTCCAAATCCTCCCCACACATTAATTCCGCCCCTACATTTGCTGTACACCTCGGTAAGCCCATCACTAACTTAGCAAAACTACTAACAATCCTTCTTAGTTCCTCTCTTTTCTCATCCAGCCCCAAACTTCTGCTCCGTATAATACCCTCCCAACGATTACCGACCTGAACACGAGTCTCAGTGTTTTATAACTGATCCCCGGGTACTTGAGTAGCAAATTTCTGACTGAGGCTAAGGCTGCCAATCCTCTATATTTCACTCTTTTGATCTGGTCACTCCAAGTTCCTTTATCATTAAAAATAACTCCTAGATATTCCAACTTCCTTACCTGTTCCAATCTTTCTCCCTGAATTACCCAATTCCCTTCTATCTTTCTTCTTTTGTCCACCTGTACTACCAATATTTTAGACTTATTTCCATTAATTTTCAATCCCCATTTCCTCGCAAATAGCATCACTGACTCTAAGGCCCTATTCATCGCCCCTGAAGTTAGCGTCATCAATAACACATCATCCGCAAATATCAGTCCTGGTACTTCCAAACCATTAATTACTGGTACAGCCCAATTTTCTGCCCCAAACCCCTCTAAAATATCGTTGATAAATAAAATAAACAGTATTGGCGATAACTTGCATCCTTGTTTTAAACCCACCTTGGACTCTAATGGTCCACTCATTCTCCCTTCTCCCAATTTTACACAAAACCTGACGTCCCTATATATTCCTTCCACTGCCCTCAACATCTTCTCCGAAATCCCTAACCTACCTAATTTCTCTAGTAGGGCCTCTCTATTCACCTTGTCAAAAGCTTTCTCAAAATCTATTGCTGCTACATAAACCGTACTTCTAGCCATATTCTTATACTTTTCTAAAATAGTCTTTACTATCATTATATTATCCACTGTTCTTTTCTTTTTCCTAAATCCCCCTTGGTAATCTGTCAAAATTTCATTTTCTTCCGCCCACCCGCTTATTCTGTTCGCTAGCACCCCAGTATATATTTTACTCAAAGAATCCAACAGAGATATACCTCTATAACTGTTCACATTGTTCCTACTACCCTTCCCCTTGTATATAGGGCATATAATTCCTGTTTCCCATTCCTTGGGGTAATTTCCTCCCTCAAATATCCTATTGAATAGTTTAACCATGCCCTCTATCATTATCTCATTTTTACTAATTTCCTTCCAAAACTTGTTATTTATACCATTACACCCCCCGGCCGACTTCGCTCTGGCTCTGCTTATCACTCTCCGGATTTCCTCTCTTGTGATTTCTTTATCCAGGTCATAAATTGCCACTCCCCTATTCCTCCAAATTACTTCTTCTCCCGAACCTCTCCATCTATCACCCCCCTTTTTTCCTAGTAATTCATCAAAGTGCCTGACCCATTGCACTTCCTCAATACTCGTTCTCTCTATATTCCTTCCACCCTTAATAATTCTATTAATCTTATCCCAAACTCTCTCAAAATTGTTTGTCTTGCAGTCATTATTTATGGCTTCCATTTGTTCCTCTAACCACGTCTTTTTTGTCTCAGAGATTTTCTTTTTATACTCCTTCCTCAATCTACAGAAAAACTCCCTTTCTTGGCTCCCACCTTTCCTTCTATATTCTCCTAACGCGTCCATCACCTTCCTCCGCAATCCTTCACACTCCCTATTAAACCATTCTTCTCCCTCTTTCTTATTTCCTTTTCTAGCTTTCGCCTTCTGCGCTATCATCTTTATTGGATGTAGCAACAATTCCAAGTCTTTATCAGTATTATTCTCTTCTAACGCCCCTTCCCACCCATATTTCAGAAGATGTAGCTCCTCCTTTACTACCCTATTCCAATCCCGGCCCACCTTCTCTGTCCATTTATACTTATTATAACCACTCCCTCGTTTATCCTTTGTCTCATCTTCCTTCATTGTACACTTCTCTTCCTCCCTTTTCAGCATAACCCTCACCGGGAAATGGTGTGATTTAATCCAATCTCCTATTTCCATACTTACAACTTCCTCAATCATCCCTTCCGAACTTAAAACCATATCTATCACACTACCCCCCTTCTCCGTAACATATGTCAATTTCCCCGTCCTGTCACCCTCTATCCACCCATTCAGAATATACAAATTTCCCACAGCACACATCTCTAGGAGCTTCTCTCCATAACTATTTGTAATTTTGTCCTCACTCCTTCTACTTTCCAACAAACACATTCCATCCTCCCTACTATAAACTGGGCTCTGTTCTCCTATTCTCGCGTTCCAATCCCCAAATAACAACATATCCTCCTCACCTGGATACATTCCCCTTATCCTACCAATATCCACCAATAACTCTTCAAAAAAATATTTATTTGCATATGCTGAATTACTAGGGTGGCAGTAAACAAAAGCTAGATTTATTTTCTTCCTCCTTCCCTCACTCCCTCCCAAATTCAATCTCAGCCATATGGTTTCCATCATATCGGTCTCTATATCCTCTACTCTTTCACTAATTTCTTCCCTAATTAGAACTATCATCCCTCCTGGTGCTCGTCCCTTATTCCTCTCTTTTCTTCTATATTTATATTTTATCTCAAACCCCTTCCATGAAATCTCCCTCCCTGTTTCCAACCACGTCTCCAAGAGTGCCACAACATCAAAACTTTCAATTACTTCCCGAACTTTCTTGTTTCCTAATTTGTTCCTTAGTCCCTCAATATTCACACATCCTATCTTCCAATATAGTTATACCTTTCCCTCCCTCCCTTCTAGGTCTCCCCCTCTATTCTTACTTCTAGTATTTATCGACCTCTCTCCCTCTGTATCCTCCATCCCTTTACGTACTTTTCCCCATATGTCTTTTAAGCTCTTACTTCTGACTTTACTCATAATTTTTTTACCTTCTTGTCGATCTGTCTCCTCTTGACCTTTCTTGTTCACTACACCACTGCACCCTGTTCTCACCTCTTCTTGCTGCTCACCCCCACTCACCCCCTCACTATTTTGGACTTCTGAATCCACCTTCCTTTGTCCTTTCTTGCTCACTGCACCTCTACACTCTACTCTCCCAGTTTCTTGCTGCTCACTCTCACCGTCCACTTCACTATCTTGATCTTCTGTCTCCCGGCTGCACTGCCCATTCTCTTCCGAGATGCTCTGC
The DNA here is from genome assembly GCF_040414725.1 of Anabrus simplex. Taxonomy (NCBI): domain Eukaryota; kingdom Metazoa; phylum Arthropoda; class Insecta; order Orthoptera; family Tettigoniidae; genus Anabrus; species Anabrus simplex. The sequence continues at coordinate 105,747,957 of NC_090279.1, read as the reverse complement.
TCTCCTGCCACGTCCCTCCTCCTCTTCTTTTCTTCTTTCTTCTTCCCATCTTGCCTTGTCCTCTCACCACCCTCAACCCTCTCGTTTTCGTCCATTTCCTTTAGCTTCGTCACTGAATGTACTCTAACCCATCGCCCGTTTGTCACCTCCAACCTCAGACCTCTTATTCGGGCCTTTAGCCCCTGGTTCCTCGCTCTCCATAGGTGCCTATTCAAGATCTTCATATTTTCACTTCCTTCTCTTCCCATGTCTCCTTTCACCCCTATTTTCAGCCCTTGTAAATTCTTGCTGTTACCTAACACAGTTTCTGCCATTAAGGTTTGGAACAATTTAACCCTAATTGGCCTCCGACCTTTGATTTTACCAACTCTCTCTACATCATCTATGTCTATCTCACTAAAGTTTATCTTTATTGCATCACGTATAACTTCCACCACCTTATATATCAGCTCGATCTTGCTCTCTCTCGCCCCTTCCTCAACTCCATATATAAATATGGCTTTTTTCAATCTCTCCTGCCTGTACCCCTCCGCTTCTTTCTTCATCTTCATCACCTCCTCTTTCAGATGTTTCACTTCCCCTCTCAATAACTCGATTTCTTTCTCGTTATTGACCACTCTCCTGCTCGATTCCTCTGTCTTCGTTTCAAGCCATTTCTTCATGTTCCCTATCTCCTTTCTCTGCTCCTCCATCATGTCCTTTATTTCCTGCACCTTATCCCATTGACACTTTTCCTGCATAACTTCACTTACAACCACCCTGAGTGCGACCAAATCCTCCGTACTATATTTTCCACTGGTATTTGGGCCTGGGTTTACTTCCACCCCCCCAATAACCAGTAGCACTGCTATCACTGTCACCACCAGCACCGCCTCACTCATTTTCAATCCGTCCGTACTTATCACCAATCCACTCCTGGTCTCCTTCTTCTGCCTTGCCTGCCATTTCCCAATAGCGGCCCGGTACTGTTCAATGCCGACCATGTTTACAGCACGCACTTCACTACGCAACCTCTCTCCTCGACCGCTCGAGCTAGACTGTCTTTTCCTATCTGATAGCTGCCGAAAACTTATACGATTATATATAAGTCCCATACAATCTACTTTTTAGTTTTCACTACTATGTGTGTTTACTTGGCAGTAAATATAAGTGAATCCCTCCCGGTTGATATATGTGACAGCCCTCAGACGATCGGGACACACAATTCTGATATGTCTGTAGTCGAAGTGACCTATAATTCCATGGAAATTACCCCATGTATATAATAAAATATATCGGTTGCCAAGAATTGTATTCAAGTTGACAGTTACCGGACTGTCACTTTGTCAGTCTCAAGAAACAAGTTTCTCGTAAAGTGAAACATTATTTTATGATTATCTCCCCGTGCATGTCAAACGAATTGCTGCGATTTAGCCGCGGGCGACCCACAGAGAGGCCGTCGGACTAACCTTTCTTCCCGGAATCGTATCAATATGATAATACAAATTACATATTTCATGGTTCATAACCTCCGATTGTGCTTCACTCCTGTCATTTGAGGTTAAACAGTGCTCTCGGCAGTGTTTAAACATGACCGGTTGAACATCGGTTTTAGACTGTGTCTAAGTGATAAATAACGTCTCTGCAATGCGGCAGCCATACTTAGGCATTGTTTAGCCGTAGACATCGTCTAAATACCGTTTTTGCAATCGGCCCTATATTTTTCAGCAAATGGGTATGTATATATTAAGTGATATATCTAATTTTCTCTCAATTTTTGAAATATTATAAATATTAATTGCATATTCAAATTCTTTTAATTTTTCTACAATTTCAAGCCCAACATTTTAATATCTTGATACTCGTTGAGTATCTTTACCGTCTGGATATAATGCTGATTTAATTGCATATAGAAAACATGTTTGATCATTCTTTTTCACATTAATACAAGCTTGTTTTGCTTTATTTTTTGTGGTAATTCAATATAAGATGATCCTCTTAGAGGATTATTCCTATTAATTGCTAATTGTAATCCGAAAACTGCTTGTAACGTCCATCCTGAATCTCTTATCTCTAAATCAGTTAGTCTTGCCAATATTTCACTTTTAGCACTTTTAAAATAATTTTTGATATCTTTTTCATAAGTTATGGTATGATTGAACCTATTTTCAAGTTCCAAGATATTAGACTGCAGGCTTTCGGCACAGTCTGCCATTAAGACCAAGTCGTCAGCATAGGCCAAACTGCTTACTACATTTCCACCTAACTGAATCCCTCCCTGCCATTTTATACCTTTCAGCATATGATCACTGTAAACTACAAACAGCAAAGGTGAATGATTACAGCCTTGTCTAACTCCTGTAAGTACCCTGAACCAAGAACTCATTCTACCATCAATTCTCACTGAAGCCCAATTTTCAACATAAATACCTTTGATTGCTTTTAATAATCTACCTTTAATTCCATAGTCCTCCAGTATGGCGAACATCTTTTCCCTCGGTACCCTGTCATATGCTTTCACTAGATCTACGAAACATAAACACAACTGCCTATTCCTCTCGTAGCATTCTTCAATTACTTGGCGCATACTGAAAATCTGAGCCTGACAGCCTCTCTGTGGTCTGAAACCACACTGGTTTTCATCCAACTTTCTCTCAACGACTGATCGTACCCTCCCTTCCAAGATGCCAGTGAATACTTTGTTTGGTATACTAATCAATGAGATACCTCGATAGTTGTTGCAATTCTTCCTGCTCCCTTGCTTATAGATAGGTGCAATTACTGCCTTTGTCCAATCTGAAGGTACCTTACCAACACTCCATGCTAATCTTACTACTCTATAAAGCCATTTCATCCCTGACTTCCCACTATACTTCACCATTTCAGGTCTACTTTCATCTATTCCTGCTGCCTTATGACAATGGAGTTTATTTACTATCCTTTCCACTTCCTCAAGCAGAATTTCACAGTAGTATAATAGGCGGATTCGGCCGCCACCTCCACCTCGGTCTCCCAGAGGCCTCCTCCACCCCCACCACAGCCAAAGGCCTCCCAGAGGCCTCTTCCACTACCTCCACAGCCAGAGGCCTTCCCAGAGGCCCGCTCCACCACCCACGGGAAATTGAATTGGTAAACAAAGCCACGTGCTTTTTGACAGCTATCATCGACAACAACGCATCGCTAACCTCAGTACTGCCATCTTGACTGGCCTAAACCTCAGTAGTACCAACTTAACCTTACAAGTGCGATTTGAATTGGTAAACAAATCCACGTGTTTTTTGACAGCCACGTGCTTTCTGACAGACAACAACGTATCGCAAACCTCAGTGCAGCCATCTTGACGGACCTAAACCTTAGTGGTACCAACTTAACCTCACTAGCGCGAGATTTGAATTTGTAAACAAATCCACGTGCTTTTTGACAGCTGTCATCCGCCATCTTTAAACTAAAGAGCACCGTGCTGCCCTCTTTATCACAGTAGCTGCAAATTCGTCACCTGTTATCGGCAGTGCTGCCATCTTGGCGGGCCTAAACCTTAGTGCTACCAACTTAACCTCACTAGCGCGAGATAAACAAATCCACGTGCTTTTTTGACAGCTGTCATCCGCCATCTTCAATCTATAGAGCACAGTGCTGCCCTCTTTAACTACTTACCTTTGAAATGTGGTGGCGGATAATTTGAAAAATGCTTTTTGACAGCAGCCATCTTTGAGCACCGTGCTGCCCTCTTTAGCTAGATACCTGTGGTGGCAGACAATTCTACGTGACAACAGCCATCTTTGAGCACAGTGCTGCCCTCTTTGTGGTGGCGGATGATTTGAAAAATTCTTTTTGACAAGCAGCCATCTTTAATCCAGAGAGAACACTGCTGCCCTCTTTAGCTACTTACCTTTGAGGCGGTTCATTTGAAAAATTCTATTTGACAAGCTGCCATCTTTAATGAAAAGAGCATCGTGCTGCTATCTTGCGGGTAATTTTTACGTCACAGCTGTCATCCACTATCTTGCATTGCTAACCTTAGTGCTGCCCTCTTTAGCTACTTACCTTTGAGGCGGACTATCGCAAACCTCATTGCTGCACTCTTTAGTTGAAATGTGGTAGCGGATAATTTGAAAAATTCTTTTTGACAAGCAGCCATCTTTAAACTACAGAACACCGTGCTGCTATCTTCATCGTGGTAGCGAGCAATTTAAAATCTAGATGCTTTATTTTTAACAGCTGTTATCCGCCACCTTAAATCTAGAGAGCACCGTGCTGCCCTCTTTGTGGTGGTGGTAAATTCCACGTGCTTTACAAACCCACGTGCTTTTTGTCATCCGCCATCATTAATCCAGAGAGGACCGTGCTGCCCTCTTTGTGGCGGTGGCAAATTCCACGTGCTCTTGTTTGGAAACAAACTCACGTGCTTTTTTCTGACAGCTGTCATCCGCCATCTTTAATCAAGAGAGCGCCGTGCTGAACTCTATGTGGTGGCGGCAAAGTCGAAGTGCTTTACAAACTCACGTGCTTTTGATATCCGCCATCTTTAGACTACAGAGCACCGTGCTGCCCTCTTTGTAGCGGTATCAAATTCCACGTGCTCTTGTATGCAAACAAACTCACGTGCTTTTTTCTGACAGCTGTCATCCGCCATCTTTAATCAAGAGAGCATCGTGCTGCTATCATGCGGGCAATTTGAAAAGCTGCCAAGAGAGCGTCGTGTTGGCATCTTTATTCTTTGACATGTGGTGGCGACAAATTCCCCATCCGCCATCTGAGAGCACCGTGCTGCGCTCTTGATCGTAGTAGCGGACAATTTAAAAAGAACATGTCAAGGAATACCTTTGTTCTAGGAGAAGAATAGACTACAGTTCTGAACGGCTTGCGTAAGATAGCGATTGTTATAACCTCCTTTTCCCTGATCTGTTAAGGTATAGCTTTATCGAATACTTGAAGATTATATTACAAAAGAAGTGATTAAGAGTATAATCGAACACTGTACTCGATACAACATATGATCAGAACACTGATTGATGTGTTTGGGGTGCACCTTCGTTCTAAGAGAATCGAACCCGAGACTGCCGGGTGAGAGGCAAGCACACTAAACCAAACCGTAGGAGCCGGCAATTCTTGTTCTATATAATAATATCGTGTGGCTATTTCTAGCCAAGTGCAGTCTAAAAATAAATCCTAGTCTTGTTACATCAGGAAGGGTAACTGACTAAATCCTGGTCTTTCAGCGTCAGGAAGGGCAATCGGCTGTAAAACAGATTATTGCGATTTAAACTCTTGCGTCAGGAGGGGGAGGGCACTCGGCTGTAAAACATATTTTTAATCCCAAGAGAATCGAACCCGAGACTGCCGGGTGAGAGGCAAGCACACTAAACCAAACTGTAGGAGCCGGCAATTATCTTTCTATATAATAATTTCGTGTAGCTATTTCTAGCCAAGTGCAGTCTAAAAATAAATCCTAGTCTTGTTACATCAGGAAGGGTAACTGGCTAAATCCTGGTCTTTCAGCGTCAGGAAAGGCAACCGGCCGTAAAACAGATTCTTGCGATTTAAAATCTCATATTAGGAAGGGGTACTCGGCTGTAAAACATATTTTAAATCCCGGCCCTGTTACGTTAGGAACCACATCTAGCTGTAAAAAGGAGCTCCAAATATTTACAGTGTTAAGCTTTAGTAGCAGACTATGTGCTCACACCGGGTTACATTTTTTTCGTTCCACCGCTTAGAACACTGTCTTTGAAGTTGTATCGGCGCAGTCAGTCAGAGCGATGTGAGGAATGCATGCGTTGACTGAAATAGTACACTCGTCGTCCGGCTGTAGTAACCTTGAACGAACAGCGAGGACACTGCGTGCTGATAAGCTACTTGTAACTCAAAGGGCGTTTTCTTAGCCGTGTAGCATTTAGCTGGTGTAAGTTCCTAACATAAAATATTATGATTGTACGGAGAGGTTAAAACCCAGTACCAGCACATAGCCTACCCCTATCGAAAGAGCCTGCACGGTGCCGGCATATAGGCTACTCCTGTTGAAGGAGCCTGTACAAGGTTTAACGCCCCCATCAACAGCGTTATATACCCTTACTTAATGCTGGCTTTTTGCACACCTTCTGGTTATTCGAAACTGCCTAAGAATGTAATATACAATAGTAGGGAGAGGGTAAAGCCCGGTGCCGGTACATAGCCTACTCCTACCGATGAAGACTGCACACAGCTTATCGCCTCCATCCGACAGATGAATTACCATCAACATCTTGTACTCACAATCATTTTCGAAGGAGTCTGCACAAGGTTTAACGTCCCCATCAACAGCGTTATATACCCTTACTTAATGCTGGCTTTTTGCATACCCTCTGGTTATTCTAAACTGCCTAAGAATGTAATATACAATAGTAGGGAGAGGGTAAAACCCGGTGCCGGAACATAGCCTACTCCCACCCAAGAAGCCTGCACGCAGCGTATCGCCTCCATCCGACTGATGAATCACCATCAACATCTTGTACTCACAATCATTTTCGAAGGAGTCTGCACAAGGTTTAACGTCCCCACCAACAGCCCTTACTTAATGCTGGCTTTTTTTCACACCCTCTGGTTATTCGAAACTACCTGAGAATGTAATATGCAACAGTAGGATCGCCTCCATCCGACAAATGAATCACCCTCAACACTCGTGTACCCGCAAACATTCTCGCTACTTCGGGAGATAGCGGGTTCGAACCCCTACTGTCGGTAGCCGTAAAAATAGCAAATGCTAGGCGAGGGACCTGCGCGATCCTCATAACGTGTAATTACATGATCTAGCTAGATGCGGTTTTAGCTCAATACCTTTAAGGGGCTACAGGTAAGGAATACCGCGGATGTCGGCTTCTTGCTTAGCTTAGTACCCTCCCGTTTAAGTCCAGAGGTCGAGGATCGCGCGCTAACTTTCCAAGGTTCGATCCGCTGCAGAACTCTTAAATTCTGTCACCTCGGCATCAACAGCAGGTTCGATCCCGGCTTAAATACGTCAGTCTGCAGAACTCAGCATAAGACCCTCAGGAGAGCTCTTGTGTCATAAACATTTCGTTCCAGCTGTACTGCAAACGTCTGCAATTCTTGATATCCGCTTGGTAACAAGGAGCATATTTACTTGCTGCAGTCTGCGTGAAGCGCTCACAGTTCTTTGTGTGTGTTTATTACATGCACATCTACCGTCTAAGTACTGTCTGCTGTGAATATTATTCTTCAGCCTTCAACTTAAGGTAAGCCTGAACTGTTAGTTACTGTTTGCAAAGCAACTTCTACGCTAGGTAATAAACATCTACTTTCATATATTTTCTTTTCTTTTTTAGGTACAACTAGAATATTATCATTCGAGTTACAGGCTTGAAAGTACGCATTTTATTCATCCGAGTAACAGTCTGCAGCACGTGCATTTTTAAGGTATGTTTCGAACTTTGAGTTGTAAAGATAGCTAGGCTAGCTGACGTACCCTACACTACATTCATATATGTTTCTTCTTTTTTAGGTACGACCAGAATCTTATCATTCGAGTTTCAGGCTTGAATGCACGCATTTTATTCATCCGAGTAACAGTTTGCAGCGCGAAGATTTTAAGGTATGTCTGACCTCTATAGGTTGAAACTTGGTTTCTTCCGAACATTGTAACTTAAAGCTAATCTCTATTGATAAATAGTTGTTCTCTTCAATCCTCATGCTTTAGAAAAGGTTAATCTTGTAATTTCAAACTCACAGCTATGTCCGACCTCTATAGGTTGAAACTTGGCTTCTTCCGAACATCGTAACTTTAGTCTATTGATAAATAGTTATTCTCTTCAATCTACATGCTATAGACGAGGTTAATCTTATAATTTCAAACTCACAGCTATGTCCGACCTCTATACGTTGAAACTTGGTTTCTTCCGAACATCGTAACTTTAGTCTATTGGTAAATAGTTATTCTCTTCAATCAGCATGCTGTAGAAGAGGTTAATCTTATAATTTCAAACTTACAGCCATGTCTGACCTCTATAGGTTGAAACTTGGTTTCTTCCCAACATCGTAACTTTAGTCTAATGATAAATAGTTATTCTCTTCAATCAGCATGCTGTAGAAGAGGTTAATCTTATAATTTCATACTTTCAGCAATGTCCGACCTCAATAGGTTGAAACTTGGTTTCTTCCGAACATCGTAACTTTAGTCTAATGATAAATAGTTATTCTCTTTAATCAGCATGCTGTAGAAGAGGTTAATCTTATAATTTTAAACTTTCAGCAATATCCGACCTCAATAGGTTGAAACTTGGTTTCTTCCGAGCGTCGAAATTTAGTCAAATCTCTATTCATAAATGGTTGTTCTCTTTTCAGGACTTGAAGTCAACATGTTTCCCTGCTCGCAGTGCGATTTAACTTTTACAAGACGAGGTGCCCTTACACGTCATTTAAAAATAAAACATAGTAAGGCATCCAATACGTTATACTGCGAGCAGTGTCACGTAACGTTTACGAGAGAAGATAACCTCGCGCGTCATGTTAAATCAAAACACCCTAGCATAACATCCGCTTTATGTGATATTTGCGGGCTGTACTTCGCAAATGTAGAGCAATACCAGGCTCACTTAGCAGAGGTACATCAAATATCTACTTGCCCTCCGTAGTAGGGAAAAAGCGTGCAACTACTGATGTAGCTGTAGAAAGTACTAGTAGTAAAAAACCTAGGAAAAATGAACTTCAAACTATTCACTGCGAGCACTGTAACACTGATGTACCATCTTCACATTTTCAGGGTCACTTACGGAGTAATGCGCATAAAAATAATGCTAGTAGAAGTGGCTGTAATGCAAACATCGAGGAAATGAATACAGCATTTAAAAGTAGGATTTCTAGTTACAGAATTCGCGCCAGTCAAATGTTTCAGAGCACTTCAAACTTTTTTAATTGTGTTCAACCGGATGTACAACAGCTTCTTGCTAAATCTTTGTCCAATCATAATTTATTTAAAGTTAGTTTTGAACTTTTCGCCTTGTACATTAAAAGCACGGATGAATCCGAAATAACGGACATTAAATCATTTAATACGAAAAATTTCGTCATAAGTCAGTCACATAATTTTGGTGATGTACTTAGGGATGTCTCGAACATTATTTCAACTAAGAGCGAGGAATTTCAGGAAAAGGAATCAGGGTGGGCTTTAGTTGAAATAATGTATCTAGAAGTTAACATCAATAAGTATAATCCCATGCGAGGATCTTCGCACATCGAGCTGCCGACATGGATTCAGCGAAAAGAAGCTCTTGTAAACATCCAAAACAATGACGAGGCATGTTTTGCATGGGCAGTGATGTCGGCTTTAAATCCTGCTAAATCGAAGGTAGCGAATAGAACATCATCGTATCCACACTATTCAACGCAGCTAAATTTCGATAGTATAGAATTTCCTGTGCAGTTAAAGGATATTAAGCGCTTTGAGGAACTAAATAACATTAGCATTAATGTGTATAGTGTAGAGAAAAAGTCTGTATTAGGTCCTCTGTATTATACATGTCAAAAGAAGAGTACTCATGTTAACTTACTCTACATCGAAAACAGTGAAAATAGCCACATTTGCTGGATTAAAAATCTGAGTAGACTTGTTGGTAGTCAGTTGTCAAAAGATAGGTGTAAAAGTGGCTATGTGATGGATGTATGCAGTATTTTAAAACTGAAGATCAGTTAACGAACCATTCCAAGAATGACTGCAATCATGCACGTACAGAGATACCTACTACAGGCAATGATGTTTTAAAATTTACAAATTTTCACAAGCAGATGTGGGTACGTCTCGTGATTTATGCAGACTTTGAAGCCATCCTCACGCCATGCAACACATGCTCACCTAATCCTGACAACTCTTTCACTAATACTACGCACATGCATGTCCCGTATAGCTTCGCGTATTACATCAAGTGCAGTTATGATAGTACGCTTAACACGTTAGAGCTGTATCGAGGACCTGATGCTGCTAAAGTATTTTTAGAAAGACTTGAAAGTGATGCAGTTCGTCTTGGTCGTATTCTAAATAGTAATATTCCTATGAAGCCACTCACCGAAATTCAGTTAAATGATCATGAACGTGCTACAAAGTGTAGCATTTGTGATGGGGAATTTTCCGAAAATGACCCTAAAGTTTTTGATCATGATCATTTAACTGGTTTCTACAGATGTGCCGCTCATTATAGCTGTAATCTTAAGTACAGAGTTCCTAAATTTATCCCTGTAATTTTTCATAACTTATCTGGTTACGACTCACATTTCATCATTTCACAATTTGGAGCTTCAGATGAAAAGGTAGATATAATCCCTCAGAATAAAGAGCGGTACATTGCGTTTGCAAAGTCTGTAAAAGTAGATGCGGAGCATTCTATAAAACTGAGATTCCTTGACTCGTTTCGCTTTATGGCGAGTAGCCTCGATAAACTTTCTAGTCATTTACAGCCTGAACAATTTACGGAAATTCGACGCGTTTTTCCTGAAGAAGCGCAGTTTAATTTACTTCGGCGTAGGGGTGTTTTTGTTATGAATATCTTGACTGCTTAGAACGCCTCGAAGAACGTGCTTTACCATCGAAACAATCCCTTTTACAGCTCGCTGAATTCAGCGGATATTAGTGATGATGACTATTTACATGCACAACATATCTGGGAGCAGTTCCACATTCAAACGCTAGGTGAATACTCCAACTTATATTTAAAGACGAATGTACTTTTGTTAGCTGATGTTTTCGAAAATTTTCGCTGTGTTTGCAAGAAAACCTACAGCCTTGACCCATGTCAGTATTTTACTGCGCCTGGGTTAAGTTGGGATGCGATGTTAAAATACACGCAGGTGAATTTGGAACTGCTAACTGATATTGTTATGGTGCACTTTATAAAATCGTCTATTCGAGGCGGTCTAAATCAGTGCAGCGGGCGGTATTCTAAGGCAAATAATAAGTACATGCCGAGATTCGATTCTAGTCAGGAATTTCAGTATATTGTTTATCTCGATGCTAACAATCAGTATGGGTGGGCGATGAGTCAGCAACTAGCGGTGAGTGGTTTCCGCTGGCTGACGCAGGGCGAAATTGATGCTTTACAGCTGCACGCCCTAGGCGATGAAGCTGATAAAGGCTATTTCCTCGAAGTTGACTTACAGTATCCTAGAGTTACACACTTCTCATAATGACTTACCGTTCTGCCCTGAAAATATGAAGCCCCCGTACATCGCATCAACGACGAAAATGCTAATTGCTAATTTGTGTGATAAATCCAAGTATATCATTCATTTCCGAAATTTAAAACCGTGTTTGCAGCATGGTTTGAAGTTATCCAAAATTCATCGCGTACTAGAATTTAATCAGTCACCGTGGCTAAAGCCATATATCGATCTGAACAATAATTTATGAACGAACGCGGTTAACGAGTTTGAAAAGATTTCTACGTGCTCATGAATAACAGTGTGTTTGGTAAAACTATGGAAAATGTTGACAAACGCGTTGATGTAAAATTGATTACAAACTGGGAAAATATTAAGAAAAGGTATGGTGCTAACTATTTAATAAGTAAACCAAATTTCCACAGCTGCAGTATCATACATAAGAATTTAGTTATTATACAAATGAATCGTGTTAAGGTTAAGTATGACAAACCTACCTACGTCGGCTTTGCAGTACTTGAATTGGCTAAAACACTCATGTATGAATTCCATTGCGATTATATGATGAAGAAGTACGCGCGTAATGCGCATTTGCTCTACACAGATACCGATTCGTTTATTTATCAAATCAAAACTGATGACTATTACAATGATATAAAGCCAGACTTGGGTAGGTTTGATACAAGTAACTATCCTGCAAATAATCAATATCATCTACCGCTAGCGAACAAAAAGGTTCTAGGTAAAATGAAAGATGAATGTGCTGGGAATATTATCGATTCATTTGTAGGTACTAAATCCAAGTCATATTGCATAAAAATCTTAAATGAACTACAAATGAAGAGATTGAAGGGGGTTAAAAAGAATGTCGTTCAGAATCAGCTAAGTTTTGAATTGCATTAAAAATAATCCACCTAATTTGCATAAGCAAATGTCTGTCATTAGAAGCAAGAAGCACCAATTGTACACTCATTTAATTGGTAAGGTAGCCCTTAATAGCGATGATTGCAAACGGTTTGTCATTCCAAATTCTACCAACACTGTAGCCTGGGGGCATAGTAGTATTGATAGGTACTACTTTACATAAAGCAGATGTGTGTAAACATTATGCTAGAGGTGTGTACTTTGTAATATATACGTTAAGCTGTCTTACATCACAATTCACTGTACATCTTGTATAAAGATAGGGAGAGGTACGCTGAGAGCGTAGTACGGCAAGTTTAAACTTGTTCATACAAGAATTGTGTCGAGAATGGGAGAAGTACGCAAACATCACTAGGGTAAAATGATTCGAGATAAAACTTGTACATACAAGATGTAAATAAATAATGTAGAATTGACATATTCTTTTATTTTAGATTAGGTATTACCTTCCTCCCGCTCCTTATTTGCAAGATAGAGTTTTTGTTTATTACTCATAGAAGAAAAGCAAGAAAGAAGGTGTTGAGCAGATTCTTAAGTATAGTATCGTCTAGTTCGGTAAGTATGTCGAGAACAGAATTTTTTCCTCAAACGTGTTTGATTCTAGTCTTGCAATGCAGTGTTCTACAACATCGAACTATGAACAGCAGTATGTGTTCAAGTCTAAACATGCAGGTACGCGATATGTGTACTGCCTTATGCATAAGATTGCGTTGTATGTTCGATAAAGCTATGCCTTAACAGAGCAGGAAATGGAGGTTATAACTATCGCCATCATACGCAAGCCGTTCAAAACTGTACTCTTGTTTTCTCTTAGAACTAATCGATGTCCTGATCATATGTTGTATCGAGGACAGTGTTCGATTATATATATTCTTAATCGCTTCTGCCGCCACCACATGTCAAAGAATAAAGATGCCAACACGACGCTCTCTTGGCAGCTTTTCAAATTGCCCGCATGATAGCAGCACGATGCTCTCTTGATTAAAGATGGCGGATGACAGCTGTCAGAAAAAAGCACGTGAGTTTGTTTCCAAACAAGAGCACGTGGAATTTGCCACCGCCACAAAGAGGGCAGCACGGTCCTCTCTGGATTAAAGATGGCGGATGACAAAAAGCTCGTGGGTTTGTAAAGCACGTGGAATTTATCACCACCACAGAGAGGGCAGCACGGTGCTCTCTAGATTAAAGATGGCGGATGACAGCTGTTAGGAAAAAGCATCTAGATTTTAAATTGCTCGCTACTACGATGAAGATAGCAGCACGGTGTTCTGTAGTTTAAAGATGGCTGCTTGTCAAAAAGAATTTTTCAAATTATCCGCTACCACATTTCAACTAAAGAGTGCAGCACTGAGGTTTGCGATAGTCGCCTCAAAGGTAAGTAGCTAAAGAGGGCAGCAGTAAGGTTAGCAATGCAAGATGGTTAATGACAGCTGTGACGTAAAACATTACCCGCAAGATAGCAGCACGATGCTCTTTTCATTAAAGATGGCAGCTTGTCAAATAGAATTTTTCAAATTAACTGCCTCAAAGGTAAGTAGCTAAAGAGGGCAGCACTCTTCTCTCTGGATTAAAGATGGCTGCTTGTAAAAAGAATTTTCAAATTATCCGCCACCACAAAGAGGGCAGCACTGTGCTCAAAGATGGCTGCTGTCACGTACAATTGTCTGCCACCACAGGTATCTAGCTAACGAGGGCAGCACGGTGTTCAAAGATGGCTGTTGTCAAAAAGCATTTTTCAAATTATCCGCCACCACATTTCAAAGGTAAGTAGCTAAAGAGGGCAGCATGGTGCTCTGTAGTTTAAAGATGGCGGATGACAGCTGTCAAAAAAGCACGTGGATTTGTTTATCTCGCGCTAGTGAGGTTAAGTTGGTAGCACTAAGGTTTAGGCCCGCCAAGATGGCAGCACTGCCGATAACAGGTGACGAATTTGCAGCTACTGTGATAAAGAGGGCAGCACGGTGCTCTTTAGTTTAAAGATGGCGGATGACTGCTGTCAAAAAGCACGTGGATTTGTTTGCAAATTCAAATCCCGCGCTGGTGAGGTTAAGTTGGTACCACTAAGGTTTAGGTCCGTCAAGATGTCTGCACTGAGGTTTGCGATACGTTGTTGTGTGTCAAAAAGCACGTGGCTGTCAAAAACACGTGGATTTGTTTACCAATTCAAATCTCGCGCTTGTAAGGTTAAGTTGGAACTACTGAGGTTTAGGCCCGTCAAGATGGCAGTACTGAGGTTAGCGATGCGTTGGTGTCGATGATAGCTGTCAAAAAGCACGTGGCTTTGTTTACCAATTCAAATTTTCCGCGGTTGGTGGAGGAGGCCTCTGGGAGTCCTCTGGCTGTGGTGGAGGTGGACGAGGCCTCTGGGAGGCCTCTGGCTGTGGTGGAGGAGGAGGAGGCCTCTGGGAGCCCGAGGTGGAGGTGGCGGCCGAATCCGCCTATTATACTCCTTTTCACTAACATCATTTTCCTCCTCCCCATGAGCTTGGCTGTTCGCAACACCACCATGATGATTTCCTTTTACATTGAGGAGATGTTCAAAATATTCCCTCCACCTCTCCAGTGATTCCCTGGGATCTATTATGAGTTCACCTGAATTACTCAAAACACTGTTCATTTCCTTTTTCCCTCCCTTCCTAAGATTATTTATTACTGTCCAGAAAGGTTTCCCTGCTGCTTGACCTAGCCATTCCAGGTTATTACCAAAATCTTCACTTGACTTCTTTTTGGATATAACAACTATTTGTTTCGCTCTGTTTCTTTCATCTACGTACAAATCCCTTATCTGCCTCGGCCCTTGTTTGGAGCCATTTCTGATAAGCCTTCTTTTTACGTTTACAGGCTGCTCTCACTTCATCATTCCACCAAGATGTTCGCCTTTTCCCATCTTTACACACAGTTGTTCCTAGGCATTCCCTTGCTGTTTCTAGATGTTGAGGAAAGTAGAAGAGAGGGAGGAGGGGAAGGAGAAGGTGGTAGTGTTTCACGTTGGTACCAACAACGTAAGGCAAGCTGACATAAGTACCAAAATAGTTGGAGATGTGTGGGATCTGGTAAATGCAGCACGGGTGAAGTATAAGAAAGCGGTGATTGTTATTAGTGGAATACTGTGTAGAAGGGATACTGACTGGAGGGTGATTGGGGATTTAAATGAGACTATGGAGTGGGTATGTGGGAAACTGGGAGTGAAATTTCTAGATCCAAATGGGTGGGTAGGATATAGGGATCTGCGCTCAGATGGCCTTCATTTAAACCGCAGTGGTACGTATAAGTTAGGAAATTTGTTTGGAAGGGTAATAGGGAGGTACATTCAGGGAAACGGGATGGCCTAGGGAGCGGTGATAAGGGAACAGGGAACTGGAAATCAAGTAGGGATGACATAAAATTGTTAGTGTTGAACTGTAGAAGTATTGTAAGGAAAGGAATAGAATTAAGTAATTTAATAGATATATATTTACCAGATATTGTAATAGGTGTTGAATCATGGCTCAGAAATGATATAATGGATGCAGAAATTTTCCCACGGCACTGGAGTGTGTATCGTAGAGATAGGATAGGAAGGGTGGGAGGCGGAGTGTTCATTCTGGTGAAAGAAGAATTTGTAAGCTACGAAAAAGTTAAAGATGAGACACATGAAATTCTAGGTGTAAGGCTCATTTCTAAAGATAATAGGCAACTTGATATATTTGGAGTGTACAGATCGGGAAAGGGTAGCACTGACGCGGATTCAGAATTATTTGATAGGATAGTCAGCTATGTGGGAAACGACATGGAAAGAAATGTGATTGTAGCGGGAGATCTGAATTTGCCAGATGTCAATTGGGAAGGAAATGCGAACGACAGAAAGCATGACCAACAAATGGCAAATAAGTTAATATGGGAAGGACAGCTGATTCAGAAAGTGATGGAACCAACCAGAGGGAAAAATATCCTGGATGTCGTGCTGATAAAACCAGATGAGTTCTATAGGGAAACTGAAGTAATAGATGGTATTAGTGATCATGAAGCTGTTTTTGTGGTAGTTAAAAATAAATGTGATAGAAAGGAAGGTCTTAAAAGGAGGACTGTTAGGCAGTAGCACACGGCTGATAAAGCAGGCATGAGGCAGTTTCTAAAAAGTAGCTATGATCGGTGGAAAACGGTAAATATAAATGTAAACAGACTCTGGGATGGGTTTAAAGAAATTGTTGAGGAATGCGAAAACAGGTTTGTACCATTAAGGGTGGTAAGGAATCGTAAAGACCCACCTTATTATAATAGAGAAGTAAAGAGACTAAGAAGGAGGTGCAGACTGGAAAGGAATAGAGTTAGAAATGGCTGTGGAAGTAAGGAGAAATTGAAGGAACTTACTAGAAAATTGAATCAAGCAAAGAAGGCAGCTAAGGATAATATGATGGCAAGCATAATTGGCAGTCATACGAATTTTAGTGAAAAATGGAAGGGTATGTATAGGTATTTTAAGGCAGAAACAGGTTCCAAGAAGGACATTCCAGGAATAATTAATGAACAAGGGGAGTGTGTATGTGAGGATCTTCAAAAGGCAGAAGTATTCAGTCAGCAGTATGTAAAGATTGTTGGTTACAAGGATAATGTCGAGATAGAGGAGGAGACTAAGGCCAAAGAAGAAATAAAATTTACATATGATAAAAATGACATGTACAATAAGATACAAAAGTTGAAAACTAGAAAAGCGGCTGGAATTGATCAGATTTCTGGGGATATACTAAAGACAATGGGTTGGGATATAGTACCATATCTGAAGTACTTATTTGATTATTGTTTGGTCGGAGGAGCTATACCAGATGAATGGAGAGTTGCTATAGTTGCCCCTGTGTATAAAGGAAAGGGTGATAGACATAAAGCTGAAAATTACAGGCCAGTAAGTTTGACATGCATTGTATGTAAGCTTTGGGAAGGCATTCTTTCTGATTATATTAGACATGTTTGTGAAATTAATAACTGGTTCGATAGAAGACAATTCGGTTTTAGGAAAGGTTATTCCACTGAAGCTCAACTTGTAGGATTCCAGCAATATATAGCAGATATCTTGGATTCAGGAGGTCAAATGGACTGTATCGCGATTGACCTGTCTAAAGCATTTGATAGGGTGGAACATGGAAGACTACTGGCAAAAATGAGTGCAATTGGACTAGACAAAAGAGTGACTGAATGGGTTGCTATATTTCTAGAAAATAGATCTCAGAGAATTAGAGTAGGTGAAGCTTTAGCTCACCCTGTAATAATTAAGAGGGGAATTCCTCAAGGCAGTATTATCGGACCTTTATGTTTTCTTATATATATAAATGATATGAGTAAAGGAGTGGAATCGGAGGTAAGGCTTTTTGCGGATGATGTTATTCTCTATAGAGTGATAAATAAGTTACAAGATTGTGAGCAACTGCAACGTGACCTCGAAAATGTTGTGAGATGGACAGTAGGCAATGGTATGTTGATAAACGGGGTTAAAAGTCAGGTTGTGAGTTTTACAAGTAGGAAAAGTCCTCTCAGTTTTAATTACTGCGTTGATGGGGTGAAAGTTCCTTTTGGGGATCATTGTAAGTATCTAGGTGTTAATAGAAGGAAAGATCTTCATTGGGGTAATCACATAAATGGGATTGTAAATAAAGTGTACAGATCTCTGCACATGGTTATGAGGGTGTTTAGGGGTTGTAGTAAGGATGTAAAGGAGAGGGCATATAAGTCTCTGGTAAGACCCCAACTAGAGTATGGTTCCATTGTATGGGACCCTCACCAGGATTACCTGATTCAAGAACTGGAAAAAATCCAAAGAAAAGCAGCTCGATTTGATCTGGGCGATTTCCGACAAAAGAGTAGCGTTACAAAAATGTTGCAATGTTTGGGTTGGGAAGAATTGAGAGAAAGAAGAAGAGCTGCTCGACTAAGTGGTATGTTCCGGGCTGTCAGCGGAGAGATGGCGTGGAATGACATTAGTAGACGAATAAGTTTGAATGGCGTTTATAAAAGTAGGAAAGATCACAATATGAAGATAAAGTTGGAATTCAAGAGGACAAACTGGGGCAAATATTCATTTATAGGAAGGGGAGTTAGGGATTGGAATAACTTACCAAGAGGGATGTTCAATAAATTTCCAATTTCTTTGAAATCATTTAGGAAAAGGCTAGGAAAACAACACATAGGGAATCTGCCACCTGGGCGACTGCCCTAAATGCAGATCAGTACTGATTGATTGACTGTATGCTACCCATTCACTTTCTATATCCTGAACCTGCTTACTGTCTACTGTTCGAAACTTCTCACTAATCATATCCATGTACTTCTGTGTAATTTCCTCGTCCTGGAGATTTTCTACCCTTATTCGTTTGCAGACAGATTTCACTTTCTCTACCCTAGGCCTACAGATACTTAGTTCCCTACAGATCAGATAGTGGTATCATCGAAAAATCCTCGAAAAACTCTTACATTCCTATCAGATTTCCTGAATTCGAAGTCTGTTGAGATATAGTCTATTATGGATCTGGTACCCCTAGCCTCCCATGTGTAGCGGTGAATAGCCTTATGCTTGAAGAATGTATTCGTAACAGCAAAGCCCATAGTAGCACAGAAGTCCAGCAAACGCTTCCCATTACCATTGGCTTCCATATCTTCCCCACATTTACCAATGACCCTTTCGCGTCCTTCAGTTCTATTCCCAACTCTCGCATTGAAATCTATCCTTGCTGTTGACCCTGACCACGATGTCACTCAATGCTTCATAAAACTTGTCAACTTCATCCTCATCTGCACCCTCACATGGTGAATACACAGACACAATTCTAGACCTAATTCCTCCCACTGACAAATCTACCCACATCATTCGCTCATTTACATGCCTAACCGAAACTATGTTGCGTGCAACCAGTTCTACCTTCTTTCTTCCATAAGCCCCATTAATATTGATAGCTCCCCATCGAATTCCATTTCGTTCGCCAAGTTGTTTCCAAGGAGTCCCTCGCCTGTGAAATGGGAGTGGGACTCCATTACTCCCATAGGTCCGAGGCTTGCTTAAAGTGTTCTAAAATAAAATGTGAAATTGATGTGCCAATTTCCCACTGAATTACGGCAAACAGTAACTATAAAAAGCGGGGATAGACTATCTGTCGAATTTATCATCTAATTATTTCTTCAACAGTTCTTTATCTCTTAACTTCCGCTCAAAATGATAATATAATATATGAAGGGGATTTTATTAATAATAGTAAACTGCAGAAAAAATCAAATGAGATCGTATATCACTTAAGATTCTCAGTGGACTTTTATAGAACATAAAGAAGTAATGTGGGAAGGTGATTTAACTGTTACCTTTATTAGGAGCCAGAATGTACAAGAGGCTTTATATAGAAAGTTCACTAAACATGTATCTGGAACTAAGCCTAAAGAAGGAAAAGTTACTGTAAATTCGATGGAAATAAGAATACCAATTGTTAAATATGAACCATCTTATGAGCAAGAAGAAAAGGCAGCAATCTTAAAAGAACCAAAATACCAATATCATTCTATGACCTACAAACTCAAGAAATTTCTGGCCTTAGTCGAAAATTTCATAACTTTCCGTATTGAGAAATAACAACAACATAGCAATTTAGAAACAAGACTTAGAAGAACCAAGACTTCAGAATTTTAACACTTTTGGGCTACAAGCCCCTAGTCTTACAATTTTGATCTCCTAGCTCAACTTTACGAAAGCATCAAATTGTTCAAAGGGCAGAAATCCTCTAATGCCTGGAGCCCTTGCTCCCGGAATTGCAATATCAGGCCTCCCAGAGGCAATTTTACAACACTAGAAAAAGAGCTCAAATCTCTCTCAGTTCTCAAGCCTGTTCCAGGCAACACATTATGAAAATCCAATAATCACTGGCCTTACAAGGCACTAATTACAAAAGTCATCTTATTACACAGGGGTATCTAGTACCCAACCTACGGGGCCTTAGTAAATAAAGGACAGGTTCAATAAACGGCCCGAGTACAACAGGAATGGAGTCGGAGATTGAGCTCCACAATTTTTTTAAAAAACCTATAGGCCACTTGGCCAACGACACAGGGGCTAATCCCAATCTATTGAGGTAGCGCGGATGGAAATCACTTTAATAATTTGCAGAAACACATGCGGTACCTCAAACCAAGATAAAAGGGAGCTCGATAGGGTATATACCTCTCCATCCCCGGATTACTGTTAGAGATTTATAAAATTTTTACATGAGCTGAACGGAGAATTATATTTTAAGAAGTTGGTTATATAATAAAGTTTCGAACCTTTCCCTCGGGTTAAACTGCGGAGCAAGCTAACGAGAAGACGTTAAGTGGCCATACCTAGCTGAAGAACTGCTGACGGATGAAAGAGGCGCCTCACGCCCACTGCGTGACACACACACTTCGATAGATGTACATCAAATGGCCAGGAGACGTAAAAATCCGCAGTTTATAAACCCTCATGGAAAGTTCGAGACCTTTCATGAATTATCAAGACACACTAACAGAGTTTTATTGGTTAAAATCAAAAGTTACACTCAAAATCGAAGAAGAAATATGGGATTGGTTGAAAATTAATTACAGAAATTCTTGATTGGCTAAATTTAAAACTGGCGGAAAGAAAAGATAAAACACAAAAAAGAAACACAAAACACTCAAATAAAGACTGTCACTGACAGTTATGCAGGTAGTTCATTCAATAGGTAAAGGTCTGAGTTTCACAATGGGTCGCTTGAATTGACCATTTGTCATTTTTACAGTCGCTACTCTGACAAGTCCATCTTTGCCACGATGAAGTTCTTGGACCACTGCAAGCTTCCACTGCAGGGGTGCAAGTTGTCGTCCTTGACTGCGACCACAGTTCCAACCCTAAGGTTGGGTTGCTGACTGACCCACTTGGGCCTCTGCTGCAACTGAGCAAGGTACTCCTTGTACCATCTGGACCAGAAATGCTGCACTATTTGCTGAAGACGTTTCCAATATGTTAATCGATTGCTGGGAACAAGTGTCAGACTGGGTTCAGGGATTGAGGGTAGATTGGTTCCGATCAAAAAATGTCCTGGTGTTAAAGCCTTAGGATCTGTGGGATCAGAGGACAGAGATCTGAGCCGTCCTGAATTCAAGCAACTTTCAGTTTGTGTAAGCACAGTACACATTTCTTCATATGTAAGAGCTACATTACCTACAACTCTGCGCAAATGATATTTTACTGATTTAATGCCTACTTCCCAGATTCCGCCGAAATGCGGGGCTCGTGGAGGTATGAAATGCCAGTTATTGGTTTGATGACATGAGCTGATGAAGATCTTGCAGTACAATTTCTAATATGTTTAGCATTCTGTTTCGTTCAATACTTATCTTAGGTTCTTGATTTTGAATAGCTTTTTGACTGACAGAGCACTCACCATAATCATCATGTTGCTTCACTGCTGAGTTGTGTCCTTCCTGTTTCTACTTGGTGCTTATTCTGCTTCCGTGTCATTTCTCATTACTTACTAACCACACGTATTCTAACTTCCTGCCATGTTGCCAAACCCGTAGTTTATCCAGTATGCATATCTACCTCCCCTTTCCTCCCTCTTTCACACACACACACTGCTTATACTAACCACTATCACATTAATTGTATCCATAACCCACCTAGTGCCAACAAATTGAATAATCACATCAATCAAAACCACACTCAACCGCTAGGTGCACAATACTTTTCCAATCTCCAAAATAATCACAATCCACTTCCAGTCAAATGACCATATCCATCCTTTAAGCATCATTTCCTATCTACAACCACCACCTTTACATACCGATCCACCATTAACTTGCTAAAACGATATTCCCTTAAGAAACCATTTGCTTGCTAATAAACATCTTGCCATTCAACCATAATCACGTGTTAAGGTCAACCCTTCACTTCACTCACTATTCCACAACATTTTCACGTATTACTTCCTCGCACCACTCCAGTTTCTTCCAGCCATCACTCTCTTCACATACATTAAAGTTATTTAAGCACCCATGGCCACTCTCACTCTTAGCAAAAATCAGTCAAAATACCGACACATACCAACAAATCAACCCCACTCCGATACCTTCCAACTTATACGTGTTTACACTCTTTCCTTATAATACCACCTTGTCTTCAACCACTATTCCCTTACTTATTAGGGTTTTTACTTCTTGTGTCTCTACCCTCTTCATTTTTATTCATTCTCCACATATCCCTTAAGCTCCTGCTTCTCCCGTGGCTCATAAACAGCTCTAGACTCTGCCTGTTTTCCGCTGCTCTGTCCTCTTCACTCTGCACATTCATCCCTTCACCGCATTCGCCTCTCTGACTTCCCTCTTCCCTGTCTATGTCCATATCCGTAATCGTGGGCCTTCCTATTCTCACCCCGTTGTCCACTGCACTTTCCTTTTCACTATGTACGATCACACTTTCACAATGCTCATCTCCCTGCCTTTCCTCACTTAACTTCCCGTTTCACTTAGTTATTTCCTTATCTCCATGTCCGTCTTTTCCAACACTGCTGACCATGACTTGCCTTTCTTCACCTCTCTTACCCATTTCTTCTTCTCTCTTCATATTCTCTTCTAAATCCCGTAGTTTCGTCACTGTTCAGAATCTTGTCCAATGGCCATTGGTTACCACTAGCTGTTGATCCTTAATGTAGGCTCTTAACCCTTGAAGTCGGGCCCGGACTAAATGTTTTGGGGTATTTATATTCCTCATCCCTTCTCTCCCCATGTCTCTTTTGATCCAGATTTTTGTACCTGTAGATTATCCACGCCTCTTATCACTATTTCCGCCATCAGGGTGGAAAACAACTTCACTTTTAATGGCCTGTTGCCCCGTGCTTTAGCTATCCTTTCCAAATCGTCTATATCAACTTCACTGAAGTTAATTTTCATCCTTTTATGGATGAGTTCCACAACCTTGTAGATTGTCAACACTTTGTCCTCCCTTTTTTCTTCCGACTCTCCATATATGAATAACCATTTCTTCCTGCGTTCTTCGCAACTGCTTTCTATTTCAGCCTTCAGCTTCACCACCTCTTCCTCCATATCCCTTATTTTCTCCTTGAGTGACGCAATTTCTCTCTCGTTGATTCCTATTTTGGTCCTTGTTTCGTCTGTTTTTCCCTGCATCCATCGCCTCATATTCTCAAATTCTTTCACTTGTTCCTTCATCATATTTTTAATTTGCTCAAATGGGCATACTTCTTCCACAACCTCCTTAACCACCCTCCTTATGACCTCCACCTTCCCAGCTCATGTTGCCATTGGGAGTCGGTCCAGGATTTACTTCCACACCCCCTATAACTAGCAGTACCATAATGACCGTTAGCACCAATACCATCTCACCCTTCAATCTTGATTCCGCTTTACCTTCTTCAGTCCTGGCTGTTTCCTTCTTCCCTCGCCCAAGCCAACTTCCGATAACTGCCCGATATTGATCCACACCAATCACCTTCCACTTCACTCCCGTCTTCCTTATCCCACTCAGCGACACACTCGACTCAGCACGTCTACTCCTGCTGACGGTCTAGGTAAGACTGATATTTCCAAAATGACCTAGACAATGAAATATGTGTGTACGTTCCAGCATAGCTCTTTATCAATATTGATACAAGTATGACTTGCTATCTTGAAGAAAAATTCGGTGGGAGTAAGAGACCCCTAGCACCCCTAGGGTAGGGGTGAAATGAAAAAATAATCGAAAACGACCGATATTTCAGCCGAATGCATATTTTTCGAAGTCGCTGAGATGAATTGTGACACTCTGGATGCCGTTTAAGACCAAGTTCACTCCCAATCGGCAGAGGAGGTGAGAACGAGTGAAGGAAAGTAACCGAGTTTACAGACGTATGTTCTAGCATACCTCTCAGCCAAACATGGTACACACATGAATTACCTGGAAGAAATTACTGGAGGGGCACGATTCAGCGGCGGAGTTGAATTATAAAAGTGTACGGAAAAAGGTGTGAAATATTAAAATAATAAACAACGACAAATATTAATGTGCAGTCCATTGTTTTCGGGCTCCCTGAGGTGAATAATGGCATTCCGGATGTCCTTAAGTCCATGTTCGGCCAGCACTGGCATGAGATGCGAAGGGGAGAGAAGTAAAATATCCAACTTATGAAATTACGAATGTATGCATGATTCTTCCATATAGTGTTGGTACACATATGTCTTACTCTCTGAAATAAATACTGTTGGAGGAAAACACATCACATCAATGGTAGTAGGGGTGATTATTATTTTAAGAGGAAGTACAACTGTACATTTATCTTCTATTAATACTGCAGATCTATCGTTCCGCTGACTATACGTTTACCTCTGAAGACTTGCCCTCCTGTCAATTATTACAGCGTTATGGTTGCACAACTAAGTAAAACAGTATTCACGTGTTCGATTTCCAGTCAGAAGAGGGATTGTCTTATAACACTATACTTTAGAAGATGGTAAGTATAGGCTGTTGTGTTAAGTAGTATAATACAGGGATTCGGCGGCCTCCTCCCGCGGGAAATTTGAGTTTTGGCGGGAAATTTGAATTTTGGCGGGAGATTTAAATTTTGGCGGGAGATTTGAATTTTGGCGCGAGATTTGAATTTGTAAACAAAGCCACGTGCTTTTTGACAGCTGTCATCGACAACAACGCATCGCTAACCTCACTGCTGCCATCTTGACGGGCCTAAACCTCAGTGGTACCAACTTAACCTAACTAGCGCGAGGTAAACAAAGCCACGTGTTTTTTGACAGCCACGTGCTTTTTGACAGACAACAACGCATCGCTAACCTCAGTACTGCCATCTTGACGGGCCTAAACCTCAGTAGTACCAACTTAACCTAACTAGCGCGAGATAAACAAATCCACGTGTTTTTTGACAGCCACGTGCTTTTTGACAGACAACAACGCATCGCTAACCTCAGTACTGCCATCTTGACGGGCCTAAACCTTAGTGGTACCAACTTAACCTAACTAGCGTGTGGTAAACAAAGCCACGTGCTTTTTGACAGCCACGTGCTTTTTTGACAGCTGTCAACCGCCATCTTTAATCACCGTGCTGCCCTCTTTAGCTACTTACCTTTGAAATGTGGTGGCGGTAAATTCCACGTGCTTTACAAACCTATATGCTTTTCTGACAGCTGTCATCCGCCATCTTTAATCCAGAGAGAACAGTGCTGCCCTCTATGTAGTAGCGGCAAATTCCACGTGCTCTTGTTTGGAAACAAATCAACAGCTGACAACCGCCATCTTTAATCACCGTGCTGCCCTCTTTAGCTACTTACCTTTGAAATGTGGTGGCGGTAAATTCCACGTGCTTTACAAACCCATGTGATTTTCTGACAGCTGTCATCCACCATCTTTAATCCAGAGAGAACAGTGCTGCCCTCTATGTGGTGGCGGCAAATTCCACGTGCTCTTGTTTGGAAGCAAATCAACATGCTTTTTTGACTGCTGTCAACCGCCATTTTTAATCACCGTGCCACCCTCTTTAGCTACTTACCTTTGAAATGTGGTGGTGGTAAATTGTACGCGCTCTTGTTTGGAAACAAACCAGCAATTTCGTTAGCTGTCATCCGCCATCTTTAATAAACAGAGCACCGTGCTGCCCTCATGCGGGGTAATTTCGTCAGCTGTCATCCGCTCGCATACCCGCAGTGACGCATGTTTAGACTTGAACACACACATACTACTGTTCAAAACTTATTACAACTTGAACTGCTTACTAGTGTTCGATGTTGTTGAACACTGCATTGTATAACTAGAATCGAGCACTGTTTAGAAAGAAAAACAAAATATCTTCTCAACATACTTACTAACTGCCCTTCTTCCTCTATCAAGCTACATCTCTATCGAACGTGCATTGCAAAAGCAAGAGTATTGCAAGTTTAGACTTGAACACATACTACCGTTTATAGTTCGATCTTGTTGAACACTGCATTGCAATCAAACACTGTTTTAGAAAAAAGAAAAAAATTATCTTCTCAACATGAGCTAGACAATAACATACTTACGAATCTGCTCATCACCTTCTTTCTTGCTTTTCTTCTTTGAGTAATAAACAAAAACTCTATCTTGCAAACAAGGAGCGGGTGGAAGGTAATACCTAACCTAAAATAAAATAATATGCCAATTCTACATTATTTATTTACATCTTGTATGTACAAGTTTTATCTCGAATCATTTTACCCTAGTGATGTTTGCGTACTTCTCGATGCAATTCTTGTATGTACAAGTTTAAACTTGCCGTACTACGCTCTCAGCGTACCTCTCCCTACAATATGTACAGTGAATTGTGATATAAGACAGCGTAACGTAAGTACACACCTCTAGCATAATGTTTACACACACACATCTGCTTTATGTAAAGTAGTACCTATCAATACTACTATGCCCCCAGGCTAGAGTGTTGGTAGAATTTGGAATGACAAACCGTTTACAATCATCGCTATTAAGGGCTACCTTACTAATTAAATGAGTGTACAACTGGTGCTTCTTGCTTCTAATGACAGACATTTGCTTATGCAAAACAGGTGGATTACTTTTAATGCAATTGTTATAGTTTTCAAAACATAGCTGATTCTGAACGACATTCTTTTTAACCCCCTTCAATCTCTTTATTTGTAATTCATTTAAGAGTTTTATGCAATATGACTTGGATTTAGTACCTACAAATGAATCGATAATATTCCCAGCACATTCATCTTTCATTTTGCCTAGAACCTTTTTGTTCACTAGTGGAAGATGATATTGATTATTTGCAGGATAGTTACATGTATCAAACCTACCCAAGTCTGGCTTTATATCATTGTAATAGTCATCAGTTTTGATTTGATAAATAAACGAATCGGTATCTGTGTAGAGCAATTGCGCATTATGCGCGTACTTCTTCATCATATAATCGTAATGGAATTCATACATGAGTGTTTTAGCCAATTCAAGTACTGCAAAGCCGACGTAGGTAGGTTTGTCATACTTAACCTTAACACGATACATCTGTATAATAACTAAATTCTCATGTATGATGGTGCAGCTGTGGAAATTTGGTTTACTTATTAAATAGTTAGCACCATACCTTTTCTAAATATTCTCCCAGTTTGTAATCAATTTTACATCACCGCGTTTGTCAACATTTTCCATAGTCTTACCAAACACACTGTTATTCATGAGCTTGTAGAAATCTTTTTCAAACTCGTTAACCGCATTCGTTCTTAAATTATTGTTCAGATCGATATATGGCTTTAGCCACGGTGACAGATTAAATTCTAGTACGCGGTGAATTTTGGATAACTTCAAACCATGCTGCAAACACTGTTTTAAATTTCGGTAATGAATGATATACTTAGATTTATCGCATAAATTAGCAATGAGCATTTTCGTCGTTGATGCGATGTACGGGGGCTTCATATTTTCAGGGCAGAACGGTAAGTCATTATGAGAAGTGTGTAACTCTTTAGGATACTGTAAGTCAACTTCGAGGAAATAGCCTTTATCAGCTTCATCGCCTAGGGCGTGCAGCTGTAAAGCATCAATTTCGCACTGCGTTAGCCAGCGGAAACCACTCACCGGTAGATGCTGACTCATCGCCCACCCATACTGATTATTAGCATCGAGATAAACGATATACTGAGATTCCTGACTAGAATCGAAACTCGGCATGTACTTATTATTTGCCTTGGAATACCGCCCGCTGCACTGACTTAGACCACCTCGAATAGATGATTTTATAAAGTGCATCATATCAATATCAGTTAGCAGTTCCAAATTCACCTGCGTGTATTTTAACATCGCGTCCCAACTTAACCCAGGCGCAGTAAAATACTGACATGCGTCAAGGCTGTAGGTTTTCTTGCAAACACAGCGAAAATTTTCAAAAACATCAGCTAACAAAAGTACATCTGTCTTTAAATATAAATCGGAGTATTCACCCAGCGTTTGAATGTGGAACTGCTCCCAGATATGTTGTGCATGTAAATAGTCATCATCACTAATATCTGCTGAATTCAGCGAGCTGTAAAAGGATTGTTTCGATGGTAAGGCACGTTCTTCGAGGCGTTCTAAGCAGTCGAGATACTCATAACAAAAAACACCCTTAGGCCGAAGTAAATTAAACTGCGCTTCTTCGGGAAAAACGCGTCGAATTTCATTAAATTGTTCAGGCTGTAAATGACTAGAAAGTTTATCGAGGCTACTCGCCATAAAGCGAAACGAGTCAAGGAATCTCAGTTTTATAGAATGCTCAGCATCTACCTTTACAGACTTTGCAAACGCAATGTACCGCTCTTTATTCTGAGGGATTATATCTACTTTTTCATCTGAAGCTCCAAATTGTGAAATGATGAAATGAGAGTCGTAACCAGATAAGTTATGGAAAATTACAGGGATAAATTTAGGAACTCTATACTTAAGATTACAGCTATAATGAGCGGCACATCTGTAGAAACCAGTTAAATGATCATGATCAAAAACTTTAGGGTCATTTTCGGAAAATCCCCCATCACAAATGCTACACTTTGTAGCACGTTCATGATCATTTAACTGAATTTCGGTGAGTGGCTTCATAGGAATATTACTATTTAGAATACGACCAAGACGAACTGCATCACTTTCAAGTCTTTCTAAAAATACTTTAGCAGCATCAGGTCCTCGATACAGCTCTAACGTGTTAAGCGTACTATCATAACTGCACTTGATGTAATACGCGAAGCTATACGGGACATGCATGTGCGTAGTATTAGTGAAAGAGTTGTCAGGATTAGGTGAGCATGTGTTGCATGACGTGAGGATGGCTTCAAAGTGTGCATAAATCACGAACGGTACCCACATCTGCTTGTGAAAATTTGTAAATTTTAAAACATTATTGCCTGTAGTAGGTATCTCTGTACGTACATGATTGCAGTCATTCTTGGAATGCTTCGTTAACTGATCTTCAGTTTTAAAATACTGCAAGCATCCATCACATAGCCACTTTTTACACCTTTCTTTGGATAACTGACTACCAACAAGTCTACTCAGATTTTTAATCCAGCAAAAGTGGTTATTTTCACTGTTTTCAATATAGAGTAAGTTAACATGAGTACTCTTCTTATGACATGTATAATACAGAGGACCTACTACAGACTTTTTCTCTACACCATACACATTAATGCTAATGCTATTTAGTTCCTCAAAGCGCTTAATATCTTTTAACTGCACAGGAAATTCTATACTATCGAAATTTAGTTGCGTTGAATAGTGTGGATACGATGATGTTCTCTTAGCTACGTCTGATTTCGCAGGATTTAAAGCCGACATCAGCGCCCATGCAAAACATGCTTCATCATCGTTTACTACAGCTTCTTTTCGCTGAATCCATGTCGGGAGCTCGATGTACGATGAACCTCGCATGGGTGATTGGGGATTTAAATGAGACTATGGAGTGGGTATGTGGGAAACTGGGAGTGAAATTTCTAGATCCTAATGGGTGGGTAGGAGAAAGGGATCTGCGCTCGGATGGCCTTCATTTAAACCGCAGTGGCACGTATAAGTTAGGAAATTTGTTTGGAAGGGTAATAGGGAGGTACATTCAGGGAAACGGGATGGCCTAGGGAGCGGTGATAAGGGAACAGGGAACTGGAAATCAAGTAGGGATGACATAAAATTGTTAGTGTTGAACTGTAGAAGTATTGTAAAGAAAGGAATAGAATTAAGTAATTTAATAGATATATATTTACCAGATATTGTAATAGGAGTTGAATCATGGCTGAGAAATGATATAATGGATGCAGAAATTTTCTCACGGCACTGGAGTGCGTATCGTAGAGATAGGATAGGAAAGGTGGGAGGGGGAGTTTTCATTCTGGTGAAAGAAGAATTTGTAAGCTACGAAAAAGTTAAAGATGAGACACATGAAATTCTAGGTGTAAGGCTCATTTCTAAGGATAATAGGCAACTTGATATATTTGGAGTGTACAGATCGGGAAAGGGTAGCACTGATGCGGATTCGGAATTATTTGATAGGATAGTCAGCTATGTGGGAAACGACATGGAAAGAAGTGTGATTGTAGCGGGAGATCTGAATTTGCCAGATGTCAATTGGGAAGGAAATGCGAACGACAGGAAGCATGACCAACAAATGGCAAATAAGTTAATATGGGAAGGACAGCTGATTCAGAAAGTGATGGAACCAACCAGAGGGAAAAATATCCTGGATGTCGTGCTGATAAAACCAGATGAGCTCTATAGGGAAACTGAAGTAATAGATGGTATTAGTGATCATAAAGCTGTTTTTGTGGTAGTTAAAAATAAATGTGATAGAAAGGAAGGTCTTAAAAGTAGGACTGTTAGGCAGTACCATATGGCTGATAAAGCAGGTATGAGGCAGTTTCTAAAAAGTAGCTATGATCGGTGGAAAACGGTAAATAAAAATGTAAACAGACTCTGGGATGGTTTTAAAGAAATTGTTGAGGAATGCGAAAACAGGTTTGTACCTTTAAGGGTGGTAAGGAATGGTAAAGACCCACCTTATTATAATAGAGAAATAAAGAGACTAAGAAGGAGGTGCAGACTGGAAAGAAATAGAGTTAGAAATGGCTGTGGAAGTAAGGAGAAATTGAAGGAACTTACTAGAAAATTGAATCAAGCAAAGAAGGCAGCTAAGGATAACATGATGGCAAGCATAATTAGCAGTCATACAAATTTTAGTGAAAAATGGAAGGGTATGTATAGGTATTTTAAGGCAGAGACAGGTTCCAAGAAGGACATTCCAGGAATAATTAATGAACAAGGGGAGTGTGTATGTGAGGATCTTCAAAAGGCAGAAGTATTCAGTCAGCAGTATGTAAAGATTGTTGGTGACAAGGATAATGTCGAGATAGAGGAAGAGACTAAGGCCAAAGAAGTAATAAAATTTACGTATGATAACAATGACATTTACAATAAGATACAAAAGTTGAAAACTAGAAAAGCGGCTGGAATTGATCAGATTTCTGGGGATATACTAAAGACAATGGGTTGGGATATAGTACCATATCTGAAGTACTTATTTGATTATTGTTTGGCCGAAGGAGCTATACCAGATGAATGGAGAGTTGCTATAGTAGCCCCTGTGTATAAAGGAAAGGGTGATAGACATAAAGCTGAAAATTACAGGCCAGTAAGTTTGACATGCATTGTATGTAAGCTTTGAGAAGGCATTCTTTCTGATTATATTAGACATGTTTGTGAAATTAATAACTGGTTCGATAGAAGGCAATTCGGTTTTAGGAAAGGTTATTCCACTGAAGCTCAACTTGTAGGATTCCAGCAAGATATAGCTGATATCTTGGATTCTGGAGGTCAAATGGACTGTATCGCGATTGACATGTCTAAAGTATTTGATAGGGTGGATCATGGGAGACTACTGGCAAAAATGAGTGCAATTGGACTAGACAAAATAGTGACTGAATGGGTTGCTATATTTCTAGGAAATAGATCTCAGAGAGTTAGAGTAGGTGAAGCTTTGTCTGACCCTGTAATAGTTGAGAGGGGAGTTCCTCAGGGCAGTGTTATCGGACCTGTATGTTTTCTTATATATATAAATGATATGAGTAAAGGAGTGGAATCGGATGTAAGGCTTTTTGCGGATGATGTTATTCTATATAGAGTGATAAATAAGTTACAAGATTGTGAGCAACTGCAACGTGACTTCGAAAATATTGTGAGATGGACAGCAGGCAATGGTATGTTGATAAACGGGGCTAAAAGTCAGGTTGTGAGTTTTACAAATAGGAAAAGTCCTCTCAGTTTTAATTACTGCGTTGATGGGGTGAAAGTTCCTTTTGGGGATAATTGTAAGTATCTAGGAAAGATCTTCACTGGTGTAATCACATAAATGGGATTGTAAATAAAGGGTACCGATCTCTGCACATGGTTATGAGGGTGTTTAGGGGTTGTAGTAAGGATGTAAAGGAGAGTGCATATAAGTCTCTGGTAAGACCCCAACTAGAGTATGGTTCCAGTGTATGGGACCCTCACCAGGATTACCTGATTCAAGAACTGGAAAAAATCCAAAGAAAAGCAGCTCGATTTGTTCTGGGTGATTTCCGACAAAAGAGTAGCGTTACAAAAATGTTGCAAAGTTTGGGTTGGGAAGAATTGAGAGAAAGAAGAAGAGCTGCTCGACTAAGGGGTATGTTCCGAGCTGTCAGCGGAGAGATGGCGTGGAATGGTATTAGTAGACGAATAAGTTTGAATGGCGTTTATAAAAGTAGGAAAGATCACAATATGAAGATAAAGTTGGAATTCAAGAGGACAAACTGGGGCAAATATTCATTTATAGGAAGGGGAGTTAGGGATTGGAATAACTTACCAAGGGAGATGTTCAATAAATTTCTAATTTCTTTGAAATCATTTCGGAAAAGGCTAGGAAAGCAACAGATAGGGAATCTGCCACCTGGGCGACTGCCCTAAATGCAGATCAGTATTGATTGATTGATTGATTGATTGGTATTGTAGTTATTGATGTTAACTTCTAGATACATTATTTCAACTAAAGCCCACCCTGATTCCTTTTCCTGAAATTCCTCGCTCTTAGTTGAAATAATGTTAGAGACATCCCTAAGTACATCACCAGAATTATGTGACTGACTTATGACGAAATTTTTCGTATTAAATGATTTAATGTCCGTTATTTCGGATTCATCCGTGCTTTTAATGTACAAGGCGAAAAGTTCAAAATTAACTTCAAATAAATTATGATTGGACAAAGAGTTAGCAAGAAGCTGTTGTACATCCGGTTGAACGCAATTAAAAAAGTTTGAAGTGCTCTGAAACTTTTGACTAGTGCGAATTCTGTAACTAGCAATCCTACTTTTAAATGCTGTATTAATTTCCTCGATGTTTGCGTTACTACCACTTCTACATGCGTTATTTTTATGTGCATTACTCCGTAAGTGTCCCTGAAAATGCGAAGGTGGTACATCAGTGTTACAGTGCTCGCAGTGAATAGTTTGAAGTTCATTTTTCCTAGGTTTTTTACTACTAGTACTTTCTACAGCTACATCAGTAGCTGCACGCTTTTTCCCTACTACTGCCTGAGGGCAAGTAGATATTTGATGTACCTCTACTAAGTGAGCCTCGTATCGCTCTACGTTAGCGAAATACACACTACAAACTTTACATAAAGCAGATGTTATGCTAGGGTGTTTTGATTTCATATGGCCCATGAAGTTATCTCGCCTTGTAAACGTTACATTACATTCCTCGCAGCAGGGGAACATCTGAAAAGAGAACGACCGATAGAGATTAGGCGAAAGTTACGATGTTCGGAAGAAACCAAGTTTCAACGTATAGAGGTCGGACATGGCTGGGAGTTTGAAATTATAAGATTAACCTCTTCTATAGCATGAGGATTGAAGAGAACGACTATTTATGAATAGAATAAAGTTACGATGTTTTAGAAGAAACCAAGTTTCAGCCTGTTGAGGTCAGACATAGCTATGTGTGTTTGAAATTATAAAATTAACCTAGCCTATAGAATGAGTATTGAAGAGAACGACTATTTACAATGGACTAAAGTTACGATGTTCGGAAGAAACCAAGTTTCAATGTATAGAGGTCGGACATTGCTGTGAGTTTGAAATTATAAGATTAACCTCGTCTATAGCATGAGGATTGAAGAGAACAACTATTTATGATTAGCTTAAAGTTAAGATGTTCGGAAGAAACCAAGTTTCAGCGTATAGAGTTCGGACATTACTGTGAGTTTGAAATTATAAGATTAACCTCTTCTATGACATGCAGATTAAAGAAAATAACTATTTATCAATAGGCTAAGGTTACGATGTTCGGAAGAAACCAAGTTTCAGCCTGTTGAGGTCAGATATAGCTATGTGTGTGTGTTTAAAATTATAAAATTAACTTCGTCTATAGCATGAGGATTGAAGAGAACAACTATTTATGATTAGCTTAAAGTTACGATGTTCGGAAGAAACCAAGTTTCGGCCTGTTGAGGACAGACATAGCTATGTGTGTGTTTGAAATTATAAAATTAACCTCGTCTATAGTATGAGGATTGATGAGAACGACTATTTATCAATAGTCTAAAGTTACGATGTTTT
The DNA here is from genome assembly GCF_040414725.1 of Anabrus simplex. NCBI lineage: Eukaryota > Metazoa > Arthropoda > Insecta > Orthoptera > Tettigoniidae > Anabrus > Anabrus simplex. The sequence continues at coordinate 105,713,841 of NC_090279.1, read as the reverse complement.
AGAAGAAACCAAGTTTCAACGTATAGAGGTCGGACATTGCTGTGTGGTTGAAATTATAAGATTAACCTCGTCTATAGCATGAGGATTGAAGAGAACAACTATTTATGATTAGCTTAAAGTTACGATTTTTTAGAAGAAACCAAGTTTCAGCCTGTTGAGGTCAGACATAGCTATGTGTGCGTGTTTGAAATTATAAGATTAACCTCGTCTATAGCATGAGGATTGAAGAGAACAACTATTTATGATTAGCTTAAAGTTACGATGTTCGGAAGAAACCAAGTTTCGGACTGTTGAGGACAGACATAGCTATGTGTGTGTTTGAAATTATAAAATTAACCTCGTCTATAGTATGAGGATTGAAGAGAACGACTATTTATCAATAGTCTAAAGTTACGATGTTTTAGAAGAAACCAAGTTTCAGCCTGTTGAGGTCAGACATAGCTACGTGTGTGTGTTTGAAATTATAAAACTAACCTCGTCTATAGCATGAGGATTGAAGAGAACGACTATTTATCAATAGACTAAAGTTACGATGTTTTAGAAGAAACCAAGTTTCAGCCTGTTGAGGACAGACATAGCTATGTGTGCGTGTTTGAAATTTTAAGATTAACCTCGTCTATAGCATGAGGATTGAAGAGAACGACTATTTATCAATAGACTAAAGTTACGATGTTTTAGAAGAAACCAAGTTTCAGCCTGTTGAGGACAGACATAGCTATGTGGGCGTGTTTGAAATTATAAGATTAACCTCGTCTATAATATGAGGATTGAAGAGAACAACTATTTATGATTAGCTTAAAGTTACGATGTTTTAGAAGAAACCAAGTTTCAGCCTGTTGAGGACAGACATAGCTATGTGTGCGTGTTTGAAATTATAAGATTAACCTCGTCTATAGCATGAGGATTGAAGAGAACAACTATTTATGATTAGCTTAAAGTTACGATGTTCGGAAGAAACCAAGTTTCAACGAATAGAGGTCAGACATACCTTAAAATCTTCGCGCTGCAAACTGTTAGTCGGATGAATAAAATGCGTGCGTTCAAGCCTGTAACTCGAATGATAATATTCTGGTCGTACCTAAAAGAAAAGAACAAACATATATGAATGTAATGTAGGGTACATCAGCTAACCTAGCTATCTTTACAACTCAAAGTTCGAAAACATACTTTAAAAATGCATATGCTGCAGACTGTTACTCGGATAAATAAAATGCGTACGTTCAAGCCTGAAACTCGAATGATAAGTTTCTGGTCGAATCTAAAAAGAAAAGAACACACATATATGAATGTAGTGTAGGGTACATCAGTTAACCTAGCTATCTTTACAACTCAAAGTTCGAAAACATACCTTAAAAATGCATGTGCTGCAGACTGTTACTCGAATGAATAAAATGCGTACTTTCAAGCCTGTAACTCGAACGGTACCTAAAAAAGAAAAGAACAAACATATATGAATGTAGATGTCTATTACCTAGCGTAGAAGTTGCTTTGCAAACAGTAACTAACAGTTCTAGCTTACCTTAAGATAAAGGCTGAAGGATAATATTCACAGCAGACAGTACTTAGACAGGAGATGTGTACGTAATAAACGCATACAGAGAACTGTGAGCGCTTCACGCAGACTGCGGCGAGTAAATATGCTGCTTGTTGCCAAGCGGATGTGAAAATCGCTGACAACTGCAGTACAGTCGGAACGAAGTGTTTATGCAACAAGAGCTCTCCTGAGGGTCTTACAATGAGTCCCGCAGGCTGACGTATTTAAGCCGGAATCAAACCTCCTGTTGATGCCGAGGTGTCAGAATTTAAGGGTTCTGCAGCGGATCGAGCCTTGGAAAGTTAGCGCGCGATCCTCGACTTCTGGACTTGAACGGGAGGGTACTAAGCTACATCCGCGGTATTCCTTACCTGTAAGCACTGAAAGGTATTGAGCTAAAACTACATTTAGCTAGATCATGTAATTACACGTTATGACGATCGCGCAGGCCCCTCGCCTAGCATTTGCTATTTTTTACGGCTTCCAACAGTAGGAGTTCGAACCCGCTATCTTCCGAAGTAGCGAGAATGATTGAAGAGTGTTGAGGGTGATTCATTTGTCGGATGGAGGCGTTAAGCTGTGTGCAGGCTTCTTCGGTAGGAGGAGGCTATGTACCGGTACCGGGACATCTAGTTATAAAACCCGCTACAACAAATTTATCGCGTATACTGCGATTTAAAATCCTAGTCAGGAAGGGTAACCGGTCGTAAAACTATGGTGTATGATCTAAGAGGCGGGGTGTGCAAAAAGCCTGCATTAATTATGGGCTGTTGATGGGGGCGTTAAACCTTATGCAGACTCCTTCGAAAATGATTGTGAGTACAAGAGTGTTGATTGTGATTCATTTGTCGGATGGAGGCGTTAAGCTGTGTGCAGGCTTCTTCGGTAGGAGTAGGCTATGTACCAGCACTGGGTTTTACCCTCTCCCTACGGTAGTATATTACATTCTTAGGTAGTTTCGAGGGTGTGCAAAAAAGCCAGCATTAAGTAAGGGCTGTTGATAGAGGGGTGTTAAACCTTGTACAGGCTCCTTCAACAGGAGTAGCCTACATCTGTCGGATGGTGGCAATAAGCCTTGTGCATGCTTCTTCGGTAGGAGTAGGCTATGTGCCGGGACCGGGATATCTAGTTATAAAACCCGCTATAACAAATTTATCGCGTATACTGCGATTTTATGTCCTAGTCAGGAAGGGTAACCGGTCGTAAAACTATGGTGTATGATCTAAGAGGCGGGTTGTGCAAAAAGCCAGCATTAAGTAAGGGCTGTTGATGGGGGGGCGTTAAACCTTGTGCAGGCTTCCCCGAAACTGATTGTGAGTACAAGAGTGTTGAGGGTGATTCATTTGTCGGATGGAGGCGTTAAGCTGTGTGCAGGCTTCTTCGGTAGGAGTAGGCTATGTACCAGCACTGGGTTTTACCCTCTCCCTACTATTGTATATTACATTCTTAGGCAGTTTCGAGGGTGTGCAAAAAAAGCCAGTATTAAGTAAGGGCTGTTGATGGCGGGTGTTAAACCTTGTACAGGAGAAGCCTACATGCCGGCGCCGTGCAGGCTCCTTCGATAGGAGTGGGCTATATGCTGGCACTGTGTTTTAACCTCTCCGTAAAATCATGATATTTTATGTTAGGAACTTACATGGGCTAAATGCTACACATTCCGTGGCAGAGCCGGGAATCGAACTCGGGCCTCCGGGGGAGGCAGCTAATCACACTAACTACTACACCACAGAGGAGGACTATTTCAGTTTTACAGAACAGAATATTTTACAACCTTAATACGCTTATAATCTAACAATAAGACGTTCCATGAGATACAAGTCGCTTATCAGCATGCAGTGTCTTCGTTCAAGGTTAGTGCAGCCGGAAGCCGAGTGTACAATTTCAGCTAACACATGCATTCCACACCTCGCTCTGAATGACTGCGCCGATACAACTTCAAAGATAGTGTTCTATGTAGTAGAACAGAAAATGTAACCCATAACCCGTTCCTAAAGCTTAAAACTGTAAATGTTTGAAGCTCCTGTTTTTACAGCTAGATGTGGTTCCTAACGTAGCAGGGCCGGGATTAAAAATATGTTTTAAAGCCGAGTGTCTCCTCCTGACGAAGGAGTTTAAAACGCAAGAATTTGTTTTACGACCGGTTGCCCTTCCTGACGCGAGATTTTAAATCACAAGAATCCGTTTTACAACAGGATGCCCTTCTAGGATTTTAAAAAGCAGTATCTAGCCTCTTACATCATACACTATTGTTTTCGACCGGTTGCCCTTCCTGACGTCAAAGAACTGGGATTAAGAATCTGTTTTACAACTAGATGCTCTTTTTAACACGAGAATCGGGGTTTTACAGCTAGATGCACTTCTTAGATTTTAAATCGCTGTATCACGAACTATTGTTTTACAGCCGGATGCCCTTCCTGACGCAAAACTGGCAGTATCTAACCTCTTACATCATACACTGTTGTTATCGACCGGTTACCCTTCCTGACGTCAAAGAACTCGGATTAAGAATCTGTTTTACAACTAGATGCTCTTTTTAACACGAGAATCGGGGATTTACAGCTAGATGCTCTTCTTAGATTTTAAATCGCTGTATCACGAACTATTGTTTTACAGCCGGATGCCCTTCCTGATGCAAAACTAAGATTTTAAATCGCAAGAATTTGTTTTAAGACTAGTTGCCCTTCCTGATACAAAACTAGCAGTATCTAGCCTCTTACATCATACACTATTGTTTTCGACCGGTTGCCCTTCCTGACGTCAAATAACTCGGATTAAGAATCTGTTTTACAACTTCTAACACGAGAATCGGGGTTTTACAGCTAGATGCTCAAAGCAGTATCTAGCCTCTTACATCATACACTATTGTTTCACGGCATGGCTGGTTGCCCTTCCTGACGCTGAAAGACCGGGATTTAGCCAGTTACCCTTCCTGATACAACAAGACTAGGATTTACTTTTTTAGACTGCACTTGGCTAGAAATAGCCACACGAAATTATTATATAGAAAGAGAATTGCTGGGCGGATGACAGCTGTCAGAAAAGCATATAGGTTTGTAAAGCACGTGGAATTTACCGCCACCACATTTCAAAGGTAAGTAGCTAAAGAGGGCGGCACGGTGATTAAAGATGGCGGTTGACAGCTGTCGAAAAAGCATGTTGATTTGCTTCCAAACAAGGGCACGTGGAATTTGCCGCCACCACATAGAGGGCAGCACTGTTCTCTCTGGATTAAAGATGGTGGATGACAGCTGTCAGAAAATCACATGGGTTTGTAAAGCACGTGGAATTTACCGCCACCACATTTCAAAGGTAAGTAGCTAAAGAGGGCAGCACGGTGATTAAAGATGGCGGTTGACAGCTGTCAAAAAAAGCATGTTGATTTGTTTCCAAACAAGAGCACGTGGAATTTGCCGCTACTACATAGAGGGCAGCACTGTTCTCTCTGGATTAAAGATGGCGGATGACAGCTGTCAGAAAAGCATATAGGTTTGTAAAGCACGTGGAATTTACCGCCACCACATTTCAAAGGTAAGTAGCTAAAGAGGGCAGCACGGTGATTAAAGATGGCGGTTGACAGCTGTCAAAAAAAACGTGGGTGTCAAAAAGCATGTGGCTTTGTTTACCACACGCTAGTTAGGTTACGTTGGTACCACTAAGGTTTAGGCCCGTCAAGATGGCAGTACTGAGGTTAGCGATGCGTTGTTGTCTGTCAAAAAGCACGTGGATTTGTTTATCTCGCGCTAGTTAGGTTAAGTTGGTACTACTGAGGTTTAGGCCCGTTAGATGGCAGTACTGAGGTTAGCGATGCGTTGTTGTCTGTCAAAAAGCACGTGGCTGTCAAAAACACGTGGCTTTGTTTACCTCGCGCCAGTTAGGTTAAGTTGGTACCACTGATGTTTAGGCCCGTCAAGATGGCAGCAGTGAGGTTAGCGATGCGTTGTTGTCGATGACAGCTGTCAAAAAGCACGTGGCTTTGTTTACAAATTCAAATCTCGCGCCAAAATTCAAATATCCCGCCAAAATTCAAATTTCCCGCCAAAATTCAAATTTCCCGCGGGAGGAGGCCGCCGAATCCCTGTATTATATTACTGTGTTATATTGAGATCGACAGAAGATACAGTCGCAGCATTTGTTTGGTATTTACCATGACGACAGCAGAAGATGTCTTGCCTTAGAAGATAGTAAGTATCATCATCAAGAAGGCCAGCGCCGTTCAACTCTTTCAGCGTAAGTATATACCATTCTGTGTAAAAATTCCTATCCGCAGCGAGAGGACGCTGTTCATAGTTATTTGTTTGTCGGATGGAGACAAAAAGCCTTATGCTAACTTCACAATGCTATTCGATATAAGTGTCTAGGTAATCAAAATGTATGTATTTGCGCGTAGTGATGTGTGTACGGGGCTACCTCACAGCATTTGCTTGTCTACCATCAATTTTATATTTTTGTGTGTACATTCAGTTTTACGATAGAAAGAGTTGTGTGTGTGTATCACAAATAAATTAGTGCGTTTGTTATAGACTGTAGTTATCTTACACATCAGAGAGTTTCAATGTTCTATTCCACGTATATAATTCTTTTACGGTAACCGTGTCGATATCATACAAAATAAGGAGTGACGTATTTTAGTTCTTGCATTAATCCAGTGAGATTCCATGTATTAGAGAATTTATTTATTCTGACCATAAAGTAAGTAATCAGGGTTGGAAACCCATATGATGCATGTATTATTCGAATGCTAATGGAATCCATTACTGTAATACAAGGAGACTGTTGAAAGTAGTAATGTGTTGGTATTTTTATTTTACTATTAATCAGAGTGATAAAGGTTCGATTCCGTAACAGAGTGAACAAGAGTTCGAATCCATATTTTTCTGGAGATTTTCTTTTTTTTGAATCTGGCATTCACCGGAGTGATTAGTGTTCGAATCCATTACAGTAATATAAAGAGATTTATATAGTGGTTACATGTTGGTATTTTTATTCTACTATTAATCAGGGTTCGATTCCACAACAGAGACAGAACGGGTTTCGAATCTATAACTTCTTTCTAGAAATTTTCTTTCCTTAATCTGACACTCAACAGAGTGATCGGTGATCGAATCTACACTGACTTAGCAAATGTCATGGGATAGTCACCTAATAGCGTGTGGGGCCTCCTCTGGCCCTGCGAACTGCAGTGAGACGCCGTGGAAGTGAATCGACAAGTCCCTGGTAGTCCTCTGGACGCAGCTGACATCAAATCGTTTGCAGAATGGCCGCCAATGCTGGTCTGTTCGTGGGTGCGGGATCCATGGCACGGAGCCTGCGTTCCAGGACATCCCAGATATGCTCGATAGGGTTCATATCGGGGCTCCTGGATGGCCATGGCAGTCGTTGGACCTCCACTGCATGTTCCTGGAACCATTCCTGGGCGACGTGGGAGCAATGTGGCGGCGCGTTATCATCCTAAAACACCGCAGAACCGTCTGGGCGCTGGAAGGCCAAACATGGGTGGAGATGGTCTCCGAGAAGCTCAACATACCGCGTACCATTCAAAGTCTCTTCCAGAACAACTAGGGGGCCCATTCCACACCAGGAAAATGCACCCCTGACCATAACATAGACACTAGCGCCCTGGACCACACCTTCGAGGAAGGCGGGATCCATCGCTTCATGCGGTCTGCGCCATTCATGGTGCCTCCCATCGGCATGGTGCAGTTGAAAACATGATTCGTCCGACCATATCACGTTACGCCATTTTTCCATCCCTGGTGACTGGCGACAAATGCGCGTCGTTGTGCCCGATGACGTTGGGTTAACAGTGGCACCCGTGTGCGGCGCCGGCTCACATACCCCATAGAACCCATGTTCCTACGGATTGTCCACCGGGAGACGTGTCTAGCACGGCCTGTGCTGAATTGAGACGTGATTTGTTGCACGGTTGCCCGTCTGTCACTATTGACAAGCCGTCTCAGATATCGCCGGTCACGGTCATCGAGGGTGGCTGGACGGCCGATCGTTCGTCTGTTGTGGACGGTGACACCCGCATTCAACCATTCATGATACACCCTGGACACGGTTGATCGTGTGAAGCCGAATTCCCGCAACACTTCCGAAATCGCACTTCCCATCCGTCGGCCACCGACCACCATACCCCGTTCAAACAGTGTCAGCTCACGACGACGTTCCATGTTGCACCTGTCACATGCACAGTCACTGCTCACAAGGTCTCCTATACCACTGCCGCTGGCTCAGGGGGCGTGTGGTGCGCAGACAACACACCTGTTCATCAGTGCTCCGCTATTCCATGGCATTTGCTCAGACAGTGTATATCAGTAATAAAAGTTTTTCTCTTGCATGTAATACAGATTTTCTTCAAGCGTCGGTTAGAGACGTAAAGCCTTAGCGACGGTGTTTTATTCTGTTCAGCACACGATAGAGAATGTATGCTGACTGTTCCAAATCTTTACTGTAAGGCAGGGCCTCTCACACGTCCAAAATCTCACGCGTGCAAGCAGCGGTGCAGAGTTCCTGTGCACAGTGCATCGGTCCCTCTCGGCTCCGCTCGGACCAACAGTTCGTCTCTGGGCTACTCGGCTAAGCTCGGCTCAACTCGGCTCAACTCAGCTCGGATTTGGAGCACTACGGAGCAAGTGAGGGAGAGGGAGACAGGGGGAGCGAGCGAGACAGGCGTGGGGAAAGAAAGAGAGACAGCGCTATTGTTCCAAATCGAGGAGTGGGGGTCTGCACTCTGGTCAACCAAGCGAAGTCGTCTTTTGCACCGTGCACAGTGCATGCACCAGGCGCATGCACCCTGAGAGGCCCTGCTGTAAGGTAACAACAGACTATGTTCTAAAGACAAAAAGTTGCTCTTAGTAGAGGAGCACAGCACATAGCAATTTTTCCGGTTCTCTGTAACAGGTTTGATTAACAATATGTTTTATCTTGTTCAGAAGGAGAGCTCACGCTTCGGATAGAGACGTAACGGTGCAGAGAGTAGAGGGGTCATCTAGTGCAGGAGGGCATCTGTCCGTAAAACTATCAGGAGGAGGAGGAAAATGGCTCCCTCTGTAACTGTGAGGAGCTGAGTTCCTTAACTGTAAAGAGGAGGAGGAGGGATTGAGCTGACCTCCGTCCACGTGGTTATGACTTGTCAAGATCTCTCTCTTAGTCCAACCCTTCGTAAGGGTGTAGTGGCATCACGCGACAATCCTTTTGGTGATCTTCCTCCAGGAGTCTCTGCTTTGGGCATGGTGACTTGCTTGCTGTAAGCTCATCCTGGTTAAGTTCTTGATCTGGTCCATCCATCGTAACGGCGCACGTTCTCTAGGTCTTCGGCCTTCGACTTTTCCCTCTATCAAGTGCCAACGGCCTCCCCGGAGGGCGGACGAGCAGGTAGAGGTCCAGGGCACCCTCTTGTCCTTGCGGTGGGAAACTGCCTCTAAAGGCGGAAGAGCCACTGGATGGCCAACGGCATAGGATCAGGAAGGCAAGGGGAAACCACCTGATTATCATCCCATGAGGGCATCATGCTTGTCAAGATGCCAGCTGTCAAAAGCATGTGGATATTAAATTGAGCGCTCCACGTAGTTAAGTTGGCAGATAGCCGCCATCTTGCGCAATCACACCTAGGCCGTCTCCTTAAATCGTATGTCTCTTCTAGACCAACTTTGTCCATAAGAGCCTATGTATAGCCCCTATCTTGCACAGTAGCCTCTGATCTAGCTTTTTCCATAAGAGCCCGTGTATAGCTGCCATCTTGTGCAATTGACATCGGGAAGGGCAGCCTGCTGAGGAGGAGGAAGGAGTTTAGTCCCCTCCAAGATAGCAACTGTCCACGTCGGGAATGGCATCTGCCTGTAAAACTGAGGTTAGGCCCCTCCAAGATATCATACGTCAGGGACTCTCGGTACTTCGTCAACAAGCTGTCAACCATAACCCTTCAACCTAATCCACTTCTGGTGAGTTTCGATGTGGATTCCTTGTTCACCAAAGTGCCGATTGACTCGGGCATGTCTCTTATTGAACACCTGTTCCTTGAGGATATTACTAAGCTAGTTTACCACTGCATGAATTCCAGCTATTTCTTGTGGGTGGGAATTTTTACGAACAGACGGACGGAGTGGCTATGGGAAATCCACGTTCGCCCGTAGTTGATAATTTCTTTATGGAGCATTTTGAGGAGGAGGCTATTGCTTCGGCGCCCGTCAAACCTATGGTATGGTGGAGGTATGTTGATGATGCATTTGCGGTTACAGCGATTGCAGCAATTTGCAGATTCATAGAGCTCTGCATCGCAGAGAAACGGCCAAGCAACGCTCACAGAAGGAAGAAGTGAAGGGAACTTCCTACTTGCCTTACATTCACATCACCACAGATCGAATTGCAAAGGTCCGCAAACACAATATAAAAACTTTGTTTGGCACCGCCACTAAAATTGCTCACAGTCTGAGTAAAACCAAGGACAAATTGTCCCCACTTACATCCTGGGGTATACGAAATTCCCTGTATTTGCGGTAAAGTATACATCGCCCAAACATGCCGGTCCATTGGTACTCGTATCAAGGAACATGCACGTAATATTCGTCTCAATAGCTGAGCACGCTCTATGTCATGTTCCACACTAGACATTACAGGACCCAGGGCCACAGACTCTGCGAGAATGCGTTGTGATTGGCCAGGTCGTATTATCGCAGTGTTATACCGAGCTTAGCCTACAAGGAATACAAAGCCTGCTCACTCACAGTGCTCTCTTCAGAAACAGTGTCCGCATGGCAGTGCGCGTCTTGACCGTTGCAGCACTAGTATACCACCTCACATCAGGCATTCAGTAGCATTGGTAACGGCAGTTAAAACCAGCACAAATTTACCTCTACACTATAGTTCCTGTATATTATATTCGTTACTGTGCAGAATGGAGTAGAAAATAATAAATGTTCACCTTTTACCCCTAGGAGTTCAATTCAGCTGTGTTCATTTCAGATAACACATAAAACTGTCGAAATTTATGTCTGGCATTTAAAAGGATATAAGGTCTGCACTAGATATTTTTACTACCGCACCGTAGATTTTCAGTGAAAAGGAACGACTTTAACTATTTTCCTTGATATTTTCTTCTCATAAATTGTTTTTCTTCTCGAGAAGTATTCTCGGCGATTCTCATCTGGCATGCCATTAGCGTAGTTAGTGACAGAGGAGTGCAGAAACTTCTGCAATATTATTCTGCTTTGTTCCTCAGGATGATCACTTTTCCCAAACTGTAGAATAGGATTTTTAGCAACACGTGGCACATTTCGGTTAATGTTTGTGCTATTTTTGGACTGCGCAGCGTTACCGATAACATTTCGTCCCTTACTTACCCCAGTTTCATCAGCAGTGAAACAGAACTTGGCTTTGGATACCTGAGACGTGAGACCACCTCTGTCTTTAATTTTTATTAATGACGTTAGTGGGGATGGACTCTGGATACTACTAATTTTATCAACGCACTCTTGACATGGCATGTGGTCTTCGACAACTCTTACCAAATACCCTCCAATGTATGCCATTGCAGCACTCGACGGAGCGGTCACTAGGGTTCCATAACTTATCGTTGGTACCACTTACACAACAGAATAAGGAAATTATTATCATCAGAACAGGAGCAATAATATTAAGTAACCTAATTTTTTCCGACACATGGTCTGCGTATTTACTGTACCATACTTGTCTGCTTATTGCTTTAATTCATAATTCCCTAATTGGTTCTTGGCAAGGGAATTCATGGAAACTAGTTCTAGGAACTTTATTTCTAGAGCCTTGTTTACAACACGGTACGCAACAGTACACCATTGTAATATGATTGACGTATTTTAACAATACCTTTTTCCCATTTGGTCAGTGTGTGAATTAAGCCGAAAGTGTCAGGTTCCAATTCATCCTCAATTTACAAGAGTTTACCCGTTTCACATCGGATGGTAAAATTATATTCTGCGACGTTTGCAGCAAGAGGTGAGTGAAACTTGTTTTATATTTCCCCATAACGATTTATTATCAATTTAGCAAAATCAGCACGTTTTAAATAATGCATATTAAGATACGTAGTTCGAAAAACTGCAGCTTTCTAAAAATATTGTGGAGCCCATTTGAGAGTCTGTTTTAGGCAGCTAAAATAACATTTTAGCACCTAAACATCTGAGGTCTAGTAATCACTATATCAACAAACACAAACACCAGTCCCCGAGCCAGAAGAATTAATTAGACGTGGTTATAATCACCCATCCGTCAATCGAATCCGGGACCTTCTAAACCGAAGGCCTCAACGCTGACTATTCAGCCAAGGATTCGGACAAAACAAAATCATTACTGAGTTTCATTATTTCTATCAATATTAGCATTCAACTTTCGTAATAAACGTCACCAGTAAGCATACAACGTGTAGAAATACCGCCAACCGAGGTGTTCATGTGAGGTTGAATTGCAGCGCCTCTAGCGGCAAATATAGCATCCACAGTGCGGACAGCTATGAGTGGCTATTGGGCAGGCTTTGTATTCCTTTTAGGCTAAGTACCGAGACGCTTGTGGTTCATCTATATGGTTTCGCTTTCGGCTCTCCGTCACGTGGTAATCGAATGAACGAATCAAATGAACAACTCAAATGAACGAATCATTTTAGTGAATCGGTTCTTGTAATAAAATACCGGTACCGATATGCTAAATACTGGCATATTATTAGTAATTATTTTTTTCTAGTTTGCCCCTCATATCCCCAAAGAAAACACTCAGATGAGAAGTTGTATCAATTCTCAGCTGCAACTGGCAGTGACTCAGATTTTTAGCTACTGGAGATAGCTTCAAATCATTAGAATTCTTGACACGTATATCAGCCTCAACTATTTCCTTGTTCATTCCAAAAGTTGTTGATTTTCTTTTTAACTAGATCCGTAGTTATGTTTAACTTCATAGGCCTTATTTCTCGCATTGATGTCCCGATATTGAGAACACTTAACATTCCACAGGCACTCCGCTCTGTAGTATAAATTAATGAACTCCTCCAGATGTTCACGAGACATCCTGCAGTATTGAGTCTCCGCCATTTTTAAAACAGTCTAACTCGGATGCAAGTCGGAAGCCTCTCTACTTTGATTGCTATTCGTATACGAGCTACGAGTATGTACGAGTCATCGTTTACATTTACGATTTCTTATCCGAGTCAGTCCGACTGTCCGAGTAGCCTACTCGTATAAGAGTTACTCGTAATTGTAAAGCCGGCTTAAAGGAATCAGATTCCCCATCTCTACCTGTCACCCTAACTTCAAAAACTTTTCGTTCCATATGGGAATTTGCGTGACATTTCCACAGCTCCATCATATTTACAGGTGATTGATGATTTTGTCCTCTTCATATTTCTCTTATCTACCTTCGGTCATTATGTTCCGGCTTCCATTTTGAACTAAGTGCAAGATTTTTTCGTGTGTGAACTGTGAATACCTAGACTGATTTCAGGGGCATCAGTTTTAAATCCCACCATTAATATACGAAAACTTCACTTATCTTATGCTTTCTAGTCTCTATCTTGCGTGTGATTCATTTTATTATCCGCATAGTGGCTGGACAACAGTAAAAGAGTCCAAAAGTATCAAGAAAGAAGAAGAAGTAGGATAATAATAATAATAATAATAATAATAATAATAATAATAATAATAATAATAATAATAATAATAATAATAATAATAATAATAATAATAAGAAGAAGAAGAAGAAGAAGAAGAAGAAGCAGCAGCACAAGAAGAAGAACAAGAAGAAGTCCGGTATAAGGAGCGCAGCGAGGGATCTCTCTTTGCGAGGGATCCAGTCGGCCGTGGAAGAAGATTTATAACTGGTCGAAGCGCTAAAAGCGAAGTGCGAAAAGTCCAATAAATTACGAAGAAGTTGTATTGAGTGGTTGAATGTCGACTGTGTGTAAATATCTCCTGGTCGACACTCCGCAACAGAGTTAATTGTGCTGTGGACATTTTATTCGTCCATGCCCCTAAGTGGCATAAATACTGAGTTTGGAGTTTGTTTTCGTGTTTAACCTGCCACCTTTACAGTTTTATCAGTGTAAGTAACGTGTTGTTTAAGGCTCAAAATGCATAGGTCTTGTCCTGATTTTGTGTTAAATAATGTATCTTTCATTGATTGTTTAGAAGTTCATTTTTGATAATGTAGTATTTTAACAATTGCAGGAATTAAGAATCTACAATAATTATTGTAGACACTATCTCTGACGATTTCTATTATAAATTTAGGTTGGCAACTAGTTTTTGATCCTTGCTATTTGTTCGGGGTGTCGACCTAGAAAGATCATTTGCCCCTACGTGCACCGTATGTGAGGAACCTGCGTGCATTTTGTAAATGTCGGAAGTATAAAGCGTTGAATGTGAGGAACGACACGTTAGGGACGACACAAACACCCAGTATCTGGCCAGGAATATTAATCATTTACAATTTAAAAAACCTGACCCGGCCGGGAATCGAACCCGGGGCCACCGGGTGACAGGCGGACACGTTGCTCCCTACACCGCGGGGCCGGACAAACTGCAGTTACAATGCAAATTGAAAAATAAATTCAAAACCTTACACTAAGAAAACATAAAAATGGCTACAAGATAATGTACGATACCTAGTCATTCTCATTTATAAGAAATACATACCAATAATAACATTTAGACAAATAAGACAAGAACTGTCTACAACTTACCAAATGGTGAAAAATGGACACATGTGAGTAACAATCAGAGACTGCTGTGTTTACTGGTTTAGCCTTGAACTTGCAGCTAACTTTGCCCTCTTCAAAAATTCATTGCCAGACCATTTGGATGGAGACAAGCAAAAGAGATCTGGGGGCATAAGCCCCCAGGTTTGAAGCTGCAAAGCAGCGTTCTCTCTCTAGCTTCCTGTGGAAACACCATTAGTTCGCAGACACGAAAAAGAGTGGTCATGTGCATAGAAGGAACTTGAGGGCGATGCCCAACAATCGCTCTGCCATGCACACGCAAAATATAAAAAATTAATGGTATCATTTTAAGCACGGCAGCTACTCAATGGCAAAGTATGGCATACCTACACGAGGCTGACGTATTTGAGCAATTTCTAATACCACCGGACTGAGCCAGGATCGAACTTTATTTTTTTATTTGCTTTATGTCACACTGACACAGATAGGTCTTATGGCGATGATGGGACAGGAAAGGCCTAGGAATGGGAAGGAAGCGGCCGTGGCCTTAATTAACGTACAGCCCCAGCATTTGCCTGATGTGAAAATGAGAAACCACGGAAAACCATCTTTAGGGCTGCCAACAGTGGGATTCAAACCCACTATCTCCCGGATGCGAGCTCACAGCTGCACACTCCTAACCGCACGGCCAACTCACCCAGTCAGGATCGAACCTGCCAAGTTGGGGTCAGAAGGCCAGCACCTCAACCATTTAAGCCAGCGAAGTCCCCTAGCTAGAACTGCCGTTTGGTTCTTGTTCAAGGATTTCTTGGAAAGACTGACGACTGTTTTTATTGAAGCCAAGAGATATGAGTGAAATTTCGAGCCACTCAGTGGTTCCAGCATACAATATAGAAAAAAGGGAAGTCTGACTAAGAAGAAAACTGCACCTAAACCACCTGCTCTACAGCTTAACAACCAAACATCAAATGATCTTGAGTCAAGGTTTGATGCCTCATCTGTCAAGCCGGATCACTCCCAGGCATCCGATACCAACATCCAGTTCACTGCTCCACTAACCAATTATGGGGAAGATGAAGACGAAAAGACAGATAAGGAGTATGAAGTTGGGTCGGAGGCAGTTAAACGCAATCATTCAAGTATACCATTTATGAGAGAATCTGAACAAACTCAAGATAACAAACTCCAAGCAGCAGCCAGGGTTGCTTGGTTTTAATGTCAATCTCAGAATGTGACCTACAAAGTAGTCTACTTTTAACGATGGGCAGAAGAACCTAAGCTGAGACTGAATGAGGATAAGACCGTCTCGATGACTTTTAGGAGACGAGGCAAGAAGGGAACATTCTACTATGGGGACCGGCAGTTAAAGTAAGTATCAAGTTTCTGGCACTTGGGAATAAACTTCCAATCAGCTGGAAAATGTTCCCTTCATGTCAAAGAAAGACTAAATGCTGCCATTAAAGCAATGGGTGACATCAAACTTCTCAGCAGCTTGTCGCTGACAACGGCCAGAGTTATTTCATCTCAAAATCAGTCCAGTTGCGACCTATGGGATAGAAAACATATGGGTGCAACTTACCAAGGCACAATTGCAAAGTTTAGAGAATGTAAAATCAGCATTTCTTAAGAGATCACTTTGTCTATCCAAGTACACTCCTTCGCGCCTCGCTTACGTGCTGACAAGAGAACTGTTCTATGTAGAAGAGCTGCATCTGAAGTTCCTGCTCCCCACCACCACGGCGTATAAGGCACTACTGCAGGAACTTCATCAAAAGAGGAACAACATATCGGATGATTTTTACCTCAGTGACGCAGTGATTAACTTAGAGTGGATGCAAGAAGGTTATGAATTAAGACATATATTAACAAGGCTCAGCGTGCATGAATTTCGCCATAAACTGTGTGAATCCAAGCAATTCCAAGACCCCTGCCATGACTGTAAGTGCAAAAGATGTGGTGAACTCTGCGAGAGATACCATGTACTAAAGTCCAAATTGAGAAGAGAATCTCTGAAAAACTTTTGTGAGTCAGTGTAATACTTTGTATACTTGTATTCATGCACATTGTGCGCAATTAAATATTTATTGTAATAGCTTCCCAGGTTCGTGCTTAGTTTCTGTACTGTTCTAAGGTAATCAAACAAACTACCAGAAAGGAATCAGAACCCCTATCTCCATCACATATATATACAATATCAATCTATCTTTCAACTTGCTTACGCCAAACGATTTCACCTTTGCAATAAAGGATCAGTTATTAATCCAGCCCGGGGGCCACTACATTTTTTATTAAAAAACCTGTAGATATGTATTCCTTATGCTTTTGCTGGCGACATGTGGTGTTTACAGTGCACTATGTCTTCTGGTATGGGCTATATCAAAGTTGTTACTTCCATTGATCTGTCTCAGTCTCATCCTTGCCTTTGACGATATGAAAGTGACTGAGGTATGAGTGATGCTAGTAATACCGTTGCTTATGCAGCCAGTCCCTGTTATGAATGGTGTGAAAACGTTGCTCATAGGGTCGGTTGGTGCATGCATTTCAGTGGGCTTGGCAGACTGATATGTAATAGCAACGGCCGGCTCGGTGAGGTAAGCAACGGGAAACTACCTCGCTCCTCATTTCCCTAGTATGCCTCTTCAGTGACGCCTAGGCTATTTATGACAGCTATTGGCGGATCTGTTGAGAATCAAACCAGCCTTCGGACTGAATACCCAACATACACATATGCATATATTCCTTTTACCTTGTCCTTTTTTTTTCACCGAGACTGTGGTGCACGCGATGAAATCCAAGAATTAAAAATATCTTTCTATTTTTGATTTCTAAAAGTTGGCAGGTATGGGAATGGCTAACACATAAAGCCAACTATAAAAATTGTTTCAGCTCGCAACTGATAAATTGAGAATTTGCAATTTCATTAGTTTGACAGGGGGAGAGCTGTAGAACATCTGTATAAATATGCCCACCCATGGTTTGAGTACTCATTGGTGGAAAAAAATTATTGCCATCAGAATGTTAGTTGGCAGGGAAGGAGAGGTGGCGGTATACAATTCCTAATCAACTACATATGTGCCAGAAGCCTGGTTTCATTTCCAAACTTCTCTGCAGTGTTCGTATGAAGGGCTGTCGGATGGAGACGTTAAGCTTTGAGCGGACCCCTTGTTCTTATTCAACAGGAGGAGGCTACACCCAGATGCGCAGGTGTTGACAAGTAGTCAAACGTGTCCTGACACTGATTAGAAATTTATTTAGTACAGAAACAAAATATAGACAATAATTTAAATGAGAACTTGTTTGAAGAAATACTGTTGTTTTTATATAAAAAGAAGAAAAAGAAAAGTTAGAGATAACATCAACTCCAGCCTGTCAAGGTTAGTCGCTTGAGGAGAGCTCCGGTACATGATGGTATTTCAGCAATAGGTTTCAAATGTATCGTTCTAATAGGATCTTCTTCTTATTGTAGAATAAGAACAACATTTACCAGGCACTAATTTTAAGGGCACGACGGGATTGTTTGATCCGCTCTGTTTACATTTGGATAAGCACCATCGTAGGACACATCTGTTCAGGTACAGTTTAAGGGGCGACTTATTCTAAATAGGTCTTTTGATGTAGTAAGCCCCCAACTTAGTGAAGGATAAGAACGTTTCAGATGAATTTTCAACAGCAAGCAAGATCAAGATGTTAATTGCTTTATTTTCGGTTAATCCAAGAGATCAACAATTTTTAATGCAAATTTTCAAGTGCTTCCTCAACAATAAGAACAAACATAACTCTTAGGCCCGATTGTATAAACATCACTGACTGGAGATCAGTTTTGATCTATGATCAGACCGGTGTCGTGTTGTATAACACAGACCTAAGATCAACTAGTCGAAGTTCAATTCTGATCCCAGTTCATTTTTGAGCGCTTGGCAACAGCGCAGAAACAGCTGAATATCGCTGGTCGACGCGCGCATTGTGACACTGTTTTCCTTCGTATTCACGTGTGCATGGTGGAAAGAAGAAAGTTGTCTGAAATTAAGCAGAAAAAGGACCGTTCGCCTAATTTTTCCAAGGAGGACAAGGCTTTCCTAGTAGAAATTGTATTGGATAAATATAAAGACATTATAGAGTCGAAAATGACGGATACGATAACATCCGCGCAAAAACAGGATGCATGGAAAAATGTTGCTACAGATTTCAATTCTCGTAACATACATCGGCCTAATCGGTCTTGGCAAACATTAAAATTGTGTTACGAGAATATAAAAAAGAGAACGAAGAAAGCATTTGCCCATGATAAGGTAAGTTATAAAATATATTATGGAAATGTTATTTTGTTATCAAAAACAACCCAACTATTAACCTAATGCATTTTTTTAAGATTCAACTGAACAAGACAGGAGGTGGTTATTTTAAAAAACCAACCGTGGATGAGACGGGACAAAAATTGATTGCTGCCCTGCAGGCGCAATTTTTTCCCCTTGCCAATCCATATGATGACGATGCCAGTTTTCATCCTGAGGTTATGTCAGGTGAGCTGCATTTTACTGTGTAAGATGCTATCTTATAGAGACCTAAATATTTGTATCGCCTGCCTTTTAAACCGAAATAATTTTGCTGTTACTTTTCAAAGAAAGTTCCTGTTGATGAGGTGTGTCTATATAGTCCTTTGCTGTTTTGTTTCAGAGTTCCACGGCAGTAATGAGTTTATTTCCGTCACTACCTCAGATGAGTCGCAAGCTATTGCAGCGCAGGAGATGGAACATATCATACTGCTGGAAGATATACCAGCCCATACTGAGGTTGTAGAAAGTACCTGTATTGAAGAAGTAAGTGAAGAAAACTTACATTAGTCCCTTTAACATATGTTAAATTTGTTGGCAAGCAATAGGCCTACACATCTTTGTTTCTTCTATTTCAGGTTTCTGATCCCAAATCAATAGGCCTACAAGATGATCTTCACACTGCTCTTGCTTCCACCTCAAAAACAGCTACTGAAGTCACAAAGTCAAGGTCGCCAAAGAGAAAGGAGACTGGGGACAGTGTACTTGACATGAAGAAAGTATTTTATGAAAGAAGATTGGAATGTTTAGAAAGTGAGCATAGGATGAAAATGGAATGTATACAAGCTGAATATAGGGTGAAAATGGAGACCTTAAACCTTGATAAAGAATTGAAACAATTACAAATTTTAGAGATAAAAATAAAATTAGGCCTGAACAAGGAAGACTGAGTTTAAATAGTACACTGACATTAATAGGGCAAGTACTGTAAAATAAATATTTTTAAAGCTTTTTTATTTAAATTTAGTTTTTTGTTATTGTAGATAAAGTATTGCAATTATTAGGTTAGTCATACAACTGTTTTATGTACTTTTCACAATAGCTCAACTTTATACTTTCATAAATATTACATTATTAATAATTGCTATCCTCATAGCATTGTTCTCTCTTTCATGAACGTTGTTTGCAGCATGTACTGGACTTTCTTCATATGCTTTTCTTGCAGCGAACAAAAGTGAAGGAAAAATGGTTATCCGACTTCTCCCACAATGTGAATGAGGGGTTGGGCTTAAGAGAGACATTAATTTCATTAGGTAGGAGCAAACAAAAATAAATATCCTTGTAATACACATCAGTGGAAGGATAATGAAAGAAAGAGCAGTTAGCAGTATATGAGACAAAACAATCCTGTCTGAGAAAGTAAGTTACATTCCGTAAATAACTAACTTGATTTTATTTTTAACCACTGTGTAAATGACTGAATACGTAGTAGTATACACATGAGTACTATATTTTAATAATTATTGACCTCATCGCATGTAAGTGCATATTTTATATATGAGAAGCACTGATTCTCCTATAAACATTACTTTTTGTGGCACAGTTGAAGTCCTTCTCAGCTCAGTATCAAACTGTACTGGAACAATAAGGAATGGTTTGTTAACATGTCCATATGTAGAAACAGAGTTTTATGTCACTAGTTTTAACAGGTGCTGTCATCAATGTACAAAACCTGAACTGTTGTACAGAATATATTAGAGGTAATATGTAAATAACCCTCCATCCTGTATCTTCCATGTTTCTAACTAAAAGTAAAAATTAGTATTGCCCTCATAGCATGAGAATGTGGTTGACACACCTTAAATCTTGCACCCTCGACAAGTACAAAGTACTATGTCTATGATCTGCTGGACAACCTGTTTTATGTATTAAGAAATACTAATATAACGTAGATATTATATGCTAATTACATAACATTAATACATTTTTGAGTCATTTGCACTCCAAATTAAAATGTAAATACTGTAAACCTGTTTATTTAAATGATAAATCATCATTATTGTCAGCATAATTACATTTGGATTAGTGTGGAATCACATGCGAACACACTATTCCACATGACATCACAAACCTGCACGTTACTCCACAGCAATTGAGTGGTACGCTCCGGAGTTAAATGGTTATGAACGAGCAGTAGAACATGAAGTTCAAAATACCTCGCACCGACACAGATAGGCTTATGGCGACGATGGGATAGGAAAGGGCTAGGAATGGGAAGGAAGCGTCCATGGCCTTAATTAAGGTACAGTCCCAGCATTTTTCTGGTGTGAAAATGGGAAACCACGGAAAACCATCTTCAGGGCTGCCGACAGTGGTGTTTGAACCCACTATCTCCCAAATACTGGATACTGGCCACACTTAAGCGACTGCAGCTATCATGTTTTGAAATGTAATATGCTTATAAAATTTGTTTAATTGCACTAATCTACAGTATTACAAAATATTTCAATGTGAAAATATTATGCAAGAGTGCAATGCGAACATACCAACAAGTTTGTCTTTTCATAGCATTCATTATTATTTATAATTCATTACCTTAGTCCTGTCATTCGCTACTGCCACTTCTCGTTGGATGTGAGGAGAGAAATTAGGTGTCATTCTCAGTCCTGTATTGCTCAAAGGGCCTGTCTTACTGTCAGTACCCAATCCTTGTTATACTAAGGAATGACAATACATTTCTAACATGACTTGTGTGCAAAACCCCTTTGTGCTGGTGCTGTCATAGCTAGATGAGTGGTGTATAGTAATTTTCTATGTATCATATAGATGCTGTATGTTATGATGACAATGTTCACCGATGAAGAATATTTTTTGAACTGTAAAAAAAAAAAAAAAAGTGAAAAGAAGATTTAGGTACTATAAGATAGCTATAACAACTAAAACTCTAGCAAGCTTCCATAAGATGTAGGGAGTGTAGTATTTTTATTACCAGATACTGTTACAATGTTTAATGAAGCAAACACATAATCTGTAAGTATTTGAAGTTAAATTATTTAGGGAGGAAAACATTGCTGACATGCTATACTCGATTGGGGTGGGGAATAGTCAAAAGACTGATCTACAAAAAAACAATTTATGTTGTAGTCCTTCATTCAAAATCTCTGTCCCACAAGTTATTTCCTAATGAATGTGCTGATTCAAACAATCCTTCCTCCACGACTCAGATTCTAAATGTTACAGTCAGTGAAAAAAACAGTGTTTGCTTCATCAAACGAAAGCTCTGTTTGTTTCTTGCTGACATAAAAAACATGGATGTAATGTGTGTTCTGTGTGCAATAGTCTAACTGTTCATGTTGTGCGCTCTAGATGATTGGTTTACGTGAATGTAATGATAACTTTATATTTTGATGTTGAGTTGTTTTGTAACAAAGTGTAATGTACCCACATATTAAGTATAAATATATCTGCAGCAATTATTTCATACTTCTTTTGACCTTGTACCTGCCTGGTGAATCAAATTATATTTTGTAATGAACTGCTAGAATGAACAAGCAACAAATCAAAATATGTACAGGAGGTCAGAAACAACGTGAAACGCTAACTTCACTCTTATGTCGATATCTCGTGCCATTGTCATTTTATCTGCCGCTCAAGTTAGCCAATCAGATCGCTAAGCAGACAAATTCAAATGGGCTATACGAGGCGGTGTTGCTAAATCTAGACGTGGCTTGGTTGGACTTGAGACCCATGCTGAAAAATGAGCATCAAACCTTATCATACCGTGGGTTTTAGCCAATGCCACCGTAGTACCGTAGCGTGCTTACTATGGGCCGAGTGGTGGCGATTATTGTTTTAAAGAGGAGGTACAACTAGGCAACCATCCTCTATATAACACTAACCAGAGAGAGAAAAAATGGGAGGGATGCGGCACTTCAAAAAAAATGAAGATGTCAGCCAAAGAAAAAAAGCGCTATGAAGGGCGTGAAATGAAAGGCTCCCTAGGATTCGCAACCCTAATACCATTGGGGTTGGAAAAGAACAAGGGTTGACCAAGGGAGGTCGCATAGAATAGATGAACGTGAGGAGCCTGACAAAAGTGGAAGCAATGCCAGGACGCTGCTAAGGGTCCCGTGTCGTCCACCCACGTTCCCTAAGTTTAGAGCCCCTGGGGCCCCTTTTTAGTCGCCTCTTGTGACAGGCAGAGGATACCGCGGGTGTTATTCTATCGCCCCCACTCACAGGGGAGAGCCGAGTCTATCAGCAGGGAGGTCTTTGTTCAAGTCCCTCCCCTGGAAAAATGTAATTTCTTCTATTGGTTCTCGCAAGCTGCTCATAAGCCACGTCCAGATTTAGCATCACTGGCTCGCAAAGCCCATCTGAAGCCCACTTGAACATTTAACGAAAACCACTCATGACGATTCCTACAAACTTCTGCGTTATCACCCCCAGGAGATATCATAGGTATGCGGCTAGAAATTAAAAAATGGATATTTTAATGAAAAGGAGAAAGTTAGGCCTGGACAGTAAGGAAAACTGGGCTTAATTGCGTAGTACAGTGGTGTTATTAGACGCATATAGTTATAAAGTACATTATGTTTTTGGCTATTTTTGTTGCAGATAAATTGTTCGTATAATTTAGTTTGAACCACTTTTCGTAATAGCCAACTGTAAATTTTTTGTAAATATTGTTACCTAAATACATTATTAATAATTGCTGCCCTAATAGCAGTGTTTTCTCTTCCATGAACGTCATTTGCAACAGGTACTGGAATTTCTTCGAATGCTCTTCTTGCAGCGAACACAGCCTCATCTCTCTCAGGGACCTCATCTACTGCATTTACAGCGATATTGTGCAAGACGAATGCTGCAACTATGATTACTGGAACACGAGCTAACTTCACTCTTAGCCCCATACTGAGACAAGGGAACCGTCTTTTCACAACCCCAAATGTTCTTTCTATTGCTGACCTGGTTGCTTTATGGGCTCGATTATAAGCTCGCTCTGCAGCTGTTTGGGCATGAAGTACTGGAGTCAGCAGGTAACGACAACACTGATAGCCATTGTCTCCCAGGAGTATGCCTTCTTGAAAGTCGCCTGTTTCGAACTGAGCATGCACTCGTGAATTAATGAAAATATTGCTATCGTGAGCAGATCCTGGCCATCTTGCTACGATATTTAGGGACCTGAGCCTAGCATCACAAATAACTTGAACATTTAACGAAAACCACCCATGACGATTCCTATAAACTTCTGCGTTATCGCCCCCAGGAGATATTATAGGTATGTGGGTACAATCTATAGCGTCTTTAACACCAGGGAAGTGTTTTGCATCAAAAAAATCACGCATGGTTTTCCTCATGTCAATTTGTTCGGAAGGCATTTTGATGAACTCTTGTTTCAGTGCAGCTATAAGATTAGATACGCGATGAATGGCTCTGCAGACTGTCGCTGCATCTACATGCAGTAAATCACCAACGACTAACTGAAAACTTCCCGTGGCAAAGAATCTCAAAGTTAGTAACAACATGTGCATTGGAGACAAAGGTTTGTTTCTCTTGGTAGGTTTAACTAGATTATCATGCAACCTGAGTTCTAGCTGTTCCACGGTATCTTTCCCCAAGCGATACCTCAGTTTAAATTTCTTGTCACTTTATTCTTCCATTGGATTTCCTCTTTCACAGAAGACACGGGGAGCCCGACGAAATTCATCATTTTCATCATCGGAAGATATATCTGAGAAATCAGAGTAATCAGACATCTGTAAAGTACGAACGAGATAAGATAATAACGTAACCAATTTATCGAGGTTATGTTACAAAATTATTACATTACACTGCAATAATAAAAGAAGCTTAATATTGGCTATATACGGACAACTATATCTAGCAATGTATGAGGTTAGACTTCAGTGGTTTTTTTTAATATTTATCGTAAAAACACAGGTAATATTTTATTAACAATCAGCTGTTCTTGTATCGAGATTATGTTACAGAATTATTACATTACACTGCAATAATAAAAGAAGCGTAATATTGCCTATATACGGACAACTATAGCTAGCAATGTATGAGGTTAGACTTCATTGTATTTTTTTTACCATTTATCATAAAAAAACACAGGTAATATTTTATTAACGATCAGCTGTTCTTGTATATCAAGCAGAAAAAAACTCCATGAACTTCGATCAAAGAATTTGATCGGAGAAATTTCTCCAGTCAAAGTTGATCGTAGTTCAGTGCAATTTGATCTCAGAATAACGTTTATACAATACAAATGTACGAGTTTTGCCTGAACTGGGATCAGTTTCGTCTCTGATCTAGGATCAAAAGGTTTATACAATCGGCCCTTAATGTTATTTAGATAAGCATTATTAAGGACACTTTTTAGTGTGTACGTGTGTGTTAAAATTTTTTTTTTTTTTTACGATTTTAACTATTTGTGTTTTTAGTGTAAGGTTTCTTTTATGATGTTAAGTTCACCGATAAGTCTGGCTCATCTCTCGAAACATGTATGAATTTTTTTTTTGCTATTCGCTTTACGTCGCACCGACACAGATAGGTCTTATGGCGACAATGGGACAGGAAAGGCCTAGGAGTACGAAGGAAGTGGCCATGGCCTTAATTAGGGTACATCCCCAGCATTTGCCTGGTGTGAAAATGGGAAACCATGGAAAACCATCTT
Organism: Anabrus simplex; assembly: GCF_040414725.1. NCBI lineage: Eukaryota > Metazoa > Arthropoda > Insecta > Orthoptera > Tettigoniidae > Anabrus > Anabrus simplex. Next base: position 105,688,675 of record NC_090279.1, on the reverse strand, counting down.
CAGGGCTGCCAACAGTGAGGTTCGAACCCACTATCTCCCGGATGCAAGCTCACAGCTGCGTGGCCTTGGCCGCATGACCAACTCGCTCGGTGTGTACGAATTTTAATTGTGTGAAGTAACGTATTTTATAATAAATAATAATACTATAGTGTTATAATAATAAATATGTATTGTAAAGAAAGGAATAGAATTAAGTAATTGAATAGATATATAAGAGTCTCTGTGGCTCAGGCGGCAGCGTGCTCGCCTCTTATCGTTGGGTTCTGTGCTTCAAATCCCAGTCACTTCATGTGAGATTTGTGCTGGACAAAGCAGAGTCATTACAGGTTTTACTCTGGGTACTCTGGTTTTCCCTGTCATATCTCATTCCAGCAACACTCTCCAGTATTATTTCATTTCATTTGTCATGCCTTAATCATTGCCCCAGAGGAGTGCGACAGGCTTCGGCAGCCGGCATGGGGTAAAGCTTCCGTACCCGGTGAGCGAAAGTCAGGTTAGAGTTCCAACATGGCGCGGCTCAGGCGATGTCACGTAACACTCGGCAGGTTTGCCAACTTATGCTTTCTTATTAAAAAGACCATTGGGCTGGATGGGTTAGGGTAGGTTGGTGACAAAACAATTGGTCTGGATATGTTAGGGTAGGTTAGTGACTAGAGCATTAGCCTGGGGGGCAAGCAAAGGGGGTCTGGGGGCTTAAGCCCCCAGGTTAAAAGCCGCTTTGGGTAGGTTAGTGACAAAACAATTGGTTAGGGTAGGTTGGTGACAAAACAATTGGTCTGGATATGTTAGGGTAGGTTAGTGACAAAACCTTTGGTGTGGTATGTTTGAAATTCGTGGTTCTCCTACATTTAGTAAATATGGTAGCCCTGTACTTGCACACGATGCGAGCTCTGTTGGTGACATTAGGAAGCTTGTCCGGCAAATAGGAACACATCGCGAACATTGGCCGGCCAATAGGAACACAGCACATGGTCGCAATCAGCTAATTTACACAGTCTCGGTTTTAATTCTTCTACATAAGTAAGAATACTTCTTGGGGTGGGATAGTGGGTTTCTGGCAAGTATAAAGGAAGGATCTCTCCTTTCTGCTACTTAAGGTATCGTTTCTCATAATTTTTATATGATTTTTATCATCCCTAAGTCTGCACATCATTTAATTTGTCATGCATTAATCATTGCCCCAGAGGAGTCCGACAGGCTTTGGCAGTTGGCACGGTTCCTATCATCGCCGCTAGATGGGGGCTTCATTCATTCCATTCCTGACCCGGTTGAATGACTGGAAACAGGCTGTGGATTTTCATTTTCAATAGATATACACTTACCAGGTATTGTAATAGGAGTTGAATCATAGCTGAGAAATAATATAATGGATGCAGAAATATTCTCACGGAACTGGAGTGTGTTACAAACCATTATTCTCGTCATTGTTCCACATTGAAAACAGCTTTATCACTAACAAGGGGGCATTCCCTACTCGTCACCACCGATTTCGCTCAAATTTATAGAACCTGCAGGGCTTGGCTAGAAATGAAAGTACCCAAAGTGGGAACTCCAGATGGCCAAGCGTATAGAAAATAAAAATAAAAATGTTGACACGGCTCTCGCACCGTATAAGCCACTTACGTTAGTGCAAGCGCCGAGCAGTTGTTGACGTAGCGGTAAGAGCTCGGGCTGGTAATTCGATGGTCGTGGGCTCAACTCCCCGTGTGGAGACTTTTTTTTTTTTTTCACTCAACATTTACATTATTCTTTTTCCAGTTAAGCAAAGAGGTGAATAATTCATTTTATTTATTTCTTTATTTATTTATATGCAAAAGGCATAGATAGGGTAAAAAATTGGGATTTAATTGTTAGACTTTTTTCTACCTGCGCCAAGACTCTATTGTTTGTGTACAGCTGCCAGGAGCAACCTTTACTTGTCAGGTGAAAATGAATCTTACGGCGAAATGACTATTCACGTTTATGACAGATTCCCCAAGGAGGGAGATAGCCAGTAAAGGAGAAAACAAGAATTTCTGTTTGAACACATCAGGAAAGTTCGCAACTCCAAATTTTCAACAATTGTGCGCTCATTACAAAAATGACGTCCTATATGCCTTTTGCATACAAATAAATAAAATAAATTATAATAAATGAATAATATAAAAATTACTCTTCACACGGGGAGTCGAACCCACGACCATCGAATTACTAGTCGAAGCTCTTACCGCTACGCCAACTGCTCTGCGTTTGCACTAACGTAAGTGTCTTATACGGTGCGAGAGCCGCGTCAACATTTTTATTTTTATTTTCTATACGCTTGGCCATCTGGAGTTCCCACTTTGGTTACTTTCATTTCTAGCCAAGTCCTGCATGTTCTATAAATTTGAGCGAAATTGGTGGTGACGAGTAGGGAATGCCCCCTTGTAAGTTTACACAAGGAGTATTTTATTACACCACCTATTCAATAAAATTCGTTCCACTGTTGCGTGGTCAAATGAACATAGAAACTACCAGATTTTTCAGGTACTTGTTTTGCCCCTCTTATAGGGCATCATCAGCCTTATTTAACCCTAAAAAGAAAATTTGGTGTGAAGACCTTATCAAATTTACATAAATTGTATTGATGAATGATGCATACTGCTTTTTTAAATATTTTGTTTCGAAATCCACCAATTCACTTCAGTTTTCCTTCAGTAAGTGTGTATAGTACAGCAGCAATTGTTGCATAAGTGATACTCGTATAGGTAATGAAAAGCACGTTTCTCCATCTTCCTTGTTGCCTGAGAATGTCCAGTGGTCGAATAATTGGGCAGCCATTGATCACCGCTCAGTTTTGGGTTTCTTCTGTAAAGTTTACTCCGAAAGAGTTACGAGGTTTCCTTTTCCTAGTGACAATACATATATATTATTGTTATTATTGGGGAACGGGATGGCTTGCCTGCCATCGCACTGACCGTGGTTCGAGTCTCGGTTTTGCTGGGGTGGGATTTTCAGTTGAAAATCCCTTGGTGTCAAGGAAGAGTATGCGACCTTCAATTCCTGGCGACAACTCTTTCACGCCTCACTGCAAGCAGTGACCCTGCGGAAGATGATATTAGGCATACAGCAACAATAATTTATTTTCTGGTATAATCGTACTTCAGGGGTACGAAGGTAAAACAGTTGCATTACACGAGCCAAAAAGTTTGAATTTCACTGCTCTATACCAATATTGCTAGGAGAGTTATGTTAAGCCAAAAGAAACCGTGTCTGAAATTTGATAAAAATTAAATATAAATACTGATATTTTTCCCTCCTTGCAACAGGATATTACAGTGCTTTTATTATATTTGTGCTGTAAGTATTACTGTATACTGGAACAACAAAGGATTCTGCAGAATTTCATACACAAATTATGATATAAAAATTTCAAAAATTTTAAAGTGGTCCTGTGTGGAGTAAAGTGCAGCTGAGAATGATGTAGATTTGTCAGCTTTTTCAACTTTGGCTGAACACGTCTTTGCTCGTGAATTCATTTTGAAAGAGTGAATGAATCAGGATGGACATTAACACTGTTAAAGTGATTGGAATACAATTATTTTCAACGTCATGTTGCGTGCAATTTTTGTCACAATGTTCTGAAGGGAGAAGAAACATTCTTGATGAAATCCACAGTTCCAGCAAGTAGTCCTATAGTAGAAATCAGGTTTTAAGACCAACAAAATTTCTACGAATTAAAGTTTATGGTGAGAATGATTGCTGCTTCAAACAGGTGGGATCAATGACAGGAGAGTACTCGGACTGAGGAGATAAAGGCTATAGTAACAGGCACGTAAGGCAATACACTAAAAAGTAAATATCACCGCCCAATTCTCTTTTTTTTCTCATTTTTGTATTGGCTGATCACGGCTGCCAACCTGCCTAGTTACATATTAAAATCACTAGACATAACCATAACAAAGTAACTTCAGTGCAAGTATCGATAATGAATGTTCCCCTAACCTATACCTTCTTCGTCGTCTTCGTGTTTCAGTTGCTCATAGCAATGTACAAGCATTTCTTGACCTGATTTTTGTAAAGGACGTAACGTTGCTTTCCTTTTCAGAGGAGTTCTTGCAGATTTTTCTTCCTTCTTAGACATCCCAATCGAATTCTGTACGTATAAGTAAGGGACGAAATAGGAACGTACGGTAATTAATAAAACGATGTGTTCATCATTTCACACAAATTATGTTTTTAAATGCATTATTCGAACATGCCACAATTCTACTTACCTGGGATTAGCCAAATAGATTTACAATACCACAGAAAAAGAAAATATGCTTTAAATATACCCGCAAATGTATCACTAGTGACTTTTACAGTAATGCAGTGGCAATACGCAGTTCAAGCTAGAACAGTGATTGAACGTTGCCAACGTGCCAGATTAACGGTAAATGTAAGACGTCGTATCGGCAAGTAGGGTCCCTAAACTGTATGGTTACCAACACTGAAAAATAACTGCAGAATACCCAACAGCAAGAAAAGTAACTATAAATCACTCTCTTAACATTACAGGGGAGAAAGGGTAAGTTGCACCCTTAGTGTACGGCTTTACACGGAGAGGACTATAAGTTAGGAATTAACTTGATGGATGAAGCTCTACGTATAAACCTGCCTCAGTGGTGGGGTGATGTGAGGCGAATGGAGGAGGTTAGAGGAATAATGGACTCTGTTATAGAGAGTAAGAGGAATAGAGGGAGTCAAAGACGACAGTGGTTAGACTCAGTTTCTAATGATTTAAAGATAAGGGAGATGGAACTAAATGAGGCCGCAGAACTAGTTCCAAATAAAGGATTGTGGCAGCTGAATCCTGAAAGGCATAACAGTCTATAATGAAGATGTGTGTATTTATAAAGTTTCTTAAAACACATATTGAATAGGTGGACGTGTTTTAGGAAGGTTTATTTCATAGAAATATTTTTGGTCTTAAAATTGAAGGGCTTAGTGGAATAATATTTAGCATTTTATTAGATTGCCTATAACTTTATCAAAACAATAAGAATCAGAAAATGTTTTAGGGATTGAGTTACGTAGGTACTGTATTAACTTCCTGCAAATGTGGGGCAGAATAGGTTTAAATTATTGTAAAAAGAACCGTTCACTTGACTACTGACATGTAGATGATATTGTAGACAAAACACAGATTTTCAAATACAACAGAGGAAAAATAACTCTAAATAACCTCATGAACATTTAACACCCTAAATATCATCAAGCTCATTAGTTTCTTCTATTTCATTTCCATTGTCTGATATCAAATTCTGATAATAGCCATGGTGAACGGGATGTACAAAATTCAACATGGACATTTATATCAGGCAGTTTAGCTGCTTTGATGGGCCTACCATTAGGATACTTTGGTTCTAGAGCAGTGTCATTTATTTTCTGTGCCCTTCCCTTAACCTTCTGCAGACTTATGGTAGTATAGTGGCCTATACATGCACTTTGTGCCTTCCCTGGAACCTCAGAACAGATGCCTTTCGGAAGTCCACGCTTATGCCAGAAGGGGTTTTGTTTCTTTTTCCTTGCATTTCGGATCAGGTTCACCCATTCTTGAGGGGTGTAAACGAATTGCATACCTCGCTTTAACTTTTCAATAATGTCGAAATCTGCATCACACGGCAAATATATATGGCCAGGCACCAAAATTCTATGTTCTATGCTCTCACACCAGCCCATTTCAATCATGTAGATCCACACACACATAATGGGAAAGTTCTTATTTTGTCCCACACAAGAATTTTTATAAACAATAGGGCGTTTCATGTTTCCTCTAATTTTGGGGATAACTTGAAGCATACAACTGCCTATTTCATCCGCTCCCCGTCCTGCCATACTCTGGCCAAACGCACATAAATGCATCGCTTGTATTACAAACATGAACACCAAAGTTATAGGTCCATAACTGTCTTAAATAAAACACAACTTCGGTTGAAATCATTAGTGTCAGTAATGCTTGTTGTAAATCCACTGTAATAACCAACGTGTTACATGCAGGATTGAGAGATCTTTGTTTCAGATAGACTTTCGTAGCCCTTGTCAGCTTTCTTTAGATGTAGACGGTAACTTAATGCCGTATCTTCAAGCGGGATACTTGCAGCTTCGTCACATACTTTACATGTGTCACTTTGTGGAAGTTTGAAGCCTATGTTGAAATAGTTACTGGAAATGAATCTGTATTTATGAAGTTTTAAAGGAACAGCTCCATTGCCATGGCTGTAGATGACATACACTCGGTACATTTCCTCGACAGAACCGACACTGAAGATATAGTGCCTATTCATATTCTGTGAAAGCGAATAATGAGATCTTATCTAGGGAACAATCCAATGTGTTTCTTTGCAAACAAGACGTCATCTTTGCACTTATGAGGCCTGTTGTGATGCTTCCCTCATCTATCCATTTTTGGAGTCTGTAAACATGATGACTCGCCATTCGTACTTTGAGTAACATCTGTAATAAAACGTAACTAAACTTAATATCAGCAATGATTATATTATGTTAATAAATTTAATTATGTTGTATAAATAATTATATTGATTTGTATTTCAGAACTGAGCTTTGTACTACTGTATATTAGAGTAATCTTATGTGTATAAAAATAGTGGTGATAACCTTTGTATTAACTTAAACTTAATCAGGCATATTAGGAAACTTTAAAAACAATTAAAGTACTCCGTACATTTTAAATAATCCAATCACTTCTTTGAGATTCCATGCACTGACATAAATGCGTTTTTGCACAACCTGATCTCTTAAGTTATTTGTTGTTTTAACATAATATTCAAAGCTGTTATATCTTCTTGATGCTTCATCATTTAATCTCACCTTAGGGTACTGTTTTTTACAAGGAAATTTAATTATATTGTATAAATAATTATATTGAATTGTATTTCAGAACTGAGCTTTGTACTACTGTATATTAGTGATCTTATGTAGGCCAAAGAGATAGGCATTTTGGAAATTTCAATCTCCTAATTTATAAAAAGCATTAAAAAGTTCTTTCTTCCTGTCTTCTGCAATATCCTTGCAGCCACACCATTCTGTTTTACAGCACTGGATACTGGTATACACTTTAGCAGGTATAACCTTACCTCCGTGTGCAATATATTCTTCTCCACTGTTACCTGCCTTCTTCCTGCTATTATATTTCCATTTTTCTGTATTTCTCTTCCTCTTTTTGGTTTTGATTTCTATATTTTCTTCATTTATAAACAAACCACTACTTTCTGTGCCAGCCAAGTTGCTTATAAGCCCAGGTTTGCAACCTACCCCCATTGGTTGGTTAGGTAATCATTTAGCCATTTGGAACCCAGGTATCAGAGAGATTTGGGATACCTCCTTATTCCACTCAGAAGTGTGAGACTGCTCTGTAAGGCCTGTTATATTATCCTTTCTACTATTGACATGGAGCAGTCCTGCACTCTGATAGTTCAATAAACAGATGTCAGATGGACCCAGCTCACATAATATGCACTTAGCTCAATTTTAACCAAAAGGAGGGATACCCCCTTTTTCCACTAAGCCCTTCAATTGTTAGCCAGTATGGAACAAAAAATGAAATTAATTTGTTGTCAATAACAAAACCAGATTGGCAAAGATAAATTTGGTCCTTCTTGCTGACAAAACGTGATTAGCATTCATTATTATTCATTCTTTTATCCGTTCGTTCTTTCTTCTATGAGCCTTGTTTACACAATGTACCTTCTCAATCGTCCTGCTGAGATGTTCCATTGCTTTCAGGTGCATCCGTTATTGACAATGTTGTTCTGTCCTCCCTGACACCTGGTTAACCACCCAGACTTCTGTCTTCTGTTGACCACATTTAACACTAGAACAGCTGAAAATCTCACATTCCTAGAACAGGGGTCATTTTGACACTTCATATGAAATGCTCGGAAACGTCCAGAATAGAATACACACAAAAGATTTTCTTCCACTGTGTTTCCACATATTTATTTAACACTCAAAGACCTGATATTAGTGTACGGACCTTTCATATTACTCATGGACACATGAATAATAATAAACAACTGCACCATGTTTCTGTGTTTCTATAAGGAATTTTCACAAAACTAACCAATTGAACACCTTGCCTTAGTCAGTTGTTCACATTGCAAACATTATACATTTTCAGAAACACTTTAAAAAAATTTGCATTCCCTAAGCACATTTTGCAAACACAACTACATTTCGTGCACATATTCTACACACTGCTTTGAGACACTTACTGCAGGCATCGCTAGATTCGTTGCCTTTACAGAGACCAACTTGGCACTACTACTACTACTACTACTACTACTACTACTACTACTACTACTACTACTACTACTACTACTACTACTACTACTACTACTACCACCTTATAGATGGTCATAGTCCTACAGCCTTCTCTGATGATTCTTCTTCCTCTCCTTCTTCTTGCTGCCACCCTTCTCATCCCACCTTGTTATTTCATCAGCCAGCTGGGGGATGAAATTCTTCCACTTTTTCTTCCTACCCATTACTTGCTTGTGAATGACCCAAGCATTGAAAGCTGGTAGGTCTAGGATATTGAAAAGGACATGCATTGGCCACCTCCTGCATGCAGCCTTGTTGGTACATTTATGAGATATGTGGTCGACCACATGTACGCCGTGTTTCGTGACGTTGTAGAAAGTTGCAGTTTCCGGCTTCTTCTTTCATTCTCTGCTCATTGTTATTTGAGGGGGCCGTGTGCTGAAAAGTAGGATGTTCTTCTTCATCCCTTGCTACACTGTCAAGATACACTGTATGTTTCCAGTCTGTCGCAAGGTAGTTGTAGAGTATAATTCAGACTTGGACTGCTTCACCTCAGTAGGGATTTCCCGACAAATGGGGTTGATTGTTATCCCCAACGAAGTCTTTTCCTCTTGGGGCTTCTTAGCAAGTTGGAGGGATGTAAAAATGCTGTCTGCCGTCACGTTTCTCCCTGGTTTAGAAACGATTCCACGAAGCGAAGTACGACGTACTTTTCCAATGGCCGCTTATCAGGATGCGCATCGATTTTACCAAGGTATGGAAAGACATCGCAAATGTATTTTGTGTCCACATCTGCAGCAATCCAGAATTTGAGTCCATACTTGTCGGGCGTGTTTGTCATAAATTGGGTAAATCTGCACCTGGTTTTGCTGGGAAGTAATTGTTCATCGATTGCAATATTTTTTCTTGGGTGGTAACAGTGAAGGAAATTTTCCACAAATTTATCCCAGATTATTCCCGCTAACTGGAACACTCATCTGACAGCAAGAGCTCAACAATACTAAAAATCCAGGCTGGGTACACACTGTTGTTTGACAACTGAAACTGCTGCGTTGTAATAAGGAGCTGTACAGGTGTCAAAATGACCCTTGCCGCTGTCCAGGGTATGTCGTATCAGAAATCTATGAAAATGTAAATATTTTTCTGGATGCGATACATTACCATAAACAGGACGAAAATTGATGAAAAGTCAAGATATTTGAAGAGAAATGATAAAACAATGCACACATTATTAAACAAAAATTCAAGGCGAGTGTCATTTTGACCCCTTCCGCTGTTCTAGTGTTAATGTGTCCAAAACAGGCAGACACATCTCCTTTTGCATATTGTTGTAATAGAGTTCCTGGTTCCATCTGAGCTAGAAGTTATATTGTCTTTTTTTGCGACTTTGAAGGAACCTTCTTCTCCCGAGTCTCCAACCTCTGTAAAAGCACTCTGTTCTGACCACTGAATGAAGACGAGTCAACATCCTCATCCTTCTGACCCCTCTCTTTTGATTTCTTTTGGGAGTGAGAAGGTATTTAAATTTATGAAGGCGATGGATATCCTCAAATTGTAATGCTATCTGCTTTGTCATAGTCTGTGAATGCGATTTTCTAAAAGGAAATCCTTAATCTTGTTTTAGCTACAACATTTTGTAGTTCTTTCACTTGCTTCTGGGCTGTGTGAGGGTTGTCTGATATCAAAACAAGTCCAACTTGAGGGCATTTCTTTCTACCCCATTCTGAGTTTTGTTTTCAATCTTTCTTGGTGTCTATTGCCTGATGACCTTTTCTGGGATGCAATTAACCTCTCATGCTGGTATGTCTAAAGAGTTCTGATATCACAATCTCTGTTGTGCTCGTGTGTTGGAACTCTCCTGACACGTGTGTATTATGGGGTAACTGCATCATTTACGCATTGAGCAACTCTTGGGCAATCTCAGAGTAGTTGCTGAACGGATAGCTGCACTTCATGTGACCTTACACTCAGATTACAAGCAGCTGTGTTGAGTGTAGGAGGGAGAATAAATACCTACTTCTTCTCCCAAAATCTTTTCAGAGAAACCGCGCCGCCACAGAGACAAAAGTGAATAAGAGCAGCTTACCTACAAGTTTACGTATTTCAATTTGATATTAGTATAAAAGCCTTAACAATAGATGGTAATACATTCACACTTTTCCAGAAAAATAAGTACGAGTAGCGTTCTGTATCCAGCCAAACTTATTTCACCACTAAGAGTCAGAAGAGTGGAGAAAGGTTTTTCATCTTAGATGGATTAAAGAGTTCACCCATACATTTAATTATTCATTTAAATTAGTAAATCTGTGGAAAAGAGGACTGATTTCTTTTCATTTTAGGATATTTAAATTATCTGTATATACCACGTTTTTGCATTGTTTTTCTTAAACATGTGTTATTTACATTTTAATATAGTAACCCTACAGTAGGGCCTTGACCAGCCCTGCTAGCTCTTGTATCAGATGTTTGAGGCTCAGTGAACCCAGTTCCAGACTTCAATTTAGAATTAAAATCCCAGGAATCAAACTCCTTCAGTCAATATAGAAGATGTTGCCATTGAGTTACGGTAGTGACTTTCTGATTTCAGATGGTTTACTTCAATGATATAATTGGAAATGTGATAGATCTTCATCCACCTTTCAAATGTACCGTGACATTCTCAGAGCAAGGTGTTGCACAGCGAGCCTTGCTCATGTCTGAGAGGCTTGTTGTTGATGGAAGGAAAGCAATTCCTGGTATGCAGATCCAAGATTACCTGCAAATCGGTTCGTGTGTTCGCTTCTGCTGTCACGAGTTTGACACGGCTAAAGACGGGATGTACGACTGGTTCATCACGAATGCTTGGAGACTGCACAAGGAGGACCACATCACGCACATTTCCGATGGCTTCCTCGGTCTCTACAACTGTGTTGGGAAGATGGTGAACTTGGCCAAGAGACAGGGAGTCCTCGTCTACACTGACCACAAAGGTAACTTCTTAATGTTCATGAACTAATGCGTCCATTAAGCTAGGGTTTTTTTTTTCCAAAATTTTAAGGGGTAAGCTGGGGCCGTCTATTATGCAGTGGATTCCATTATGTGAGTAAATACAGTAGGTTGGCCGAAAAGTTGTCGTGTTCACCATTTACTATTATGCAGGCCTAAGAGTCATAAGCTCACCGGACAAAATATTTAGTCACCCCTGGAGAAATCATCACAAGCATCATTTAATTTCGTTTAATCCGCCTCTGGACTTGATAACTGCCTGGATTTGGTTAGGAAGTGAGTCCACAAGGTTGTACAGGTACAGAGATAAGTTTTATAAGGTTCAACCTCTTCAGTACAAATTACGAGTTGTATAAGATATTATTTACAACATTTATTTAATAGCAGTACCGTTTTGATATTTAAATGTCATCAGCCATAAAATACACACAATTGAGAAAGGACATTCATAACGCAACTGAGGAGGCCTTGAAATGGATCAATGGACTTGATTTGGAACTATAGGCTTCTGCTTGTATATATTGTGTATATATTGTATACTTATTTATATAATCTATCTGTGCACATCATACGATAAATAAATAAATAACAATAAAAGATTAATTAAAAGTTTTGATGTGTTATCGACGTATAAAAGTCTTTTGAACTGCTTATTTACATGGTGTGCTAAATAAAATAGTAATAAACTTATAGCAATGACTTGATATGCTGTTTTTGTTGATCTGTTTATGTGATAATACTCAAATCATCACATGTCATATTTACGGTTTCAGTAGAATCTTTGGCTGTAATTTGTCAGTCCGTTAAGATGTTTGTTATTCAAATGTTGTCAAAGTGAAAACGTAGCTTTAGTTGATAACACCTTGTTCATGTGAAGAACTTATAGAACTATGCTTTAGTATATCTCATTACACATGTTGTATCGAAAGGCTTGTTGTGTTTGCTATAAAATTATACATTGATGCGTTGATAAAATTATAAAGTAAGAAACGGTTAATGGTAATTGGTTGTCCTTTCGTCTTATCTTCTGATGTAGTACAGGTGAACAAAAATTTCTCAGTTCAATCCGAAGGATTTGAATCAGCCTGAAGCAAAATCAAAACAAAGGAACTTAAGTATTAAAATATGATGGGCCTGGACAAGCTAAAGTGTGTGTAATATACGGTATATGTGACTGACCTTGGACATCTTGTTGAGAAGGTACGGACGAGTGTCAACGGGTGGAGTGTGGTGAGATAGGTTATATCTGGTGGCGAAGGAGCAGGTTGGGGGAGGAGAGGGTAGGAGGAGGGATTTAAGGCGGGTCTTGTGAACGGTGTGGTAGGGGTTTGTAACGTGATAGGGTATTGTGTATCACACTAAATATTGACCATCCATTTGGAAGATCAGCACACCTAAAGACTTTAATTAAAAAATCAAAAAGAATGTTAGTTTTTTATGAGATTTCGTTCAGGTTCAAATTGGTGTTAAAGAACTGATCCAAGTGAATGAAGCATTCTTCTGTGACGTCGAGAACAGGGCCTTTGTTTACATTCGTAAGAATTTCTAAATCCTGTTTTATGCTACAGAAGTTATGCTTGGAATCTTCAATTTGTTGTCCGACTGTCGAATATCTATTATGTTTTATAGCATTCACATGCTCCATGTATCTGATTTTGAAGCTTCTCCCGGTCTGCCCGATGTACAAACTCACGATTTTGACATTGGAATCTGTAGACACCCGACTTTTGATAAATGTCAGTTTTATTAATTGAGCTGGTATTATATATGATGTCCATATTTTTATTATCAGTTCGATATGCGATTTTAGTGTTATGTTTCTTCAAAATATTTGTAATGCTGTAAATATCTTCATTGAAAGTAAGGGTTGAACAACGATCAGGTTTAGTTTTCTCTAGTTAAAGTTGAATTTAAGCAATATTTGCATTTATTGATAATGTGCTCTATAAATGCATTATCATACCTGTTATATTTAGCTATGGAACGAATTGTATTTAATTCTTTATTTAAATTTTCTTTATTTAGCGGTATACTGAATGCCCGGTCTACCATACTGCTGTAGGTAGCACGTTTGTGTGCTTTAGGATGGAAATAATTTTTGTTGATGGTAGTAGCTGTCTTGGTTTCCTGTAAATATTGTATTCTATAGAACAAGGAAGTCTGTTTAACGTGAGGTCTAGAAAATTTATGCTTTCATTTGACTCAGATTCCAGAGTGAAACTTTATCTGCGGATCAATATTGTTTAAATTGTTGAAGGTGGAGATTGCATCAGTAATTCTTTCGTCAAGGATAACGAATGTGTCATCTACAAACCTGGCCAAAAATGTTATGTTCCCAAAGTCACTATTGTTATTAATTATTATTTTGAATCATCTGTTTCTATGCCTTTTGACTGTAAGTACTGAATACATGGTACAATATTGTCAAAGCTGAGGTCTTTAATGTTTTGAAGTTTCAACCATTTGAAACACTTGAATTCCTCTATAGGATGCATCCATTTATCCAAGTACTCAGTGCAGGTTTCATAGAAACAAGATACATTCTCCATAAACACTTTGCATTCTTTATCCAAACCATCTTCTGAAAATGTATTTAACATCTGTCTGACTTTAAGGGGAATGAATTGACCTTCAAGTCTGCCTTTCAATGAAGATTGGACAGATTCTAATAGTTCAAGCACTTCTACAACTGAATTATGTTCTTTCTCAAGTGACAAAATTTTATAGTGAAAAATGTGCATGGTTGAGGAAAGAAGCAAGAGATAGAGCTCTGAAAAGTCGTTTTCAAGGAAGTTTGTAATTGATGAAGGCACTGGCTTCCTACCCTGAGAAGAAAAGTAGGATTTCAGAGCTGGGAACATGTGCAGGATTCTTTCAACTGCTGGATACAATGTTAACCACCTAGTCTTAGAATGATTTAAAAGCTGCAGATAATTTACATCAACAAATTCACAAAAGTCTTTCAGTTCCTGAGTGCGCACTGCATATATATGAAAGAAGTTAATTTTCATCACCACAGACTCAATATCAACAGGAAGAGCATCAGCTCCATGTTGCAGACAGTTTGTAGAATGTAAGCAGGACATCCCACACCTACTATGTTTTCATTCAAGTCTTTTTTGAGAGCAGAGAATACATTCTTCCCTTCCCTGCCTGCAAGGCCTCCAAAATTAACATTGGCATTGTCTCCAGAAAATGCAATGCATCTAGAAGTAATTTTATGCTTTTTGAGAGTATCTGAAATATAGGAGGAAATACATTCAGAACTTTCATTTGGACATGCTTGTAAATCAAGAACTTTTATTTGAATCCCATTATTTTTGTAATCAAAGAATTGGATGGCAATTGGAAACAACGTTAGTGCACCATGATTGCTTGCATCTGTTCCTAGGCTAAAAAATGGAACTTTATTGTTAAGAGTTTCAATTATAATATCTGTCGAGTGAGGAGCAATAACATTATTTATTATGGCTTCTGTTTTAGTTCTTGCACGGGTCAGTTTCTGTGCTACTTCAGAACCTAAGAACATACTCTTATTCAATGTATCTGTGCAGTCCATTGATTTGTACGACTGGTGATGGAAAACTGTATGAAATTACATTGTAGCTTCTGCGGCTTGAACTTTTTTATCATCTGGTGAATATTTGGAAGTGACAAATGATAACATTGAACATGATATTGATCTAGTTCTCACCGTCTTTTTGTGTTTTTCACTGTTAACGTGTCTTTCCAAGTCACCAACACCTTTGTATCCGACATTAACATAACTATCACACACTGCACATTTCGCTTCACTTTCACTGCGTCCGTGAGTAAAGCAAGGATACTTATGTTTTAGTTTATCCGAAAATTTACACTGTCTTTTTTTAGATTCACTCCTTTGAGGTTGCAAAGATGACATACTGGTACGTAATAGGATGCAATGAGATTAATATTTCACTCCACTCGCTGCATACTCGCACTATAATTTACGGCGACAACCAGATAACCAAACACGATAGCTGCAAATCATATGGCAAGCACATGTAAACTGTAGCTCTCGACACTTCCGATTTCTCTCAACATAAACGTGGAAATGAAGCGCATTGATTGGTTGATCGATGCCTGGACTTCGAGTTCAATATATCGAATATTAGTATTACTTATTTCCACCCTTGTATGCCGTATGTTCTAAATAGTCAGTATATATTTCCACTAATATCCCAGGGACTGGCGACCCCATAGCCAAACCATCCTGCTGATATGTGCAATTATTAAAATGGAAGAAATTATTTTAAACTACTAGTTTCAAAATTTCCATGAAGTCTTGGATCTCGAATTTACTAAGGTTGCTATATTTATTTAAACTGTTTTGGATAATAGGAAAGTTTCTTAGCATTGATACTCGGATACATATTTGTTATGTTAAAAGAATGCAATGAGTGGAAAGGCTGTATTTCAAAGCCATCTACTTTTTTAATTAACTCAGTGGTATTTTTCACAGACTTATTTGACAGAAAATTATAATTATTTTTTAGAAATTTCTGGCTAAATTGTGTTAATTTATACAATGGGCTTGTAATAATTTGAGTATTAGTACATAAACAGATCAATAAAAACAGTGTATCAAGTCATTGCTATAAGTTTATTACTATTTTATTTTCCACAAAGTGTAAATAAGCAGTTCAAAAGACTTTTATATGTCGATTACATGTCAAAACTTTTAATTAAATCTTTTATTGTTAAAAAACTATATATTAATATGTCACAACGTAAAGTTTAATTATCATGTCCTTTCTCAATTGTGTGATTAATGTATTTTATGGCTGATGATGACATTTGAAAGTCGAAACAGTACCATTATTAAAGAAATGTTGTAAATAATATCTTATACAAATTGTAATTTGTATTGAAAAGGTTAAACCTTAAAAAAACGTATCTCTGTGATCTCAGTTCAATATGGGAACAAAAATGAAGTTTATAACTTTGTACAGGTACGTCGTATCCAGGTAATTCCACCAAATTGTCGGGATGCTGATGTTGGCATTTTACACGCTGTTCCAACGGGTCTCACAAGGGATTCAAATCAGGTGACTTTGCAGGCCAATCAAGGAGGGTAGGGGAGTGTTTATAAAAACTAGTTATATGTATCCAGCCCGAAGAACTTTCCTGTTGTCATATTGAAAATCAGGGCATGAATAGCATACTCATTATGTTGATGTTGACTGAAAGGTTATCCAAATAAACATGCTGGTTCATGTTAGTGGTTACCTCAGTGGGTGGATACCACAGACCCACCTCTGGCTTGAACCTGACCTTACACACATCCAGGTTGAAGTGCTACATTTCGCCTTCAGTGCACTCAATTTCTACCCCCCTGAAGAAATACAGCTCTATGTGCCTGTGTGAGCAGTGACTTCAAATGTTCATCGCATGCAGTTCCTGTCGCAATTTTCTCTCGCTAACAGACTGCAGCACTTCCTGTTGGGTTTGGAAGCGATTTTGATTCATAAGCCTTGAAACACTCCTCTGGTCCCTCTCAGCCAGGATCTTTCTCCGATCACATTTAGAAGTCGTGTTTCGTGCCACCACTCCTTGCAGACATGTTGAACAGTCCGCTGCAAAACACCAACAAATCCAGCAACTTCACGCACCATATGGCCGTGGGAACGGTCAAACACGATTGCCCCTTTTTGCCACTCGGTCTCGTCCTTACGCCTACCCATGTTGACGTACACTGAACGGTTGAAACATCAATGTCTCACTGATCGCTTCTGCCTTATGCTCACGTAGAGGCAGTGAGCGGGACTCGTTCGTTGAACCATCTGTACAGGCTTAACGATCCATCTGTGCGTGCGCACTAGGGTCCAGTGAGCTTTTGATCACAGTACAGAATGGGATGTTCTCAAATATTGCACCTCTTTTTCGTTTTGTGGCTGTAAACATTGAAAAATGGAGTCTTAATATGCAAGGAAATATGGTAATAATTACGGCCCATATTTATCATCATTTTACACTTCCAGTTCCCCAGGTACTGTTAGCCAGCCTCTTCCATTCTGTCTTATTGAGATACGTTCTGTTAATGACATCCTCCAGTGTCCTTCCCTGATCTGCAAGATCCATCTGTACGAAGCCCATCTTGGTCTTCCCACCATCCATTTCCATGCCACATATCTCTCCAAGTTAACTATGCTGTCCTTGTTGGCCCCATCCTCATTAAATGCCCAAACAACTTCAGTCTGGACATGCTGACTCAATCTAACAATGATGAAACAATCCTTCCTAACCACATCATTCCTTAACTTGTCCACTTTCTTTTATTTTTAAGTGTGGATATAAGGAACTTCATCTTGCATGCCTGCAACCTTGATGAGTCTTTCTTAGTAAGGGTGCAGGTTTCAATACGATAGAAGATGGTTGTCCATTTGTACTTCCTCTTACAGCAATATTCACGACCACCATTAGTGTTAAGAGGATGGTTGTACTTCCTCTTAAAACAATAATCACCACCACCATTAGTGTTAATAGAGGATGGTTGTACTTCCTCTTAAAACAATAATCACCATCACCATTAGTGTTAATAGAGGATGGTTGTACTTCCTCTTAAAACAATAATCACCACCACCATTAGTGTTAATAGAGGATGGTTGTACTTCCTCTTAAAACAATAATCACCACCACCATTAGTGTTAATAGAGGATGGTTGTACTTCCTCTTAAAACAATAATCACCATCATCATTAGTGTTAAAAGAGGATGGTTGTCCAGTTGTACCTCCTTAAAACAATAATCACCACCACCATTAGTGTTAATAGAGGATGGTTGTACTTCCTCTTAAAACAATAATCACCACCACCATTAGTGTTAATAGAGGATGGTTGTACTTCCTCTTAAAACAACAATCACCATCATAATTAGTGTTAATAGAGGATGGTTGTCCAGTTGTACTTCCTCTTAAAACAACAATCACCATCATAATTAGTGTTAATAGAGGATGGTTGTCCAGTTGTACTTCCTCTTAAAACAATAATCACCACCACCATTAGTGTTAATAGAGGATGGTTGTCCAGTTGTACCTACCTCCTTAAAACAATAATCACCATCATCATTAGTGTTAATAGAGGATGGTTGTCCAGTTGTACTTCCTCTTGAAACAATAATCACCATCATCATTAGTGTTAATAGAGGATGGTTGTACTTCCTCTTAAAACAATAATCACCACCACCATTAGTGTTAATAGAGGATGGTTGTCCAGTTGTACTTCCTCTTAAAACAATAATCACCATCATCATTAGTGTTAATAGAGGATGGTTGTACTTCCTCTTAAAACAATAATCACCATCATCATTAGTGTTAATAGAGGATGGTTGTACTTCCTCTTAAAACAATAATCACCACCACCATTAGTGTTAATAGAGGATGGTTGTCCAGTTGTACTTCCTCTTGAAACAATAATCACGACCATCATTAGTGTTAATAGAGGATGGTTGCTGAGTTGTACTTCCTCTTGAAACAATAATCACGACCACCATTAGTGTTAATAGAGGGTGATTGGTATGAAGTACTGATTGAACAACACCAGCTTTGGTACTTTTGGTACTTTGGGATCGCAATATAGTGTTTGTATGTGCTGACAAAAGTGAGAGCTCTTCTGCACTCTTGTTTGCCACATGCTGTGTACATTGCCGAGGTATGTAAAGCCTTCCACACTTCATTGTGAGTGGTTTCCTAATATCATGTTTGGTGGTTGTCCCTCTTGTTTTATTGCCTTCACTACTGTTTTGAGTTTGCTTATCTTGAGATTGATCTCCTGGAACTTTCCTTTCTTTCATTGAGTCTTGACTGTACTTCTTCCTCAGTTTCTCCCCAGGTCATAACATCATCAGCGAAGGCCATTGCAGTGTTTCACCAGAGGTTTATATGCACTGAAATGTTAGAATTTTCACAGTACACTACAACAGAAAACTTTGAAAATCTTGAAGTCAAACTTCGTCTGTTGTCTATTAAAACAAGTATATAGGCCAAAAAATGATGTTTTAATAGAAGGAAACTGCAGGTAGCCATGTCCTCCACCTAGTGAGGACAGGATCTTTGTAGAACTGGCCATGAGAAGGAGCCTTAAGAAACACTTTTATCGTACTTGAAATTAAACTGTAAACAACTGGAAAATGTTGCTGTATTTCCTCTATAACACGATATAGTCCGTGGTCCAAGCAAGAATAAAATGCTTGAAGGGCCTTAGTTGCTTTCAACACGTGTGGACCATCACAAGCACTTTAGAGCAATGAAAATGAAATGTCGTATGGCTTTTAGTGCCGGGATATCCCAGGACGGGTTCGGCTCGCCAGGTGCAGGTCTTTCTATTTCATGTCCGTAGGCAACCTGCCCATCGTGATGAGGATGAAATTATGATGAAGACAACACATACACCCAGCCCCCGTGCCATTGGAATTACCCAATTAAGGTTAAAATCCCCGACTCGACCAGGAATTGAACCCGGGACCCTCTGAACCGAAGGCCAGTACGCTGACCGTTCAGCCAGTGAGTCGGAGTCGGATTTTAAAACAATTATTCTCAGTCTCATTTAGCCCCAATAGTCGTAGGGAGTCTTGCTATTGTACTTAGCATGCTGGAAAATGAGGTTCGCTATGCATCGACTACATGCATCACTTGTTTCATCTTATGATATATAGATATAGTTCTCTCCAATCATTCATTCATATCCTGCATCATTCCATCTTAAGCAATGGGTCGGCAAACGAGGCCTCTTCACCGGTTCTGGCCTCAAAACCTTTCCTCCTCTTCGAAGCTTTCAAAAGTATGTCCTAACTGTTCCATATCTGTTTTCACCAAGTCCTTGTTCTTCGTGTTTTGAAGTGTCAGATCCCTTTCATATTTCCCTCTGATTAGTATTGTTAAAGACTTAATGTGCACTTGTTCATACTAGAGTGCAACACTTGCCGCCAGTAGCATGGCAACCGGGGAGAATGTCAGAGACTTCTGGGGAGGTTTGAAAAACAGAAAACATGTGAATGGACATAAATCAAGCTCCACATCCATGTGGTTCCTAATTAATGTACAATGTAAATCTAGTGTGATATTTTCACACGTATGAATAGTTGAGGTGCGTGATTATTTGCAGCCAGCCCACTTCATGGAAACCTTTAATACAGTCAATCACATCAACAAAACAACTGTTAATACAGGATGGTTGTCCAGTTGTACTTCCCCTTGAACAGTAATCACCACCACCATTAGTGTCAATAGAGGATGGTTGTCCAGTTGTACTTCCCCTTGAACAGTAATCACCACCACCACCAATATTAGTTTTACTACAGGATGGTTGTCCAGTTGTACTTGACCTTAAAAAAATCACCACCACCATTAGTGTTATATAGAGGATGGTTGTACTTGTTCTTAAAACAATAATCACTACCACCACCAATGTTAATAGAGGATGGTTCCAGTTGTACTTCCTCTTGAACAGTAATCACCACCACAACCACTATTAGTGTTAATAGAGGATGGTTGTCCAGTTGTACTCCCTCCTGAACAGTAATCACCACCACAACCACTATTAGTATTAATAGAGGATGGTTGTCCAGTTGTACTTTCTCTTAAAACAAGAATCACCACTATTAGTGTTAATAGAGGATGGTCGTCCAGTTGTACTTCCTCTTGAATAGTAATCACCACCATTAGTGTTAATAGAGGATGTATGTCCAATTGTACCTCCTCTTGAATAGTAATCACCACCATTAGTGTTAATAGAGGACTGTTGTCCAATTGTACTTCCTCTTGAATAGTAATCACCACTATTAGTATTAATAAAGGACTGTTGTCCAATTGTACTTCCTCTTGAATAGTAATCGCCACCATTAGTGTTAATAGAGGACTGTTGTCCAATTGTACTTCCTCTTGAATAGTAATCACCACCATTAGTGTTAATAGAGGACTGTTGTCCAATTGTACTTCCTCTTGAATAGTAATCACCACTATTAGTGTTAATAGAGGACTGTTGTCCAATTGTACTTCCTCTTGAATAGTAATCACCACCATTAGTGTTAATAGAGGATGGTCGTCCAGTTGTACTTCCTCTTGAATAGTAATCACCACCATTAGTGTTAATAGAGGACTGTTGTCCAATTGTACCTCCTCTTGAATAGTAATCACCACCATTAGTGTTAATAGAGGACTGTTGTCCAATTGTACTTCCTCTTGAATAGTAATCACCACCATTAGTGTTAATAGAGGATAGTTGTCCAGTTGTACTTCATCTTAAAACAATAATCACCACCATTACTGTTAATAGAGGACTGTTGTCCAATTGTACTTCCTCTTGCATAGTAATCACCACTATTAGTGTTAATAGAGGATGGTTGTCCAATTGTACTTCCTCTTAAAACAATAATCACCACCATTAGTGTTAATAGAGGACTGTTGTCCAATTGTACTTCCTCTTGAATAGTAATCACCACTATTAGTGTTAATAGAGGATCGTTGTCCAGTTGTACTTCCTCTTAAAACAATAATCACCACCATTAGTGTTAATAGAGGACTGTTGTCAAATTGTACTTCCTCTTGAATAGTAATCACCACCATTACTGTTAATAGAGGACTGTTGTCAAATTGTACTTCCTCTTGAATAGTAATCACCACCATTAGTGTTAATAGAGGACTGTTGTCCAATTGTACTTCCTCTTGAATAGTAATCACCACCATTAGTGTTAATAGAGTATGGAGAGCTGCATCCAACCAGTCTATGGACTGATGACTCAAACAACAACAGAGTATAATTGTCCAGTTGTACTTCCTCTTAAAACAATAATCACCACCATTAGTGTTAATAGAGGACTGTTGTCCAATTGTACTTCCTCTTGAACAGTAATCACCACTATTAGTGTTAATAGAGGACGTACTTCCTCTTGAATAGTAATCACCACCATTAGTGTTAATAGAGGATGGTTGTCCAGTTGTACTTTTTCTTGAATAGTAATCACCACCATTAGTGCTAATAGAGGATGGTTGTCCAGTTGTACTTCCTCCTAAAACAATAATCACTTTTTTGGGGTTATCTGTGGAACGCAGAGGTGAAAGGAGGTGTGGGCATGATTGGGTCTATCTACGAGAGACAAAGATTAATTTAAAACTTTGAAATAAAGGTTTTATTTCTTTGAAGAAAATTAAATGTAAACAAACAATATTTCAGGTACAGGTAGCCGGGTACAAAGTAGCAATTTTGATGGAAGGATAGAAACCCCAAGGATTGGTGATTTACAAGTTTTGAAAGTCGCTAATGTTGCATTTAGGAGATAAATCAACCAAAACAAGAGCATTTTGCTCTAACAGTTACAAATTACGGCCTTCCCAAGGCACCACTCAGTATTACACAAATATCAGGAAAGAACTTACATGCTCCCAACCCTTACAGCCTGATTAAGGCAACCTTTAAGTTTACATTATAGATTAGAGCTTTTTTGCTCAATAGAATTACATTATTAGGCCTCTTTAGGCACACCCTACAATTTACAATACCATGGTAATTACCTTTTCTATTACACAGGGTTATCTAATACCCTCACTACCAGGCCTAAGTGAAGAAGAACAGGTTACATTACTGGCCCAAACACAAAATGTATGGAGGCGTACACTTGCGCTCCTTGAAAACCAAGTTTAGAACCCTACTGGGGCTTGCGGTCCGACGATGCTGAGGCTAATCCCAAACTACTGAGTTAATTTATGATTTACAGGAGAAAAACAGTTACAAAATTGTAATCACCTCAAGATAAATTGAAGGGGAATTCGAGAGGGTAACGCACTCTCTATCCCCAATTTACAGTTTAAGTCTCTAGGACTTCCATGAAGTTTTACAAGAAAAGGAGAAAAATTTACATTTTTAGAAAATTGGTGGTTACATTGTTAAAGATTAGAACCTTCCCTTCTGGTCATTTTGCATAGATCACTACTTAGATGTAAAAACTGTTGGCCATTACCTTGGCTGATGTTCGGCCTGCCAAAGATAGAGGCCCCCGCCTCCTGCCTTAACACATACACTCAGTAATTCGATGATCAGTAAGACAAGTTAACTTGAAAAACCTGCAGCTTTTATACCCAAGAGAAGGGTTCGAGAAGGCTCTGGATTAAATCCGGACATACCCTCTCATTTTATTGGATAATTAAAAGTTACAAGAAGCCTATGATTGGCTGAAAAAATAAATACAGAAAATTTGGCATTGGCCAGACTGAAAAGCTGGTGAGATGAGAAGGAAGTGTTGAAAACCTTGAAGTTCCAAGAATAATGAAAGTCAATTCAGTTGAGAAAACCTATAAACACAAAATTTCTTCAAATCTCTAATTATTCCACTTTGCACCAGAGTGCATGAGCTCAGTTCTTTAGTAGAGACATCTATGGAGAAAAGTGCAAACTTCCTAGTGATACACCAAAACAAAACAAAGAAATCCAGTCAGTTTAGGAAACTTTAAAATAACATATTCCTCTGTTATTTAGTAGTGACATCTTCTGATCAATGTCCCAACTTCATGCTCTAGCTGTTTCAAGATTTGTTTGATAGATAGCGTTCCTTAAGGCGCTTCTTTTAAATGTGTACCTCCCGGTGCAGCTCTCCCCCTCCCTCCCCAAAGGTCCTTCCCTGGGGTTCCACAGTAAAACTTTGAAAAAAAAAGAAAATTTTAACGTTGGAATTTCACAGATGAGAAATTTCTTGCTGAGAGTCATTTAAAAAAAAAAAAAAAATTTGGAAAACTAGTTTTTAAGTCTTCTTGCAGTCATAGAAGTTTGAGATACAAAGTTAAAGCTTGATGGCAAGAGCGACCGCCGCTGCCAATACCCAGGTTAGGTCCCCCCGGACCCCCAAGTAGCCTCAGGTACACCTCTCCCGCTACTATGAGAGGGGTAGTCATGGTGATGGTCGCCACAGACCAGATGTAGAAGTACAGTTCCAAGATGGGTTGGTGATAGAGTTACCGTACCTCAGCCCTTGCCGGAAGGATGGAGCTCCGGCATGCCGCTCGGAAGGAGATATGACAAGAGTGGAGTGGGCTCATACCCCACTCTGGTATCGCTCGCTAGATGTTGAGACACGGCCACCGACGGCTGAGAGTGCACTGAAACAATAATTATCTCGGCGATGGATATTGTTTGATGGAGCTTGAGAGTACTATATTTATTTCTGTACGTGGTAGAGAGGCGGACAGCATAGATGGGGAGTGTGTGTCAGCTATACACGGATTTTGGAGACGGGGGCTAGGTAATGGCCAACTGGCAATGGATAACAGTAATTTTACCAGAGGGGAAGGTTGTACAACTCTGATTACAATACATAATATAACCTTGTTATGATCAAGGCAGAAGGCCTCCATATTACCATCTAATTAATTTTAAAATCTACTACCCTTCTTAAAAGAAAAATAACCTTTACCTCCTGCCAAAATTTAGTGGCTAATGTTATACACCAACTGGTTTCACCTGAGAAAGGTGAACCCTAAATATCCTCTCTGTGGCTGGATTACTGACCAATAAGGTAACCGGGGTTAGGAAATCCAAAATGATACACGGCCCATGAAATCTGGGAGCAAGCTTGCCCGCAGGTACAAAATTTCTAATCATGACCTGATCTCTGACTTTTAAATTGGTGGGCCTCCGTGCACGATCATATCTTTCTCTAACCTTTTCATGAGAAGCTTTAACACGTTCAATGTGGATCACGCGCTGGGCGCGTGACGCTACGTTATAAGCACGCGTAGAGCACGCGCCTAGCGCGTCATGGGACGGTTGCTAGGAAATGAATCATAGGTTTCCCGCATGGTAAGAAAGGCCCTAATTGTCATCCCGCACATCGTACAAGTCCAGTCTACTACCACATTCATCCGTAGCCATATTTGCGCACACATATTCCGCTTCCCGTGTATTTCCTCTCCAGAGTTGTCGTCATACGTCGTCATTCATTTATGGGATCTTTGAGTAGCAAGACCACTTCATTGCGAGGCAAGACATCACATTTTCTGTTTATTATTACTTCAAGAGAATTACGAGTGATTCTGCTTTTGGAATAAATACGGTAAATTCCATTACTCCAATATGTTTAGTAAAAGAACTGAACTTGTAATTGTCATTTATTCTTGCATCATATATGTGTATAACCCAAACGAAACTTTTATTTGTCCTTTATTCCTGCATCATATTTGTAAGTAACTTGAAATAACGTGCAGTGATCATTTTTGGCTGCGTCATGATGCTTATGTTATAATTTTTTTTATTTTTTTGCAAATTGCCGACAATGTGGTTCCTTCAACGTTACGAGTCCCACCCATTTAGCCAAAGTGTTTCATTTTTGTTTGTCAAATTCTGTAATAGAGAAGTGTAAATATGAATATATTTATGTCTGTAACTTACTTTATGCATTTCTTGCTATCCGCGGTAAATAATGCACAGTAATCTACCAACGCGCATGGCGCGTGATCCGTCTGGTGACCAGTATTACTTCTCGATTTCAACTACCGTGCTGGTCACACACCAGGCGCGTGAGTGGTATAAGTCCACGAGTTCGATAGAACTCGTCCTACCAACGTACAAAACTTCGATAATTATAACTTTTAAAGAGTCCCACACAAATATTTTGTTCAGGTTGGCGGGTATGTCACGCTCTGCTAATACACAGTGAATGTGTTAAGATTACTCTTAGCCTTCTTCCATAGATCTCTAATAAGATTATCGGGAACTATTGTCTCTGGTGATATGTCATTAAGTGACCAAAGATTAGAGAGCGGCGTGTTAGGAACAAACTTAAACATGAGAGATGAGTGAGTGAACTTGTGGGACTCATGAACCGCTGAATTTAGAGCAAACGCTAACCAATGCAGGGAAGTATCCCATTTGGAATGGAATGATCTTCATGATGGAATGCAATTAAAGCAGATCGAAGATTACGATTGACCCGCTCAGCCAGAGACGGTTGAGGGTAATAAGCAGAAGTAGTTACGTGTGAGATAGACAGGTCAAAACAGAATTTACGGAATAAGTTAGATGTAAACGCCTTAACATTATCAGAAACTATGTATTGACAAGGACCAAAAGAAGCAAAGATAGTATTCAAACAAGAAATTGTAGACTGAGCGGTGGCCAGCTTAATCGGAAATAAACATCAAAATCTAGTGAAGCCGTCTACACACACCAGAATTAATTTATTTCCATTCCCCTTTGATTGTGGGGAAGGTCGTACGTTGTCTATATATAGGCGTTCCATGGGACGAGACGCTTGATGCGATGACAAGAGCCCTAGCTTAGTGGACAAGGTGAGCTTACTAAGCAAGCAAGATTTACAAGCGTTCACCATTTTTCTAATTTCACCGTCCATACCCTTCCAAATAAACATCTCTTGGATCTTTTCCTGAGTTTTGAAGATGCCTAGATGCCCCCCTAATGGGGTCTCATGGTAGTATTTGAAGATCATAGGCACAAGCACAGCTGGAACCACTACTTTCATCTTCTGATTGTGCCTCGAAGGGCAACACAAAACCCTGTTACTCAATACGTAAGAGACAACATTTTCCCCAGAAGAAAGGGTTTACATTATATGAGCCAGCACTGGATCTTCACGTTGATATTTCTCAATATCCCGAAATAACATAGGGGCATCAGTCAGAATAGCATTAATACCCGAAGGTATGGGCGTTGGTAGAGATGAACTATCTTCCTGTTCATTGGTCTCCACTTCATGTGAAAACATGCGGCTTAGTCCATCAGCTACTACATTTTCAGGTCCTCTAATATGTCTTGCATCAAATTGGAATGCAGAAACCTGATGACCCAGCGGGTGGTACACCCTGTACGACAAGCTGTATTGAAAGGATGTTTACTTAGTCTGTAATTTCGTTCAGGTTGGAGTTTGGATTGGCGTACTGGTCCATACTAAAGTAAAATTCTTCCAATATATTGAGCAATGGACCCTTGGGATTCATACTTAAAATTTGCTTATCATTTTCAATGCTGGTAAATTTATGTTTATAGTCCTCGACATGTTGCCCTATGGATGAAAAATATTTATGTTTTATGACAATGTGCTCATTGTAGTGGATAAGAAAATTTCTTCCGGTACGTCCGATATAACTGGCTCCACAATTATCACATTTTATTCTATATATTCCTGAATACAGTTATCCCTTTTTTTTTTTAACTCTTACCTAAAAAGAGTTAATAAACAAAACCCAATACACATCAAGGAACCTCCATAAGACAAGCCCCTCTCTACTCCGCTTCCCCCACAAGCCGCTCCTCTTGTCCTTCCGCCTCTCCCCTCCTCTGCCGCAAGAACCATCCCCAGACGTACATGGAGCAGTGCACGACGTGCTCCTGAACAACACATACCAACAAGCTAAGAATGGCACACACACACACACACACACACACACACAATACGTTCAATAGACGTTCTTAATTGGCAAAGTGAAAAAATTTTTACACTCCGCTTTTCTCTTTCTGTTCCCACAGATCAATTGACATGTCCAATGGAACACAGCTGTGAAGAAGGGAGCACTTGCACATATTAAACCAGACACCACAAAATGAAATAAGATAACATAGTATGATGTTTTAATGTAAATTAAGTAGCATAATAACAAATACTGAATGCGTGTAGTAATCAAGATAAACAGCTCACACCAGTAAACATACTGGAATATTCTGCAAACTACAACTTACCTGCATAATTAATGAAATGTTTTATCAACACAGATCAAAATTTTTTAATGTGTGCTATAAGAATGCTATAGAACAATTTTAAGTTATGAGAACATTATACATCGTTATTTTAACGAATCATGTGGTATTTAGGAATAGATTAAGTGGAGTTTTAGAGACGCTCATTGCAAGTCTAGACTAAGAGAAAAACACCAAAATGCATTTTAACACTAAATATTATTATTTGTATTATGATACACATTATTAAATTCAGTGATGCTTTGAATTGTACATCATGTTAATATTAGGTTCTATGATCATCTGAAGATGACCTGAACAGGAGTCGAAACGGGTCCTGTATACTAATGTATATATATCAGTAAAGTATTGATTAGGTGGAAGATACCGATCTTTATAATTGTGTAAATATTTGTCTGCTTTACTGCAAGTCATAAAATTCCCATCCCACGAATAATTGAAAAAAATATATATTTCTGAACTCCTGGAAGGTATCTCGTTTTTTGAAGCAGCATTGTTTTCCCATATTTCCAGTTCATTGGAACATTTGTAACATTTCTCTGGTGCTGAGAGCTTGCCAAGTGATGGGAATGCACCATGGTTTCACGGGACCCTTCAATATTTCCGTCAACATACTTCTAATGATCACATGTGTGACGAAGCTTTGAACTGTTTAGTACGACAGGCGGGTCTTAAAACTCAAGTGCTCTGGAGCGTTAGGAATGTCATAGAGTTAAAATCCAGAGATTCTACAGTTTTTTGGTTGTTGACAGTACGGCACCAAGGAATCTATTGTAATTATCATGTGTATGTGGTATCTATCATATATATGTATCCATATCACAAGAGAAAGCTTTTAAGTCAGCTAAGTCAGCTTTTACAGAATTCCAGCGTGGTAGGGAAAATGAGGTAACCAGAGGTATTTGGGCACCAATTGCGAAGATCACAGGCTGATGTTGGCTGTGAGGAAATTCTGGAAGAACTTACTGCATGTTGACGTGAGAAAGCCCATGGGATTGTACTCTTGTTTTCATAGCAGATTTAAATGTATCATTAGTTTCGCACTTCCATACACCCTGGAGTGATCATGCATTGACATTGATGATCTTAGTGTCATCTGTAATGGTATCAATGCTAAATGACGTGTAAGTGGTTACAAACTGCACCATATACCTGGATATCTGTCTCTCAGTGGAAGTTGTAGCATGGCAACCACATTGTTTTTATTGTCCGATAATATTTTGGATCGAAATTGTCAGGCACAAATTAGGGAAATTAAGAATAACTGGTGACAACAAAAAGCTGAAGAACTGCAAAGACTATCTGATGCCCATGACCTGCAAAACTTCTATGCTGGCATAAAGGAGATATATGGGACGATTCGATCTTCATCGGGGTCATTGAAGACTGCTGAAAACTCCATCATTTTAACTGATAATGGAGAAATTTTACAGCGTTGGAAGGAACATTTCTCTTCACTTCTAAATCGTGTCTCCAATGATGTTGAGGACTTTCTTCGTAATGTCCCTCATCAGCCCCAACAACCATAGATGGCAGTTCCACCTACATATAGAGACTTCACCAAAGAACTCAATCAACTAAAACCAAGAAAGGCTCCTGGTCCTAAATACATCCCTCTGGAACTGATACAAAATAGAGGTATACCTTTGAAGACTAGACTTTCCACACTCATCCTCTTGATTTGGGAAACTCGAGAAGTGCCTGACGACTTGAAGAATGCTATCATCATCACTATCTTCAAGAAAGGCGATCGTAGTGTATGTGGGAACTACCATGGTATATTGCTTTTGTCAATTGCAGGTAAAATTCTCTCAAGAATTCTATTAAACCAGCTCCAAGTTATCTCAGAGAGGATTTTGCCTGAGTCTCAATGTGGTTTCCGAACCTCCAGAGGCACAACAGTTATGATCTTCTCCAGGAAAAATGCAGAGAACAGCAGCAGCCTCTGTACTAAGTTTTCTATGATCTGGAAAAAGCCTTTGATTCAGTACCAAGATCTACTACAGTATGTGGAAAGCATTGAGATATTTTGGATGCCCTGAACGTTATCTGGAATTGGTTCAAGCTCTTTGTGATGGCATGTCTCGACAGGTTCTTCATGGTAACTCAGTATCAGATTCGTTCCCAATCACTCGTGGATTGAAACAAGGCTGTGTGCTTGCTCCTACACTCTTTGCATTGTACATGGCTGCCATGCTGCGTGAATCATCTGCAAACAACTTAGGCCTGGAGATTGGAGGCCTTTTCAATCTGGCAAGACTTCGCTCACAAAGACGTACTCTGGTTACCCGGGTGACAGAACTGCAGTATGCCGATGACCCCGCTTCTCCTGCTCTAACACCTGTAGAACTACAACAATCAGTCAACTGCATGTGATCACTTTGGTCTTGCCATTAATGCAAAAAAAAAGTGAAGGTACTTGACAACCTGCCCCAGTTGTTCAGTATTTCCATCTGAGACAAACACTGGAACAGGTTGATCACTTTGTGTACCTGTGAACAAGACGTTGATAAAAGAAGAATTGGGGCTGCTCGTGCAGCATTTGGAGAGTCTTCAGGAATAATGACCTAAAACTGCATACCAAACTCATGGTGTACAAAGCTGTTGTCATTTCCACGCTGCTGTATGCCTGTGAAACTTGTGACACTACCGCCGTGATATCAAAAAAACTAGAGTGCTTCCACCAACAGAAAATGAGATTCGTCTTGAATATTAACCAACACGGCAGTTCTCGACAGAGTGCAGCTAAATAGCATTGAGGCAACAATCATTGCTCATCAACTGAGATGGTTAGGCCATGTTCACCGCACGTGATACCAGGCTTCCCTGCCAAATTCTTCATGGTGAACTTTGCTATGGCAGTAGACCTCATGGAGCCCCTCTTAAGCGTTTTAAGGACCAGCTGAAACACATCATGAAGACAACTGGTATAAATATACAGACATGGGAAGAATGTGCTGTGGACTGCTCACACTACATCCACTGCTGTCAACTTGTTTGAAAGAGAACGCCGCAAACATCAAGAGGCCAAGCGACAAGCAAGAAAACTCCGTCAATTACAACCCCGCCCTCCTGCATCCATTCAGTGTGATTTGTGTGGGCGTATGTTTTATGCCAGGATTGGTCTGTTTAGTCATTGTAAACACATCCATAAACTGAGCTGAACTGGTCAATGTATGCAGGAAGAAGTTATATATACTCGGATCCAGTTACAGCCGACGATAATATTTTGGATTTGCTTGTCCCTTCTATATTTAACTGATCTATTCAGATAGTATATCCAAGTTTCCTGAATTGTAGTTGGTCTGAAATTTTTCATATTCCGCATTGTAGCCTCCTCTTAAGGAGAAGAACAAATGAGTGTAAATAATTTCGTATATAGAAAGGAATAAACACAGTGAAAGGTGGGAAGAGAATGAAAGATGAAAGGACAAGGGCATTTTCTGTCCTTGTCCTGTTACATGTTCCTTTTGATATTCCTAATAAGAGCTGTTATTCCTATCTGTACAGGCAAGGAGCACAACGTCCTGTTCCTCGGTAGCAAGCTGAGCATGTTCGGCAAACGCCTCAGTTCCAAGCATTCCCTTCAAGAGACCATCACCGAAGAGGACCAGCTACTGTTCGATGCTGTGCCGTGTTCGCCCAGCGAGAATGACTTCCAGTGCTCGTGGTTTGCCACTGTTGTCTGGAAAGGCAAGAAGCCTGTCATGGATTACGAGAGCAGCGGTGTGTCCTCGGATGTCAGCTTGGTGACGCAGTACAAGCAGGTATATCAGACTGCTGATATCTAAATATTCTTTTCAGTTGATTATTATTACATCTCGAGAGCAGCAGGTGTCCTAGAATGTCGGCTTGGTGATACAGTACAAGTTTAACTCTGACAAGAGTTCAGATATTTATCTGACCTCGGGTAGCACAAATGTCCTCGTTATTAAGGGCTTGTTGGTACTTGTTACATTATTCAGTCCTATGCACTTGGTAACAGATCATTCTCACAATGAGTGGCAAAGGTATACAGAGAATGCTCAACATACTAGCAGAAACTTCAGGCAAATGGAACCTCAAAATGAATGTAAAGAAACCTTAAACCACAACACTATGTAAATGCAGCTAAACACCTATAATAGACGTCAAAACTGGCACGGGTAAAATTGAACTAGGGGAACAATTAATTTTGCTGTCTTGGAACCCTAATTACAAGTGACAACTGGAGTGTACCAAAAATCAAAAAAATAAGTTGGCAGTAGTTTATTACAGTATTATTCTCCCCAGGATCATAAAAAAAAAATGAAAAATGGCGCCCGGTAATGACGACGTAGTGTTTTATTCTCTGAGTAAATTAACCGTAAAATGTGACGAAAAGTGCGGAAAATGTAGAAAATTAGTGAAAAATGGAATGTTGTGTGATTCATGTGATCGATGGTGGCATTATAAGTGCGGAAATTGCCCTAGAGACGTAAAAACTAATGAAAATGTTGACTGGATTTGTGAGCAGTGTGTTCGGAATGTTGTTGTTGGGGACGGCGATGACGAAGCACCGAAAACAGTCGATGAGGAATACAAAAGTGCATTAGAAATTATAAACATTCTAAAAAAGGACAATGAGACTCTTAAAGTTGAAAATCAAGAATTAAAAGAAAGACTGCGATCGCTAGAATTTGGGACTGACCATTCTTCGAGTGATATACCGGTACAAGTAACAAACTCGAGCACGTGGTGTCAAGTAGTTCGTGGATGGCCGGCTAAGAAGAAATCTACAACTGCATTTCCGGAAATAAACATTAGAAATAGGTTTTCTGCCCTAAATAATTTAATCCTGGAAGAAAGTGATCGCGCGCATGAAACCAAATCATCGCGATCCGTTGCCGTGCCGAGTTTAAAATTTAGGCCTAGAATTCAGATTCAAGACCCAGGCCTAAATCAGCGAAGGTAGCTGTGTTTGGTGATAGCCAAGGAAGGGGAATTGCGGGAGTGATTAACGACGAGAATATAGCAGCAACCGGAGAAATATATCCAGGAGCTTCTATCAGCAGTGTTGTGGAAAACGTAGAAGCAGCAACTAGGAACTTCGGGAGCGGCGATGCAGTGCTTAGCATCGGTGGGACG
The DNA here is from genome assembly GCF_040414725.1 of Anabrus simplex. Lineage (NCBI taxonomy): Eukaryota > Metazoa > Arthropoda > Insecta > Orthoptera > Tettigoniidae > Anabrus > Anabrus simplex. Next base: position 105,655,587 of record NC_090279.1, on the reverse strand, counting down.
AACGACATAGCTCGCGACGACGCCAAGAATGTAAGATCACAACTTAAACATACACTAGGGAAGCTGACCCACACTAACGTTTTTGTAGTGAACGTGCCCCACAGGCATGATTTGAGTAGAGACTCGTGTGTGAACATTGAAGTGGACAAGGTCAATACAGATATTTAAACGAAAGATAGCAAATATTGTTCTAGATTTTATTAATCTTAAGATATGTACTGTAAAACAGGCAACTCCCTTGAGTTATAATACTGACCAGGAAATCTAGTAGAAAGAGCCAGCTGTACTTCAAGCTGGCTCAGTCAACTAGAAAAAGAAACTCAGGATAGTAAGGAATTTCAAGTTACCCAATTGCAACAGTCAAGTTTTAGGGAGGAAGGGGGTCTGAGATTGCTCTTGGTAAACTGTCAAAGTGTAGTAAATAAACAATTAAAATTCGGTACATTGATGGAATCTTATGAGACTGATGTGGTGATAAGAGTGGAATCGTGGTTGAAAGAAGGGGTGGGTAATAGAGAAGTATTTCCAGAAGGGTACTCAGTCTATCGTAGAGACCGAGGAGATAAAAAGGGAGGGGGGTGTTTATTCTGGTGAAGGAAACTTACTGTTCACATGAATGGTTTACCGATGAAAGGGATGAAATATTAGGGATAAAATTAGTTTGTGATAATATGAAGGAGGTGGGAATTATAGGAACATACAGGCCTGGAAGAGAGGAAAGAGACATGGAAATCTTTGAAAAAATAATAGATTATACTCATAAAAACAATAATAATGATATGGTAATAATTGGGGGAGATCTAAATTTGCCTGAAGTTGAATGGAAAGGAGCTGCAAGTGAAGCCCATGAACAGAAACTGGCAAATAAGTTAATTTGGGAGGGAGGATTTACACAAGTAGTACAAGAACCGACTCATCTCAATAACTTACTAGATGTATTCTTGGTTAAACCATGGGAAATTGTTGATAAAACTGAGGTAATTGAAGGAATAGGAGACCATAAGGCTGTAATAATGGATGTAGGACTCGTACCAAAAAGGCTTAATAAGAGGGTTACACAAGACAAGAAATTGTACAGAAAAACTAAAGTTCATGAATTTGGGACTTACCTTAAATCACAATTCAGTTGTTGGATAAGTGAAGGGAGTAACGTGGATACACTTTGGGCTAAATTTAAAGGAATTATTTGGGAAGGAGAGAAGAGATTTGTACCTGTTAAGAAGGGTAAAATGACCTCAGACCCTGTTTATTATACAAGGGAAATAAGAAAATTAAAAAGAAAATGTAGAATAGTAAACAGGAAAATCAGAGAGGGTAGGGAGAGTAGAGAAACTAGAAAACAGCTAATGAGGGAACTGAATAGAGTGAAAAAGGAAGCAAAAGAGAATTATATGAATGGCATACTTCAAGAGGGTAATGACCACAAAGGGAAATGGAAAAAGCTGTATTCATATATCAGGAATCAAAAAGGAAAAGGAGTCCAAACTCCTACAATGGTGGGAGAAGGGGGTGAACACTATTTAACAGATACTGAGAAAGCAAACCTATTTAGTAGGGAATTTAGAGATTCAGTAGATGATTGTCAAGAGTTGGAAACCGAAACAGAAGATAGAGAGGGAGAGAGACAGAGGGAAACAAGAAGCTTCTCATTCACAAACGAAGATATTTTCAGAGAAATCCAACTGCTTCAGCAAGGAAAAGCTGCAGGAAGTGATCAAATTACTGGGGAGGTATTAAAGACAATGGGGTGGTACATAGTGCCTTATTTAAAATTTCTCTTTGACTATGTCATAAATAATAGTGTAATACCAAAGGAATGGAAGGAATCTATAATAATACCAATAATATACCAATAATAAAGGAAAGGGTGATAAAAGGAAACCAGAGAACTACAGACCAATCAGCCTGACCAGTATAGTTTGTAAAATTCTGGAGAGTTTAATATCGAAGTACATCAGAGGGATATGTGATGATAAAAATTGGTTCATGAGGAGCCAGTATGGATTTAGAAAGAAATTTTCTTGTGAGGCACAACTGGTGGGATTTCAGCAGGACATATCAGATCAGTTGGATTCAGGAGGTCAGTTAGATTGCATAGCCATAGATCTTTCCAAAGCCTTTGATAGAGTGGAACATGGAATATTATTAAAGAAATTGGAGGGAATAGGATTGGACGTAAGGGTTACACGTTGGATAAAAGCATTTCTAAATTCAAGGGTTCAGAAAGTCAAAGTAGGAAATAATGTATCTCAGGAAGAGAAAGTTTGGAAGGGAATTGCACAGGGTAGTATAATCGGTCCGTTACTTTTCTTAATATACGCAAATGATTTAGGGAACAATATAACATCAAAAATAAGATTGTATGCAGATGACATAATTGTTTATAGAGAAATAAACAACATTGAGGATTGTTCAGAATTACAAAGGGACCTTGAAAGTATCCAACAATGGGTTGAAGAAAATAATATGAAGGTTAATGGAGGCAAATCAACTGTTACAACTTTTACAAACAGGCGCTTTAAAACTGAATTTGAATATACTTTGGATGAGGTAGTTATCCCAAAAGATGGCAAGTGCAAATACTTAGGTGTGAGATTTGAAAGTAATTTGCACGGGAAGGGTCATATTGATGACATTGTTGGGAAAGCATACAGATCATTACATGTCATAATGAGGCTACTTAAAGGATGCAACAAAGAATTAAAAGAAAAAAGTTACTTGAATATGGTTCGTCCATTATTGGAATATGCAAACAGTGTATGGGATCCTCACCAAGAATACCTAATAAAAGAAGTAGATAGTGTGCAGAGGAAAGCAGCAAGATTTGTAACAGGGGATTTCAGGAGAAAGAGTAGTGTATCAGAAATGTTAGAGGAACTTGGGTGGGAAACTTTAAGTAAGAGAAGGGAGAAAACTAGACTTACAGGATTATATAGAGCCTATACAGGAGAAGAAGCATGGGGAGATATCCGTGAGAGGCTTCAGTTGGAAAATAATTATATCGGCAGGACTGACCACAAATATAAAATTAGAAGGAATTTTAGCAGAAGCGATTGGGGTAAATTTTCATTCATTGGGAAGGGTGTGAAGGATTGGAACAGTTTACCAGGGGTAGTGTTTGATCCTTTTCCAAAATCTGTACAGATATTCAAGAAGAGAATAAACAGCAACAGAGAAAATAAATGAAGTGTTAGAGGGCATTCGACCAGTGCAGGTTATTGTAAATAAAGAAATGTGTGAATGTGTGTGGTCTAAGGAGTTTGGACAGCCAAAGTAGGGGACTGCCTGTAGGGGTGAAGTACAGTGGGGACTTCGAGGGCCCTGGGACCGCTACGGTAGCTGTGAAGGCCCTTCAGGAACTCTGAAAAGTGGTGGCAAAAGGGGCTCTGGTTAAGACGCAGCAGGTCGTTATGCTACTTAGGATCCAGAATGGGTAAAAAAAAAAAAAAAAAAAAAAGTAAATAAATAAATGCAATGTAAATATTAATGTTATACCAGTTTTATAGTATCATTTGAAGCAATTCCACATACTGTATATCAATTGACTATATTTGTAAGTAGTACAGGAGATATAATTAGAATTTTGTAAACAATATAAATTTATTAAGGATGAGCTGTGTGTTTAATAGAAAACATTGTTAGCGTAAATTGTATAATATTGTATTATAGGAAAAATTTTCTTCTCTTGTTAATTTAATATTTAGTGCTTGACAATAATGTATTTTAGTGTACCATTTGCCACCGAGGTAGACACCTCATTTGCAAATAAAGAGATTTTGATTTGATTTGATTTGATAAATGCCAGTTTAGAATGAATTATGGCTGATGTTGGTTGCAGTGGACGAGTGTCCGAGGGTGACGTTATTGAGGAGACTGCATTTTACCATGGACAATGAATGTACCAGACAGACAAGGGAAAGTTGACAATTTAAATGCCAGTGAAAAATTTAACCTATGAACAAACAATGTTTAACTACAGACTATCTCCTGCTAGAAGAGTTGTTGAAAATGCATTCGGAATATTAGCCTCATATTTCAGAGCTTTTCATACTACATTAAATTTTGAAGCTTGTGAGTCAGTACTGTTCTGGTGTGTATCTACACAATTTTCTGTGAAAAGTCGCAATTGGACTCCTACAATCATTACAGCTCGTGGTGTGCCGCGCTGAACACAGACACCCCGTATTTGTTTTATTCAGTCTTGTTTTGTTGCCTGTTTAGGACTGGTTGTCTGTCTGTATCTCCTTTAGTTATCTGTTGTTTGTTTATTTTACCGTGTGTTGGTAGTATTTCCATGACGGATGATTAAGGCCAGGGAGTAAATCTATCGCTGAAGTGTTTATTTCATTGTTATATCGCTCATCTGTCAGATTATTTAGACTATTAATTGAACTATCTGCTTTACCACTGCTTAAATTCATACGGTAAAGTGTTGACACCTTTCATTTTCGTGTTATGATGAGGGTCGTTTTCTACGTCTTGAGAGAGATCTATTTCTAGAAATTAAAATTTGACGGTGATTTGAGCGTATTTTGACCCGACGGGAACTGGAGTAATGATATCTGCAGTGTAGGCACTGAGATTTTATATTGTCATTTGCCTGATTGGAAGAATTCACAGTGTGACTAGCTGGTAAACTAGAATAAAGAATTTGTGATGCCTGAGGAATTACTAAATTAACATGTTTATTATCTACAAATGATGTGTCTTGAGATAGTGACTTGTGAGCTCTTGCTATATGTGGTGTTAATGCCCCTCATTGTAAAATTTCTGTGACAGGCACAGCACTTTCCGAGAATCGGCCATGCTCTGATGTGTGTAGCGAATCTGTAATAATGTTTTTACCGAGTCAGATGGTTCTTTACACTGCCGACATAAAGGTAAACAGGTGATGTTATTTGGTCAACGGCGGTGCCACAGAAGTCGACCATCAAAACCGTCATTACCTCACAGTGACATCACATGCCATATTTTATTGCGGCTGCACAATATTATTCTTTATTTCTGCAAGTTTAATAACCATTAAATTAAAATTCGTATCATAATATCAAAGAGAACCCGTTGAAAATTTGCCAGCAACATCTGTTCCATGTGTCTAGAATACGACGATATTCCTGCTGTCTATAAAACCGTTACTTTTACTAAGTGTCAGGTACAGCACGGCGGACTTCAGGAGCTAGCGATGTATAACGAGTTTATTGTGCCGTGGTATGTCCATTCCGTCCTTGCATGCATTTTTAAACTATCTTTGTCTTCACGCTAACGCGGAACATTGGCTAGATACAGTGGAATCTCGATTCTCCATTTTTGGAGGGACCATGGGAAAACGAAAAATCTGGGAACGAATGAACCATCACCAATTTGCTTAAAAATCACAAAAATGAAATATGTATAATAATCTTACAAACACCTCTAAACCAAGCAAAACTGCAGCCCCAATGGGCCTTCCGCCTACCAAGCGACTGATGCTCGGTCCAAAGGCATGCAGAATAAGAGGTGACCGGTCAGTGTGACGAATCCTCTCGGCCGTTATTTTTGGCTCTCTAGACCGGGGTCGCCATCTCACTATTAAATAGCTCCTTAATTAAAGGTAATCGTAGAACCAAGTGAACCTGGAACCAGCCCTCATATCCAGGTAAAAAGGCCCGATCTGGCCGGGAATCGAACCCGGGCCCTCCGAGTGAGAGGCAGGCAAGTTAGACCCCGGGGCTGGCTTCAAAATTTAATTAACGGAACACGACTTAAAAATCTCGAAATTTTACAATCAGTTTTACCGCGGAAACTTCATCAGTTTCCTCTGAAAACTTCTTTCAGTTCCTAACTTTAATCAGCCAAACTCTTCGAAAAATCTAATACCCGTAACGCCAAGCCAAACAACAATCGACCACAAGTAGTTTTTAATTCTCGAATCTAATAAAATAAAGCACATTAGATACAAAAGCGCCCAACATGATGGCGAAATCCCTTTTTTTTTTTTTCGCTTATCTTCCATTGTAATTTGTCACTGGTATTATGTTCGTAGTCAGTTGATGGAAATCTTGTACCATGTAAATTAGGCATACATCGACTTTTAGTTATGTTGAACTCAAGAAGATGTTTTCGAATCAGTGGTGTATACTGAGGGCTACCAAGGCTATCGGTGAAGCTCAAACCTCAAATGAGAACTATGGAAATCTACAGCACATTATAATTTAAGCATCTGACAAGCAATAAGAAAAAGAACGTCGTACATATTTCTGAGAGCAAGGCATCGGAGACTGATCTTGCAACCCAATTGTTGGGTGTCTCTCCCCTCGGCCCATCACGTGCGGCTCACTGATGGATGTGCGATAGGTGTGGGGACCGTGGTGATAGGTGTGCTAGGCTTCGGTCCGTCAGATCGCCATGACTATAGCTATCAACCATGCGTTCCTCGTTGTATATACTTTTTCACCTCATACTCATTTACTTCTACATCCTTGTAGGAAGACACTGTAAGGCTGCTGTTACAGGAGTAATATACAGTAGTTTTCTTTTTATTGGTAGATCTGCTAAAATGAAAAGCAATCTTTCAGCACTAGTGTTCTCTTTTGTTGGTTGGAAGCGAACCCGTGATCATGGGTTGGACATCACCACAGATCTCCCGAGGAAGTTAATAAGCCAGTGAACGATATGTACGACTGCTGGTAATATTGTAAATTTCAAAAAAATGTATTTAATAATAATAATAATAATAATATAATAATAATGATGATGATGATGATAATAATAATAATAATAATAATAATAATAATAATAATAATAATAATAATAATAATAATAATGGTGCATGGCCTCTGTATAGGCTTACTGGTGACCTAATGAAGACGAAATGAATGGCAAAGACGTCATAAACACTCACTCCCCAAGCCACGGGAATTAAGAGTACGAGGGGGCTGATTCTGAAAAATGAACCGGGGCCATCCGACCAAAGGCAAGCATTCTATCCATTTAGCCACAAAGCCAGACTTTAAATTTGCTTGAGGACTTTAATCTCATAAACCTTAGGCTACCATCTCCACTGATCAGGTGTTGAGTATTGACAGTAGCAGAAGTCAGAGCAGTAGCTTGTGAAATAGCACTGACAACACAGCAGGCTTCTCTGTTGGCTATTGGCTGCAGCTGAAAAAGCTTAAGGCTTGACGTTCACTAAACCAACCATCCAAAAGGGGTAACCTAAGTCTAGTGGTAGCCCACGTCTTGATCCCAGCATACACCAGTGTTTCGAATGTATCGATTCTCAAGTTCTTGAATGCATTTTATTCAGTTCTGCCCATCACTAATCACAATCAAATCGGAAAGGGAAAAAACATTGTTAACACTTCCAAAATTACGGTTATTCGCAAGTTCGCGACCTTGAGCTCAGCTGGAAAACGCGTTCGCTGTACAAGTCGGTACAAGTGTAAAATGATACAAAGCTTTTAAATGTAATGTGCGCAAATAAAACGACTGCAGTTTTTATAACATTTTAACAGAAAAACGTGAAATTCCCAGTTTTATATTAGGACCAAAACAGCAATAGGCAATCCCAAAACCTCAAATGAGAACTATGGAAATCTACAGCACATTATAATTTAAGCATCTGACAAGCAATAAGAAAAAGAACGTCGTACATATTTCTGAGAGCAAGGCATCGGAGACTGATCTTGCAACCCAATTGTTGGGTGTCTCTCCCCTCGGCCCATCACGTGCGGCTCACTGATGGATGTGCGATAGGTGTGGGGACCGTGGTGATAGGTGTGCTAGGCTTCGGTCCGTCAGATCGCCATGACTATAGCTATCAACCATGCGTTCCTCGTGGCTTTATGTATGTAAGGTGCAACGTTTGTCTGGTCTCGATAACATAAACGTAAATGGAAATTCTAAGTTCCCATGGAGGGAATTAGATATTTTTCCACCACTGCATACACCCAGCGTCAGTGGGTAGGGTCTGACACATCCCACTCCGACGAGTCTAGTGTCAGACCTAAGACGAAACGCTGGTTAATAGAGCAAACGCCGGAAAAGCCAACATCTAATTTTTGATCAAACATAATCGTATACGATAATATTGAAATACTAAATTTGTGTTGCTTACGAATGAGCAGTTTCGAATCCTGCCTGAAAACCCAGTGACTATACGGTGCCCTGAGGTAAGTGTCGAAAAGCTGTTCGGCGATACACTCGAAAAAATAAAAAAAATAAACACCTAACCCTGGTCATAATGTCGACGTTTTGCAAGTACGAATATTTGAAGAAACTCATACCGTCTTCAAGTAGAGCTGCCGAATGCACTCTGTCTCCTTCCAATGGTTATCGACGCACTCTGCTTTATGATTTCCAAGGATTCTCTAAAAATACTATCCGAATGCAATGCTAAGATGGTCCCTTATGCAAGTTCACCGCCGATCGCTTTTCCAGTACAGTAGGCTACTTCCTCAAATTACCACAATGACGGGACGTTAACATCATGATCCGTAAGTATCCCGTAGCCGTCCTTTCATGAGATACAGTTTCTTGAAAAACGCGCGATCGAGGATTTAGCATTGACAGGACTGAAATTCTGGGCGGTTGATCCGGAAAATTGTTTCTTCGAGGAACGGATAATGCAAGATATTTACAACATGATTTACCGTATTTACCTGAATAATCTCCGCCGTCGAATAATGCCCGCACCCTCATTTTAGGAAGGCTCATTTTGAAAAAAAATTGAAATGAACTAAAATTCCTTTCATCGAAAGAGTAACGTAGGCATAAACAAACATTTCGTATCACTCCGCGAGGTCCACGTTGTCTTTACGCAAATATGAACATGTAAATTTATTGATATAGCTGCTTTGCCGGAGGTGATAAAAATACATTATCACTGCTATGAAATATATTTTCCAGACAGAGACAGAAGTATGACGTGTGGTGGTGCCAATTTGGCTACTCGTAACATCACGAAAGTTTAAACATTTTTTCTTCCAGTTATATCTTTAATTCCAAAGCGATGACCTATATTTTTCATCGGCTTAAAAGTTTCCTGAAAGTCCAAATTAATTTTTAACATCAAACCCCGAGAAAGTGTTGAGGGAAATTTTCGAGATATTAAAGAAAGTTAATGGAAGTATAAAAGAAATGAAAGGCGAAATGGCGAATTGCAAAGAGCATAACAGCACGAAAGTGTAGACATTTTTTCATCCAGTTATATCTTGAATTAGAAAGGGATGACCTATATTTTTCCTGGGCTTAAATGTTTCCTGAAAGTCTAAATTAATTTTTAACATCAAACACCGAGAATGTGTTGAGGGAAATTTTCGAGATATTAAGGAAGGTAAATGGACGGGCCAGTTTCAATGCCGTAGGATATTCGCAGTTTTAATACATATCAAAATAATATTGTTGTACCCAGAACATTTTTATTGAAATCATCAAGGTCCGTCACTGGCTTCTTTCTCTTAGGGTTCTTCCCTGGCGAACGGAACACTGCATTATTTTTATTTCCGTAGCTTGTTTTACCCTCTGTACTGTTCGCAGGCCGATACCACACGCGAGTGCTGTCTTGGTGAGGGGTGGCAACATGGCGTTCCTCACCTTCCCCTCGCCGCTGATTGCCTGCTGCTGCATGCTTACAAAATACACTCTAAGTACTATTTCCCTCGCCTATCGATGCAATACTTGCCTTTTTGCTCTTCCTGGATCCATCATACACACGCAAATAATTCCCTAAATTCGTTGATTATGATATTTGCAAATAAAACTCGAAAGATTCACTCGTGACCCGCACAAACAGGCACTTCTTATTGGCTCAGCGGATACACGTCATACTACAAAGTGCGCAAATGTTAGTGCGCAACCCTCTTCGAACCGCTTACCCAGCTGCGTTCTACTCGATAGAATCCTCTCCTAAATTACAAGTTTGTCACGCTCCACGTCTAAAACACTTCTGCCACGCGGTCCCTCGTGCAATGTAAACACTTGAAATAGATACACCGGCGAAATCTGATGTTAGTTTTGTGATACAGTAAAACCTCGTAAATTCGAAGTCTTTGTATTACAGAAATCGGACTTCCAATTACGTGATTTCGAATTAACAGCCATCTTGTAATTCCGAAATGCCAACCCTCGCCAGTTTTCGCGGATTCTGCTTTTCCGCGTACTGCCTGCTACGTGATATTGTGGCGTTCCTTAAAACGCTAAATACAAAAGAATTACGATTTCACTCTATTTTCAACTATGAAACACACTATAGACACACCGAACTAAGTGAAAGTGCGGAAAGCTACCCTGCATGTTCCGGAAGGCACGTTCTGTCGTGACGCGGAGAAATTTTCAATTTAAATTACTCTGTAAAATACGGTACTATTTAAAAAATGTAAAGTCAGTTTAGAATTAAAAGTCTGAATTGTTTTCCGTTTAAATATGACATATAGGGACAGTTTTCTTCCATCTACGGTTGCACAAAGCATAACTGTACACTCAGCATTGAAAACTAGGTGAGCCAGGAGCGTGTTGGCAACCTTGACGCAAATAAAACCCGCACCCCAATTTCGTGCCTCAAAATTTTTTAAAAAATATGCGGGGATTATTCGCGTAAATACGGTAATTAGGATGCTCGTGGGACCACGTAATTTGAACAAATAATGCGGGAAAACATAGCTTCCGGGAATGTATAATTGAGGTTCTACTGTATGATGTAGATGTTGATTCCCATAGGGAACCTAAAATATTTGTCCCGAATGAGTAAATTTATAATACCAATATAATGGTCCGTTATTGGACATTATAAATTTTTCCAGCTAACTCATTCTTGGTTGCCTGCGTTTCGCCCTCGTGTGCTAAGTTAGGCTCGTCAGTTGGGACTTAGCACACCACCCAAGACGCAAGGCTAGTGCATACCATGGAGGCCACTGCATAGGCTACTTGAAGCCACCAGCAGTGCCAACATCTACATCATTCGATGGCCAGGCAGGCATCAATTTTTGAAAATGAGACATAGCTCTCATAGTGCATTGGCACTGCTGGTGGCTTCAAGTAGCCTATGCAGTGGCCTCCACGGTATGCACTAGCCTTGCGTCTTGGGTGGTGTGCTAAGTCCCAACTGACGAGCCTAACTTAGCACACGACGGCGAAACACAGGCAACCAAGAATGAGTTAGCTGGAAAAATTTATAATGTCCAATAACGGACCATTATATTGGTGTTCTACTGTATATCGTATTGTCTTGCGGCTGCACAATTATTCATTTCCGTCTGTTTAATAACCATTAACTTAAAAATTTTGCATCATAATATCGCGATATCCATCACGAAAATATTCGTGCTGTCTATATAACTGTTAATTTTACAAAGTGTCAGGTTCAGTAGACGCCTTATAACTTTGCCACTGAGTAACCATGGTCTTTCTAAGAATTTGAAGGCTTTTTGTTTTTGTGCCATTCTGCGGATTTGAGAAACTTTTTGTAGAGGCTAATACAGGGACGGTTGTTAAAAAAAATCTATGCCAGGGATTGTCGGTCGCCTATGTTGTGAGTCTGTCTCCTGGCAAGTAGGGTCTCATTATCTCTTCACTATTTCCTGAGAACCAGTGATGTACAACTGGTTGCCACTACTAGCAATGTAGCCTATAAGTCTGATAAATACGTAGAGTTTTATCTAACGTTAAAAACTTCATAGCTGTTCGGTATTGAACTCAGAATCACAAAAGTAATTTAATGTGAGGAAATCCACCTATTCAATACATACAAAACTGTTGCACTTAAATTATACTACAACATTTTTTATTATTATGAAGGTACCTGTTTCAACAGTTTATGAGGATTGCTACGTGTTGGCGGCGGAATAGTCTTAAATTGTCCTGGTACATAAGTTGAGACACTTGCTGTAAAGTTGAGCTTTGGTATGGTAAAGCTTAATGAACACGTTAAAATCTTGATGGGTATCTCATTCATACTGAAATACGGCACTGAGGAATAATCTGAGCGCTGTTGGTGGCATAGTCTTCTTAGCTTGAAATTGTACTAGCATTCCGAAAGGCGTGTTTCAGTGTACATGTAAGTCCTAGGATGATGTGTAGGACCAGGGTTCCTCAGTTCAAGTGGAACGTGAAGCCTTGCTGCAGCCCGCTTGAACTGAGGAACCTCGGTCCTACACATCATCCTAGGACCTACATATACACTGAAATCCGCCTTTCGCCACGCTAGTACAATTACAATAATTGAAATTAATAGCAGTCCTCCTATTCAATACAAAGACATTTATTAATGTGAATTAATCACATGTCGTTCACATGAGGTACTAGTTTCGGCACTAAACTTGCGCCATCATCAGCCAACGAGTCAAAGCAGGCAAACACAATACAACTTTAAAACACACTGTAACACCTGCATTGATGAATATTGAATAAAATATGATATTGTAGTAGAGTATAAAATCCTTTTAAAATGACAATGACTCTGTTGTTGTGGTTTGTCCAGCTTGTATATGTTTTTAGTTCTTTGATCTTGTTGAAATTACGCTGCAGAGTTTAATGCCATGTGAAGTTAACACTTTGTTTAATCTGTGGTTTGGTCCCAAAAAATAAAAGTGCGATGATGAACATGGTTAGACCCAAAGAATTAATTCTCACTTCAATATGGGGTTTTGGAACCTGGAGAAGAAATTAAAAGCCGAATTAGGCGAAAGATAGGAAGGAAAGACTATAGAGAAATGTCTGGAAACAACTAGAAACGAACTCACCTTGAGCAGCCTGTTTGATCAACGGACGGAGCTGGACTGATGGATGTAATCATGAGGTTAAGGGGCGAGGCACTAACTTGATTATTGAGTTGTAAGCCACAATCAGTAAAATGCTGCTAGAAGATCAGTATGAAATTAGATTTGAAGTAAAAAGAAAATTGGATAAGATGTTCAATTCTAATAATATAGATAAAAGACATCCCCCCCTATCAATTCTAATGTCAATAGTTTTGCCTCTGAACATAAACAAATTGCAGAAATCAAAAATAAAATTAAAAATGACAATCTAATTATCACAAAAGCAGATAAAGGAAATGCTACAGTAATCATGGCCAAGACTAATTACTATCTAAAACCAAAGAATTTTTTAACAACAGCACGTTTACAATAATCAATAAAGATCATACACAGAAAATACAGCGACAATTAAAACAAACATTAAAGAATATATCCTTTCTTTTTATGGATCAGGAAAAATCTAAACTATTAAATATGAACCCAGGTTTACCCACAGTTAAAGCCCTCCCTAAAATACATAAAGTTAATGTTCCTATCCTGCCCATTATTAACTACAAACCCAGCCCTCTATATAAAGTTTCTCAGTTTGTTCAACTTTTTTTAACTAAGAACTATCAATTTCTCTCTAAACAAATCCATCAAAAACACCACCGAACTAATCGAAAAAATGGAGTCATTCTTTCGACATAGTAAATATGTATCCAAGCATACCCACAAACAAACTCTCCTCCATTATTGAAAATAAACAAACAGAGCTCTCAGCAAATTAGAAATACAAGATTTTATTTCTCTTCTGAAACTGGTTATTAACAATAATTAGTTTGATGAAACCATCTAGCAACAAAATGGACTGGCCATGGGATCACCAATATCGGGAATTCTAGCGGACATTTACTTCGACTTTCTGGAATATCAAAAATAAACAACACAGTATTCTTTTTGATCTCTTAATTAAATGGTTAAAAAATATTAGACCGCCTAAAAACAACTCGATCTTTGAAGCCATACGCAATGTATATCGTCATCATTTACCCCCACTACCACATCCTTCCGTTCCACCTTAGCTCCGTGACAGTTGCTTCGTCTCTACCCCTCCCCTCCGCCTCGCCCCTTAACCTCATGATTACATCCATCAGTCCAGCTCTGTCCGTTGATCAAACAGGCTGCTGAAGGCGAGTTCGTTTCTAGTCGTTTCCAGACATTTCCTTATAGTCTTTCCTTCCTATCTTTCGCCTAATTCGGCTTTTAATTTCTTCTCAAGGTTCCAAAACATCATATTGAAGTGAGAATTAATTCTTTGGGCCTAACCACGTTCATCATCACACTTTTATTTTTCGGGACCAAACCACAGATTAAACAAAGTGTTAGCTTCACATGGCATTAAACTCTGCAGCGTAATTTCAACAAGATCGAAGAACTAAAAACATATACAAGCTGGACAAACCACAACAACAGAGTCATTGTCATTTTAAAAGGATTTTATACTCTAGTGCAGTATCATATTTTATTCAATATTCATCAATGCAGGTTTTACAGTGTGTTTTAAAGTTGTATTGTGTTTGCCTGCTTTGACTCGTTGGCTGATGATGGCGCAAGTTTAGTGCCAAAACTAGTACCTCATGTGAACGACATGTGATTAATTCACATTAATAAATGTCTTTTTATTGAATAGGAGGACTGCTATTAATTTCAATTATTGTAATCCCACTTCAGTACAGATTATGAAGTTTCTAAATATCAACGCTAGTTCAATTTCAAGCTAACAAGACTATCTAGAGAAATGATTTCATTTTATGGGTCCGTATTGAACTTTGATTAAACCAAATAAAATAATAAGTGAGTTATTCCACCTTTTCAAAACAAATTAAATAGTGTTTATTAAATAAACATTTAATGGGGCTGGTTTCGACCTATTTGAAGGTCATCTTCAACCATATCACGTGACAGTTGTTTTAAAGGACTTAAAACATTTAAGTTTGAGACTATGAAGAAATGTTTATAGAATTTCCTGAGAACACATTTGTTGTAAGAAATTAGTTCCCTTAGTTGTAGGAATATACTAGAAGAAGAAGTCTTCAAATATTCTTCGTTGTGTTCAAGAACGTAGATACATTTCAAAATTCACAGTCTTGAGATGTGGAAATGGGCATATATACATAATGTTAATTTGTATTGAAAAGGTGGAATAACTCGCTTATAATTTTATTTGGTTTAAGAAGACTATGCCACCAACAGCACTCAGATTATTCCTCAGTGCCGTATTTCAGTATGAATGAGATACCCATCAAGATTTTAACGTGTTCATTAAGCTTTATCATACCAAAGCTCAACTTTACAGCAAGTGCCTCAACTTATGTACCACGACAATTTAAGACTATTACGCTGCCAACGCGTAGCAGTCCTCATAAACTATTTTAAATGTGTGTCGTTACACAAAATTTACCAGTGCGTGCGTGCGTGCGTGTGTGCGTGCGTGTGTGTGTGCTATATGTAAATTTATTCTTTTGCTTGGTTTTACGAAAGGCTGATGGTAACATTGAAAACATGTCGAAACCAGTACCTTCATAATATTAAAAATGTTGTAGTATAATTTAAGTGCAACACTTTTGTATGTATTGAATAGGTGGATTACTTTTGTGGTCAAGTTTTATGCGCGCGCGTGGTTACTCTGGTGGCTGCCGGTGGTGTTCATTACTGTTAGGTCGCGAATGCAAGACGACCCATGGTTTTTCACACAAGATTCTGAGAAAAATATGTCATCTTGGATTCAGAGGTATATGGTAGATTAAACTGTTTGTCCACAAATAAGATGATCACAAGATGGTACAGTTCTTACTTATAAGAGACCGAAGACAAGATACTGCCCTAATTGTCCTGGTCGGAGATTGTCTCAGTTAGGGCCTGTACAACGACTGTCAGATACGTAGGCTGCAGTTTTGCAAACTAGAAGTTAAATATTTTCTTGCATACTACCAACGGATTTTAACTACTGTATTGTAATGTGGAAGATGTAGTAACATTTTTATTGGGTTGGTAATAAGGTTACTGAAAATATAGTGAAATTTAGCGCGGTGGTATACGTGTTTGTTTGTTTGTTTGTTTGTTTGTTTGTTTAGCTCTATTCCTTTTGAAATTGTACTACTAGAATCCAATATCAGACTCTTATTAAGCTATAATGTGGAAGTCCAATTAGGACTGAAATATACACATACGAAGAAATGTTAAAATTAATTAACTGTATAACGAAACTGAAACTGTTATAGAAAATAAAAAGACTGAAAATGTAACCTGGACGCAAAAGTTAAGATTCAGGTTATGTATCTTTTATGTCTAGTACTATTTACGAGGTTGCGCGTTATGATGAAAGTAAAGTTTATATTCGTAATTAATGCCACTGATGCAGCGTGGGATCATTAATTTTATTATTAATTCAAAAATTGTTTGCTCATTGAATAAGTAGTTAGTTTCTTTCTTTTCAATACGTGGGAATAGTAACCGGCAAGCATTTATCTCACTTTAGCGTAAATACTTTTGTAGCAAGTTGTTATGAAGTAAAAGAAATATAACCTCCTTAACATCCTCATTCGACGGACGAATCGCCATGAACGTCGTATACCTTTACTCCATATGTGCGTCGCGGATAGATTTGGAATAGAACTCACAGTTTTGACACGCATTTTAATGATTAGGAAATGTATGCTATCACCTCTAGTACCCTACCGACTACAATTTACAAGATAAAAAAAATGTTAGACTATTGGGACTCAAACCCACGAAAAACTGCTTATCAGCAAACTTTGCTGCCCTAATGACCACGGCTACCCATGAAGCTTGCAGTTGACTGCTTGTGTACTACTGATATACTCAGTACCAACAACTAGCTAGCTTGGGAAATCTTTTAGAATTCTGTGAGAGCTGGACAGGAAGCATGACATACTTCATAAATATATACATAAATTACATTGTAACAACTTAATTTCGCACAGCATCATGCAGATGTAGATTCATCTTCATGAGTAGCCATCTTGATTCTTTACGGTAGCGTCCCCGATAAGAGCTAAGTCCCAGATAAGAGCGTTAAGAGCCTCTCCAACTTCGGCATAGCTATACTCGAATATTTTCCCAGATTGCACATAAACGAAAGTCGTAGTACGCGGTTTCAACCAAACTTCCAGATAAATGTCCAAACTGCCAAATAAATTTATACCGCACTTTTATTTGGCTGTCGTAGTACAGGCCCTTAATGTTTAAAGTATGCATAATATAAGAATAACGTAAAGAAACAACACATGCACTTACCTAGAAGTATACCACAAAACAACCATAACTGCAAAAAACAACACAAGGCACAATGTAAACCACAAAACATAATTCAAAATATCAAGATGAACTACCAAGTCATAAGTTGTTTGGAATTTGTAAGAATTTACCTCTGATTAACCAATCCAAGTTTTTTTGCAGGTAGCCGCTAACCCCAAGTCATTCTTCGTCCGCGGCACTGGCATGGTGATGAGCATCATCGATGACGAATTTGGCCTGGCTCTTCTTGCCATCAAGAACAACCGTTGGGAGAGCGTGCTGTTCCACCGTTCCACAGTGATGTTGTTCAAGAGCAGCTTGCCATCAGACACTCCTCTCAAGGAAGTCTTCAACAAGGGTATGTGCACCGATCTCCTCTCCTTGCTGTAGTTTGGGGTTGACAATACAAGTTCTCAAGGCTCAATGGCGGCAACATGCTTGCATCGGACTCTGAGATCGTGCCGAGGCAGTCAGATATTTGAAGTCCGACACCACGTCCTACAATGTCGGTATTTAAAATATCTCTGGTGACATGTTTGGTGTCTATCCAACATCATCATCATCGGTTTGCCCTTGCAGCGAGCCATTACACAAATTTTACCAGTGTGTGTATTGTTGCTATATGGGAATTTATTCTTTTGCTTGGTCTTACGAAAGGTTGATGATGACATTGATAGCGCAGTTTGAAAACGAGCGTCTTCCAAAGTTGCGTATTCAAAAAGATTTTGTTGTCCATGACAGATTCCCAATTCCATCCTCTTCTGTCCACGTCTTCCCTCAGTTGGTCCATCCATCCATCTTCTATCCGTCGTAATTAATTAAAACTAGGCTCTAGATTACCCGACAGAGATCTGCTAGAGTAAAACAGAGCAGGTTACCAGGTGAGTTGGCCGTGTGGTTAGGGGTGCGCAGCTGTGAGCTTGCATCCTGAAATAGTGGGTTCAAATCCCACTGTCGGCAGACCTGAAGATGCTTTTCCGTGGTTTCCCATTTCCACACCAGGCTAATGCTGGAGCTGTATCTTAAGGCCATGGCCGCTTCCCTCCCACTCCTAGCCCTTTCCTATCCCAACATCGCCATAAGACCTAACTCTGTGTGACATAAAGCAAAAATTGTAAAAATAAAAAAAGATGTCGAAGAAGAAAAGCACGTTGCCTAGTTGGTGTCAAATTGAAATGTAACTGAGAGCATACGATTCTTGTAAAAATCATCTTCTTCCAGATATGTTTCTGCTTATTCAGGTCGTTCGTGTAAAAATCATCATCATTATTTACAATTCCATTTTAAGTGTTCACTATCTGCTTTTCTTGATATCTGTGATGCCCATTGATGCTCTCTTTTTGATGGTCACTGCCATTTACCGATGCAGCATTCACGTTTTGGCGACGTGCCCTGGCAGCGTTTCTCGTCTGCATGTGCCTTCACTTTGGTGTTGACCACAAGGGTTCGCCAGCAACAAACATTGTACGTTGTGGGCTGAAGTCAGCAAGGATCAGTAGAAGTCAGTTATAGCGAGAATTCATAACGGCAAAAAATTTACTCACTATAGCGGATTGTCTTTATATCCATTTTTTGTACAAGTCGGGAAAACCCCCATACACATTATGAAACTTGCATATTCACACTAAGGCTTATTTGTTTGTTACTACGTGAAAGGGTATGTTTACCGTATTTCTCTGAATCCAAGACGACCCCCAATTTTTCCTTCAAAAAATTTTAATCAGGCTTAAAAAGTGCTTTGTAAAATCATATGAATGTCTTTCTTATACAGTACACATTTTAGACTATTTTTAGACGCCAAACATTGGCTTTAGTTATGCCGTATTTTTTGCGACTGTACAATTATATTTTTTCAGCAAGTTTAATAACCATAAACTTAAAATTGGCATTATAATATCGAAGTGAACTCGTTAAAAATTTGCTGGCAATACACATTCTACGCGTCTCTACAATACGACTATCCATCAGGAAAATATTCTTGCTTACTATAAAACTGTTACTTTCACTCAACGTCAGATATAACTCGCTGCCGCGACACGCACGTCTCGCTTGCCGAATTCGGCCAACTTCAGTGCCTAGCGATGTATAGGCCTTAATCGCGGACTTTGAAAGTCAACGAACGAGTTTATTGCGCCGCGGTATGGCAATTCCGCCCTTGAATTTTACTGCACATACCTCAATTTCATTTTCGACTTCTTTAAAGCTTCTTTGTTGCGGGCCACTGAATGCATTTTTTGTAGAGTACGCATTTTGTTTTCACGGTAATGCCGAATATTGGTTTTAGTTAGGCCTATTCTGTATTTTCTTGTGGCTGCACAGTTATTATACATTTCCGAGTGCTTGTTAGCCATTAACTTAAAGCTGGCATCATAACATGGACAAGAACCCGTTGAAAATTTGCGGGCAGTACCTGTTTCACGTATCTTTACAATACGATGATCCATCATGAAAATATTCCTGCTGTCTATAAAACTTAAATTTTACTAAGCGTCAGGTACAACAGATAAAGATAAAAATTTCATGATGATCCGTATTGAACTGTATCACAATTAAATTGAAATAAGAAATAATGTAGTTCAACCTATTCAATACAAATAAATAAGAAATGTATTATTACATTTCTATTTAATTATAAGCGGAAGCGGTACTGGTTTCTACCCCAATCTGGGTCATCATCAGCCGAATAAAATGCAAAAACAATGCATAGGTAAATAAGAAATTAAACAGTTAGTTTTTCACAGAAACAGTTCAAGGGGCAAAATATGTTAATGGGGATAGGCACTGTGCGATTTTAAATTGTAAAATCTAGAAGAAGTAGAAAGTCAGTCACTTACAAGAATACTTCTGAATAGTAGCACAACACACGCAAAGTTCAGCACTGTCTCATAATGTTTACAAGAAGAGGTGAAAAGTTATATGACCCAGCATGCATATATTATCAGGCGCGAAGTCACAACATAATTTAATGAATATGAAGTCCCAAAATTGTGTGAAGTCGAAGACGAGTCGCTTGATTGAAGCGAATTGCTAGCTCTTGAAGATCAGCACAACACACTCGTTGTCCGGCACTGTGCTTTCAAATGCCGACAGAACTTGGTGAATAGCTTGATGAACCAGTCTGTAATTGTTTCGGTTGCGAAAATGTGTGTGTGTGTGTGTGTGTGTGTGTGTGTGTGTGTGTGTGTGTGTGTGTGTGTGTGTGTGTGTGTGTGTGTGTGTGTGTGTGTGTGTGTGTGTGTGTGTGTGTGTGTGTGTGTGTGTGTGTGTGTGTGTGTGTGTGTGTGTGTGTGTGTGTGTGTGTGTGTGTGTGTGTGTGTGTGTGTGTGTGTGTGTGTGTGTGTGTGTGTGTGTGTGTGTGTGTGTGTGTGTGTGTGTGTGTGTGTGTGTGTGTGTGTGTGTGTGTGTGTGTGTGTGTGTGTGTGTGTGTGTGTGTGTGTGTGTGTGTGTGTGTGTGTGTGTGTGTGTGTGAGATACAATTTAATATAATTGAAGTACGTAACTAGGATCTTGTAGATTATTTAGAACAGTTGACGTAAAAAACAATTGTGAAGAGAAAAATGGTAAAAAGCGCAATACTGGAAACAATTGAAAAGTGTATATGCACAGTGCGCTACTTTTTGAAGATAAGAATTCAGGTCGTAATTGAGGAAGTCCAAGGCAGCGCAAGGCACGAGGTTAAATTTGAATGTAAAGACCCAAAATGCAGGTGGCACTGTAGTATATACAGTTCAATTCGGAAAGTAGTTTTTTTTCTTTTTTCCGCGAGGAGAGGTGAAAAGAAAAGATAGAATAAGTTAATAAAGGAAGAGGATTAGTAGATAAGAGAAGATAAAAGGATAGGAAGTTAAAAGGGGATGGGAAAGGATAAGATTGGGAAATAAAGGAGGGGTATCTTAGGGTGGATTATTGGAGGTAGAAAACGTGGGTAGGAACTTTGTAAGGCATGGAAAATTGAATTTGGGTTTTGAAATTCAGAATTTTTGAGAAGAAGAATTAGGAAGTCAAATAGGATATTGGGTTTTTCTGAAATGTCATTTAAATTGAAATTAGGGTTGAAGTATTGGTCAAGGTGAATAAAGCAATTTTCAGTAGTGTTTACGAGGGGGCCTTTGTTAATGATTTTAAGTATTTTTATGTCTTTTTCAATATTGGTGAAATTATGCTTGGAGTCTTGTATGTGTTGTCCTATAGCAGAGAATCTGTTGTATTTAATGGCGTTGATGTGTTCGGAGTATGTGATGTTAAAGTTGCGGCCAGTTTGTCCAATGTATGAGGAGCGGCAGTTTTTACATTTGAATCTGTATACTCCGGAATTAGATTTGTTTACTGATATAGAGTTGTGTAATATATCAAGATTTCTGTTATTGGTTCTAAAAGAAATTTTCATGTTGTGTTTTTTAAGAACATTAGTTATTTTAAAAGCATCTTGAGTGAAAGTAAAAGTGGAAAATGCAGTGGGTTTGGTTTTGTCTTTTGATAACGTAGTTTTAGGATGGTGTTTGAATTTGTTGATGATACGATTTATGAAAGAGTTGTTAAAGCCATTAAATTTAGCGATAGTACAGATGGTGTTCGATTCGTTATTTAAATCTTTTTTAGACATGGGGGTGTTGAAGGCATGAAAAATTAGGCTGTTATAAGTAGCACATTTGTGTGCTTGAGGGTGTGAAGAATCTTGACGTATTGTGGTTGCTGTTTGAGTTGGTTATCTGAAAATTTTGTAAGTTAAAGCTGAAGGATGTCTAGTTATAGTTAAGTCTAGAAAATTAAGAGTTTTGTTGGGTTCTGATTCAAGGGTGAATTTAATGTTAGAGTCAATTATGAGCCAGTGCTGAACTTTGCGTGTGTTGTGCTACTATTCAGAAGATCGCGCCTTACTTCTTATAAGTGACCGACATTCTACTTCTAGATTTTACAATTTAAAATTGCACAGTGCCGATCCCCATTAACATATTTTGCCCCTTGAACTGTTTCTGTGAAAAACTCGCTCTTTAATTTCTTATTTACCTATGCATTCTTTTTGCATTTTATTCTGAGGATGATGACCCAGATTGGGGTCGAAAACGATACCGCTTCTGCTTATAATTAAATAGAAATGTAATACTACATTTCTTATTTATTTCTATTGAATAGGTTGAACTACATTATTTCTTATTTCAATTTAATTGAAGTACAGCAGACGCGTACTGAGTAGCCGTTGCCTTTCTAAGAATTCGAAGACTCGCATGTTTTGATGTCATTCTGCAGAGTTGAGAAATTTTTGTAGAGGCTAATAGAATGTCATTCTCTCCTCACTATTTCCCAAGATCTGGTGACGTTACACATAGGCACTGTGCAGCTGGTCGCCGCGGCTAGCAGTGTATGTTAAAGAGGTGGTCATTTATTGTTTTGTGTGTGTGCGCAGGGGGATGAAAATAAACAGCGTGGTTACTGCAGTACTTGCCAGTGGTGTTCATTACTATCAGGCCGCGAATGCAAAACAACCCTTGATTTTTCACATGAGATTCTGAAGAAAAACGTCTTCTTGGATTCTGAGAAATACGGCATCACTCCAGAGGCTTCTATGGCACACCTTGCCGTTTTCTTCTTCAAACGTCATCACCTAACCGTATATGTATCATGAAAACATATTTGAAACGCATGTAGAGATCCGAATTTAAGTAGACGCGAGAAAATACTATAAACTATCTTCTGAAATCAGTGATGTACCGTGCCATATCTTGAGGTGTATCACATTGTTACTTAATTTAAGTATACGGTATAACATTAAAATTAAGAGATCGTTTACTTCAGCCTTTATTTGTAACGGGTTAACAACTTCTATCGGCCACATTCTTTACGCATTTATTACGAAAACGTTTTATCTTCTTTCTTTTCGAATTTTCTTTAGAGAACAGCAGTCGACGGGTGTTACTAATCGACTCCAACATTGGCATCGAGTGTTTAGGAGAGAGCTTGCAAATGCACATAGTCCGAAAACTATACCATACCAAAGATGATTGATCGTATTTTGTGGCAAAGGTTTCAGTTTAGCTATTCAAATAGTGTCACCTATCCTAACTTAACTGTACTGATGATGATGATGCTTGTTGTTTAAAGGGGCCTAATATCGAGGTCATCGGCCCCTAACTTAACTGTACTATGATGTATGATACTTCAAGCGCCAGTAGAGACATTATAACCTTCTCGCTATAAATTTACATGATAATAGCCTTTCTGTAATTTAACAGATGCGAGAAAATATAAACTAACCTCGTAATCATTGACGCACTCTGCCATTAAGAGATCGTGTATTCAGCCTTTATCTTTAACGAGTTAACAACTGTTATCGGGCACGTTATTTACGCATTTATTACGAAAACATGTTCTCCTCTTTCAT
The DNA here is from genome assembly GCF_040414725.1 of Anabrus simplex. Classification (NCBI taxonomy): domain Eukaryota; kingdom Metazoa; phylum Arthropoda; class Insecta; order Orthoptera; family Tettigoniidae; genus Anabrus; species Anabrus simplex. Next base: position 105,632,175 of record NC_090279.1, on the reverse strand, counting down.
TTTCTTTGCGGAGAAGCAGTCGATGGATATTACTAATCGACTCCGACATTGCCTTCGAATGTTGACAAGAAAGCTTGCTAGTGGGCATAGCGAGAAAACGATACCGAAAATGATCGACCGCATGCAGTATAATGACTGGGTGCATAAATATTGGTAACGGAAAAAATCGTGCGCGCATAATCGCTCGTAATAACGGATGCGATAGGGCTCTCGCTGTAACCGAAAAATAATACACAGTTTCATATAGGAATTTTGAAGGGACGGATAAAAATTACGGTTATAACGGGGTTCTCGTTTGGACCAAGAGTGGATGAACCCATTTCTGTAGTAGATTAGCAAAACTGTCAATTCCAAACTGAACAAACATGAGCTACACAGAGTATGTGTGTCCTTGTGTCTGAACAGTCCTGTTGTGATGAGTGTGTTGGCATGATGAGAACGAGCTATTCTTTGTGTAGTGATTGATGTTGTGTTGGGAAGTATTTCAGAATTTCCGCTGCTAGAGCAATGAAAGTATAGTGGCTACACAGTTCAATCCTCCACATTGTAATTAGGCTTGTTCCATTTCATTCATTGGGCTAGCCAAGTGGGGGCAGGAGGGACATACATTATGGGGGACCAGGATTTTAAGGGCCCCGAAAGTTTAGTGGATTGTTTTATTACAAGCGTAATAGAGTGCATTGGTATATGATATTTAGCATAACGTGTCGTAACACGTCTCTAGATCTCGAGATCGGCTGGTTTCGTTCTGCCAACATTGCATTGGATTATCTTGCTGAAGGAAGGTAGCAAGTCATTTTGTGACTGATGAAACATGCTAGTGTAGCATGATTTCTAATGTGATTTTAACAATGTCTCCAAGAATAGGTATCTGACTGTTCCAATAGTTTACGTATTTCAACTTTCTGTCGACAGAGGGCAGCTCGCTCTGTCGCGAGCGATGAGGATCTTTTCTCGGCGAGACCTTTTGAATATCTTCTCCTTGAAGTAAATGTTGTGCTAATTAAGACATGGAGCCCACACACACAGGAGCAGATGTTTTATAAGTTCAAAACTGTGCTAAACCACTGCATCATTAGCATGCTTCGATGATTGATATAGACGGTAATGTAATGCCTTGAATTTGAATGGCATGTGCGTCAGTTGAGAAGGTGATTGTGGTGCGTCAAAATCTGGTCTGTTTATTTTAATGAGTTTCTCAATGGAACTTTTTGCCATCGTTTGGAGGTATGGACTGTGTGTCGGCCGGAAGGTCTATTCTAGCCGTATGCAGTGCGAGGTTGGTGGACCTACACATGACCGTGGGGTCACAAACGTCCTGCTGTCATTTGCTCTCGATGAGCTGTATATCTAATATTGACGTGAGACCTTATTGGTGAAATGTTGTATTGCACTCTACGTGTTGCCTAGTATTATTTACTTGCACCAATTTGCTGGAATTATTTGCCTTTGAGAGCAAAAAGATTGCTTGTTTGAATGAATGTGTAGATGAATGAGCTGGGTACTAAGATGACATATCGGTCTGTAGAATTAATGCTTATTTGTTCCTTATGGCGCCTCATTTTCTCTTGGGTGCGAAGTTTGGTATGCACCCTGGTCGTTTGCGACCTGGAGCTCGCCACGTTGGTTTATTTATTTCATGGCCGTGCGCAGGTCCATTGTACTCTTATTGTTTTGTTTTGCTTTCATTGCTCCATGGAGCTTTCTCTTGCCCCCTCGTGGACAATTTCCTTGGTCCAGCATTTCTCTGGTTTAATGACACTATAATTTTATCTATTCCTTGGTGTGTGAGATTCGAAATGAGAGAGGTATTGTTTGAAAAAAAAAAAGGGTTGGAAAAAAAGGGAGGATATTGGTAAATGACCCCCACGCTTGAAATTGAGTTTTTATTCCTCACCGAAGGAAAGGTCGAATAAAGATCTTGTAAATGGTGTTCACCTCGCAGTTCTGAGTAACGAGATCACTGATTGTATAAATGCTAACACCTCAAGAATAACTGTGCTGATGTATGTAAGAAAAGATGAGGTTACGAAACCTTGGTACGATTGTCATTCAGGCTGACGCCGAGTATGTATGTATGTATGTATGTATGTATGTATTAACTTGTTATTATTACTAGATATTTCTCTTAATATGGATTTTTACTGGAAGTAGTGTTAGTTACTAGCTTGAATTGTTTGAGGAGAGTAACGTTTTCAGTTCAGGGCTGTCTATTTCGCCCTTCCTGTTCGGGATCCACACCTAATTTCTTTATTTATGATGCTCGTGTTTAACCTTGCATGTAGGTTAGCTAGGGTGGGTGTGGCTCACTGTCAATTATCTCGTGGGAGAATGGGCTTACAATATTAATTATTAATGTTAGGATGATTTTAATTTTATTTGTTTTGAACAGTCAGTTAAGAAAAAAATAACAGATACGGTATCCCATTGACATACAAATGTTGTTTGGTACTTTGTGAGGAAGAGTGCAAGAGGTTGCAAGAGAAAGTTTCTAATGGTTGAGGAAGCAAAGAGCCATGAGGAGCATGTGTGAAGTATGGTCTTATGAGACTGAGGCTGCAGGAAGGGCCTGATTGTATGTCTCTGGAAAACAAGAGTATCTTCTGACTAGAAAAGGCTTTATCTGATAGAAACCAAAATACCAGGTAGACTGATCTTAACACATGGAGGCTGCTACACCATGTAGACCGGATAGTTCAAGCCTTCAAGAAAGAAATTAACACTGCTGCACTCAAACTACTGTAACTGGAAAAGTATTAAATATATCGACCTCAAACTTGGAACATGTACTCGCTACATTGTTTAGTAGTCTGTATGGCGTGATACCTTTCAAAGTAGTACCATTTGTTGCTCCATTTAATAGTCTTTCGACGCACTGTGTAGTATGAATGCCCTGTTTGTGCCTTTCGTGTATTCAAGTATACAAGGATTTCTCTTTACAGTTACTCCTTGTTTAGTGTTAGCCGTTAATCATTAGAAATATGTAATTCACCGTCTCTCAGTACCGATCATAACCGATCTGTACATAATCATAATTATCGGTAGCTGTCGGCAGCTGAATATACCGCGCCATGTTGACAGCCGCACCAGAGCCCCAGGGAATAGCTTTACATATTCAATATTATTTTGTTAAATACATCTATGTTTATAGAAAGAAAGATGCAGTGATAATTTTTATTTGGAACTCCTAATCTCTCCCATGATTGTATCAATGAAATACGGGGTGCATAAAAGTGAGCATTCTTGTATTCCGTCGCCTACTGTCGGCTGAAAAACTGAGCACGCAGGCCAGGAATGAGTTAGCTTGAAAATTTATAATGTCCAATAACGGACCATTTATATTTATATTTTGGTATCTTTCCCGACTTTTATGGCAAATCGTGTGTAACCTTATAAGAACAACCTTAAACCGAAGTGGTTTTGCATTCACCGACAAAAATCTACTGTCAAAAGGAAGGGTTAATCATGGCCTCACCATTATCAGGAATAATAGCAAACATATTCTTAAATAACATTGAAAACAATTTCTTAACCAAGTAAGAGGGTTACCAAGTTTTAAGAGGTGAAGCTCCGGAGCTGGTTACAAATAGAGGAAGCACCATTCGCAGAGGCTTGCAGACTGAATGCTAAAAGACGTAACAGTGTACGATGAAGGTGCATGTATGAAATAATGACCCATCATCTAGCAACCACATTTCCTTGTGTATATGCCTTGGAGTTATTCAGTTGGGTTCTGTTAATCTGATAGTGTGAAGGAACAATTTCTTAGGCTGTACCCAAGCAGGCATGCATTAATTATTTATTGATTTAAATGTATTTAAACAACCTGAGCCAAAGAATACAGGTCTCTTCCTTAGATGGCAGGGGCAGTTGTACAAACTGTACAAAGTTGTAACTACAGTACAGTGTGTAGGGTAGATATCTCCTTGTTTTATTGCTGTCACTGTGTAAATAATGTAGAATGGTACAATTTGTTAGGTATGCTTTCTACTGAAACCTCGATTTAATGTAAACCCTGATTTAAGGTTAAAATGTCAGGTCTCTGTGAAAACGTTAAACAGCGGTTCTACATAGTTAAGAACGGAGACACAGCACGGCTCCATCTATACTGTAGTGCCGGATGTTCTGGAGCTGCTCCTAAAAATGCTGTCAGCCATATTTTTCTTTTGCCTGTACCTGGCGGTATGAGTAAGATTAAAGCTGTTGCTCTCTGGTAATATAGATATTGGCGAAGATTCTGTAAGATTAGTGCATCGCTTATCTGTTTAAAGTGTAACTGGAAGTTTTTGAAATACGCATTTTAGAGATTGTAAGTTCTTGCTTTCCAGATCATGAGTGTGAAACCTCTAATTTGTTGAAAACCCATAATTCTCAAAAAGTACTGCCAGCAGTTGCATACAATCTCAAATGTTGATTCAAGGTTTACAGAATATTTTCACAAATGATTGTGAACTGTGGAAGTCACAAAAAAAATCTAAATTCAAATAGTTTTCACAATGGCAAAAATGAAACTTGTATGGTGCCATCTCTTCAGTCTGTAGGAGAATATTTTGCCTAAGAGAGAACATTTTAATAAAAATTGTCTTGGCTTTTTTAGAACAACCACTCCATGTGTTAAACTTGCTCATGCAGGCTTTTCATTTCAGATGACCGAGTATGCATCATCGCTGCTGCAGCCCCCAAGATGTTCCTAGCTCAATGGGTGGCCACCCAGGTGGCGTTGGACATTGGCCCTAATGTAGACTTGGACACACTCTAGAACTTGTCTGTGACTTTTGTAAATGTGTAATGTTTGTCAGTAAAGGCAACGTGCTCTAGAACTGTTGACTTGTGTCTGACGTGTACAGTCCATATTTATTATTTCTGTGACTTTTGTGAATGTGTAATGTTTGTCAGTAAAGACAACATGCTCTAGAACTGTTGACTTGTGTCTGACGTGTTCAGTCCATATTGACTATTTCTGTGACTTTTGTGAATGTGTAATGTTTGTCAGTAAAGGCAATGTGCTCTGGAACTGTTGAGTTGTGTCTGATGTGTGCAGTCCATTTTGACTATTGCTGTGTTTTTCGTTAATGTGTAATGTTTGTCAGTAAAATCAACGTGCTCTTTCAGCTCTTCCAGCTTGTTGTCCTCAGGGACTGATATTTTATCATTTGTGTTTCTTAACACATTCGCTCCCATATCCGACCATGGTCGGATTAGGTTTCTTGTGTGTAAATACCGTATTCAACCTTAGTCGGATTTTAATTCGCGCCAACTTTGTACATTCAAAATTTCGTTAGATGACGCAGTATATCAGTTTTCCAGTAAATAGTGGGCAGATGAACATTTTTACTACAGCTTACGGGTAATTTCCGGCATTGTGGGCTTTGTGATCTAAGTAAACATGTGCTAGTGCCAAGTTCTCTTATCTGCGCAATTGAAAATCAAGTGGTGCTGAGTGATGTAACAAGTAGATATGGAAGTGAAGAATTTATATCTCTTGAGCAAGTGACCGAGTTATTGCAAGCTGAAGATTCGGGAGATGATCTCATTCCGGAATTAGATTCTAGTGATAGTGAGAATGAGGGGACAGAGACTTCTTTATTTTGTGCCGACAATGACATACCAATGTGTCTAATGAGTCGCCAAGTTATCATCCCCCTTTACCAAAGTTCATGGCCAATGCAGGTTTAACCCATTCCGCTACAATGACGGGTACAGCCATCGAGAGTTCCGCATTCAGTAACATGCAATGACGGGTACAACCGTCGCCGTGTAGTCAAGTCGGAAATACGTCCGACTACCGATTTCTTTTGATTGTGATGTTGTGCTTTAGAATGACGTTCCTAGATAGTTCTAGTGTGTTTACATGCCAATGTTATTATCCAAAGGCTATTTTGTCAATGTTTCTTTTGTTTCTAATGTTTGTCATCTTGTTCATGAAATGAATGCTATCACGGAGCAAGATGTTGTGTAAACATCGTGAGGACGAAGAGGAAAGAATTCTGCAATTTCTGCTTGAGAGTGGTGATAAAGATAACTCAGAATTATCTGATAGTAGTGGATGAAGATAACTTTGTACATAACCTCACCACATCGAACAATTGAAAATGGAGTTTGGCCAGTTATGTTCCTAAAGGCAATTCGTGTGCAGTTGTTGGGGAGCTAAATACTGTAGTCAGGAGGTGATAATGCTACAGAATATGACTTTGGGAGTCAGTTCCTTACTGACACTTGTTGGGAGGGAATTAGCAAGGAAACCAATGGCCTTCACAAATAAAATCCTGGAAAATTTCTTTCGATTGTGATGTTGTACTTTAGAATTACGTTCCTAGATAGTTCTAGCGTGTTTACATGGCAATGTTATTATCCAAAGGCCATTTTGTCAATGTTTCTTTTGCTTCTAAAGTTTGACATCTTGTTCCTGATTACGCCACTATAGGAGGTCCATTTCAAGTAGCACACTAATGAGACTACAGGGAAGGCACTGGGGTCAATTTCCTGAAAAGATTGCTCCTATAGCAAGTATATCAGCCCCATCAAGGACTGTTTTGAGCATGGAATCTGGAAGGAATCTTGCTTCGAGTGCAACAAATGCTTTTTTTTTTTTTTTTTTTGCTAGGGGCTTTACCTCGCACCGACACAGATAGGTCTTATGGCGACGATGGGATAGGAAAGGCCTAGGAGTTGGAAGGAAGCGGCCGTGGCCTTAATTAAGGTACAGCCCCAGCATTTGCCTGGTGTGAAAATGGGAAACCACGGAAAACCATCTTCAGGGCTGCCGATAGTGGGATTCGAACCTACTATCTCCCGGATGCAAGCTCACAACCGCGCGCCTCTACGCGCACGGCCAACTCGCCCGGTACAAATGCAAAGTTGCCCTCCACGTGTGTGGATGTTTGAAGGTGTACCATACCTTAAAAGACTTCAGTTAAATGTAGTAAGTTTAACTCTAACCCAAAATGTTGTTTTTTGATCCAGTACGCTTTTGAAACAATTTTAACATCCATGACGTAAAATGTAGGAAAAATAATCGCATTCCAATGTACATTTCCCAAGGAAAATATTTGCATGGCAATGGGTTAAATATCGACGTGCAGAACAGTGACTATGTGATGTGTTTCTTCAGTAAATTTTTGTCACTGGATTTTTTCACGTATGTTTGTGATCATTATAAGTTAAAAACTTCATTTTGAACTGAGATTCGCAGTTGGAATTGAGGAAAAGTTCAACCTATTCAATACAAAAAGTATGTCGTATAAGATGTTTACAACATGTTATTTATTAGTTTAAAGTATCAGTTTTGACGCATCTTCAGCTTGAAGTTACAAGATGGACAGGATACATACTATATTACTGTGTACAAAGTTGGTCAAGAAAGATTTTTTCTTGTGTAGGAATCTTATTTCATTCTTAAGCCAAATTTTATTTACTTTGATTTGGGTTTTCAAGTGTTGAGGGGATTTACGTTGTTTTTTCAAGTTGGTTTTAAGGAAATTTGGAGTTAAATTGTGTAATAAGCATTGTTTCAAAAAGTGAATATCCTTGGTCAATTTTGCAATCTTTATTTTTAGGCCCATATATTAATTTCTCACTTTTTGTATAGTGATATTTTACTGTATAGAGATCACTTCCACTACGTAACATTAAATGTTCATGGAATTCTGGGAAAGTTGTGGGATGATATTAAAATATACTACTGGTGTTTGCTTCTTTGTATTTTGGATTTTACATGTCGCTTCATGTATAAGCAATTCAAATATTACGAAACTTACAGAAAAGAATTCAATCACTTGGGTGAAAACCTTCCTTGCAGTACAGTTCTGCATTTTTTTAGTCGAAATTGGAATGATAGTGCATCCTGTCCTTTTAACCACTCTCATGGTAGAAAGGAATAAGACATCCTCACTCTTGTTTGGAGACAGGCTCTGGAAACTTTACCAATTGTATTCTGCAGCATAGCACAATCCATAGGTACCGTATTCCCTCGTACAAACCCCTGGTTTTTTGAGACAAAGAAAATTATTAGAAAAAGAAGCTTTGCATATAAGATCCCCCCCAATTCGTCGGGGGAGAGCAACGATTCCGCTTTGTAGTGGTACGGGTTGTACAGCAGCTCCAATGACATCACGCAAATTAGTGCATAGTTTTGTCTGTCCAACCTGCACAATGAAAACACACATAAAAGTCATGCAGTATGTTTTGTGTTTCGTAGTTAAGTTTTTTTTTTCAAAATGGCGCCCGGTAATGACAACGTAGTGTTTCATTCTCCGAGTAAATTAACTGTAAAATGTGACGAAAAGTGCGGAAAATGTCGAAGATTATTGAAAAATGGAATGTTGTGTGATTCATGTGATCGATGGTGGCATTATAAGTGCGGAAATTGCCCTAGAGACGTAAAAACTAATGAAAATATTGACTGGATTTGTGAGCAGTGTGTTCGGAATGTTGTTGTTGGGGACGGCGTTGACGAAGCACTGAAAACTGTCGATGAGGAATATAAAAGAGCATTAGAAATTATAAACATTCTAAAAAAAGGACAGTGAGACTCTTAGAGTTGAAAATCAAGAATTAAAAGAAAGTCTGCGATCGCTAGAATTTGGGACTGACAATTCTTTGAGTGATATACCGGTACAAGTAACAAACTCGAGCACGTGGTGTCAAGTAGTTCGTGGATGGTCGGCTAAGAAGAAATCTACAACTGAATTTCCGGAAATAACCATCAGAAATAGGTTTTCTGCCCTAAATAATTTAATTCTGGAAGAAAGTGATCGCACGCGTGAAACCAAATCATCGCGATCCGCTGCCATTGCAGTGCAGAGTTTAAAATTTAGGCCTAGAATTCAGATTCAAGACCCAGTTAGGCCTAAATCAGCGAAGGTAGCTGTGTTTGGTGATAGCCAAGGAAGGGGAATTGCGGGAGTGATTAACGACGAGAATATAGCAGCAACCGGAGAAATATATCCAGGAGCTTCTATCAGCAGTGTTGTGGAAAACGTAGAAGCAGCAACTAGGAACTTCGGGAGCGGCGATGCAGTGCTTATCATCGGTGGGACGAACGACGTAGCTCACGACGACACCAAGAATGTAAGATCACAACTTAAACATACACTAGGGAAGCTGACCCACACTAACATTTTTGTAGTGAACGTGCCCCACAGGCATGATTTGAGTAGAGACTCGTGTGTGAACATTGAAGTGGACAAGGTCAATACAGCTATTGTTAAAATTTGTAAACATTTTCGGAATACTCAGGTTATTGAATGCAGCAGTTTTGAGAGATACTGTTATACAAAACATGGCCTCCATCTAAACAATTCAGGTAAACGAAAGATAGCAAATATTGTTCTAGATTTTATTAATCTTAAGATATGTACTGTAAAACAGGCAACTCCCTTGAGTTATAATACTTGGTGAATAGCTTGATGAACCAGTCTGTAATTGTTTCGGTTGCGAAAATGAATATCTGTGTGTGTGTGTGTGTGTGTGTGTGTGTGTGTGTGTGTGTGTGTGTGTGTGTGTGTGTGTGTGTGTGTGTGTGTGTGTGTGTGTGTGTGTGTGTGTGTGTGTGTGTGTGTGTGTGTGTGTGTGTGTGTGTGTGTGTGTGTGTGTGTGTGTGTGTGTGTGTGTGTGTGTGTGTGTGTGTGTGTGTGTGTGTGTGTGTAATATACAATTTAATATAATTGAAGTACGTAACTAGGATCTTGTAGATTATTTAGAACAGTTGACGTAAAAAACAATTGTGAAGAGAAAAATGGTAAAAAGCGCAATACTGGAAACAATTGAAAAGTGTATATGCACAGTGCGCTACTTTTTGAAGATAAGAATTCAGGTCGTAATTGAGGAAGTCCAAGGCAGCGCAAGGCACGAGGTTAAATTTGAATGTAAAGACCCAAAATGCAGGTGGCACTGTAGTATATACAGTTCAATTCGGAAAGTAGTTTTTTTTCTTTTTTCCGCGAGGAGAGGTGAAAAGAAAAGATAGAATAAGTTAATAAAGGAAGAGGATTAGTAGATAAGAGAAGATAAAAGGATAGGAAGTTAAAAGGGGATGGGAAAGGATAAGATTGGGAAATAAAGGAGGGGTATCTTAGGGTGGATTATTGGAGGTAGAAAACGTGGGTAGGAACTTTGTAAGGCATGGAAAATTGAATTTGGGTTTTGAAATTCAGAATTTTTGAGAAGAAGAATTAGGAAGTCAAATAGGATATTGGGTTTTTCTGAAATGTCATTTAAATTGAAATTAGGGTTGAAGTATTGGTCAAGGTGAATAAAGCAATTTTCAGTAGTGTTTACGAGGGGGCCTTTGTTAATGATTTTAAGTATTTTTATGTCTTTTTCAATATTGGTGAAATTATGCTTGGAGTCTTGTATGTGTTGTCCTATAGCAGAGAATCTGTTGTATTTAATGGCGTTGATGTGTTCGGAGTATGTGATGTTAAAGTTGCGGCCAGTTTGTCCAATGTATGAGGAGCGGCAGTTTTTACATTTGAATCTGTATACTCCGGAATTAGATTTGTTTACTGATATAGAGTTGTGTAATATATCAAGATTTCTGTTATTGGTTCTAAAAGAAATTTTCATGTTGTGTTTTTTAAGAACATTAGTTATTTTAAAAGCATCTTGAGTGAAAGTAAAAGTGGAAAATGCAGTGGGTTTGGTTTTGTCTTTTGATAACGTAGTTTTAGGATGGTGTTTGAATTTGTTGATGATACGATTTATGAAAGAGTTGTTAAAGCCATTAAATTTAGCGATAGTACAGATGGTGTTCGATTCGTTATTTAAATCTTTTTTAGACATGGGGGTGTTGAAGGCATGAAAAATTAGGCTGTTATAAGTAGCACATTTGTGTGCTTGAGGGTGTGAAGAATCTTGACGTATTGTGGTTGCTGTTTGAGTTGGTTATCTGAAAATTTTGTAAGTTAAAGCTGAAGGATGTCTAGTTATAGTTAAGTCTAGAAAATTAAGAGTTTTGTTGGGTTCTGATTCAAGGGTGAATTTAATGTTAGAGTCAATTATGAGCCAGTGCTGAACTTTGCGTGTGTTGTGCTACTATTCAGAAGATCGCGCCTTACTTCTTATAAGTGACCGACATTCTACTTCTAGATTTTACAATTTAAAATTGCACAGTGCCGATCCCCATTAACATATTTTGCCCCTTGAACTGTTTCTGTGAAAAACTCGCTCTTTAATTTCTTATTTACCTATGCATTCTTTTTGCATTTTATTCTGAGGATGATGACCCAGATTGGGGTCGAAAACGATACCGCTTCTGCTTATAATTAAATAGAAATGTAATACTACATTTCTTATTTATTTCTATTGAATAGGTTGAACTACATTATTTCTTATTTCAATTTAATTGAAGTACAGCAGACGCGTACTGAGTAGCCGTTGCCTTTCTAAGAATTCGAAGACTCGCATGTTTTGATGTCATTCTGCAGAGTTGAGAAATTTTTGTAGAGGCTAATAGAATGTCATTCTCTCCTCACTATTTCCCAAGATCTGGTGACGTTACACATAGGCACTGTGCAGCTGGTCGCCGCGGCTAGCAGTGTATGTTAAAGAGGTGGTCATTTATTGTTTTGTGTGTGTGCGCAGGGGGATGAAAATAAACAGCGTGGTTACTGCAGTACTTGCCAGTGGTGTTCATTACTATCAGGCCGCGAATGCAAAACAACCCTTGATTTTTCACATGAGATTCTGAAGAAAAACGTCTTCTTGGATTCTGAGAAATACGGCATCACTCCAGAGGCTTCTATGGCACACCTTGCCGTTTTCTTCTTCAAACGTCATCACCTAACCGTATATGTATCATGAAAACATATTTGAAACGCATGTAGAGATCCGAATTTAAGTAGACGCGAGAAAATACTATAAACTATCTTCTGAAATCAGTGATGTACCGTGCCATATCTTGAGGTGTATCACATTGTTACTTAATTTAAGTATACGGTATAACATTAAAATTAAGAGATCGTTTACTTCAGCCTTTATTTGTAACGGGTTAACAACTTCTATCGGCCACATTCTTTACGCATTTATTACGAAAACGTTTTATCTTCTTTCTTTTCGAATTTTCTTTAGAGAACAGCAGTCGACGGGTGTTACTAATCGACTCCAACATTGGCATCGAGTGTTTAGGAGAGAGCTTGCAAATGCACATAGTCCGAAAACTATACCATACCAAAGATGATTGATCGTATTTTGTGGCAAAGGTTTCAGTTTAGCTATTCAAATAGTGTCACCTATCCTAACTTAACTGTACTGATGATGATGATGCTTGTTGTTTAAAGGGGCCTAATATCGAGGTCATCGGCCCCTAACTTAACTGTACTATGATGTATGATACTTCAAGCGCCAGTAGAGACATTATAACCTTCTCGCTATAAATTTACATGATAATAGCCTTTCTGTAATTTAACAGATGCGAGAAAATATAAACTAACCTCGTAATCATTGACGCACTCTGCCATTAAGAGATCGTGTATTCAGCCTTTATCTTTAACGAGTTAACAACTGTTATCGGGCACGTTATTTACGCATTTATTACGAAAACATGTTCTCCTCTTTCATTTTCTTTGCGGAGAAGCAGTCGATGGATATTACTAATCGACTCCGACATTGCCTTCGAATGTTGACAAGAAAGCTTGCTAGTGGGCATAGCGAGAAAACGATACCGAAAATGATCGACCGCATGCAGTATAATGACTGGGTGCATAAATATTGGTAACGGAAAAAATCGTGCGCGCATAATCGCTCGTAATAACGGATGCGATAGGGCTCTCGCTGTAACCGAAAAATAATACACAGTTTCATATAGGAATTTTGAAGGGACGGATAAAAATTACGGTTATAACGGGGTTCTCGTTTGGACCAAGAGTGGATGAACCCATTTCTGTAGTAGATTAGCAAAACTGTCAATTCCAAACTGAACAAACATGAGCTACACAGAGTATGTGTGTCCTTGTGTCTGAACAGTCCTGTTGTGATGAGTGTGTTGGCATGATGAGAACGAGCTATTCTTTGTGTAGTGATTGATGTTGTGTTGGGAAGTATTTCAGAATTTCCGCTGCTAGAGCAATGAAAGTATAGTGGCTACACAGTTCAATCCTCCACATTGTAATTAGGCTTGTTCCATTTCATTCATTGGGCTAGCCAAGTGGGGGCAGGAGGGACATACATTATGGGGGACCAGGATTTTAAGGGCCCCGAAAGTTTAGTGGATTGTTTTATTACAAGCGTAATAGAGTGCATTGGTATATGATATTTAGCATAACGCGTCGTAACACGTCTCTAGATCTCGAGATCGGCTGGTTTCGTTCTGCCAACATTGCATTGGATTATCTTGCTGAAGGAAGGTAGCAAGTCATTTTGTGACTGATGAAACATGCTAGTGTAGCATGATTTCTAATGTGATTTTAACAATGTCTCCAAGAATAGGTATCTGACTGTTCCAATAGTTTACGTATTTCAACTTTCTGTCGACAGAGGGCAGCTCGCTCTGTCGCGAGCGATGAGGATCTTTTCTCGGCGAGACCTTTTGAATATCTTCTCCTTGAAGTAAATGTTGTGCTAATTAAGACATGGAGCCCACACACACAGGAGCAGATGTTTTATAAGTTCAAAACTGTGCTAAACCACTGCATCATTAGCATGCTTCGATGATTGATATAGGCGGTAATGTAATGCCTTGAATTTGAATGGCATGTGCGTCAGTTGAGAAGGTGATTGTGGTGCGTCAAAATCTGGTCTGTTTATTTTAATGAGTTTCTCAATGGAACTTTTTGCCATCGTTTGGAGGTATGGACTGTGTGTCGGCCGGAAGGTCTATTCTAGCCGTATGCAGTGCGAGGTTGGTGGACCTACACATGACCGTGGGGTCACAAACGTCCTGCTGTCATTTGCTCTCGATGAGCTGTATATCTAATATTGACGTGAGACCTTATTGGTGAAATGTTGTATTGCACTCTACGTGTTGCCTAGTATTATTTACTTGCACCAATTTGCTGGAATTATTTGCCTTTGAGAGCAAAAAGATTGCTTGTTTGAATGAATGTGTAGATGAATGAGCTGGGTACTAAGATGACATATCGGTCTGTAGAATTAATGCTTATTTGTTCCTTATGGCGCCTCATTTTCTCTTGGGTGCGAAGTTTGGTATGCACCCTGGTCGTTTGCGACCTGGAGCTCGCCACGTTGGTTTATTTATTTCATGGCCGTGCGCAGGTCCATTGTACTCTTATTGTTTTGTTTTGCTTTCATTGCTCCATAGAGCTTTCTCTTGCCCCCTCGTGGACAATTTCCTTGGTCCAGCATTTCTCTGGTTTAATGACACTATAATTTTATCTATTCCTTGGTGTGTGAGATTCGAAATGAGAGAGGTATTGTTTGAAAAAAAAAAAGGGTTGGAAAAAAAGGGAGGATATTGGTAAATGACCCCCACGCTTGAAATTGAGTTTTTATTCCTCACCGAAGGAAAGGTCGAATAAAGATCTTGTAAATGGTGTTCACCTCGCAGTTCTGAGTAACGAGATCACTGATTGTATAAATGCTAACACCTCAAGAATAACTGTGCTGATGTATGTAAGAAAAGATGAGGTTACGAAACCTTGGTACGATTGTCATTCAGGCTGACGCCGAGTATGTATGTATGTATGTATGTATGTATGTATGTATTAACTTGTTATTATTACTAGATATTTCTCTTAATATGGATTTTTACTGGAAGTAGTGTTAGTTACTAGCTTGAATTGTTTGAGGAGAGTAACGTTTTCAGTTCAGGGCTGTCTATTTCGCCCTTCCTGTTCGGGATCCACACCTAATTTCTTTATTTATGATGCTCGTGTTTAACCTTGCATGTAGGTTAGCTAGGGTGGGTGTGGCTCACTGTCAATTATCTCGTGGGAGAATGGGCTTACAATATTAATTATTAATGTTAGGATGATTTTAATTTTATTTGTTTTGAACAGTCAGTTAAGAAAAAAATAACAGATACGGTATCCCATTGACATACAAATGTTGTTTGGTACTTTGTGAGGAAGAGTGCAAGAGGTTGCAAGAGAAAGTTTCTAATGGTTGAGGAAGCAAAGAGCCATGAGGAGCATGTGTGAAGTATGGTCTTATGAGACTGAGGCTGCAGGAAGGGCCTGATTGTATGTCTCTGGAAAACAAGAGTATCTTCTGACTAGAAAAGGCTTTATCTGATAGAAACCAAAATACCAGGTAGACTGATCTTAACACATGGAGGCTGCTACACCATGTAGACCGGATAGTTCAAGCCTTCAAGAAAGAAATTAACACTGCTGCACTCAAACTACTGTAACTGGAAAAGTATTAAATATATCGACCTCAAACTTGGAACATGTACTCGCTACATTGTTTAGTAGTCTGTATGGCGTGATACCTTTCAAAGTAGTACCATTTGTTGCTCCATTTAATAGTCTTTCGACGCACTGTGTAGTATGAATGCCCTGTTTGTGCCTTTCGTGTATTCAAGTATACAAGGATTTCTCTTTACAGTTACTCCTTGTTTAGTGTTAGCCGTTAATCATTAGAAATATGTAATTCACCGTCTCTCAGTACCGATCATAACCGATCTGTACATAATCATAATTATCGGTAGCTGTCGGCAGCTGAATATACCGCGCCATGTTGACAGCCGCACCAGAGCCCCAGGGAATAGCTTTACATATTCAATATTATTTTGTTAAATACATCTATGTTTATAGAAAGAAAGATGCAGTGATAATTTTTATTTGGAACTCCTAATCTCTCCCATGATTGTATCAATGAAATACGGGGTGCATAAAAGTGAGCATTCTTGTATTCCGTCGCCTACTGTCGGCTGAAAAACTGAGCACGCAGGCCAGGAATGAGTTAGCTTGAAAATTTATAATGTCCAATAACGGACCATTTATATTTATATTTTGGTATCTTTCCCGACTTTTATGGCAAATCGTGTGTAACCTTATAAGAACAACCTTAAACCGAAGTGGTTTTGCATTCACCGACAAAAATCTACTGTCAAAAGGAAGGGTTAATCATGGCCTCACCATTATCAGGAATAATAGCAAACATATTCTTAAATAACATTGAAAACAATTTCTTAACCAAGTAAGAGGGTTACCAAGTTTTAAGAGGTGAAGCTCCGGAGCTGGTTACAAATAGAGGAAGCACCATTCGCAGAGGCTTGCAGACTGAATGCTAAAAGACGTAACAGTGTACGATGAAGGTGCATGTATGAAATAATGACCCATCATCTAGCAACCACATTTCCTTGTGTATATGCCTTGGAGTTATTCAGTTGGGTTCTGTTAATCTGATAGTGTGAAGGAACAATTTCTTAGGCTGTACCCAAGCAGGCATGCATTAATTATTTATTGATTTAAATGTATTTAAACAACCTGAGCCAAAGAATACAGGTCTCTTCCTTAGATGGCAGGGGCAGTTGTACAAACTGTACAAAGTTGTAACTACAGTACAGTGTGTAGGGTAGATATCTCCTTGTTTTATTGCTGTCACTGTGTAAATAATGTAGAATGGTACAATTTGTTAGGTATGCTTTCTACTGAAACCTCGATTTAATGTAAACCCTGATTTAAGGTTAAAATGTCAGGTCTCTGTGAAAACGTTAAACAGCGGTTCTACATAGTTAAGAACGGAGACACAGCACGGCTCCATCTATACTGTAGTGCCGGATGTTCTGGAGCTGCTCCTAAAAATGCTGTCAGCCATATTTTTCTTTTGCCTGTACCTGGCGGTATGAGTAAGATTAAAGCTGTTGCTCTCTGGTAATATAGATATTGGCGAAGATTCTGTAAGATTAGTGCATCGCTTATCTGTTTAAAGTGTAACTGGAAGTTTTTGAAATACGCATTTTAGAGATTGTAAGTTCTTGCTTTCCAGATCATGAGTGTGAAACCTCTAATTTGTTGAAAACCCATAATTCTCAAAAAGTACTGCCAGCAGTTGCATACAATCTCAAATGTTGATTCAAGGTTTACAGAATATTTTCACAAATGATTGTGAACTGTGGAAGTCACAAAAAAAATCTAAATTCAAATAGTTTTCACAATGGCAAAAATGAAACTTGTATGGTGCCATCTCTTCAGTCTGTAGGAGAATATTTTGCCTAAGAGAGAACATTTTAATAAAAATTGTCTTGGCTTTTTTAGAACAACCACTCCATGTGTTAAACTTGCTCATGCAGGCTTTTCATTTCAGATGACCGAGTATGCATCATCGCTGCTGCAGCCCCCAAGATGTTCCTAGCTCAATGGGTGGCCACCCAGGTGGCGTTGGACATTGGCCCTAATGTAGACTTGGACACACTCTAGAACTTGTCTGTGACTTTTGTAAATGTGTAATGTTTGTCAGTAAAGGCAACGTGCTCTAGAACTGTTGACTTGTGTCTGACGTGTACAGTCCATATTTACTATTTCTGTGACTTTTGTGAATGTGTAATGTTTGTCAGTAAAGACAACATGCTCTAGAACTGTTGACTTGTGTCTGACGTGTTCAGTCCATATTGACTATTTCTGTGACTTTTGTGAATGTGTAATGTTTGTCAGTAAAGGCAATGTGCTCTGGAACTGTTGAGTTGTGTCTGATGTGTGCAGTCCATTTTGACTATTGCTGTGTTTTTCGTTAATGTGTAATGTTTGTCAGTAAAATCAACGTGCTCTTTCAGCTCTTCCAGCTTGTTGTCCTCAGGGACTGATATTTTATCATTTGTGTTTCTTAACACATTCGCTCCCATATCCGACCATGGTCGGATTAGGTTTCTTGTGTGTAAATACCGTATTCAACCTTAGTCGGATTTTAATTCGCGCCAACTTTGTACATTCAAAATTTCGTTAGATGACGCAGTATATCAGTTTTCCAGTAAATAGTGGGCAGATGAACATTTTTACTACAGCTTACGGGTAATTTCCGGCATTGTGGGCTTTGTGATCTAAGTAAACATGTGCTAGTGCCAAGTTCTCTTATCTGCGCAATTGAAAATCAAGTGGTGCTGAGTGATGTAACAAGTAGATATGGAAGTGAAGAATTTATATCTCTTGAGCAAGTGACCGAGTTATTGCAAGCTGAAGATTCGGGAGATGATCTCATTCCGGAATTAGATTCTAGTGATAGTGAGAATGAGGGGACAGAGACTTCTTTATTTTGTGCCGACAATGACATACCAATGTGTCTAATGAGTCGCCAAGTTATCATCCCCCTTTACCAAAGTTCATGGCCAATGCAGGTTTAACCCATTCCGCTACAATGACGGGTACAGCCATCGAGAGTTCCGCATTCAGTAACATGCAATGACGGGTACAACCGTCGCCGTGTAGTCAAGTCGGAAATACGTCCGACTACCGATTTCTTTTGATTGTGATGTTGTGCTTTAGAATGACGTTCCTAGATAGTTCTAGTGTGTTTACATGCCAATGTTATTATCCAAAGGCTATTTTGTCAATGTTTCTTTTGTTTCTAATGTTTGTCATCTTGTTCATGAAATGAATGCTATCACGGAGCAAGATGTTGTGTAAACATCGTGAGGACGAAGAGGAAAGAATTCTGCAATTTCTGCTTGAGAGTGGTGATAAAGATAACTCAGAATTATCTGATAGTAGTGGATGAAGATAACTTTGTACATAACCTCACCACATCGAACAATTGAAAATGGAGTTTGGCCAGTTATGTTCCTAAAGGCAATTCGTGTGCAGTTGTTGGGGAGCTAAATACTGTAGTCAGGAGGTGATAATGCTACAGAATATGACTTTGGGAGTCAGTTCCTTACTGACACTTGTTGGGAGGGAATTAGCAAGGAAACCAATGGCCTTCACAAATAAAATCCTGGAAAATTTCTTTCGATTGTGATGTTGTACTTTAGAATTACGTTCCTAGATAGTTCTAGCGTGTTTACATGGCAATGTTATTATCCAAAGGCTATTTTGTCAATGTTTCTTTTGCTTCTAAAGTTTGACATCTTGTTCCTGATTACGCCACTATAGGAGGTCCATTTCAAGTAGCACACTAATGAGACTACAGGGAAGGCACTGGGGTCAATTTCCTGAAAAGATTGCTCCTATAGCAAGTATATCAGCCCCATCAAGGACTGTTTTGAGCATGGAATCTGGAAGGAATCTTGCTTCGAGTGCAACAAATGCTTTTTTTTTTTTTTTTTTTGCTAGGGGCTTTACCTCGCACCGACACAGATAGGTCTTATGGCGACGATGGGATAGGAAAGGCCTAGGAGTTGGAAGGAAGCGGCCGTGGCCTTAATTAAGGTACAGCCCCAGCATTTGCCTGGTGTGAAAATGGGAAACCACGGAAAACCATCTTCAGGGCTGCCGATAGTGGGATTCGAACCTACTATCTCCCGGATGCAAGCTCACAACCGCGCGCCTCTACGCGCACGGCCAACTCGCCCGGTACAAATACAAAGTTGCCCTCCACGTGTGTGGATGTTTGAAGGTGTACCATACCTTAAAAGACTTCAGTTAAATGTAGTAAGTTTAACTCTAACCCAAAATGTTGTTTTTTGATCCAGTACGCTTTTGAAACAATTTTAACATCCATGACGTAAAATGTAGGAAAAATAATCGCATTCCAATGTACATTTCCCAAGGAAAATATTTGCATGGCAATGGGTTAAATATCGACGTGCAGAACAGTGACTATGTGATGTGTTTCTTCAGTAAATTTTTGTCACTGGATTTTTTCACGTATGTTTGTGATCATTATAAGTTAAAAACTTCATTTTGAACTGAGATTCGCAGTTGGAATTGAGGAAAAGTTCAACCTATTCAATACAAAAAGTATGTCGTATAAGATGTTTACAACATGTTATTTATTAGTTTAAAGTATCAGTTTTGACGCATCTTCAGCTTGAAGTTACAAGATGGACAGGATACATACTATATTACTGTGTACAAAGTTGGTCAAGAAAGATTTTTTCTTGTGTAGGAATCTTATTTCATTCTTAAGCCAAATTTTATTTACTTTGATTTGGGTTTTCAAGTGTTGAGGGGATTTACGTTGTTTTTTCAAGTTGGTTTTAAGGAAATTTGGAGTTAAATTGTGTAATAAGCATTGTTTCAAAAAGTGAATATCCTTGGTCAATTTTGCAATCTTTATTTTTAGGCCCATATATTAATTTCTCACTTTTTGTATAGTGATATTTTACTGTATAGAGATCACTTCCACTACGTAACATTAAATGTTCATGGAATTCTGGGAAAGTTGTGGGATGATATTAAAATATACTACTGGTGTTTGCTTCTATGTATTTTGGATTTTACATGTCGCTTCATGTATAAGCAATTCAAATATTACGAAACTTACAGAAAAGAATTCAATCACTTGGGTGAAAACCTTCCTTGCAGTACAGTTCTGCATTTTTTTAGTCGAAATTGGAATGATAGTGCATCCTGTCCTTTTAACCACTCTCATGGTAGAAAGGAATAAGACATCCTCACTCTTGTTTGGAGACAGGCTCTGGAAACTTTACCAATTGTATTCTGCAGCATAGCACAATCCATAGGTACTGTATTCCCTCGTACAAACCCCTGGTTTTTTGAGACAAAGAAAATTATTAGAAAAAGAAGCTTTGCATATAAGATCCCCCCCAATTCGTCGGGGGAGAGCAACGATTCCGCTTTGTAGTGGTACGGGTTGTACAGCAGCTCCAATGACATCACGCAAATTAGTGCATAGTTTTGTCTGTCCAACCTGCACAATGAAAACACACATAAAAGTCATGCAGTATGTTTTGTGTTTCGTAGTTAAGTTTTTTTTTTCAAAATGGCGCCCGGTAATGACAACGTAGTGTTTCATTCTCCGAGTAAATTAACTGTAAAATGTGACGAAAAGTGCGGAAAATGTCGAAGATTATTGAAAAATGGAATGTTGTGTGATTCATGTGATCGATGGTGGCATTATAAGTGCGGAAATTGCCCTAGAGACGTAAAAACTAATGAAAATATTGACTGGATTTGTGAGCAGTGTGTTCGGAATGTTGTTGTTGGGGACGGCGTTGACGAAGCACTGAAAACTGTCGATGAGGAATATAAAAGAGCATTAGAAATTATAAACATTCTAAAAAAAGGACAGTGAGACTCTTAGAGTTGAAAATCAAGAATTAAAAGAAAGTCTGCGATCGCTAGAATTTGGGACTGACAATTCTTTGAGTGATATACCGGTACAAGTAACAAACTCGAGCACGTGGTGTCAAGTAGTTCGTGGATGGTCGGCTAAGAAGAAATCTACAACTGAATTTCCGGAAATAACCATCAGAAATAGGTTTTCTGCCCTAAATAATTTAATTCTGGAAGAAAGTGATCGCACGCGTGAAACCAAATCATCGCGATCCGCTGCCATTGCAGTGCAGAGTTTAAAATTTAGGCCTAGAATTCAGATTCAAGACCCAGTTAGGCCTAAATCAGCGAAGGTAGCTGTGTTTGGTGATAGCCAAGGAAGGGGAATTGCGGGAGTGATTAACGACGAGAATATAGCAGCAACCGGAGAAATATATCCAGGAGCTTCTATCAGCAGTGTTGTGGAAAACGTAGAAGCAGCAACTAGGAACTTCGGGAGCGGCGATGCAGTGCTTATCATCGGTGGGACGAACGACGTAGCTCACGACGACACCAAGAATGTAAGATCACAACTTAAACATACACTAGGGAAGCTGACCCACACTAACATTTTTGTAGTGAACGTGCCCCACAGGCATGATTTGAGTAGAGACTCGTGTGTGAACATTGAAGTGGACAAGGTCAATACAGCTATTGTTAAAATTTGTAAACATTTTCGGAATACTCAGGTTATTGAATGCAGCAGTTTTGAGAGATACTGTTATA
Organism: Anabrus simplex; assembly: GCF_040414725.1. Classification (NCBI taxonomy): domain Eukaryota; kingdom Metazoa; phylum Arthropoda; class Insecta; order Orthoptera; family Tettigoniidae; genus Anabrus; species Anabrus simplex. Next base: position 105,610,339 of record NC_090279.1, on the reverse strand, counting down.
CAAAACATGGCCTCCATCTAAACAATTCAGGTAAACGAAAGATAGCAAATATTGTTCTAGATTTTATTAATCTTAAGATATGTACTGTAAAACAGGCAACTCCCTTGAGTTATAATACTGACCAGGAAAACTAGTAGAAAGAGCCAGCTGTACTTCAAGCTGGCTCAGTCAACTAGAAAAAGAAACTCAGGATAGTAAGGAATTTCAAGTTACCCAATTGCAACAGTCAAGTTTTAGGGAGAAAGGGGGTCTGAGATTGCTCTTAGTAAACTGTCAAAGTGTAGTAACGTAATCCATAATCTTCATTTCCGTATTGACAATTGCACAATTAAAAATAGGAGAGGAATTTCCACCAATCAATACTTATTTATTGTATATATTAAACTACAGGACCGGTTTTGACCTCATATTCAAGCCGAACCATACATACATATTTATATAATGAAGCTTTGATTAAGATTGTGGTGTTGAAGGAATGCCATATGATGATGTACATTTAGTCACATACAAATGGGGTACGTCTTAGCGTGAACTGGCGTATATGTCATTCTGTACAATATTGCAACTGTATGTCTAAAATGTTGAAGGTCTTAAAACTAGTGTATAAAACACGTCTTTTCCTAAACTAACTTATATATATGTACAATATAAAAACAATATATAAAAACACTTCATGCATATGAACATTCGTTCTTGCTTGGTGGTCAATGCATCGACTAACTTCCGTATTTAAGTCTTATTCACAGTTGTACACTTCAGCTGCTATTCTTGGAGTTTGTAAAATTGCATGGATAAAAGATTTGTCTTCCTGTGCGTATGTGAGATAAAACACTTTCTATTTTAAAAAGGTCCAAATGTATGGATGAAATTCAAGTAAAATATGTTCAGCTCTGCTGTGTGTGTTGCCCTTTCATTAGAACCAATTCATGTTGTCTTTTTGGCGTCAGTAAATTTGGATGACATTGTTTTCAATGTAGTGGCTCCTTTCCCATTTGTAGCTGTGCAATGATGTTATGTTTATCTGTGGAAGATAAGATTGAGCTATAAGTTTTATTGTGTGGAGGAATGTCTGAAGGGTTATGTGTGTGAATTGGAATATGTACTTACTGTTGTTGGTGTAGCTGAGTTGTGTTTGACATGCAAGCTTGTAATGTACTACTTCGTGTTCTTCTTGGGCTTATACTAGCTGCTGTGAGGGGAAGGGAAGGAGGGGTAGGGAGAGTTGTTGTTGTGGAGGTAGGGATGGAGCTGGGTGTGTTGTTTGGTGTTTTTCTGTTGCGTGTTGCATTATGTTTATCTATTAACTTAAGGTAAGGGTTTTCTAGGGCGGGGATAACTGTATTGAAGATGATGTTAGTTTTCTCTGTGATTTCATTTATGTTGTAATTTGGATTGGTGTACTGATCTAGAGTGATGTAAAATTCTTCTGTTATGTTGAGCAGGGGGCCTTTGGGGTTTATGTTTAGGATTTGCATATCGTTATCGATGTTTGTAAAACTGTGTTTATAGTCTGCGACATGTTGTCCTATTGAGGAAAAATGATTGTGTTTCACTGCATTTATGTGTTCGTTATATCGGGTTAGGAAGTTTCTACCGGTACGTCCGATATAGCTGGTCTCGCAGTTATTACATTTGATACGGTATACCCCTGAGTGGTTGTATTTATTGTTGCTGTTGATTGTCCTGACATTGTGTATGATGTTGGTACTATTGTGTGTAGTTCTGAATGCTATTCTTAGGTTATGTTTTTTAAAAATGTTAGTTATGGGGTATATGTGTACATTATTGAAAGTGAATAGTGCATAGTCTTTCTTGGGTTCGTTTACTTTTGTTAGTTTGGTTTTGGGTTGGGATTTTTGTTGTGAATGATTTTGTTAACCATTTCTTTCTTGAATCCATTGTTTTTAGCTATGTCATGAATTAATTGTAATTCTTTGTTTAGATCTTCTTTTGTTAACGGTATATTGAATGCTCTGTGTATCATGCTATAGTAGGCTGCTCTTTTGTGTATGTTGGGGTGAACGGAATCCATTTTAATTGTGTTTGAGGTATGCGTGGGTTTTCTGTATATTCTATAAGAAAGGTGGTCATCGTGTCTAGTTGTCGTTATGTCCAGGTAGTTCAGATTGCGATTGTTTTCGGATTCCATGGTAAATTTTATTTGGGAATCTATTGTATTGAGTTTATCTAATATATCAGTTTCATTTGTCGAGGATAATAAAGATATCATCAACAAATCTACACCAAAAAAATATATGGTCTATTTTGTTGATGAATGTGTGCTCTAAATAGTCTATGTAAATTTCGGCAATTATACCAGAAGCGGGAGATCCCATTGGTAAACCCTGTTGCTGATAGATAGTATCATGGAATTTAAAGTAGTTGTTACTAATGGCAAAATTAAGTAATTTAATGAACTCTTCTATTTACAAAGTGCTTAGATTGCTATGACTTTTTAGGTTAGATTCAATGATTTCCGTTGTTCGTTTTGTGGGAATGTTCGGGTACATGTTTATTATGTCAAATGATGCGAGTTTGTGATATGGTTCAATCTTTAATCCTTTTGTCCTATTACAAAATTCTGTTGAGTTCCGTACTGTTTTATTAGCTAAGAATACGTAGTGCATACCTGCCAACTTTCCCGATTCAGGCGGGAGACTCCCGATTTTCGACAGTTTTTCCCGCCTCCCGAATATTCTATCTTTTCTCCCGATTTTTTGGTGAACTTCAAACATTTGTTTTCAAATCTCTCCATTTCAGCTTTTTTACGTCAGTGGCTTCGCTCAATGGCCGCTTTCAAACGAAATATCGAAGTTTATTAACGCGAGAAATGTGCGCGAATGTGCGATGTTTATTGAAACCTGTATATCGCGACGCGCATATCGATTGTCAATCTCTCGTTCTCGCGTGCTATGTTCGTGTTCGTTCACGCTTAGCCTACAAGGAATACAAAGCCTGTCCAATAGCCACTTATAGCTGTCCGCCCTGTGGATGCCTACCGTTTTATAAACAAGGCTCTAGAAATAAAATTTCTGGAACTAGTTTTCATGAATTCCTTTACCAAGAGCCAACTAGGGAATTATGGATTAAAGCAATAAGCAGACAAGGTATGGAACAGTGAATACACAGACCATGTGACGGCAAAAATTAGGTTACTTAATTATTATTATTATTATTATTATTATTATTATTATTATTATTATTATTATTATTATTATTATTATTATTATTATTATTGCTCCTGTTCTGATAATAATAATATCTTCGATATAAATCTCCTGGCGCGAGAGACGGTGTCACGTCTAGGAAGGCCGTCTCCCTCTTCAGGGCAGGAATAAAAATATTTAGTAGTTGCATGATCCGTCAACATTAGCATATTATTTGGGAAGGTATAAGCAATGCCAGACTCCTTCGGTGTCATGGCCATCGCATTTGGCACAAATATTGGTGTAGGTACCCCAGGACTTCAAGGCTCTCTCATACCTTCATTATTTCCGTGGTATACTCTACATGAAACTCACATTGAGAATTGCCAATGTCGAAACTGTGATTTGAACCTTGGAATATTCGAAGAGTGCAGCTGCCCATTCTTATCAAGGAGCGTAAGTTAATGTGCTCGTCTATGCAGGAAGAAGAGAGGAGTAGTTGTGGAACGTAAAGTGACATAACATATAAGTAGTTCCCTTTTAACTTTCAGTTTTTCGTGAAAAATAACCAGAAAAGGAATGAATGGTCCCCTATAAGCTTCTAAATGGTTTTCTTCTTATTTTTGGAACAAAATAAATAAAATATATCTTTTCCAACTTTTGCAACCGTTAGTTAGTGAACAAACCGCACACGCGGATGAACCGGGAGCAACGAATTCTGGGTTAGCAAGAAATGTTCAAACACAGCTGGAAAGTATCCAAAAGGAAGCCAAAGGAGCACCAAGCTTTTCTATGTCGAGTGCTGCAATGGCATATATTGGAGGGTATTTGGTAAGAGTTGTCGAAGACCACATGCCATGTCAAGAATGTGTTGATAAAATTAGCAGTATCCAGAGTCCATCTCCACTTACGTCATTAATAAAAATCAAAGACAGAGGTGGTCTCAGGTATCCGAAGCCAAGTTTTGTTTCACTGCTGATGAAACTGGGGCAAGTAACGGACGAAATGATATCGGTAACGCTAGGCAGTCCAAAAAGAGCACAAACATTAACCGAAATACGGTTGCCACTTGTTGCTAAAAATCCTATTCTACAGTGTGGAAAAAGTGATCATCCTGACGAACTAAGCAGAATAATACTGCAGAAGTTTCTGCGCCTCTCTGTCACTAACTACGCTGATGGCATGACAGATGAGTATCGCCGAGAATACTTCTTGAGAAGAAAAAGAATTTATGAGAAAAATATCAAGGAAAATGGTTAAAGTCGTTCCTCTCTACTGAAAATCTAAGGTGCGATAGTGAAAATATCTAGTGCAGACCTTATATCCTTTTAAATGCCAGACATAAATGTCGACAGTTATGTGTGTTATTTGAAATGAAAATCCACAGCTGAATTGAACTCCTAGGGGTAAAAGGTGAACATTTATTATTTTCTACTTCATTCTGCGTAGTAACGTATATCATATACAGGAAATATAGTGTAGAGGTAAATTTGTGCTGGTTTTAACACCCGTTTGCAATGCTAGCGAGTGCTGATGTGAGGTGGTATACTAGCGCTGCAGTGGTCAAGGCGCGCACTGCCAGGCGGACACTGTTTCTGAAGGGAGCACTGCGAGTGAGCAGGCTTTGTATTCCTTGTAGGCTAAGGTTCACGTCAGTCTAGTCGATTCCATCCTCTTTGGTCGATTCTAGAGACTAGTCGCTTTCTTAGTAATATAGTGACATAATTTCAATGATAACGACGGGTGACTTTTCTAGAGATTTTAGAACCCATTTGGAGACAATTCTGACTAATTTTAATTTATCTCAATATAAATAAAATGTTTCGTCTGTACATTGCTCAGAATTTAAAAGGAATGATATTTCCGTACCGGTCGTGGCCATATTAACAAGGAGAAATAAGTTTTAATTTTCCGTAATTTCTGTCTGTCTGTCTATCTGTACGTGCGCAGGCTCATCACGAGAAAACGGCTGAAGAGAATTTAATGAAAATCGGTGTATAACGTCGGGGAATAAGTTGCTACAATCTAGGCCATAAATAATGTTATTCGCGCTGAGTGAAATGGTAGTTTAGGGGAAGGCCTAAAATTTAATTCTCAAATATTTATGTTATTATTGGCCCTAATGATAAATACTACATAACTAAAGTTATATATTATTAAATTTCTTATCATTTATGCCTTATACATTTTTACTGTACCGGCTGTGATAACAGAAATATTCATGAATTTAGATTTTTTTTTTTGCTAAGTCCATATCAGCGCCGATGTACGAGAAAATGGGTGAACAGAATTGTATGTAAAGTCAGGGAATAAGGAACTACAGTCTATGCTATAAATAATTTTATTCACTCTGTTCGAAATGGTAGTTTAGGGGAAGGTGCCAAAAAAATTTTTTAATTACCTATCTTAGTGGTCATATTGAAACATACTACATAACAAAAGTTACAGAGAATGCAATTTCCGATTATTTGTCTTATTCAGTTTTGCAAGAGACACTTCTCATGATTGATTCGTATAACTTACACTTCTCAGGGACATTTTTTGCCCCTTGTTAAGGGCATCATCAACCTTTAGGTAACCTTAAGTTCATATCTCTGAAACATTATCTATTCATACATGGATTAATGTGTAACATACTTTTCATTGTAATCCATATATGAATAGATAATGTTTCAGACATTTGACCTTAAGGTTACCTACAGGCTGATGATGCCCTTAACAAGGGGCGACCGGGCGAGTTGGCCGTGCGTGTAGAGGCGCGCGGCTGTGAGCTTGCATCCGGGAGATAGTAGGTTCGAATCCCACTATCGGCAGCCCTGAAGATGGTTTTCCGTGGTTTCCCATTTTCACACCAGGCAAATGCTGGGGCTGTACCTTAATTAAGGCCACGGCCGCTTCCTTCCAACTCCTAGGCCTTTCCTATCCCATCGTCGCCATAAGACCTATCTGTGTCGGTGCGAACTAAAGCCCGTAGCAAGAAGAAACAAGGGGCGAAACATGTCCCTGAGAAGTGTATATAGTATTATGTAGATTTCATCCACGTAGCACGTGGCTTGTATTGAATAGGTGGTAATAATAGAATACATTATTTTTGTGATAATTTGCTTATTCAGTTTTACTGTTCTGACTACAATAATATTGGTGGTGATGGTGATTAAATTTTGAAGATTATAATAATGAAGAAAGTCATGAAGGAACGATTGCTTGAATAATACCACAAGAGGGAGTCATGAAAGAAAGGACGACTCACTTTACATTAGATGCTCTAATATCGCAGATTCAGAAGAAAACTAAATGTGAAGGCCTCCAATATAGAAAGCTCATAAAATTGATCAACAATAGCATTACATTGACCATTGTTTGTTGTGATGTGCTTTGTGTATTCTGCTGCCATTTATCTACGATAGACGGGATTACTGCTGGGTTTCAAGTATAACAGCCTGCCTGAATACTGGCGGGAAGAAGCTGGGGAGTGGGGATTTAGATCTCTCTTCTTTAGCATGCCATTCTTCTGGTTCATAAATTTTCTGATACTACTGGTACGTTACACACTGGATCATCATAGTATTCCAGCTATTCGATCCCTACTCGGAGGTACCGGTAGTGATTTGAATGAGCAGTGTGCACACTTAAACAGAATAATTACACAAGAGTGTTTGCGGCTGTCTGCAGCCTGGTCATTCTAGCTCTGAAACTTTGAACTGTTAGATTGACACCGTAGTACCTTTCGCTAAAAGTGAGAAAATGTGCTGTTTTCATTTTATCGAATATTTCGTATGAAATCATTGCTTTTAATCACGACATTCATACTGGCGTCGTTGTAATGAGATGTTGACTTCAGTTGGGAAAACTATAAGGACAGTCTTCCTGGGAATTCCGTAGTGAAGCACGGGTACATCAGCTAGTTATTTGATGCAATATATTAATCTATGCATTTGCTAAGTAATGGCATCTAAGTGCATGACTGATTCACACATCTGGAGCATGAGTTCATACTATTTTCGGTAGGCTTATCAGAGACCGATCATCCCACTCACGCACTTCCTGTGAGCGAATAGAGATGTGTAATTTTTAGCCTTGTAGCCTCGTATAGCAACAGTCGGGCTTTGAGACAATAAGTGTTATAAATATATCGTAGTACTGTGTTGCGCAAGACATGTAGAATAAGCAATTTTGACCAATTGTATCTCCTGATTTCTCCTGATTTTAAAATCAAAATCTCCTGATTTTTGGTTTTGTAAAGTTGGCAGGTATGGTAGTGCTTTTTGAGAAATCGTTGAATAAATTGCGAAAGTTTACAAGTTGGGCTTGCTCTGTAGTTAATAATAGGTCTCATTGGAATATGTTCTTTGTGTATTTTGGGATAAGCTTTAGCAGCAGGTATTTGAGGATTCATTACTATAAGTTTACCTTTCCCAATGAAATCACTGAACACAAATTCCACCCACCCGTAAAAAATCTCACAAATAAGTCTTTTAACGAAATGGAAACTGTTATCTTGAGCAAGGGACCCAAGCACAATTGGGGTAACACATCAACTTTCCAGAACATTACAACTACTATCACCGAAATAGAAAACGCCATACAGAAAATCCCACATGAGCTACGAGACGAAGTCAGATATGATATTAAAAAAAGGCTCCCACAATATATTGACAAAATTCACAGTAACTCCCAAAATAATAAATCAAGCAATAAAGTACTGCACCCGCTCACTTCCTGAGTCCCAGACTAGCATTTATCTCAGGGGTGATCAGTTCGAAAACGATAAAAAAAAATATATAAAGAAAATCAAATTATATATCGGCGCATCAAATGAACACAGGGATGAACGGGGCATGCAAATTAAGGTTACGGGGGACGACTCATTCAAGGATACAAATTTTGACTCCACAATAGGACTGGGAAGTGACAACTTAAATTCCATGGGCATACTGGACTAACTACAATAAAAAGATATGGAAACTGTTTCCTATTGAAATTGCAATGAGGAGCAATTTATTCACTTATTTGCAAACTACACATGATGATAATTATTACATTGGGACACTTCCATCCTGAAAAATAAATGACATACTACTTGGATTTACCTCACTACTCTGGTAGTGTAAACATCTGGTGAATTCGCCCCAATTGGTTACTGGGGATCGAATTCACATCCGTATGATTGGACGTTTCACCGCTGGAGATCTTCTTTCGGAGACGAAAGCACGACAGTAACTTTTTACTGTCGTCTCTTCGTTCCGTTTGGACATGAGACACTTCCGGTATGTACATTCTGGTGAGCCGGACACCCACCGTGGAAATGTTATCGCCTCGAAAAAACGGGAATTTATAGTACGGACAAACTCTAGCCTATTATTTCCAGATTCACAACACGCCAGATAGAGTTCATTAACTCAAAGCCTATTTTAATATTTACACTTGTCAATACGACAAGACGTACGGAAAGGTTCATTACTATGCTCTGACCATGAAGACATGAGTCGTCCGTGGGTTATTTACGTATCTACCGCTAACAATCTCCCCGTGAAAACCCAACATCTGGTTCTGAGCAGTTCGACACAGGACGACTGTCCCTATCATATCCTCTTATGATTATTAAATAATATCATTACCATTCTTTATCTGATCATTTTCATATTCTGTGACTACCATCAATTAATTTATTATTATCATTAATTTCAATTATAATCCTATATTTGATTATTATCATTGGTCATCCGGGATGATTATATGCCAACCCTTGCCGACGTTTCAAACGAAGGTTCGTTCTTCCTCGTAATTTATCCGCATAATTTAATGATCAGCTTCCTAATAAATATTATTATTATTATTATTATTATTATTATTATGATATTCGTAACAACGAATCATCGCCCATTAAATATCTTAATTTTCTTTCATCATAATTATTATTCTCAAATACTATTGCAAGTTCTTCATCTTCTGCTTCTTCAACTTTTCATTATTATTATTATTATTATTATTATTATTATTATTATTATTATTTTACGTTTACACTACCGTTAGCGATATTTAAATGCATAAACCTTTACAATTTCATTCTACTTTGGCACTACGCAATTGATTTAAGACAAGATTCACTTGGAGTATGATTATTATTATTATTATTATTATTATTATTATTATTATTATTATTATTAAAGATGGAAAGATGATCTTTTAATTTTCACTCTTTATAATTTAGTCACATATGTTAAATCCCGTTATGAACCACTAAGATCTGCTTTATATCAGTCGGGACAACACGGTATTCGGGACCGTACCTTCAGTTTCGTACTGCCGTTAATTTATATGGGGGTACACGTCCTCCCAAGACACATCTCACAACCTATGGCACATCGTGGCTGGGCAAATACCTCCAATGCCGGCGATTGCTAAACTATTCCTTCCAATTTGAAGCCCATTTCCTTTTATCGGAACTCTTCAAACATTTAATTCATAAATTAATCCTCGGTGCGTGGATTCTGCCACTAATAACACCGGAATATGCATTTTATATCATCTTAGGCCTTGAGATTCATCTATTTCATCATTACAAACAATACGCCTCAATTTATTACACGCCGGATATTCGTCCCTCATGACTTCCAACTCTAAATATGGGCTCAAACCACTCTGGGCGTTTAACATATTGTGACCATTCTAATTCACGTGCCTCTATCGCTTTTAAACAATTTTTATTGGTTGAAATAAAGTCCAAAAACGTGAAATCAAAAATTTACGTAAAATCAAACTGATTACGCGAATGAAAGTCTTTAACGCTACATGTCATCTCCACATTGATTATTATTTGCACTAGCTAACTCACGAAGCACTGTCATTATTATTATTATTATTATTATACTTTAACTTGCAAACGCACAAATATTATTATTAATTTACTTTCCTTTGCCAACTCACAAACATTATTATTATTATTATTATTATTATTATTATTATTATTATTATTATTATTATTATTATTATTAGTAGTAGAAATCGTGATTATCGTAACCCGTAATCATCCTTGCTATAATACTTCAACTTCTCGCTCTTATTATTTTCATCAAAAAAATAAAAATAAAAAAGTAGCTTCTTTTTTATTCTTCTCCTTCAAATTTTCTCATCATTATTATTATTGTTAGTTAAAAATCTCAAATTTTTCATTTCAACTCCCAACATCATTATTATGTCCGAAATATAAAAAAGTAAATTCTTCTTCTTCAAATATATATTTTTTATTATTATTATTTTAATGACCTTCCGTACGCAACACAAATTTAACATCCTCTGGCACTTTCATAATCTGGCTGTTTGGTAGAAAATATTCCTAACTATCATACAAATAATCACCGCAGTGATTGAAATCAAATAAATGGGTTAGCACAAAAAGGGATTTAACACTTGAAATGAACTTAAGTCAAAGTATTACAAACAGCATGCATTAATTGAAAGAAATATATCCCATATTTACATTATATACAACAAACAAATACTCAAATTAATTAATCTAACCCATTATTACGTTAATAAATTAGTTCGTCCGTCTAACAAAAAAAATCATAGACTCGGGAGGCGGACCATGTTAATTAACCATAATTAATCTACACTGGACCCCGTTTAGTCGCGATAACATCCCCAAATATTAAAATTGTGTACTCATTCCTATGTAGAATTCCATTGTCTCGTAGCGGGAGATAGGCCTGACGGCCCCATGGTGATTTACTCGTCCATCATGTCGCACAATATAAAATTAACACAGCAAAACACTTCTGTGCGATTGCCCATGATTAATACCTTATTACACTATTTTATATAAGAATACTAATAACAAAAAAACACTTATAGGTGCTCCTAGACCCCTGACACCCGCACAATATATTCTTCATATAAGCCCGAAACACACGTCGTGACACGTTACGACGAAGTGTCGTTCATTTGAACCGGCGCGTATCGCGTCTTCAACCGGCACTTCCTGGTTTATTTCTAAGCCGTCTTGATAATCGCCTAGCTCCTATAGTTCCCTGCTCGGATAGTTATTCACCGTCTATCTTGGGCTATTTACTTCAGGCTCCGCACCCTGCCTTCCAAAGGTACTATCGGCGTTCCGTTAGTTATTTATTATTTAATCACCTGACATTTGTTAAATTCAACATACAGTTGTACTGATTATTTACACTCGGTACTATGGATAATCTCACTGTTCGTCTTCATTCTCCTAATAACTCACGCACTTTCAGCTCTAACTGACTTCGAATGCGTCCCGAGGTACTGACTTACAGAGTCAACGTGTCAGAATCTCAACTACTTCATACGACTGACACGACTGGTGACCGATAACGACTGGTGACTGGTAAGAACTGAGGATGTGAGGTCCCACTACTGGTTATTTATGGACGACATGGTTTCCCGCCGGGGTCATCCGCGGTCATCTCCTGGGGAGGGGGGTTGGTTATCCTAAATCGGCATATGCAGGTGGATTTGGATTTCTTGCTTTATCCCACTTAATAAACTGGCGATACACATTCATGTGTCGTATTCTGAACTCATATCGTTCGGTGATCATGGAAATATCACTTAATTCCTGTCCTCCACCTTTCGCGCGCTAACTCGGCGTCCCTGATGGCGTGCTCGTCCTGACCAATGGCGAGATAGCGTGGGTCATTTCCACGAATTCATTATTTTAATTTATTACGATTACAATTTATCAACATGGGAATGATATCACAAAAATCCCCTCTATTCAATTATGTGGTTGGAATAATTTAATTATTGTTATCGGAGAAGCTAACTGGAGTTCACTCTGAGTTTTTCTTATGTTGGTTTATCTGCGGGCCTATGATAAATTTTTCTATTGGTCAACACCGCATCGGTTAGTTTAAAATCTGTTCCTTGCAACCTGACAGCCTTGAGGCAGTGGAAAAACTGGTACGTCACATTCTCGGTATTGGTGATACACCTGCTCGCCCTTGATCCGAAATATATACTCTTTCACTTCCTCGTAGTCATTACTTCTGTTGTTGTGAGCTCTAGATTTAATCCTCTTATCTTTTGACCAGGAAACCTTCTCCCCATAATGACAAGCTTAACTGTGGCGACGGCTTGTCGCGATCACGGCTGGCTATGTTGAAATTCTCCCGTCCACACAAAACTGACACTGTATTCAATTTAATATTCCTATATATCTGTATTTCTCGTATCAAAATCAAATCATGAATGGTACAGCCTATCTCATCCGGGTACAGTACACATAAACAAACTCAAAGATAAGATAAAACAGAATAATCTACTAATAACGAAAGCCGATAAGGGCAATACCACAGTTATTATCGACAAAGTCCAATACATATTGAAAACCAAAGAATGTTTTCAAGATAACACTTTCCTCATCAAACGTAAAGACCCGACCAATAACATACAAAGGAACCTCAAAACCTTATTAAAAATACACACTTTCTTTTAACAGAAGTAGAATCCTCTAAACTTATAGTAATGAATCCTCAAATACCTACTGCTAAAGCTTATCCCAAAATACACAAAGAACATATTCCAATGACACCTATTATTAACTACAGAGCAAGCCCAACTTATAAACTTTCGCAATTTATTCAACGATTTCTCAAAAAGCACTACGTATTCTTAGCTAATAAAACAGTACGGAACTCAATAGAATTTTGTAATAGGACAAAAGGATTAAAGATTGAACCATATCACAAACTCGCATCATTTGACATAATAAACATGTACCCGAAAATTCCCGCAAAACGAACAATGGAAATCATTGAATCTAACCTAAAAGTCATAGCAATCTAAGCACTTTGGAAATAGAAGAGTTCATTAAATTACTTAATTTTGCCATTAGTAACAACTACTTTAAATTCCATGATACTATCTATCAGCAACAGGGTTTACCAACGGGATCTCCCGCTTCTGGTATAATTACCGAAATTTACATAGACTATTTAGAGCACACATTCATCAACAAAATAGACCATATATTTTTTTGGTGTAGATTTGTTGATGATATCTTTATTATCCTCGACAAATGAAACTGATATATTAGATAAACTCAATACAATAGATTCCCATATAAAATTTACCATGGAATCCGAAAACAATCACAAACTGAACTACCTGGACATAACGACAACTAGACATGATGACCACCTTTCTTACAGAATATACAGAAAACCCACGCATACCTCAAACACAATTAAAATGGATTCCGTTCACCCCAACATACACAAAAGAGCAGCCTACTATAGCATGATACACAGAGCTTTCAATATACCGTTAACAAAAGAAGATCTAAACAAAGAATTACAATTAATTCATGACATAGCTAAAAACAATGGATTCAAGAAAGAAATGGTTAACAAAATCATTCACAACAAAAATCCCAACCCAAAACCAAACTAACAAAAGTAAACGAACCCAAGAAAGACTATGCACTATTAACTTTCAATCATGTACACATATACCCCATAATTAACATTTTTTAAAAACATAACCTAAGAATAGCATTCAGAACTACACACAATAGTACCAACATCATACACAATGTCAGGACAATCAACAGCAACAATAAATACAACCACTCAGGGGTATACCGTATCAAATGTAATAACTGCGAGACCAGCTATATCGGACGTACCGGTAGAAACTTCCTAACCCGATATAACGAACACATAAATGCAGTGAAACACAATCATTTTTCCTCAATAGGACAACATGTCGCAGACTATAAACACAGTTTTACAAACATCGATAACGATATGCAAATCCTAAACATAAACCCCAAAGGCCCCCTGCTCAACATAACAGAAGAATTTTACATCACTCTAGATCAGTACACCAATCCAAATTACAACATAAATGAAATCACAGAGAAAACTAACATCATCTTCAATACAGTTATCCCCGCCCTAAAAAACCCTTACCTTAAGTTAATAGATAAACATAATGCAACACGCAACAGAAAAACACCAAACAACACACCCAGCTCCATCCCTACCTCCACAACAACAACTCTCCCTACCCCTCCTTCCCTTCCCCTCACAGCAGCTAGTATAAGCCCAAGAAGAACACGAAGTAGTACATTACAAGCTTGCATGTCAAACACAACTCAGCTACACCAACAACAGTAAGTACATATTCCAATTCACACACATAACCCTTAGACATTCCTCCACACAATATCACTTATAACTCAATCTTATCTTCCACAGATAAACATAACATCATTGCACAGCTACAAATGGGAAAGGAGCCACTGCATTGAAACCAATGTCATACAAATTTACTGACGCCAAAAAGACAACATGAATTGGTTCTAATGAAAGGGCAACACACACAGCAGAGCTGAACATATTTTACTTGAATTTCATCCATACATTTGGACCTTTTTAAAATAGAAAGTGTTTTATCTCACATACGCACAGGAAGACAAATCTTTTATCCATGCAATTTTACAAACTCCAAGAATAGCAGCTGAAGTGTACAACTGTGAATACGACTTAAATACGGAAGTTAGTCGATGCATTGACCACCAAGCAAGAACGAATGTTCATATGCATGAAGTGTTTTTATATATTGTTTTTATATTGTACATATATATAAGTTAGTTTAGGAAAAGACGTGTTTTATACACTAGTTTTAAGACCTTCAACATTTTAGACATACAGTTGCAATATTGTACAGAATGACATATACGCCAGTTCACGCTAAGACGTACCCCATTTGTATGTGACTAAATGTACATCATAATATGGCATTCCTTCAACACCACAATCTTAATCAAAGCTTCATTATATAAATGTGTATGTATGGTTCAGCTGAAGATGACCTTGAATATGAGGTCGAAACCGGTCCTGTAGTTTAATATATACAATAAATAAGTATTGATTGGTGGAAATTCCTCTCCTATTTTTAATTGTGCAAAGTGTAGTAAATAAACAATTAAAATTCGGTACATTGATGGAATCTTATGAGACTGATATGGTGATAGGAGTGGAATCGTGGTTGAAAGAAGGGGTGGGTAATAGAGAAGTATTTCCAGAAGTGTACATAGTTTATCGTAGAGACCGAGGAGATAAAAAGGGTGGGGGGTGTTTATTCTGGTGATGGAAACTTACTGTTCACATGAATGGTTTACCGATGAAA
Organism: Anabrus simplex; assembly: GCF_040414725.1. Classification (NCBI taxonomy): domain Eukaryota; kingdom Metazoa; phylum Arthropoda; class Insecta; order Orthoptera; family Tettigoniidae; genus Anabrus; species Anabrus simplex. The sequence goes on along the minus strand of NC_090279.1, from coordinate 105,595,025 downwards.
GGGATGAAATATTAGGGATAAAATTAGTTTGTGGTAATATGAAGGAGGTGGAAATTATAGGAGCATACAGGCCTGGAAGAGAGGAAAGAGACATGGAAATCTTTGAGAAAATAATAGATTATACTCGTAAAAACAATAATATTGATATGGTAATAATTGGGGGAGGTCTAAATTTGCCTGAAGTTGAATGGAATGGAGCTGCAAGTGAAGCCCATGAACAGAAACTGGCAAATAAGTTAATTTGGGAGGGAGGATTTACACAAGTAGTACAAGAACCGACTCGTCTCAATAACTTACTAGATGTATTCTTGGTTAAACCATGGGAAATTGTTGATAAAACTGAGGTAATTGAAGGAATAGGAGACCATAAGGCTGTAATAATGGATGTAGGACTCGTACCAAAAAGGCTTAATAAGAGGGTTACACAAGACAAGAAAATTAAAAAGAAAATGTAGAACAGTAAACAGGAAAATCAATGAGGGTAGGGAGAGTAGAGAAACTAGAAAACAGCTAATGAGGGAACTGAATAGAGTGAAAAAGGAAGCAAAAGAGAATTATATGAATGGCATACTTCAAGAGGGTAATGACCACAAAGGGAAATGGAAAAAGCTGTATTCATATATCAGGAATCAAAAAGGAAAAGGAATCCAAATTCCTACAATGGTGGGAGAAGTGGGTGTACACTATTTAATAGATACTGAGAAAGCAAACCTATTTAGTAGGGAATTCAGAGATTCAGTAGATGATTGTCAAGAGTTGGAAACCGAAACAGAAGATAGAGAGGGAGAGAGACAGAGGGAAACAAGAAGCTTCTCATTCACAAATGAAGATATTTTCAGAGAAATCCAACTGCTTCAGCAAGGAAAAGCAGCAGGAAGTGTTCAAATTACTGGGGAGGTATTAAAGACAATGGGGTGGTACATAGTGCCTTATTTAAAATTTCTCTTTGACTATGTCATAAATAATAGTGTAATACCAAAGGAATGGAAGGAATCTATAATAATACCAATAATATACCAATAATAAAGGAAAGGGTGATAAAAGGAAACCAGAGAACTACAGACCAATCAGCCTGACCAGTATAGTTTGTAAAATACTGGAGAGTTTAATATCGAATTACATCAGAGGGATATGTTGTGATAAAAATTGGTTAATGAGGAGCCAGTGTGGATTTAGAAAGAAATTTTCTTGTGAGGCACAACTCGTGGGATTTCAGCAGGACATATCAGATCAGTTGGATTCAGGAGGTCAGTTAGATTGCATAGCCATACATCTTTCCAAAGTCTTTGATAGAGTGGAACATGGAATATTATTACAGAAATTGGAGGGAATAGGATTGGACGTAAGGGTTACACGTTGGATAAAAACATTTCTAAATTCAAGGGTTCAGAAAGTCAAAGTAGGAAATAATGTATCTCAGGAAGAGAAAGTTTGGAAGGGAATTGCACAGGGTAGTATAATCGGTCCGTTACTTTTCTTAATATACGCAAATGATTTAGGGAACAATATAACATCAAAAATAAGATTGTATGCAGATGACATAATTGTTTATAGGGAAATAAACAACATTGAGGATTGTTCAGAATTACAAAGTGACCTTGAAAGTATTCAACAATGGGTTGAAGAAAATAATACCGGTATGAAGGTTAATGGAGGCAAATCAACTGTTACAACTTTCACAAACAGGAGCTTTAAAACTGAATTTGAATATACTTTGGATGAGGTAGTTATCCCAAAAGATGGCAAGTGCAAATACTTAGGTGTGAGATTTGAAAGTAATTTGCACTGGAAGGGTCATATTGATGACATTGTTGAGGCTACTTAAAGGATGCAACAAAGAATTAAAAGAAAAAAGTTACTTGAGTATGGTTCGTTCATTATTGGAATATGCAAACAGTGTTTGGGATCCCCACCAAGAATACCTAATAAAAGAAATAGATAGTGTGCAGAGGAAAGCAGCAATATTTGTAACAGGGGATTTCAGGAGAAAGGGTAGTGTATCAGAAATGTTAAAGGAACTTGGGTGGGAAACTTTAAGTAAGAGAAGGGAGAAAACTAGACTTACAGGATTATATAGAGCCTATACAGGAGAAGAAGCATGGGGAGATATCCGTGAGAGGCTTCAGTTGGAAAATAATTATATCGGCAGGACTGACCACATATATAAAATTAGAAGGAATTTTAGCAGAAGCGGTTGGGGTAAATTTTCATTCATTGGGAAGGGTGTGAAGGAGTGGAACAGTTTACCAGGGGTAGTGTTTGATCCTTTTCTAAAATCTGTACAGATATTCAAGAAGAGAATAAACAGCAACAGAGAAAATAAATGAAGTCTTAGAGGGCATTCGACCAGTGCAGGTTATTGTAAATTTTAAAAAAATGCGTGTGAATAAATTAATTCCATCTCCTGGTGTAAGGAGTTTGGACAGCCAAAGTAGGGGACTGCCTGTAGGGGTAAAGTACAGTGGGGACTTCGAGGGCCCTGGGACCGCTACGGTAGCTGTGAAGGCCCTTCAGGAACTCTGAAAATTGGTGGCAAAAGGGGCTCTGGTTAAGACGCAGCAGGTCGTTATGCTATTTAGGATCCAGAACGGGTAAAAAAAGTAAATAAATAAATGCAATGTAAATATTAATCTTATACCTGTTGTATAGTATCATTTGAAGTAATTCCACATACTGTATATCAGTTGACTATATTTGTAAGTAGTACAGGAGATATTATAAGTAGAATTTTGTAAACAATATAAATTTATTAAGGATGAGCTGTGTGTTTAATAGAAAACATTGTTAGCGTAAATTGTATAATATTGTATATAGGAAAATTTTCTTCTCTTGTTAATTTAATATTTAGTGCTTGACAATAATGTATTTTAGTGTACCATTTGCCACTGAGGTAGACACCTCATTTGCAAATAAAGAGATTTTGATTTGATTTTGAAATGTCTGCCTCCGTAGCGTACCACAGCTCTGATGACGTCGCACAAATACTGGAACAGTTTCTTATGTCCAACCCGTGCATCAGTCGTGCGATACGTCTGCGTTTTGTAGTTAAGAATGTCCGCCAGTGTCCCGGTACTGCCGGAGATTTAAGAATGGCAGGCAGGTTGGTACAGTAGAACCTCGATTATACGTTCCCGGAAACTACGTTTTCCCGTATTATTCGTTCAACGTACGTGGTACCGCGAGCATCCTAATTAAATCACATTGTAAAAGTCCCGCATTATCCGTTCCTCGAAGAAACTATTTCCCGAATCAACCGTCCAGAAATTTCAGTCCCATCAACGCTAAATCCTTGATCACGCGTTTTTCAAGAAACTGCATCTCACGAAAGGACGGCTACGGCATACTTACGGATCTTGGTGTTAACGTCTCGTCACTGCGGTAATTTGAGGAAGTACTGTACTGGAAAAGCGATTGGCGGCGAACTTGCATAAGGGACCATCTTAGCATCGCATTCGGGTGCTATTGTTTAGAGAATCCGTGGAAATCATAAGCAGAAAGTGACCACACCAACTGCAAGGAGACAGAGCGCATTTCGACAGCTCTACTTGAAGACGGAACGAATTTCGTCACATGTTCGTACTTGCAAACGTGTACATTATGTCCAGGGTTAGATGTTTATTTTTTTACTTTTTTCCAGTGCATCGCCGAACAGGTTTTCGGCATTTCCCTCAGGGCACTGTATAGTCACTGGACTTCCAGGCAGAAACCGAAACTGCTCGTTCTTAAGTAGGTAACACAAATTTACAGTAGTATTTTAATATTATCGTACACGATTATGTTATGGAGACGAGCAGATTTTGCACCTTACATATATACTTAATGTCATGGGAGGTTTTGGGATCGCCTATTACTATTTTCGTCCTAATATAAGACTGGGAATTTCACGTTTTTGTGTTAAAATGTTGTAAAAACCTCAGGCGGTTTATTTGCGCACGTTACATCTAAAGCTTTGTGTCATTTCGCACTCGTATCGACTTGTACAGCGAGCGTGCTTTCCAGCTGAACTCAAGGTCGCGAATAATCGTAATTTTGGAAGTGTTAATGATATTTTTTCCTCTTTCCAATTTGATTGTGATTAGTGACGGGCAGAATTGAATGTAATGCATTCGAGAACTTGAAGATCGATACTTACATTCGAAACCATATTGTCGAGTAAACATAACCTTGAAAAGCCGACGTAGGCCTAATTTACGTGGTACCAGATTTCCATAAACTGACTACGAACCGTTGCCTACGTTATTATACAAGGCCTGGAAATAGAGCCCGTAAAACGCTATCGAAGTGGTCACACTGAAGTTCAATGCCGGGCCGCTAGGATCGCTTTCTTGCCCCCTGTCTACCAGGTGAACGAGTAGTTCAAATCGAACTAGTCGCTAACGTGAACTATTGAACTAGGTCACAATTATATTTGGCAGCAGTTCGAAATGAACTAAAGTTCCTGCCGACTGCTCGTTCTCTCGTACGTAAATAATAAACGAACGAGATTCCACTTTGCGACTGCAGCACCTAATAGCGGCTGAATGTCGGGACTTGGTCTACATAATCACGGTCGACTGGATCCCTCGCTTTGCTCAAGGAGCTAGCTAGAGCGACGCATCAAGTCGGCCGTGACATAATTCGTTCCTAAAAACAAGAGAATAACAGATGGTACAATTCTGTATTACATCTTATTTTGTATATGGCGTCTACAACTACAGCCTGACAAGAGGAAATAAAGCCAGAATCCACAAATTATGTTTGCTACATACACAGAAACTCATATATTTTCTAAAGACCTGCAATACATGTGGATGCTCTGCAGTCGGTTCATTCCATGAGTTGAGACCTGTACGAACTGTAAAGAAACAGTTCGTAAAGAACTATTTTGTCTGCAGTTTAGGTCGTTCATTCCGTGAGTTGAGACATAATCGAACTGTAAAGATACAGTTCGTAAAGAACTATTTTGTCTGCAGTTTAGGTCGTTCATTCCGTGATTTGAAACGTAATCGAACTGTAAAGATACAGTTCGTAAAGAACTTGTTTGCAGTTCAGGTCTTTCAAGAAATATATGTGGATGCTTCTGCAGAGTAAACGAACTGTAATGAGAATTCGTAAAGAACTATTTTGTTTGCAGTTTAGGTCGTCCAACCTGTTTCCTAAATTATTTACTTTGGCTCATAAAATAAAATAATGCAGTACAATTAACATGCGGATAGGTTTCCATAAAATAAAACAGTATGCTTTTTTAAATACTTGGAAAAGTATATTAAGTTCACTTTGTAAGAGTTTTTAAAAATTACATACCGTACAGAAAATATTTACAAAATTAAGCCTAAGTATTAAAAATATGACCTAATTTATGATAAACATGGCAAAGAAATATTAAAACACATACGTATAGTACCATTAATACGTTGGTATGTTTCTATAAGACAAAACAGCATGCTTACTTCAGTATGTAGAACACAATATTATAAGACACTTTTTGTTACATTTTATATAACAAAAATTATAGTTTAAAAATAAATCAAACATATAACGCCCAAGTTTGCAAAATATGAATAAACTTAAGAAAAATTGATAAAGAAATATACAATATACACATTTATTTAAAGCTAAGCGATTAGAAACTTCAATTATTTAAAAATACTCATAAAAAGAATTGAAATTACCGGAACCATTAATTTGGAGAATATTGACTGCATTCTAAAAGTTACCAATTATGGTGCAAAAATACAATTTGGGATGCCTTTGCTGTAGTAAGTCTATTTCTTTTCTCCGTAATAATCTGCCCTATTTTGGAGAAGATCCTTTCACAGGGGACAGATGTTGCTACTACGCACAGTCTTCTTTTTACAAGCTCGTACAAGCGGGGATAGACGGCTCTCCTTTCCTTCCACCACTTCAACGGATCTTCCCTTCTGTCCAGTAGAGGTTCCTGCAAGTATTTATTTAATTCAACAATTCCTGGTGAAGTCGGGTTTTGAGGGGCGATCACTTCTTTTACCTCGCGGTCAAAATCTTCCCAAAGTCGACGACGTGAAGCTAGAAGATGCAGGTCCTGCCACAGATAACGTAATGGCTAGCTCTTGATCCAGCCGCAGATTTACTGCACTAACTTTCTTCTTCAACGAATCGTTAGCTGCGGTGAATTTAGACACATTGCTGAAGCCATACTTTTTGAATTTTTGATCCAGTAATGTCGAATGTGCAGTCAATTCGTTGTCTTCAACGTCTTTGAAACGCTTCAACAATTGTTCTTTTAAAGTCTTTACCAAAGAAACTACTTCAACAGGAAATCTCTTATCCTGTTCGTACGCAATAAGTCTTCGGTTCATTGCCCGAACAAACAGTATCACCTTAGCTCTGGATACAGACTTTTCCGAGCTTACCTCAACTGTTATTTCTTCAAATACCTGAAGTACTTCAGTTGCATATTCCACTCATGTTGGGTCAACACTTCCACACTGTTTTGTAAAATAGCTAATGTGGAAACTACAGCATTTTTTTCTTGAACAATCCGCTTCAACATATCATGCGTAGACTTCCACCTCGTCACTACGTCTTGCTTCAATCTTAGTTCGGGTAGTCCCATTTGTTTTTGAACAGACTGCATTTTAGCGAGGGCATGCGAGCTCCTTTTGAAATATTCTACTATTGCCTTTACTTTTTGTATGACAATATTTATTTCATCGCTGCGCAGTCCTGTCTGTACCACAAGGTTTACTGAGTGCGCGAAACATGACAATTGCCGCCAGTTACATAATGTTATTGCAGCAACAATGTTACTGGCGTTGTCACTGACGACAGCAACAACTTTATTCTCTAACCCCCACTCACGCCCTGTCTCTTTCAAGCGCCCTGACAAATTTTCAGCAGTGTGTCCGTCCCGAAATTCAACACATCCTAATAAAACGGTACTCAGCTGGCAATCAGCATTGATATAATGGGCTGTGACGGCCAAGAAACTTTGATTATTTATGGATGTTCAAGAATCGGTTGTAAGACAAACAGCTTGTACATCTTCTAGGAGTTTCTGCACCTTTTCAACAGTGTTGCGGTGCTATTGTGGTAATAAACTGGAGGAAATAGTTTTTCTAGTTGGGAGATTATATCCTGGGCACAGTAAATTTACAAATCTTTAAATTCGGGCTCCTCCACCATACTGAAAGGATGGTAGCCTTTAACTACCAGCTTCATTAATTGTTCGTCAATTACTTTTGATTTATGTACAGTAACCGATTTATTTACTCTAATATAGTCACCCATACTTGACCGAGTAGCATTTCCGCTTGAGGAAGGCTTATCAGGAGGTCGCATTTCGGTGATATTGTCTGTAAATACATCTGATGCTTCAGAACTAACTTGTTGTTGTGGGTATGGTTCATATCTTGAGGTACAAACGGTCGGGTGCTTTACTTTTATGTGTCTCTGTAAATTACCTAAAGAACCACAGACAATGCTTATAATTTGTGAACAATACACACACTTCGCTCTTTTACCCCCTTCCACTTCACTGAAATGGTTCCACACTTGGCTTCTTCTCCGTGGCAGCATAATTATAAATGTTATAATATCACTTGAAACATATACTCGCACAAACTCGGAAATACACCAACTAGTTGAACTAAATGAACTTTAGGAACTTGTTTATGAAATGAACTATTATAAAATTGACAACTGCACAAGCGCAAGAATAATCGACCTGTACATCAGTGTTGCCAACTCTAGCAACAGCGACAAGTCTCTTTGAAGTCATTTAGCGACAGGATTTCGAAGTTAGAGACAAACGACTTTTCTGGAGATTTTAGGAACATTTATTAGAGACAATTCTGACGAATTATGATTTATGGTTTGATAAATTTGGTGAGTGAAGTAGGTTAGTTAACACTATGAAAAATACAAGTGGTAAAGTCGCATTCTGATTGACTGCCGGCATCTTTTAACTTAAATGCATTGAAGAATATTACCGTATATTTTTGTTGTAAACTTAATTATCATATTTTGTTATGAGAAATCGTTTCGTATGGCAATTATTGCACCCAACTCTAACTGAGCATAGTCATTTTTCTTTTATTACGAATAGCGCCTGGGGCAGTCAAAGTCGTACTTCTTCAAATAGCCAAATTACTGAAAAACGATGATAAATGTGTTATAGATGACTTAGCAGAGAAGACTAGACATTATGTCATAAGATTGCAGCCTTATCACTGCGAGTTGAATCCCATAGAACCAGTTTGGGGCCTTGTTAAAGTTAGGTAGGAAAATACACACAACTTTTAGGTTAAGGGACTTGCTTATGTACCAGCTGAAAAAAGGCACCGCAGGAGTATTTCAATCATGTGGTGAAGGGAAAGGAAAGCTATGGGAGTTAGACGGGATTACGGACTCTGTGATGACCGGTAAATGTAAATGAATCATCATCAAGTGAATGCGACGACTCTTACAGGGATATGGAGGGAATCGAGCCACTGCCAGAAGACGACTAATGAGACTGCGTAAGTTATGTACAAATTACTTTGATTGTATTGTTTATTTATGAGTCATATCTGTCTGTCTGTCTATTCTTGTAAGTTACGGTAGTAAAATTGGTACATATCAGCGTATACACGGCCCGGTGCAGATCTTGTGCAACATTCGTCGCCTGATTTGAGGGAGCTGTAAAAGTAAGATTGTTTTCTGCTAGGCACGTGAATATATATTTTTAAAAGATTACATATCATACAAATAAACTGTAACTGGATTATGGAGGTTAATTCGACTTACCGACTTTTAATTTAGAATTTGCTGAAGTTTGTCTAACATTAGTTGGCAACCCTGTTGTGCAACTATCTGGCGAGAAAGCTAGGAAATAGAGAAATAAGAATATGCCGGTATGGTTGTTGGAAAAATCGTGATGGACATGTTCATCTTATTATGTGCATTGAAAGCCATCGATGTATATTGTGAAATAACAATTATGTATTTAGACCTAATCAGTGATTTCGTGTTAAATTTTAACTGCTGTATATATAAAGATGCACAGTCGAACAAAGAATGTACATGACACGGCAAAAGCCCAAAAGCTTATAATTATCATGTCTATATATACATGCGCATGCGCGAAGTTGGAGGAAATGGAGGTGAACTAGTGAACTAAACGAACTAGTTTTTCGAACTGTTCCTGGCAGTGAACTAATTCACATTGAACTGATCGCAAGAAAGAACTATTTTTCCCATCACTAAAGTATGAAGGTGGTTTGTCCCGAGATCATTAAATAAGTTTAAAATAAACCATTTGTTTTATGGAGCATTTTATGAAATTGTTTGATGTGCATGACATCTGCAACACCTCACATGGGACATATTCCAGTAATGAGAACAAACGAGCATCTTTTAGTGCTCAAGTCGAACGTCTCAGTTGGTTAATTAATGATTTCCTGTCGTATATTAAGAAAATTCAAATGCATTCAGAGAAAGGAAAAAAAGATTAATGAGGGAAATGTATCAGGCATAGATCTTGACTACCCAATCCACTGTGGCCTGCGTAAAATACCTCATAAGTATACATTTGCATTATGCATTGACGAGCAACCTAACAAGCGATAACATAGAGCTCTTCAGCTACTTAAGACTCCAAGCGGATACAATGACATTATGGTTCGTGTGGCAAACAGACTGAAAAGGCTGTTTAGAACATATCTCTTCTCCAGCTACTCAAAGTCCAACATTGTGTCTTATTCAAAATCGATGAGCCCGCGATCTAACTTGCCTGCCTCTCACCCGGAGGACCCGGGTTCGATTACCGGCCCGGTCAGGCATTTTTACCTCGATATGAAGGCTGGTTCCAGGTTCACTCTTTCTACGATTACCTTTAATTGAGGAGCTATTAAATGATGAGATGGCGGCCCCAGTCTAGAGAGCTCGGAATAACGGCCGAGAGGATTCGTCACACTGACCATGCGTCACCTCGTAATCTGCAGGCCTTCGGACCGAGGGCGTTCGCTTGGTAGGCGGAAGGCCCGTTGGGGCTGTAGTTTGGTTTGGTTTAGAGGTCTTTGTAAGATTATAAGTACCGTATACATATTTCATTTTTGTGATGTTTAGCCAAATTGTTGATGGTTCATTCGTTCCCGGATTTTCCGTTTTCCCGTGTTGTACGTTTTTTTCCCGGTGGTCCCTCCAAAAACGGAGAATCGAGGTTCCACTGTATGTGCATGCAGCTCACCTCCATTAAGGGTGTGCCTAAAAAATAGACTACTTTTATCACTTCAGGATGAGGAAATGAGTTTAATTCAGTTAAGAAATTTTCACAGTTGTTGCTATCAATATAGCAAGCAAGATCATTCACAGAGTCTTTAATATCTTGTAACTTGGTATTTTTGGAGAAGTAGATTTAAAACGTGCTCGAAGCAATCTAGTCATAAGGATTGTTTTACTCATCAATTTACGTAACAAATAATAATAATAATAATAATAATAATAATAATAATAATAATAATAATAATGTTACAGTACAACCCCGATTTTGTGTGACCTCGATTTAGCGTAAACCCGCATCCAGTCCCAAAAATTATCCCATAAAAGCAATGGAATTTTATATTCGATTTAACGTAATTCACAATAGGGCTAAACCCGCACTTAGCCTTAAGGAATTGTTAAAATTCTCAAATATTTACTTCTATTCGTTTTGGTAATGGGACATTATGAACCTGTGAAAAAGACGTCATAAGTTTGCTAAGGCAGAAGAGGAATTTAGCGCGCGGGCTCTTAGGGCTAAAGTGAGTATTCGGACTCAGTTACACATCCGGCCGCGGCTGCTGTAGCAGAAGAGAACCCCCGTTTTAATGACGATGTTATTATAACCTTCGAAAATTCCTTTTGTAATCCGTGCAATATCCGTCGGTTACACTGAAAACCCTTTTACTGATTCATCCGTTATTACGGGCAAATTCGGGGGTGTTAGTATTTCTGTTATCAATATCCAAACACCCCCTGCGGGTGGGGGACGCGCATGTAGAACACACCCGCGGTATCCCCTGCCTGTCGTAAGAGGCGACTAAAAGGGGCGACCAAGGGATGTTTGAATTAGAACCATGGAACTACTTTTGATTCGTACCATCATGCAGGGAACATCATGGGTTGCCTGTACTTGCGAGTAGTACCACTAAATTAGGTGCGAAATAGGTTTGTGATTCGTAGCAGTAAAGAGGCTGGCCTGGGGGTTTCCAGTACCCGTGCGTTGTACCCATGTGAGCAACACCGCGGGTCTGGACGTAGCCTGTGATTGGTGCCCACTATGTGAGGAATGCCGGCGCCCGTGATTAGTACACCTAGGTGAGGAACCTCATCGGTTTGCGTTGGCTGTGAGTTCGCCATTGTGTGAGAAACACCATAGGTCTGCGTTCCCTGTACGAAGTACAATACTTGTGAGTAGTACCATCTTGTGTGGAACACCGTGAGTCTTCGCTACTTTTGATTAGTACCCCAACATGACAAATACCACGGTTCTACTTTACTCGCGACATGTACCATTCTGTGGGGCCTTAGACGTGGATTTTGCACCCCTTCAGACATCAAGCATCATTGTGCTTTATAAGTGGTCCCTTGGTCAGTAATACTATTATTTACGATCTTTTTTTTAGTCTGATCCACTGTTTTTGTTTGTTTTTTGCTTTTGTTGGGTTCATGTCCATCCATCCATTCATTCTTCATGACACTTTTTATTTTATTTTGGTCAGTGGATGAATTTGTACTTTTTGTTATTTCATTTCGTACCATTAGGGGCCGATGACCTCGATGTTAGGCCCCTTTAAATAACAAGCAAAAAAAACCGTACATTCTACTCCAGCGTTTATATTGAATGCGATCGATCATCTCCCATGTCGATTCCTCGCGATGTGCGAGCGAGTCGATCATGAGCAAGCCTGAGACAAGACCAACTACAATAGCTCAGACTGTCCATAATGGCGGCAACTAGCATGTGTTTGTTTTGATTTGCCTAAGTCGTGTTGTTACCAGTATTTTGAGTACCGGTATTATTAATCATAGATTATATTTATTTATAGTTTTAAAAAGGCTGTAGATCCTCTTCCACTGCCGTAACAAAAAGCTTATTTATTCCAACAGTGTCGGTGGTGATTGGATTAATGTTGATTCCTGTGGTCTTCTCTGAAAGTATTTTCTTTACTTTGTTACCTACGCATTATGTTTATAGTTTATTGTGCTGTGTGCCCGAAAGTAAGTAAGGGGTAGGGCACAAGCTTCAGTGTTCCCTTTTCCAAAAGACCTAACATTAAGGCAAAAATGGGTTAAGAGCATGCGTAAGGAAAGCTTCAAACCAAATGATAGGCCTAATGTTGTGTGCATAATCATTTTGAAATAAAATGTATTGTTAGGGAATATATTATATACCCATAGAAGGTGGTGACCCAATTCAACTGTCGCGCAAACTTCCGAACTTGAAACTAATGATGCCTATCCTAGCTACTGCAAAGAAAATTAAATCAGTCCCGGAAAGATCTGGAGAATCATGACCAAGTTTTATGATTTCAGGCCAGTATCAATCAATCAATACTGATCTGCATTTAGGGCAGTCGCCCAGGTGGCAGATTCCCTATCTGTTGTTTTCCTAGCCTTTTCTTAAATGATTTCAATGACATTGGAAATTTATTGAACAGCTCCCTTGGTAAGTTATTCCAATACCTAACTCCCCTTCCTATAAATGAATATTTGCCCCAATTTGTCCTCTTGTATTCCAACTTTTCATATTGTGATCTTTCCTACTTTTAAAGACACCACTCAAACTTATTCGTCTACTAATGTAATTCTACGCCTTTTCTTCGCTGACATCTGGGAACATACCACTCGGTCGAGCAGCTCATCTGCTTTCACCTAGTTCTTCCCACCCCAAACTTTGCAACATTTTTGTAATACTACTCTTCTGTCGGAAATCACCTAGAACAAATCGAGCTGCTTTTCTTTGGATGTTTTTGAGTTCTTGAATCAAGTAATCCTGGTGATGGTCCCATACACTGGAGTCATACTCTCCTTCACATCCTTACTACAACCCCTAAACACCCTCATAACCAAGTGCCAAGTCTCCCGATTTGAGCGGGAGACTCCCGAGTTTTCATCGTTCCTCGTGATCTCCCGATCGCCAGGTCCGATCTCCCGATTTTCAGAGCAATATCCGTAGTTTTCGTATTATTTTAAACTCCCGCGGATTTCCTCGTTCTATCGATATATGGTTGAGTATGGCTTGTCGATAGCAGTTCTAATAATGATAACAGATGGTAGTACGGGGCACGGTGGCCAGTCATTTGCTGCTCTTTGGTCTATAATACAGTAATTCTCTTTACAAGCGAGTCAAGCGAGTAACATTCTCTTTGGAGTAACCTAACCTCAGAAGTAGCACACCATAGTCGTTCTACCCGGGGCAAGACCTGCAGAAGGTAAAGAGGTGTTGTTTTGAACTTCGGAAAATAGTTAGAAAGTTTATTTGTATCCACGTGGTACATTGAGGATTTCTGAGACCTGCATAACGTTTTGCGATTGCGTTAGTGATTTTTTTACGAGTTCGTGCCGAGTATTCAAGCTGTTCGCTTCAGTTCACTAGTGCATTGAGTGTATCACGTGTGCTTCCTATACATTTGATATACTGTGTGTGCGGTATCACTTAATCAATATTAATTGTTAGTTATTTGTGGGTACGATGGCCGCGGACATAATTTGAGTGATCAAATACTAATGAATCAGGAAGTAGAAGATTCAGTGGAAAATGAATCACTTCAAAGCTCTGAACAATCATCTGCTCAAGTAGATAACGGTTCTAGTGTTCAAATAGAATAGGAATTTTACCCTCTAAATCATTATGGCCCATTTAACGTATTCGTAGAATCCAATAATAACCAGCATCTTGGACAATTATACCCTATGGCACTTGGGCGATATTTTCACGAAAATGCTTTAAATGTGAAATCCATTACCCGAAAGGGGAGGAATCGTTTGCAAGTGCCATTTACTACTGCCTTACAAGCTAACGATTTTTATGCCATTCCATTCTCGTTACATTAAAGTTAAAAGCGTACATTCCGTCCTCAAATATACTAAGAGTTGGCTTAATCCGAGACGTTGATAAAAACCTCACGGAAGATGAAATACAATCTACCGTTCCCATTAAGTCAGTACAAAGACTCGACAGACGGGTAGTCAATAATGAGAATATTGAGTATCTGCCTACAGGGTCTGTTAAAATTATTTTCCGAACCCAGGCTTTCCCTCAATACGTTTCTCTTTTTAGCGTATATTTACAAGTTAAACAGTTCATTTTCTCACCCATATTATGTCAAAAATGCCAACGGTATGGTCACACAGAAAAACAGTGCAAAGCTCAATTTGTCAGATGCAGAAAATATTCTCTTGCACATCCTACCAATCATTGTACCTAAGAGATTCAAAAATGTGCGTACTGTAAGGGTAGTCATTCAACCGGATCCAACGGATGTCCAGAGCATAAATACCAACAAGAAATAAAAAAGTTATGAGTACGGATTACCTTTCTTTTGAAGAGGCTAAAGCGAAAGTTGCGCTACCCAGTTACTATCCACAACAGCATCCAAATCACTTCCCCCCACTTCCACGAAATGACCCCTCTACACCCCTTCCTCCAGAAAATCCTAGAAAAAGAAAATTCCCCCAAGTGGTAATGCAATCTCCAGACCCACTCCAACCCCCGGGTTTGATAACGAGCAATATATGGCAATTTTACGTAATGAACGAACCCCTTCACAGGGGCCAGTCTATCTATCCCACCAGGTAACCCCTACTGAACCTTCCGCTTCTTATTCTACCTCTCCCCCTTCTAAGAGTATCAGCAATTCACAATCACAACAGGCAACTATTCTACATCAGAAAAAAGTCAACTTCAACAAGAAATTCTAAAAATCATAGGACTCCTATTACAAAGTGCCGGAGAAGATGGGCAACTCTCACATGCTATGCATCATTTAAGGGATCAAATAACTAATATGATGGCATTATATGATTCGCATTTTGCAGTGGAATGCAAGAAGCATAGTTCCTGAAAACATGAGTTACAATTATTAATCCGCGAAACCTCTTCTAATATTATCATTCAGGAAACATGGTTTTCTAGCTCTTCCACATTTCGTTTGCCGGGTTTCAATCTTGAACGACAAGATGGACCAGGTAGTGCGGGTGTAGCGATTTTTATTCAACAAAATCTTACCTATCATATTTTACCTCTCACTTACCAAATTCCTTATACTTTCGCCATAGGTGTTACGCACAATAATATCCATTTCATTAATGTCTACTGCCCTCCTGATGTTTACATTACTGCAAATCAATGGGCACAATTTTTTTGTCAATTTGATACTTTAGATCACGTCATTGTCTTCGGGGACTTCAAATGCCACCATACGTTATGGTGAAGTTAGCATGATACACCAAAAGGAATTCATCTCCTATCTGAGTTTCAACAATATGATTTCACATTATTAAATGATGGATCTCCCACGAGAATATCCCCCCTGACGCACCTCCTAGTGCTGTAGATCTAACTTTGTGTAGATCCCACATGGCTCCCATAATCACATGGCAAACACTATCAGACACATATTCTAGTGATCATTAATCCTGTTTTTATCACACATGGTATTGGAAAACCATGCTTAACGCAAAGAGCAACTTAAATCCGTAGCAATGTCCGCTCATTTCACACTTTCGATAAGCAAACGTACTGCACATTTATACACAATCAACTTAGTAAACTTCAGCAAACTCCTCTCTCGTACAATACACTCCATTCTATTATTAATACCTACATTGATACATTTCATCCTTACAAACTTTGTGTGTCCATGTATTTACGACCCTATCAGTATATACACTGGTGGGATAGTGAGTGCCACCAATTAGTATTAAAACGAAAACGTTTATTTCAGACGTACCGAAATGATATGACGTTACAACATTATTTATGTTTAAAGCGTTATAATGCAAGAATGAAACAAGTATTTCATGAAAAGAGACGGACTGCCTGGAAAACCTTCATATCATCTTTGACTTCAGAAATGTCCACTGCCTGTTTGTGGAATGCAATTAGAACTCTTACGCGTGCTGCCCAACAACGCCCACATTCACCCATTCTTACCCCGTTTCTCATTTCTCTTACTTCAGATTATACCGTTCCCTTCCCTTTTCCTCAAACTGTTTCCCAATCTACTCTATATTCAACTTCATTACAACCTATTCAACTCCATGAATTAACTCAAACACTTGTATCTTCGACAAGTTCTGCTCCTGGTCCAGATTCAATAACCTATACTATGCTTCAATTGTTGCCATCTTCAATCCATAAGATACCGTAATACTCGAATATTTTAATAATAGCTGCTGGAAATATTCCTACAGAATGGAACATATTTCATCATATACCAATACTTAAACCTGGAAAAACGCCAACCGACCCGGCGCATTATAGAGGAATCGTGTTGCGTTCATGTGTAAGAAAAACATTCCTAAAAATACTATTCAACCATTTGGTCTGGATTATTGAATATTATCACCCCATACCCAAATCACAATATGCTTTCCTTAAAGGAAAGTGTGCACAAGACCACCTTAATATTTTCATCGTTGATCTTTTCTTAGCTAGATATCGCAAACATAGTACAATTGTTGTATTTTTAGATATCAAAGGTGCATATGATTCAGTTCTCTTACATTTACTATGGGACAAACTTGGATCAGATGGATTTCCGTATAAGTTCATATTACTTTTATATTAATTACATACATACCGCACTCTTATCGTTGAGACACCACATACCCCACTTGCAGGTCGACAGACTTCGACCGGCTTACCACAGGGGGACGTTTTAAGCGGTGTTCTGTTTGCTTTTTATATGCGTGAATTAGAACAGATAATTTCACCATACGCTAGAGTTTTGTCTTACGCTGATGATTTTCTATATATATCTCCCATGAGAGCATCCCTGAATGCAGGAGGATCTTAGCTAGTGTAATGCGTGATGCAATTAAATGGTTGGATACCCATGGTCTAACTCTATCAATTCCTAAATGCACAGCAATGCTTTTTACGCACAAGAGGTCGTATGACCACTCCCCCTTAATACTTGATGAATTTCTAGTTGCGTTCTCAATTCAACACACATACCTCGGTATCATATTTGATCACAAGCTCTCGTGGAAACATCATATTAATGCAATTCGGCAAAAAAAACGGACGGGTATATCCAAATCCTTAAAACAGTGACACGTAGAAGTTGGGGAGCAGATCCATTAGTAGCTTTATCGCTTTATCGTGCTACAATTCGCTCTGTATTAGATTATTGTGCATTTTTTATAGATATGGCCGCACCTTCCATAGTTTCACATCTCAATACCATACAATACAAAGCGCTTCGAATATGTATAGGTGCATTAAAAACTACTCCTACGAATGCCTTACTTGTAGAAACAGGTGAATATCCTTTGTGGATTCGTAGAAAGTCTTTAGCAGGTAAATACCTTCTAAAGAAATTTGCTTTGGCTCGGTCGCCATTAATTCCAAAATTACAGCTTCTACATGAATATTATACGAAACATCTCCCAAGAGGCGAACGAACCCCTGCTATCTATCAGGCATACAAACTGTTGTACACACAGAGCGATAAATTTCTACGTTTGCCAAAACTTCCTATGTATTCTATCCCTTATAATAGCCTATTTTTCCAACCTCAGATCATAATATCCTCTACAACTCATCTTTCTCCTTTAGAACACAATGTTTTCATAGTCCTTCCGAATCCAAAAAATTAGAATTTCCTTATCTGAGAACGGGATCAGTATATACACTGACGGTTCTAAGTCCGAAAAAGGCGTACGAGCAGCATTCTTTATTCCCAATTTCAATATAATTGAAACTTTCCATTTACTAAATAATTTTTCTATATTTTCTGCAGTTATTTGCAATTAGACAAGCACTTATTCACGTTCAGCAACAGCATTATAAACGAACAACTATATATACGGATGCTCAATGTATACTTTATGCATTAACCTCTCCCAAGCTCTCTTATAATTGGTATTTATACAATGTGAAATTTTATCAACTCGAACAATAAGGTGTGTACATAACAGTAGTGTGGATCCCAGGGCATTCCGGTATTTTTGGAAATGAGCGAGCTGATTCTGCAGCTAAGGCAGCTAGTACTCAAAATACAGCACCAGTTCTTGTAGCCCTTCCTCCCCTTGACTTCCTCCCTGAACTTTACGATGTTGCATACAGTTCGTGGCAAGAGAATTGGCAATATTCCATTCATACAAAAGGTAATTTTTTAAATCAAATTCAGCCGCATATTCCTCATAAACCTTGTTTTTTTTATGGATCATACACTCGTAGGCATATCACAAATATCATACGTCTTCGTTTCAACCACGCACTTACACTGCAATACAAGTACCATTTCCACCTCTCTAACCCCTCTACCTGCGTGTGTGGCCACCCACATGGTGACAGTAATCACATTTTATTTCAGTGTCCACAATTGGATTCTCCCCGTCGTCAATTTATGCAACGCCTTCTAAATTTATCCATTCCCCTTCCTACAAGTGTTTCCTGTTTATTGTCAACCCTCACTCCCACTTTAATTGATACATTAAATCAATTTATTGATGAGTCCAAATTGCATTTGTAAAAGATGAGCTATTTCCTCCTTCAGATAGTCAAAATATGCTTCTTGTTTCCACTGTAAAATTTATTCCGACCTCTACAGATAAATACAAGCGAATCATAACAAAGCGTGTGATTTTTTTTACCATAATTTGTCCCATAACATATTATCTATCTCACATTCAAAATAAAAGGCATATCATAAAATTCCGTATCCAAGACACTTGAGTTTACACCAAATATAGTGATTGGACAGAGTCCAACCCACACCATCAAGAAATATGATGCAGTGTTTAAAAGTGCTTATAGGGAAAAGCTTCCGTGTTTGAGTGAATCCAGAAAGGGACCAACGTTCACATTCTATACTGTATGTAGGTGTGATTTTTCAGTTGCACATGGTGGGAAATGCGATATACTCAAGCATATGCAAACGAAAAACATAAGGAGAGTGTCCAGTGTGTAGAAAGAAACCAGAAACTGAACTTTTCATGTAAAAACCAAGATTAAATCCTGTGACGAATGCCGAGGCGTTATTTACGTCATTTATAGTAGAACATAACCTGCCTGTAAATTGTGCCGATTACGCGGGACCTGTGTTTCGCAAAATGTTTCCTGATTCGGAAATCGCTAAACGATATGGGGTGCTAGAACGAAAACAGCGGCTATCATTACAGAAATGTGCATGGAAGAAGGGGCAAAAATTGTATCACATTTGCAGGTGTATGCATTTTCTGTTGCTACTGATGGTAGCCATGAAAGCGACTTTAAGATATATCCCATTGTTGTAACATTTTTAGGACTCAACTCAATGTAATTCAGAGTTGTCTACTCTCTGTGCCTAATTTAGAACGGGATGCTACTGGAGCTAACATTGCCAATCTTTTGCTCTCAACTTTTCGGGAATTCTGCATTCCATTAGAAAACTGCATAACTCTTGGTGCTGATAATGCTCCAGTAATGGAAGGATTAATGAATGGTGTGGCAGGATGTTTGAAGCGGGAAAAGAGTAACGTAATCATCGTAGGCTGCTCTTGTCGCCTAATTAAATCTTGCTGCCGAGAAGGGTGCGGCGTTCTTGCCCGTAAATGTAGATGAAAGTATAATTGATATATTTTATTATCTGGAAAGGAGTGCAAAGAGGAAAGAAAAGTTCAGACAATTTCAAACTTTACACAACACAGAGATCAGGAAAATTCTGAAGCATGTGCCTACTCGATGGTTATCACTAAGAAGATGTTTAGATAGGATTTTACTGCAGTGGGGCCCTTTAGTTACATTATTCAGGAGCGAAATTGTGAGTAAGGATTCTCAGATGGGAACTTTGAAGACTTACAAAATTCCTAAGCACAGTTTAAGTGCAGATGAGTCTTGTTCGCCTGAAAACGTTAAGGATTATCATAACATTTCACCTCACTCCTCAGTTAAAAGGAAAACCCAGTCATCAGTTTCACTAAAAAAATGAAACTACTTATGACACTAAGAGCTGTCACGTGAAGAACGACTTTTCATATTCCTTTCATCAAATTTACCTAAATCATTTTGCCTTTTCTTTCTCAAGTTTTATGGATATCTTTGAGAATCCAAACGTAGCTCTTCAGTCAAATATGCCGCACATCCACTTATTGAGGTCAGTTTTGGAGGAACTATTGAAGAATGTGATGACAAGGTTTGTGAAACTAGATGTTATTAAAAGATCCTCCTCTCTCCTTGCTGTAGTTTATCCTACTCCAGCAAATCAAAAAGATGATTGTGATCTGATGATAGGGAACTCTGCGTTTGTTTTAGTGAAGTCTGAGGAAAAGTGCATATTCTTTAAGTCTGTTAGAAAGTGTTTTTCTTCATCGTGTGACTACATGGTACACAAATTTCCATTCAAAGATGAAGTTTTAATTAATGCAGAAGTTGCAAATATTTCTGCTATAAGTAAGGCATCATTTTCTAGCCTTAGATTTTTCATTAACAAGTGTCCGAACATTTGGCTAGTGAAACGGAACATTTGGATAAAGAAACTGATATTCTGCACTCCCAGTTCTGTAACTTTCAGCTCGAAGAAACAGACCTAGCAAAAGGAAGAATTGATGTTCAATCGGCATTGGTAGGTCAGATGAAATCAGCTGATGGTGTACTTAAATATGACAGCCTTTCTAAGGTGATGCTTGCTATTTTATCAATTCCACATAGCAATGCAGAATGTGAAAGGATTTTTATCAGAGTCACAAAGACAAAAACACAGTTCCAATCCTTGCTATCTGAACAAACTTTGGAGAAACTTTTAATCTTGAAATCACATCAGCAAGGCAAGTGCTTTGAGCAAAAATTTACTTCCGAGTTTCTGAAGAGGGCTAAGTCAGCTACTGGTGTGTTGAACAACAATTAGTCGAAATGGGATCACCATGTTGAAGGATGAGAAGTCACATGTTCCTACAGTTCAGGTATGTCCAGTATTTAGTATTCACATGTAAATGATGAAATATATATACACTGACTGACAGAGCAAATGCAACACCAAGAAAGAGTGGTCAGAACTTTATGCCAATTGCAGGGTAGACTGACGTCACTGAGGTGTGCTCATGATGTGAAATGCGCCGCTGTGTTGCGCACGTAGCGAACGATAAATGGGACACGGCGTTGGCGAATGGCCCACTTCGTACCGTGATTTCTCAGCCGACAGTCATTGTAGAACGTGTTGTCGTGTGCCACAGGACACGTGTATAGCTAAGAATGCCAGGCCGCCGTCAACGGAGGCATTTCCAGCAGACAGACGACTTTACGAGGGGTACGGTGATCGGGCTGAGAAGGGCAGATTGGTCGCTTCGTCAAATCGCAGCCGATACCCATAGGGATGTGTCCACGGTGCAGCGCCTGTGGCGAAGATGGTTGGCGCAGGGACATGTGGCACGTGCGAGGGGTCCAGGCGCAGCCCGAGTGACGTCAGCACGCGAGGATCGGCGCATCCGCCGCCAAGCGGTGGCAGCCCCGCACGCCACGTCAACCGCCATTCTTCAGCATGTGCAAGACACCCTGGCTCTTCCAATATCGACCAGAACAATTTCCCGTCGATTGGTTGAAGGAGGGCTGCACTCCCGGCGTCCGCTCAGAAGACTACCATTGACTCCACAGCATAGACGTGCACGCCTGGCATGGTGCCGGGCTAGAGGGACTTGGATGAGGGAATGGCGGAACGTCGTGTTCTCCGATGAGTCACGCTTCTCTTCTGTCAGTGATAGTCACCGCAGACGAGTGTGGCGTCGGCGAGGAGAAAGGTCAAATCCGGCAGTAACTGTGGAGCGCCCTACCGCTAGACAACGCGGCATCATGGTTTGGGGCGCTATTGCGTATGATTCCACGTCACCTCTAGTGCGTATTCAAGGCACGTTAAATGCCCACCGCTACGTGCAGCATGTGCTGCGGCCGGTGGCACTCCCGTACCTTCAGGGGCTGCCCAATGCTCTGTTTCAGCAGGATAATCCTCGCCCACACACTGCTCGCATCTCTCAACAGGCTCTACGAGGTGTACAGATGCTTCCGTGGCCAGCGTACTCTCCGGATCTCTCACCAATCGTACACGTGTAGGATCTCATTGGACGCCGTTTGCAAACTCTTCCCCCAGCCTCGTACGGACGACCAACTGTGGCAAATGGTTGACAGAGAATGGAGAACCATCCGTCAGGACACCATCCGCACTCTTATTGACTCTGTACCTCGACGTGTTTCTGCGTGCATCGCCGCTCGCGGTGGTCCTACATCCTACTGAGTCGATGCCGTGCGCATTGTGTAACCTGCATATCGGTTTGAAATAAACATCAATTATTCGTCCGTGCCGTCCCCAACTTTCATCCCTTTCGAACCACTCCTTCTTGGTGTTGCATTTGCTCTGTCAGTCAGTGTATATGGGCAAATAGAATTGTTAATGTATTGAATTATAATTAATTTGTGATGTGTCGTAATACGTCGCGATTCGCTGCGAAATTTCTCCTGATTTTTCACTTTTGAAAGTTGGCACGTCTGCATGTGCAGAGATCTGTATCCTTTATTTACAATCCCATTTGTGTGATTACCCCAATGAAGATCTTTCGTTATATTAACACCTACGTACTTACACTGATCCCCAAAAGGAGCTTTCACCCCATGAACGCAGTAATTAAAACTCAAGAAGACTTTTCCTATTTGTGAAACCCACAACCTGACTTTTAACCCCGTTTATCATCATACCATTGCCTGCTGTCCATCTCACAACATTATCGAGGTCATTTTGCAGTTGCTCATAATATTGTAACTTATACAGCGTAATATCATACGCAAAAAGCCTTACCTCTGATTCCACTTCTTTATTCATATCATATATATATATAAGAAAACGTAAAGGTCCAATAATACTGCCTTGAGGAGTTCCCCTATTAATTATTAAAGGGTCAGATAAAGCTTCGCCTACTCTAATTCTTTGAGATCTATTTTCTAGAAATATAGCAATCCATTCAGTCACTCTTTTGTCTAGTCCAATTGCACTCATTTTTGCCAGTCTCCCATGATCCACCCTATCAAATGCATTAGACAGGTCAATCGTGATACAGTTCCATTTGACCTCCAGAATCCAAAATATCTGCTATATCTTGCTGGAATCCTACAAGTTGAGCTTCAGTGGAATAACCTTTCCTAAAACCGAATTGCCTTCTATCGAACCGGCTATTCATTTCGCAAACATGTCTAATGTAATCAGAAAGAATGCCTTCCCAAAGTTTACATGCAACGCATGTCAAACTTACTGGCCTGTAATTTTCAGCTTTATGTCTATCACCCTTTCCTTTATATACAGGGGCTACTATAGCAACTCTCCATTCATCTGGTATAGCTCCTCCGACCAAACAATAATCAAATAAGTACATCAGATATGGTACTATATTCTAACCCATTGTTTGTAGTATATCCCCAGAAATCTGATCAATTCCAGCCGCTTTTCTAGTTTTCAACTTTTATATCTTATTGTAAATATCACTGTTTTCATATTTAAATTTTAATACTTCTTTAGCATTAGTCACCTCCTCTATCTGGACATTTTCCTTCTAACCAACAATCTTTACATACTGCTGACTGAATACTTCTGCCTTTTGAAGATCCTCACATACACACTCTCATTGTTAATTAATTATTCCTGGAATGTCCTTCTTGGAACCTGTTTCTGCCTTAAAATACCTATACATACACTTTCATTTTTCATTAAAATTTGTATGACTGCCAATTATGCTTGCCATCATGTTATCCTTAGCTGCCTTCTTTGCTAGATTCAATTTCCTAGTAAGTTCCTTCAATTTCTCCTTACTTCCACAGCCATTTCTAGCTCTATTTCTATCCAATCTGCACCATCTTTAGTTCTCTTATTATAATAAGGTGGGTCTTTACCATTCCTTACCACCTTTAAAGGTACAAACTTTTTTTCACATTTCTCAACAATTTCTTTGAACCCACTCCAGAGTCTGTTTACATCCTTATTTACTGTTTTCCACTGATCATAATTACTTTTAAAAACTACCTCATGCCTGCTTTATCATCTATGTGGTACTGCCTAATAGTCCTACTTTTAAAACCTTCCTTTCTATCACATTTATTTTTAAGTACGACAAAAACAGCTTCGTGATTACTAATACCATCTATTACTTTGGTTTCTCTATAGAGCTTATCCGATTGTGTCATCAGTACCACGTCCAGGATGTTTTTCCCTCTAGTTGGTTCCGTCACTTTCTGAATCAGCTGTCCTCCCCATATTAGCTTATTTGCCATTTGTTGGTCATGCTTCGTGTCGTTCGCATTTCCTTCCCAATTGACATTTGGAAAATTCAGATCTCCCGCTATAATCACATTCCTTTCGATGTCGTTTCCCACATAGCTGATTATCTTATCAAATACTTCTGAATCCGTATCAGCGCTACCCTCTCCCGGTCTGTACACTCCAAAGACATCAAGTTGCCTATTATCTTTAGAAATGAGCCTTACACCTAGAATTTCATGTTTCTCGTCTTTAACTTTTCGTAGCTTACAAATTTTTCTTTCACCAGAATGAATACTCCCCCTCCCACCATTCCTCTCCTATCTCTACGATACACACTCCAGTTCCGTGAGAAAATTTCTGCATCCATTATATCATTTCTCAGCCATGATTCAACTCCTATTACAATATCTGGTAAATATATATCTATTAAGTTACTTAATTCAATCCCTATCTTTACAGTACTTCACAGTTCAACAATAACATTTTTATGTCATCCTTACTTGACTTCCAGATCTCTGTACCCTCATCACCGTTTCGTAGACAGTACCGTTTCCCTGAATGTACCTCCCTATTATCCTTCTAAACAAATTTCCTAACTTATACGTACCACTGCGATTTAAGTGAAGGCAATCTGAGCGCAGATCCCTATCTCCTACCCACCCATTAGGATCTAGAAATTTCACCCCCAGTTTCCCACATACCCACTCCATAGCCTCTTTTAAATCCCCAATCACCCTCCAGTCAGTATCCCTCCTACACAGTATTCTACTGATAACTTAACTCGTGCTGCATTTACCAGACCCCACACATTCCCAACTATGTTGGTACTTATATTAGCTTGCCTTACGTTGTTGGTACCAACGTGAAAAACTGCCGCCTTCTCCTTCCCCTCCTCCTCTTCTACTTTTCTCAGCATCTGCTTCAGCCTAATTCCTGGATAACACTCTACCCTGTTTCCCTTTCCTCCACACATTTTCCCCACGTGCCTAACGATGGAATCCCCCGTTATTATAATGGGAGTTTAAACTGAAGATTGAGTTAAACTGTAACTTGAGTTTAAACCGATGTTGAGCCTTATAATGGCAGGCCTAAGTTAAACTGAGGTGAAGAAGGAAATATACTATCTTGGTAGCAGTGACTTGCGAGAAAAGTTGACTGTCGATAATGTTTGTTTACTTCTTGTAGGTAAAATGCTCTACGATGCACCGTTTTCGAGATATTTAACATTTTGCATTTAAGCCCCAAATTTAATGAATCGAACCTGCACGGCACGTTATACTCTCTACCATAGCTAGACCTGCTCATGTTACGAAGACTTGCTTCAATACAAGCTAAAACAGAGCGAATGCCAAAGGGCCTAACTAGGAACCGAACCGTTGATCTCATCATTAGATTATGTTTTTCTTATGCTATCATGTTCCTCATACTGCGGACCGAGGTATTGGGCAGAAAAATGTTGTCCGTTGTGCTTTACGATGCACCGTTTTCGAGATATTTAACATTTTGCATTTAAACCCCAACTTTAATGAATCGAACTAGCATGACACGTTAGCCTCTAAGTTAAGAGCAGCAGCCATCTTGCGCAAGCACCCTTAAGGAGTCTGATAAGGAGTCGTGTATAGCCGCCATCTTGCGTCCGCCATCTTGCGCAAGCATCCTTAGGACGTCTCTAGCCATCTTGTGGAAGTAAGCCGCCTCATAAGAGCATCCGCCATCTTGCGCAAGCATCCCTAGGGCGTCACAGAAGGAGCCTTGTATAACCACCATCTTGCGCAAGCCTCCCAAGGGAGTCTCATAAGAACCTATGTATGGCCACCATCTTGTGCAATTGGCGTCGAGAGATGGCTGCTGTAGAATTTTTCTTTTTAAATTATTCGCCAACATATTTCAAAGGTATCTACCTAAAGAGTGTAGCACTGAGGTTTGCGATGTAAGATGGCGGATGACAGCTGACAAAAAGCGCATGAGTTTGTTTACTGAACAAGAGCACGTGGAACTTTTCAATTTTCCTTCACCACATTTCAAATGTGTCTAGCTAAATTTGGCAGCACGGTGCTCTCTTGATTAAAGATGGCTGCTGTCACGTGGAATTGCCTGCCACCACATTTCAAAGGTATCTAGCTAAAGAGGGCAGCACGGTGCTCTCTGGATTAAAGATGGCTGCTGTCAAAAAGCAATTTTCAAATTATCCGCCACCACATTTCAAATGTAAGTAGCTAAAGAGGGCAGCACCGTGCTCTATGGACTAAAGATGGTGGATGACAGCTGTCAAAAAAGCACGTGGATTTGTTTACCGATTCAAATCTCGCGCTAGTGAGGTTAAGTTGGTAGCACTGAGGTTTAGGCCCGTTAAGATGGCAGCACTGCGGATGACAGGTGACAAATTTGCAGCTACTGCGATAAAGTGGGCAGCACGGTGCTCTGTGGTTTAAAGATGGCGGATGACAGCTGTGAAAATCCACGTGGATTTGTTTACCGATTCAAATCTCGCGCTAGTGAGGTTAAGTTGGTAGCATTAAGGTTTAGGCCCGTCAAGATGGCAGTACTGAGGTTAGCGATGCGTTGTTGTCTGTGAAATAGCACATGACTGTCAAAAAGCACGTGGGTTATTTACCAATTCAAATCTCGCGCTTGTGAGGTTAAGTTGGTACCACTAAGGTTTAGGCCCATTAAGATGGCAGCAGTGAGGTTAGCGATGCGTTGTTGTCGATGCCAGCTGTCAACAAGCACGTGGCTTTGTTTACGAATTCAAATCTCGCGCCAAAATTCAAATATCCCACCAAAATTCAAATATCCCGCCAAAATTCAAATTACCCGCCAAAATTCAAATTTCCGCGGGAGGAGGAGGTTGCCGCAGAACCATCCAATTATACTACTCAGGAATATTTATATAGTCCGTAAAACGGTGGCCTTATGAATTACTCCAAAATTTCCCATTGTAATAAACATACTTCGGCAGGCATAAAACTACAATGCAATTAGTAGCTTAACGAGTTGTTCTACAGCATGATTTCTGAAATAGAAGGAAGTTACTTTATTTTCTAAAATTTACACTTTTGACATTCAAACCTTTCAAAATTCATTTTTACATTCTTACGTTTTCGTTGCATGTTGCATTCGTTGTCTTCTAGCACCAATTTGCTGAAATAGGGTTATGACAGTCTGTTTTGTAAGTCTAAACCTATTTAAAAACTATTTTTCATTCCATATATGAAAGTAACGTGCCCTTGCTCGAAAAACTCGTGGTGCCCGTGGTCGTTCAATAATTTGATCCACTTCTTCATCATCGCTTCGTGTTTCTTCAAACACCTCAAAAATATCTTCGAGATCGATTCGTTCTGCCATGTTGTAAGGTTATGTATTCTTAAATTTCAGTTTAAACGGTAGATGAGTGGCTGTAAAATTAATCTCTAGTTAAGATTAAGTTTTATAATACACGACTAACAGATAAAAAGACTAAATCTTAAACGGTGGTGCAAGAATGGTGTAATTAACTTTCATCGTTTTGGAATGAACGTGTGTAAACTAAACCTAACCCCAATTCCCGTGAGTGAAAATGAGGAATATGTTCGTTTTTATAAAATACAATTGTGCCATCAATTCTGGTGAGTTTTAAGCTGACGAGTGCTTTAGATAGCCAAGTGTATCGTACAAATATCACTTGTACCTACTGAACAATCCAGGTGGATTTTTGAGGGTTGAAATTGTGTTGCAGAAATTTCTTTGCGTGTTTTACATAATGGGCTGTGGTTAATGGTGGTGTTACATAGTATTTCATGTAAGGTCAATAATGTTTTTGTTGACATCTATATATCTTATTTCCTAACCGTAGTTTCATATGTGAAATATTTCTATACTGTGTGTCTGTTTCAACCTGACGTTGACAAAATAATTCTCCCTTCGCTATTTTCCCACTGAAATTACAATTAGACTCACAATACGCGATAATGCTACTTTTGGTGTTTAATTATTCATATTTTGAGTTAGTGAGTTGCATTTCATGACGTTAGACTTGTTATCCTTTCTTTAGATGACTCGGAATAAACATGCATAACCTTTCCCTCAACCTCTCATATCGCCCACCGATGTCCGCCATGTCCTTTCTGGATTACGGTCTGATATACTCTTGCCGGAGGTCTCCTCACATTCTCACAACTCCGACTGGTGTTAACAAACGTCAGGAGATCATGTTTTCGCGATAAGTGCAATTAAAGCAGTTGTTAACCGCTTAGAAATAAAGGCTGAAGTAAACAATTGCATAATTTTCATACTGTGTACTGAAATAAAATAAGAAAGTGATACTTCTTCTCAAGATACAGCGGTGTGCATAACTAATTTCAGAGGTTATGTTTGTACTTTCGCGTCTTGTTAAATTTCAGAAAGGCTGTTCCCATGTAAATTATTAATGAAAATGTTAGTATTAATCTACAGAGAGCTTGAAACATGCACAGTAAACCTAGGTTAGTTGACGCCGTCTGAAGCAAGACAATGTTTGCCACAAGCCTCTTGAGTGATGTTATCACAGTTTTTAAGAATGAAACTGAATATGCATGTTGAAACTATTGGAATTATAAAATACGTACTAATAAGTAAGCCGCTGCTTGGAAAATATCCGTGAAAATATTTACACAAGCCAAATGCTGTTTCATACCAATTTTGTGATTTTGTGCGTGTTTGATATCTTTGCAAGTGATAAATATCATTAGCATCCTACAAGTATTTGATATCTTTCCCGACTTTTATGGAAAATCATGTATAACATTATAAGAACAACCTTAAACCGAAGCGGTTTTGTATTCACCGTCTAAATTTTGTCGAAATGAAACACAAACCGTATGTTGTAACAAAGGTATAGTGTGTAGGGTAGATATCTCCTTGTTTTATTGCTGCCACTGTAATTAATGTATGATGGTACAATGCAGGCAAAGATCTCTGTGCTTTCTACTAAAAAGGTTAAAAAGTCAGGTCCATGTAAAAACGTTAAATAGAGGTTCTACTGTATTAGTTTTATGCCCCACTAATTGGTTTTACGGTTTTCGGAAACACCAAACAAATTATACTGTGCATTAATAAAAACCTGGGGACAACGAATGTATGAAATTGAACGTTATAATAATAAAACTCATCACCTCAACGCCTTTAGATATTCATGAATACGGCAAGCTTTTCAGTTATATATTTATTATTTTGTCGTGGAACTATCTGGGCACTTACAGATAGCACATCTAATCCAAACATTGCTGTCTTTTTATCTCAGTTATGACTTTAGGTAAATCTTGATGTAATGAATATAAAGAACAAGCATAAAATACACTTAAAAATGAAGATCTGTGCAAAGAATGCTTCCGTTCACTATGCGTTAGAGCTCGTATCATTTCGTAGCGATCAGTTGGTGTTCTGACACGCTTTCTAAAACACGGCCTATTCATAAACCAAATGGGGAAAATACAGATACCATCTCTAGAAACCATTTGCATATAGATTCTCACTGTTTGGACTCTCTGATTGGGAAGAATTTTCAAAACTACTGGGATCTTGAATGGTCTCTGGAAGTTGGTGGCACAAGACGAAAGCAGTTCAGCTGACTGGCCATTCAGTTCTTTTGTATAATATGATAAATAAAACCTTATCATTTTTCTCTGTGTTTTTTCGACCGGACAACCTGATGAGACGAAAGATATTACACAAGTAAATAAAATTCATCATAGTTGAGCTGAGTGCCTCAGATGGTTGAGGTTGACTCAACTTGGCGGGTTCAATTCTGGCTCAGTCCGGTGGTATTTGAAGGTGCTCAGACATCAGGCTCGTGTCGGTAGATTTATGGCACGTCAAAGAACTCATGGGGGACTAAATTCTGGCACCTCGGCGTCTCCGAAAACCATTAAAATAGTTAGTGCAATGTAAAACAAATTACGCTATTATTAAAATTGTTCATAGTTACAGTATATGTTCACCATTTATTGCTTTTCATTTTTAAAATAAAAAGGTGCTTTCTTACGGAATACATACTTGTACGCAGAAGTTACTGCACAAAATGGGAGGCTTATTGCATAGTGGATCCCCCTGCACTTACTTTTTGTGGGAAGAGAGGGAGTGTGATATGCAAGGAAAACTTGATCCATAAGCAACCAGCCTTATAAAAATAACATGAAAATAGTGTTATGCAAATATAAAAAGTCTCCATTCACAATTATGTTGATATTTCACTTTTCGTGTTGTGGTCCATCCTGTAGCTGTACAAGTAGCGGCTCTCTTCTTCGTCAGCCCGATGAGCTCCAGCGCGCCATCTTGAGTGTTGGAGTCGTCCCGAGGTGGTGGCGCACTCCCAGCTGTACGTACAGTTCTGTGCAAAACGTTCGGATGAAAGGAACTTCCGCATGTTGTGTCACTAAAACGGCTCGATGAAACTGCTACAGTAGGCGAACAGAAATGGCGCTTTTATACGGAGACAATAAATTACACGTGAGTCACTGTGACTCACGATGATCACAAAAGATGGGACATGGTGTGTGATCACCACAGACAGCATGGTCACAAGAGTTCTTGTGGTAGGGCGCTCCATTCCTCCACCAGTGGACGTGCTGCAATACGATGAGACTTAAGCCGGGGGAACGGACAGGCCGAATATGCTCTCGTTCCAAGAGCTCCTGTTCGACACGGTCGTGCAATGTCATTCATATAAATGAAGTCAGGGCCGAATGCACCCCTCAAAAGATGCAGATGGGGAAGGAGTGCACTGACCGGTGAGTGTACCCCGTTCAAAGATTATGCCTCCCCACACCATAACACTTGGACCACCAGAATGATCATGCATTACGTGTTCCCACCT
The DNA here is from genome assembly GCF_040414725.1 of Anabrus simplex. Lineage (NCBI taxonomy): Eukaryota > Metazoa > Arthropoda > Insecta > Orthoptera > Tettigoniidae > Anabrus > Anabrus simplex. Next base: position 105,563,774 of record NC_090279.1, on the reverse strand, counting down.
CTTGCTAGATGAAGGTACGTCTAGAATCGCCACTCAGCCTGAATCTGTTCTCGTCTGAGAAGAGCACATGACCCCACTCCTTGTTGGTTCAGATGTCCGGCTGTCAATGGAACACAATGTAATGGTCGTTGGGCAAACAGACCACCCTCTTGCAGTCCTCTTAAATGTGGTTGCAATTGCATCCGCTGTTTGATGTGAGTCTCTTCTTGCCTCTTGTGCAATATAGCAGCCATCTGCTACTGTAGTTGACCGTGGCCGACCCCTTCTTCTTCTTCGGGTTCTGAATGCTCTCCATGCATGTGAAACAAAGCTGTGAGCAATACCAAATTCATGGGCTACACTCGTCACGCTTCGCCCTTCTTCCAGTTTTCCGATGGTTCTTCCCAGTGTGAAGTCATCCAAATGTTGTCTCCGGACGATGCTGTAACAGCTCACTGATTGACTGACACTGTCTTGTCCCGTTCCTTCAACTGTCTCCCATTTGGCACCTGGTGTGGGAGACCTCTGGCAATATGTTACCGCACTTTGATATGTTGCTCAGCAGTGTACCATTCACGTCACATAGCAGCCCTCCTACCTCCAGTAGTTCTGGAACAGCAGCTAATAGCAGACACCCTCCTCGTGAAGATGGGAAGCAGAAAGAGCACCACAGCGACACTGGATGGCCAGTCCACGAACTTAATAACTCTACTGCGTATATTACATCATTTGCACACAACATCCTTCCTTTATACCCGAGTGAAATATTTTGCAAAAATAAGCGAATGGCCAATATTACTTAATCTCACGAAAGTCTATTTTGTAAGCGATAACCGGTAACAGTGAAGTATCGTAGTGACTACTATTCCTAGAAGACTTTAAACAAATTCATCCTCTACACGACCATATCATCTTCAGTCTTCTTGAGATAATAGTAATAGCCCCGAAGAGGTCTGGTGCAGGTCTTTGGAGTTGACACACCTTATTGACGATCTGCATGACTATGAGGATGATGACGATGAGGTAGCAAGAGGGTGAAACTTGCTGTCGGCACACCAAGGGACTGCTCGATTCTCCTTTCACCAGTCGCTCCTTATGAATACTGTGGAGAAATTTGGAATTGAATCCAGGCTTTTGGAATGCAATCTCCATCCATTATCTAAGGGCTAAGCCTTGTCGCTGCAGCCACATCCCACGGTCTTCAACAGCCATTTTCATCGTGACATAGGAAGCAAAACCCAGCTGAGTGATTATGTTCCAAAGGTATGAGAGACGTGGTCTTCCTGTCGACTTCTTCCCTAGGACCTTTCCTTCGAAGACATTATGGATAAAGGTGACATGTCATAGGACGTGTCCAAGAAAATTAGCTTTCCTCTGCTCTATAAAATAAATTAAGGTCTGTTTCTCATTAACATCATTTCTGTCGAGCTCGTCCCTGTCAGTCTTCTCTAGAACTACATTTCCGCAGCTTCTAGTATTGATTGTGCTTATTTTCTCAAAGTCCAGGTCTCTCAACCTTATGTTAGCACACTCCAAACAAAGGTTTTAACAAATTTCTTCCTGGTTTCAATTCCTATGTGCTTATTTAACAATAGATTTTTCCTGGTTTGAAACACATGTTTTACCATAGCAATTCTTCTTTTGACTTCTGTCAGGCACTGATTTATCATTGGTAATAACGATTGAAGATTTCGGCGTGCATGCCGGTGGTTACAAGTGTTCTCCGTGCATTAATCATAGTTTTGTTGGTAAAAAGTGCCGTGACGTACGCGAAAAGTGTAACAGTGCATTTGGATAAGTCTTGTGGTGATTTGAAGAAGATTCATCTACTGGAAAAACTGTTGGTAAGTGAGAGTGGAATGGCAGTGAAAGTCTCGGGCTGCTGGCGGCCGCGTCGTGAAGTTGTCAGACTCTCGCGTTAATTGGAGACATTGAATTGAACCCCGGACCTCAGCATTGTGCAATATGTGAAAGCAGTAGGCGTCGTAACCAACTATTTGTGAACTGTAACAGTTGTTCTTCAGGTAGTCACAGGACATGTGCACACATTTCTACTTCAGAATACAGGGGGGAAGAACGTGGACTTGCTGGCAATGCGAATACCAGTGACTCTGTAAATAGCTACAACTGCAACTCTCTTTGCGTTTAACGCACGCAACATTTTACGTCCGGGTTGAAAAGATTATATTCTCGCTTTGCTCTCAAGCCTAGATGCCTCTATCAGTGAACATGGCTTTCAGACACAATTAATGACTCAGAAGTGCTACCAGATTCTTTTGTCCTGTTCTGTAAGGACAGGATCCTAACCACAGAAGGCGAAGTACTTATTGCTGCAAAACCGGAGTGTAATCCAACTAGACGTCCCGAGTTGGAGACGACAGTTGAAGTCGTGTGGGTGGAAATTACGTGTTCCTCATCGGATCAGTGTATGCCTCGCTCTCCTCTCTGGATCGTGTGCAACAAGTACAGACGACGCAATTTATATTGCCGGTGACTTCAATCTTGAAATTACTTGGTTTAGAAATGCCGCCCCAGTACCAAACAATCCTCTTGCTAATAGTTTTCTCTCCACCTTCTACGACATTTTAGTGTTCGAAGCGACTTATATTACTCAAAATTTCCATTCCACACTATAATATACCTGTTCCTTACTAACTCTCCATCATCCATCCAGTCCCTGGACGTAATACTTGGATGTTGTGATCACCAAGCTATAATTACAACTTTGACCTACAGAAAACCCTCCCCAAAACTCCACTTCAGAACAATATATTTTTTCCGCACTAACTGGAACGATCTTTCCTCTCTTCTATCGAAAAATCTTCCTATTCCCCTCGCGCCCTTCACCGGCGATATAAATATCAACGAGATCTGGGAAAACTGGAAAGAAGTATTTTTTGAATGTGTCGATCAAGTTGTGCCGAAAGTTTCCATTTCTAATGAGCGAAAACGCCATGGATCACTAAAGATATAACATCGGGTATTCGAAAGAGAATTTTTTTAATACAGGAAATGGAAGGAAAACCCAAGTGACAGTAGGTGGGAGAAGTACAGACTGGCTAGGAACAAACTCAAATCATTAATCCGTGATGCCTACAGTTCATATATCCACAGCCTTAGTTCCAATAGTAAAGCGCTATGGGCTTTCATCAGAAACAAAAGCGGCAACAGTGCTCCATCCGTCTTCAAGTACAACGGACTATCAGTTTCCTCACCCCAAGAAATACAGACACATTTAATAGTAAATTTAAAAATAAACTTCTCCACTGCTGACAAGGATGAAGACATGTTCACCACAAGGACAATCCCCCCGTTTCCGCCCCTAACTAGCTTGTACTGCACAACTAGGGGCGATGTCGCAACAAATCTTCGGAGAACTAAACCTCATGCTGCGAATGGCCCAGATAACGTGCCGGCCAGAATTCTCCATCGCTGTGCAGAAGCATTAGCACCTTCTCTCTGTGCAATATTTAACATTTCAATGTTGTGCCAGAAGAATGGAAGAAAGCAAATGTCGTTCCCGTATTGAAAGACGGTGACAGGGAAAATGTAGACAACTATCGCCCAGTCTCTGTCTGTTACATCTGGCTTATGTAAATGTATGGAACGCCTAATTGTTAAACATATGCTGGATTTTCTGAATGAGAGAAACCTGTTGAATAACAACCAACATGAATTCCTCCCTGGGAAATCCTGTACTATACTTTTAACAACAGTAATTGATGAGTGGCAACATTCCCTGGACCAGTCTAACATATCGCAAGTGGACTGCGTAACTCTCGACTGGAGTAAGGCCTTTGATCAGGTACCTCATCAACGACTGTTGTTAAAACTTAACAAATATGGCATTCAAGGCAACCTGCAGGCATGGTTTCGATCATTCCTTGTAGGTCGGACGCAGTGGGGCCAGGTCAGAACAAACCTGAGTCACCTCGGGTGTGATTCAAGGTAGTGTGATAGGGCCGCTGCTGTACACGATCTGCCAGCGTCTTGTATGGCACAGTACGCTGATGACAGCATCGTTCGCAATGAGAACGACGTAAATAAGTTACAGTCAGATCTCGATAGTGTGGTTCTGTGGTGCAAAATAAATAGAATGTCCATAAATGTACAGAAATTTAAATATATAGGCTACGCTTAACTAGAGCAAGATCACAGTTACAACACCAAATTTCACTGTGTGGTAAACACCTGATGCCCTGCACCTCAATAAAATTGCTTGGCATTCACATTTGCAGCAATTTTAAATGGAACAAGCATGTTGAGGAAATAAGGTGCAAAGCATACAGAGTCCTGGGATTGATCCGCAGATCTCTACTGGGAGCCAGGAAGAAAGCCGTTCAGACAGCCTATCTGTCATTAGTACGGCCAATACTGTTGTACGGGCTTCCTTCCTGGCACCCTACTACAGTGGAGAACATGACGAAACTAGAGAGAGTTCAACGCCGAGCAGAACGACTAATTACTCAACACGGTCATTTAAATACAGCCAGGTCACTACCCCCCATAACATCCCTCTGCAAACAAATATATATTGCTTTTCTGAGAAAATCCCTTGCAGATAACGTAAACACTTTCAACCGCTTACAGCTGAACCATCGCTTCTTTAAGGTCTATTCACACAGTGCCAGTGATGATTCATATCGTTCCTTTGTCGTGTCCACACTTGTCCGTTCCGTCATATTGAGTATAGTCGCCAACGATATTTCTGCTGTTTCACGGACGTGTTCTGCTGTGAAGTTTGAATGAGCGGCGAACAACTTATTGAACTGATCAGCAATCGTCCTGTTCTTCACAACCGAAATACACTACATGGACAGCGGTTGGAAGGAAATGATCGCATATGGTAAGTACTATTGTATTATATAAGCTATTTATATTTTCAATTTGACATACTGAGGAAAGCGATTAAATAATATACTGAGTAGGTCATGTATAGAAAGTGCAATCTATATCAAAATACAATTTGATCAATATTCATTACTTGGAGTTTCGCACACTTCTGTGCATTCTCTCAACCAATCAGTTCGTACGTATGGCTCCCAGTAGGCCTATATCGTCGCTGCCGGGACAAAACCTCCTATGTGAAATGTTTTAGCTTAGAACTTTGGCCGGTAAGGTGCAATATTGTGTGAATATTGTCAAGGCATTCTCGCTCTTCAGAATGTATGTGCTGCGGGTCAGTATATCACGTAGGAGGTTTTCTCCCGGCAACGTCGATATATTGATTCTCTCTTCTTACCATGGAAAGATCCAGCCTCTGAAGTGAAGTAATCATTGAACACTTCTCGTACATGAAAGGCGTCTTTTGTTGCAAAAGCAAATTTTCAAGTCTTTTGTCTTCTATACATTCATTTGTAGTTGTTCGTTCGCCTGTAAACGTATTTGGGTTATATTTGTTGATGAACTTATGAAGAATACAGGTTGAAAGTACTATGTAATGTACGTTTTCTGGTTTGGCCTCAATTCGCCTGTTATAAATTCTAAATTTTTGGGCCAAAATGCCAGATGTATTCTCAACAATCCTTCTGACACGACATAGGTGGTAATTGAAGATACGTTTAGAATGATTCAAGTCTTGCCGCGGGTAAAGTCGCATTAAATATGTTTTTAAAGGAAATGCTTCGTCACCCACAACGACATGCGGAGTCTCAATAGATGAGCCTGGCAATGTAGCATTTCCTGGTATAGATACTTTTATGTGCCTCGTTTAAGTGTTTTGCCTAGATTACTATTTCCAAAAAATCCACCAACACTGCTTTTGCCATATGCACCGACATCAACAGGACATCTTCTTGTAGTACACAGATCCATTATTTGAGGGAGCTTTATGCTTGCCATCCACGGCTCCCGAACAATTCGGGAAATTCCAACGTGTACGAAAGTCATTGGCAATAGATTGCCACATCGCTGTTGTAGGATTTGGCAAGTATTCGTGACAATCTTGTGGACTGTGCTATGCCCCAAGCGGTAACTGAACGAAATTGTTTGTAGGGAATCTCCAGTAGCTAGGTATCTAAAAAAAGAAAAAAGAAACCACTTAATTACAGTTTATTGTCCGACTCGTTGGCTGAATGGTCAGCGTACTGGCCTTCGGTTCAGAGGGTCTTGGGTTCGGTTCCGGGCCGGGTCGAGGATTTTAACCTTCATTGGTAGATTCCAATGGTCCGCGGGCTGGGTGTTTGTGCTGTTCCCAACATTCCTGCAATTCAAACACCACACATAACACTATCCTCCACCACAATAACGCGCAGTTACATACACACGGCAGATGCCGCCCACACTCATCGGCGGGTCTGCCTTACAAGGGCTGCACTCGGCTAGAAATAGCCACACGAAATTATTATTATTATTATTATTATTATTATTATTATTATTATTATTATTGTATACATATATATAATTCGCTGGGGCCATCAAGGACCACGTTAAGTCTTGTTGCATTTGACACTGAACTTGGCCTTCTTTAGAGCCCAAATTTCCCTCATTCTTTGTGAGTGGGCCTGCTTACGCTCCTCTGTCCAAGGGGCACCGTGTCTTCTCTTGGGTTGCTCGTCTCGGTTTAGCCCGTTCGTCAATATTTTATTGCGGAAGAGATCTCTGTTAAGGGCGTCTTCAGCTGAGATATGTAGCATTTGCAGGTCTTCTTTGGTATATCTAAACCAGGGAATTGTGGTTTTGAGGTTTGAATCAAAAAAGTGAAATATTTCTTTAGTTAACTTTCTTCTGTCCATTCTTTTCAGATGACCGTAAAATCGTGCCCGTCTTTTTCTGATTGTGTCGGTAATTTTCTCTATTTTGCTGTAGACTTCCTTGTTGGATCTCTTTTGATAGATTCCATTTCTGTACTTTGATCCCAAGATTCCTCTCACAATTTTGCGTTCTCTTTTCTCCAGTTCTTCAAGGAGTCCTTTGTTGGCATTTAGAGACAGGGTTTCGGCTGCATATAGAACTACTGGCTTCAGAACTGTTTCATAGTGACGTATCTTGGTGTTTTGGGAAAGGCATTTTTTGTTGTAGATTGTGTGGGATGTTTGGTAGGCTATTTCCGGTTTGCGTACTCGCTCCTGAAGTGCTTCTTTGTCCAGTCCATTTTTCATGATGATCTCACCCAGGTATTTGAATTTGTCTACTCGGGTGATGTCCCCGTATTTTGTGGAGCCTCTTTGATGTTAGTCATTACTTCTGTTTTCTCAAACGATATCTGCAAACCAGTTTGTTCGGCAATTTCCTTTAAAATTTCAACTTGAGCTCTAGCGGTTTCTATGTCGTTTGAGAGAACAGCAATATCATCGGCAAATGCTAAGCAGTCTGTTGCGATCCCCTTGGATTTGGTTCCTATTCTCAATGGACTGTAGTTGGTTTCCTGTAATCTCACCCGCCAGGTTCTGATGATCTTTTCAAGAACACAGTTGAAGAGTATCGGGGATAGCGCATCACCTTGTCGGACTCCTGTCTTGATGTCAAAGGAATGCGAGAGACATCCGTGGAACTTCACCTTGGATTTTGTATCGGTCAGGGTGGCTCTAATTAATGCCAGTAGTTTCAAATCAACTCCAAATTCATTTAAGATGTTTAGCAGGACTTCCCGGTCAATGGAGTCGTACGCTTTCTTAAAGTCCACAAAGACAGACACATACTGCTTGGACCTTAGTGTACAATATCTGATGATCGTTTTGAGATTTTGGATCTGTTCAGCTGTTGAGCGACCTTTTCTGAACCCTCCTTGGTATTCACCTATTTGATGTTCGACTTGTGCTTCCAAACGCTACAGGATGGCAAGTGATAGAATTTTGTAAGTCACGGGTAGCAAAGATATTCCTCTGTAGTTGTTGATGTTCTTCATGCTGCCTTTTTTGTGTTATGGATGGATGAAAGCTATTTTCCAATCTTCCAGTAGGGTCTCCTTGTTCCAATTTTCTTCTATTTGCTTTTGCAAGATATCAAGTGATTCTTCTGGGGCATATTTCCATAGTTCTGCTACTACTGAGTCTTCCCCTGGCGCTTTGTTATTTTTGAGACGGGCAATGTGGCGCTTGATTTCATCTCTGTCGGGTGGTCTGGAATCTGGGTACCTGAGTAAGGGTTCCTTGGTCTCAATGGCGCTTTGCGGTTTAGAGCAATTAAGTAAATTCTTGAAGTAATCTGCCAGAATGCTGCAATTTTCTTCATTTGACGTCGCCAGTGTGCCGTCCGTTCGCTCAAAGCATAGAGATGATGGTTTATAGCCAGTGAGTTTGCGTTTGAAGGCTCTGTAGTACTCTCTGCTTTCATTTTTCCTAAAGTTTTGTTCTATCTTTTCAATGAGAGATTTTTCGTATTTACGTTTCTCAGTTCTGAACACCCTAGCTGCTTGGGCACGTTGGGTTTTGTAGGTTTCCCAATCATTTTCTGATTTCGTAGAGTTGTACTGTTTCCACGCATTGAGTCTTTCTTGGAGGACTGATTCGCAGGTACCATTCCACCAGGCATGCTTTTTGCTTCTCTTGATTTCTGCAACGTCTCTGGCGGCCTCAACAAGGAGACTTTTGGCGTTGTTAAAGTCACAGTCATTTGGTCTATCCTTCTCCTGGAACTCCTCGACCTTTTGCCGAAGTTTATCATTGTCGAAGCGTGTGATCTGTTTGGTTGTCTTCCTTGTGTTTGCGGGAATTGGTTTGAATTTGATAAGAGACATATAATGATCTGAGGCCACATTGATGCCTTTCTTTACCTTGACATTCATAATCTCAGGGCTGTTTCTCCTGGAGATCGCAACATGATCAATTTGGAACTCTCCGATAGCTTGGACGTGAGAACGCCAAGTCATTTGCTTTTTGGGTAGATGGCGAAAGTGGGTCGACATGACCTGCAGGTTGTAATTTTCGCAAATGGTCACCAGTCTTTTGCCGTTGGGATTAGTTCTTTTGTGAGGAGGGTAATTTCCTATAACTTTCTTGTACTTCTGCTCACGACCTAGTTGGGCATTGAAGTCACCCAAAAGAAGCTTGACATGGTGTTTGGGGATTTTGTTCAATTTTTCATCCAGTAGGTCCCAGAAATTATCAACTTCGTCTGGATCAGACTTGTTCTTATCGTTTGTAGGAGCATGTGCGTTAACTAGGGCGTAGGTTTTGTTCGCGCATTTAATTGTGAGTATAGACAATCTGTCATTCACAGGTTCGAAATTTGCAACCGATTTAAGGATCTTGGTTCTAACAGCAAACGCGGTTCCAAGCATCACAGCTCCATTGAGGATTCGTCTTTGCGCTTTGCTCTTGAAAAATCGGTAGCCTTCAGATTCAAAAATCTCTTCATCTGGGTACCTTGTTTCCTGTAGGGCCACTATGGATATCTGATTTTCGTGAAGAGCTTTGGTGAGGGTTTTCAGCTTGCCAGTTTGTGTAAGTGAATTTATGTTGAAAGTTGCTAGAAAGGTTTTGGCCTGAGTTTTTGACTCTTCGGGGTACACCGAGACGCTCCGACTCGTCTCTTGCATGATGTCGAATCTCCCCCAGAATCCGAACGAGACTCGTGCGCCGTGGCGTTCGCGACGAGGGATTTTTCCGAAGATTTATCCCCTGGGGTATGTTTCTTGAAATGTTGTGCCATAATGCTTTTTGACTTGACTTTGCTTTGGACGGGTACCCATCCTTTTACAACTAGGGTTGTTAGCCCTAGAGGTTGCCTCAAGATGTTTTCTGGCTTCTGGTCATTTACCAGTCTTCGCCGTAACCCTGGCAAGGGACCAGTTTTTTTCACGGTGGTATTTTATTTCCCGACTACCCTCTGACTCTGCTGGCGGCAGAGCCAGCGAGCTTCCCCAATTCCAATGGGACGCGCCCGATGGAGGTAACCGGTAAATCCCGTCGTCATTATTATTATTATTATTATTATTATTATTATTATTATTACTACAGTTTATTCATATGTATGTATGTATATTATATATATATATATATATATATATATATATATATATATATATATATATGTTATATAATATATCCAATAAACTAATGTCTCTCAAATCTCTTTTTAGGTACATCTTGCAAAATCAGATGGAATAACATAAGAGACAATTACAGGAAATCTACGAAAATAACTGTAACGAAAACTGGACAAAGGGTAAAACAGATAATACTTTACAACTGTTCTGAACAGTTGAGCTTCGTGAAGAGATATTGCGAGGAGAGGGCAACTACAGGAAACATTAGTATTCAACAGGACGAAGAAGAGGAAGAAGAAGGCGATACCGATATACAAAAACACGAAGACATACAGGAGACGAAACAGGATGACAAAGAGGAACCCACCGAATGGGTTTTGAATTAGGAGTTTCAAACTCCGCCAACTTCAACAAAGCGTAAAAGTAAAATGAAGTTCCATGAAAATCGCCAGGAAAGAAAGTGGCTCTCCAACAAAGCGGTTCCTTAATTAGTGAAGAACGAGACGCAACTCCAAGTATAAGACCGCACTACTTAAATTTAGCGGAATCTGAAATAATTGCTTCGATACAGAAGATGCTTATGGAGGAACATCTCATTCGTCCTCCATGTTTCCAAACAGCACTAATTATTTTCAAGATTTTCAATAAACTTATGTCCTACAAGTCATTGTACGCAAGCTCAGTGTGTGTGGTTCACTTACCTCAGACAAACTGCTAACCGGTGTTATCGCCTTTCTCCAACGCGTGTCTTCTTCACTTTACTCAGCAATATGTTAAAACAATATTCAGACATTCTGAAATATTAAAAAAATTTCGTTTCATCGTCAATTAATTCCTTGTACAGGGTAGCGAATGCGCCATGTGCCATGTCTCATGTACTCCTCTTCCTGTAGAAGTAGAGCAATAGCCGCCAGTTCCACATCCGTGAACTTTGACATCTCGGCAATGACTGAACTGAAACTGGATAACCATCACTGATACGTCACCTTTAATTGTTGGCTGTGGAATGAACTCCCACCACATATAAAAGAACTCTGTCTGTCTGTTAGGTCATCAGCCCAGAGGCTGGTTGGATCCTCAAATAGCATCACCAAAGGCTATGCAGTTATAGGGAAACCACAAAAACCAATGGCGGTACCAAAATGAGGCGTACTAGGCAGGATGAGGAGTGAGGTAGTTTGCCATTGCTTTCCTCACTGGGCCAGACAGTGCTATTGTAGCACAACTAACACCTTTCATGACACTCAGACACACTGGTTGTGCTCAGCACCATCCATACCCCAGCAGCTTCCGTATTGTCACAGCCATGGATGAGACTGGGACTTCGGTGAAAGCTACACTTTGCTCTGGCCTGTGCAAAAGATGGATGCAAAAGTAATGTATCCATCAAGAAATGACAGCAGGCAGATAAAAGAACTACCTGCAGGTATGTAAATATGCCTGTACGGTAACTGTATAAGCACACTATGTAGAATGTAATTGTATATTTGAATATTGTAATTTTGAGTGGTGATGGAGGCACTTTCGTGTATGTGGGGCTATGCCCTTTCTCCATTCACGATCCCTGAACTGTACCTACAATTAGTGGAAAATTAATAATAATAATAATAATAATAATAATAATAATAATAATAATAATAATAATAATAATAATAATAATAATAATAATACCGAATGCAATCTAGTGACTAAAATTGTATACACTAGGTCTCCTATCCTGCCGGCCAACATTATCACGGTGATTTTTTTTCCACCAAGGGAACTTGAATCAGGTAAACATGGTGTCAGACTATAGACCTTACTGATTGTGGCCATAGACAAGGAATTTGCCATGGCTGCTTCTCATTTCCAAAGTAAAGTTGTAGTTCCTCACCGGATGTTGGGTAGTTGGTAATTTCACGATAGAACTAATGTTTGGAAGTGAGTAGCAGAGCTATGTTCTGTACTTGCACACGTCATAAAGTTCCGAACGCCAGTAGTAACGTAAAAAGAGAGACATGGCCGCCATGCAGTTGATGTATTGACCTTTTCCACACGTCGAGCAACTTTGCACTTGCTTTTGACACTGCTGCGCCCTGGTGGTCAAGAGTAGAAAGCAGGAGAGAAATCAATGGAGAATCCCCGTTCGTCACGTAATGTAATGCCTGCGGCTGCTGAAGTCCCTGTGAGTCAGGACGTAATGAACCGAATGAATCAGGGAAGTTTCTTGCTGTGCAGTATGCTGGTTAAGGGCGGTAGTGGGAATGTGTATAAATCAGGATTGGGCAGTGCGGTCACCTGTCATAGATGAAGTAGGCTCGCTTGCTTTCCTCACCAAGCTGAAATGCATGAGGCACATTCATACTAGGGAATGCAGTCACTGTTTCAAACTCGACCTGAGACAGTTACATCAGGCAGTCCTTGTTAAGACGAGACAACAAAAACAAAAAACAAGGTGACAATGTCGAGGCGAATGGGGACTTAATAGAACCGGAATTTTAGGAAACGAAAGGTTGAGAAAGTGCTGCTCGTGCTGGCCTACTCGGTTTCTGGAAACGCTGAGGTGCACCGGCCCGATTCTTATAATAATAATTATAAGACGGGCGTCGAACTCACCAACCTCAGGTCACTCTACCGTTTAAACTAATTAGCTCGCCATTTTATTAACTACGCCTAGTCCCGGTACGGGATTGGAGCGAGTAGGAACTGTATCCTCCTTCGTCTAGTCCAATCGCCCTCGTTTTCGTCAGTTATTTCCCATGATCTACCCTTCGATAGCTCAACACCGAAACAGTCTGAATCTAAAATATCTACTACCGTACATCTTGCTGCAATCCTGCAAGTTCAGCTTCACTGGAAAAACTCGAAGTGCCTAATGTGTCTTATATAATCAGAAAGAATGCTTTCCCAGAGCGTACAAACAACACATGACAGGCTTTATGTTTGTCACCCTTTCCCTTGTACTCTGGGCTACTATAGCAACTCTCCATTCATATGGTATTGCCGGTTCATGCTAACAGTAATAAACTAAGTATTTTCCAGCTGGATACGTCCTTTCTCTTTACAACGAGATATCGTCAGACGTCTTCTCTGGCTCTGGGTGTATGTGTCGTCTTCGTCATCATTTCATCCTCATCACGACGCGCAGGTCGCATACGGGCGTCAAGACCTGTACCTGGCGAGCCGAAACTGTCCTCGGACACTCCTGGCAGTAAAAGCAATGCGCCATTTGATTTCATGGTCGTGAAACCCAGAGTGTGCGGTTCGTCCATCCAATGTTTGTCGAACAAAGTAGTAGACATCTTGACAAGTTCTACTACACAGGGTCAAAGCTTGGCTTGTCATCAAGAAACCACTTATATAACAAATCAAAATCACCTGTAAACTGTTTTTCACCAAATTTAGTATTTTTTAAAGTCAGTAAAGCGTTCCCAAAATAATGAAAACGTTAACAGGGAAAGAAATGCCAGAATCTCTACCGGTTGTTATCATATTCATGGAGTTTCATGTCGAGTGACATGTAGGCTACATATCTAGCGTTTGTGACGTCAGATAGAGATAGCTGCTTTATTGTAAACCACTTGCGAATGTCGCTGATTGAAATAGTAGTCATTGTTTTTGCGAAAGCCTGCTGTTTGTAAGCGAGAAGAGTCAGAACACGAAGGGTCTTAGAAGTGGAGGCAATGCCGCACTCAGCTCGGGCTCCCATTCATCCTGCTTTCGATGAAGCTTCATCCGGGAGTCAAATGTCTTGGTTTTCCGTTTCTTCATAATTATCGAGTTCTTTTCTTCTTGCCGCCGCGTAACGAAAACGTAAAAATAACTGATATAGGGTATGGGACGAGGGACGCGAGACAGGCTGAAAGAAGCAACTCTTGTACATTCGAGGACGGAGCTGTTCCACACAGGAAATGCGATAAGCTGTGGGAACAGAGAAGTCGCAGGAACGGAAGAGCTTTGATAAAGAACAATGTCAAGGAAATGACTCAAGGCCTGGGCGAACGGTTCTGGGAGCTTGCAGCGGTCCTGGGTCGATGTTGTCAAGTAAAATGAAATGGCGTATGGCTTTTTAGTGCCGGGAGTGTCCGAGGACATGTTCGGCTTGCCAGGTGCAGATCGTTCGATTTGACGCCTGTAGGCGACCTGCGCGTCGTGATGAGGATGAAATGATGATGAAGACAACACATACACCCAGCCCCCGTGCCATTGGAATTAACCAATTAAGGTTAAAATCCCCGACCCGGCCGGGAATCGAACCCGGGATCCTCTGAACCGAAGGCCAGTACGCTGACCGTTCAGCCAACGAGTCGGACAGTAAACTCAGCCCAACAGAGGTGGGAATTGTCTGCACACGGTCTCTCTACGGGGTCGGGCCGGATGCTATTCCTGACGTCAACTTCATCAGACGCGGAACCCGGTGCCGGCACATAGCCTACTCCTGTCTCCATTCGACGGACGAATCACCACCAACAGCGTCATATGAGCACTGCGGAGAGGCTTTTGGCACGCAATCTACTCTGCCGCCCGACATTCTGATGGTGAAAATTGTTTCGACCAACGGGACTCGAACCGGCTAACCTCGGTGTCAGACCAGACGGGCTATGATTTTCCTTCCTCCCTGCAGTGGAGATTCTCAGTTTGGGTTTTTGAGCCAAATGATGTTTGTCCACCTTAAAGTCCTTCACTCTCTGACAAGGCGGTACAATAGCACCCACGGCATCCCCTGCCTGTCGTAAGAGGCGACTAAAAGGGGCGCCAGGGGCTCTGAACATTGGAGCGTGGATTGGCGACCACGGGGCCCTCAGCTGAGTGCTGGCATTGTTTCCACTTACTTGTGCCAAGCTCCTCACTTTCATCTATCCTATCCGACCTCCCTTGGTCAACTCTTGTTCTTTTCAGACCCCGACGGTATTACGTATAGAGACCTAGGGAGTCCTTCATTTTCATGCCCTTCGTGGCCCTTGTCTTCCTTTGGCCGATACCTTCATTTTTCGAAGTGTCGGATCCCTTCCATTTTTTCTCTCTGATTAGTGTTATATAGAGGATGGTTGCCTAGTTGTACTTCCTCTTAAAACAATAATCACCACCACCACCACCACCTTTCCCAACCCTGAGGACTCCGCTTCGTGGCCCTTGTTTGCGTTACACAGAGAAACAGGTGAAGGTTATGTAGCAACTAAGTTCACACGGCCACACACTGGACAGTTCATCATGTCCGACTCGTTGGCTCAACGCTCAGCGGTTCAGAGGGCCCCGGGTCGGGGATTTTAATCTTAATTGGTTAATTCCAATGGCCCGGGGGCTGAGTATTTGTGCTCTACCCTCCAACTCACAAACCAGACACCACAATAACACGCAGTTACCTACGCATGGCAGACGCCGCCCACCTGCACACGTCCCTCTTGTACTGGCCGCCAACATCCCGGACAACACGCGCCATGCTGTTTCTTTAAGTTAACTTTAGCATTGGTAATTTTTTTCCTAGTTGCTTTACGTTCCCACCGACACAGATAGGTCTTATCGCGACGATGGTACAGGAAATGCCTAGCAGTTGGAACGTGGCCTTAATTGCCTGGCGTGAAAATGGGAAACCACGCAAAATCATCTTCAAGGCTGCCCGCCATTGGTAATTTTAGTACACTTCACTTCTACTCGCGTTGAGCTCCATTCATAAAGACTTAATGAATAATTTCGTTAATTTACATACAAGTAATGCAGATCCCACCGCACTCAGGTGGACAGCGAACACAAGACACTGAACATGAAGTTCGAAGGGCAAAAGAAACAACTAAAAATGGGACACCCTAGACCTCGCAAACCTAATGTCATCAGCGCCGGAAGAGAGCATGAGTTGATCAAGGGAGGTCAGACACGGGGCGTCTACATCCCGCTAGTCGTCCAGCTGACCTTGCCTTATAAGGTGCGGGCAGCACGGCCAGTGCAAGTGAGCCTCGAGGTATTTCCATCACTTTCACCACCAGTTCGGAGTGGCAAGGGAGATGAGATCGGCACTTCGCTGTAACAAATGCTGCTAGGAATATGCTGTTATGAGTACAGATGAAAGATAACAGTAACCGAACCTCGGGTCCCGACATAGCAGCACAGCCTCCAGACCTGGTCACAATCCTAGCATGGTTTCTTGTTAAATATTATCCTAATGAATAGTTGACGCCCGTTTTTTGTGTTTTCATGGACTTTGCGACCCGTTAAAGGGAGGAGGAGCTTCCACTGTGTGTGAGATTCCAATTTTCCTTGCAAAAATCACGTAGCGTGAGTTAAATCTGCACCAAAAGCAAAAATATGAGAACTGAGAAGCGGAACACCATTTTATAAACGAGCGCCTTAAATGCCGATAGTTGGTTCTTTACTAGTTTATTGAATCCTGGCCAAATACTTTCTGTAATGTGTTCCTTGCTTCAGTGCCCACAGGAGTCTTTTGATTTTGTAAAATATCCACACGGAATGTAAGTTACTTATTACTCACATTAGCGCTGGTAATGGTAGAAAAAAAACTGCAAATCTAATCGACCACATAACGGTGATTAACAAGAAGATTGTAATTTTTGGCAATAAATATATTATCATACTTTATTATACTGTATTTACCTCAAGTTCATTTCTCATTGAGTTGCTTGCCTGAAGGCACATGAGGTGAGACCTGGGCTCAGTCCGCTGGTATTTCAATGTGCCCCGTGTCGCTGGATTTCCTGGCACTTAAAAGAACTCCTGCGGGACTCAATTCCGGCACTTGGGTGTCTCCGCGAACCGTAAAAGTCGTCACTACGACGTAAGATCTCTTCACCAGGACTAGAACACGAATTAGTTCTGGGTGATTTCCGACAAAGGAGCAGCCTTACGAAAATCTTGTGCTGGGAAGACTTGGGAGTAAGGAGACGAGCTGCTCGACTACGTGGTATGTGTCAGTGGAGAGTTGAAATAAGCAGAGGTATGGACATAAAGTTCCTATGCAAACACTGATTTATATGTATAAATATTGCAAGTTGCTTTACGTCGTAGGAGTAGGAAGGAAGCGGCCGTGGCCTTAGTTAAGGTGTGAAAATGGGAGACCACGGAAAACTATCTTCAGGGCTACCAACAGCGGGATTCGAACCCACTATCTCCCGGATGCAAGCTCACAGCCGCGCGCCCCTAACCGCACAGCCAACTCGTCCGGTGAAGAATAAATTGTAATGTTTTGAATTATGTTCAAGTTTTAAAAATAATATGTGATAAATTTAAAACAAAACTACCTACATTCGTCTCAGGAGGCCGCTGCTAACAATGTCATGTATTTCGTTTTGCTCTAGAAGTGAAATTTTTCTTTAAATCTTGGAGACTGTCAATGACAATCAGCTCTTCTCTCTGAGTGAAGAAAGTGTTGACAACTCTACACGCCTTGAGGGCTGATAAGTCCAGTTCAGCGCTAAGAAACACGAGTTCGATTCTGATTCTTAATCATGAAGTCGAGGTCCTGTACGTCTCGAAAAGCAGACGAGGTAACTGTCCCATATCCGGACTCCTTTAACGGAGCATGTGGTTGCACGGTTTGGCATTCGGGAGATCGTGGGTTCGAGCAGCGCTCCGTGCTTTAACAAGGCTACGGCCGCTTCCTGTGATCACATCATCGCCGAGAGAGCTATCTGTGTCGGTACGACGTAAGTCCAGTTAAAAAACTGAGTGTGAAATCCTCTGTCAGCGTACAGTCTGCTGTCCCTCGCTTCGTATGAACATTGCAGACAGGTTTGAAATACATTGAAGACACGAACAAGCCTTACAGGTGCGAGGGAAGTAGTGCTCACTGGAACGGACTACTGTACACATTGCTCCCAAAGAACAGCACCATACGCCAAGTTCTCATTACAATGACAGCCCCCCTTTCCTACTCCCAATCACAATCTGCCGTTCAAACGATGTTATCGAAAGTTGTTCTTTCATAAAACACACTTGTAAAGAACAAGTTTTGTTTTCCCCTGTGGTTACACGTGAACAGGCACCGATACACAGCAGCTTTCCTTATTGTCATTGTGAAAATAGTTTAACAGGAAAAGGCAGTCGTATGAATACGAAGTAGTACTCGGAGGAAATCAAAGAAATGCGGGAGATCCGCACTACATCCCATATAAACTTCACTTGCTGCCTGGTGCCATTGCAGTTCCGTAGTGGCATCATAGGTGCTCCACCATTCAGACTGAGCTTGTGTCCAGCACAGATGTTAGTAGGAAGTTTGTCGTCCATAGGAGAGGCGGAGTGGCGTGCAGCCTAGCGGACACTACAGGTACCGTCAGTAAAGTATTAAAATAAAACAAGAAGATTTGTATAACGAATGCAAGTTATTACAATGATCAGTACGTAGCACTGATCGTATTGTTGTAAATGAGAGAGCAGCTCTCAGGAGCTCCTCTGATCGTATTCAACTGATAAGCAACACAGAGCACAGTATTTCTGGACATCTTACGCAGTCTGCCAAAGCGGATGTTGTAACGCTTGCGATTGATCTAGAGCGTAGGCAGTGTCACTTCAATATATCGACAACGGTTGGTTTTAGGGATTTAAAATGTGGTTTTTATGCCGAGTTCCTCGCGTCTTTAGACTAAAAATGAGATTTGTCTCGTCTTTGTTCAACAACTTCGATTTTCGTCTCTATTAGCTAATGAGACAGGGGGCTTAAATATAGCGCAGAAGCTGGATTTTGAAAATTTATTTCTTAATGTACCTCTAGGGCAAAGGATATTTCTTATTTTAGCTAGCAAGGTCTCTTGGAACTGGATATTTCGTGATCAGTGAATGGTATTTGCCTTCTATGTTCGTAGAACTACGTCGGAAATGTCAGTAATAGTCTTCATTAATTTAAAACGTGCAGGCTGTAGATTTGACTGACTGATCCTTTGATTTATGAAGGCCGAGAAATTTTGCCCTAGATCATTTCTAGGGGTTTGACGTAAGAATGTAATCTATTTTACGGATGAAACAATCGCTACTGTGGTGTGAGGCGCGACTGTTGGCCTTCAACTTGCTCACTCGTTGGTCTGTAGAAAGGCGAAGACAATATCTTCTTGTCGTTGTTTCTGTTACCAGCGATCATCGTCACACATTTTTGAGATTTATAGCTTCAATTAAGAAACAGGTCTTCAAATTCTCGAAGTAGAATGCATATATTTATTTAACAAATGGATGTTTGAGTAGAAATTTGAAGGAGTTTGATTGTTTTCAAACATTTTGACTCTTCCCGCCGTTCTCATTGAGGGAAGTCGATCCTGCAGACGATATGAGAGATGAACGCTAGCAGCTGTTTTTCATTCGACAGGGATTCCATTTTCCCGGTATGAATCAGTCTAATAGCCTTCAGTATCAAAAGTCAAGGTGTATAAAGAGCAGCTGAGTCATCAACTGTTGGCATTGAGGAGACACGGTCAAAGCCGCCTGCGAGGAGCGGGTAATGTGTGCCCCAGGCCTCCTTGACGAGTTACAGCGCGGGACATCTCACTTCTAGGGTTATTGCTACTGCCAATAATAATAATAATAATAATAATAATAATAATAATAATAATAATAATAATAATAATAATAATAATAATAATAATAATAATAATAATAATAATAATAATAATAATAATAATTGTACCGGCTGGTACACCTCTACGCCGCACATTCGAATTTTCCGCCTTGAAGTACTCCTCTACAGGAGAAACAGTGAACTTAAAACTGGACCTACTTAAAATTTTCCTCTGAAGATGTCACTGTGTTAATTTCGATGTGTTTTTGTTTACTATTTATCAAGAAGTTTGGACATTGTCTCATAGATGTTTCTGCCAAAAGAACTATGATCATGCACCCGGGTGCGAAGTGAGGGAAGTTTCTTGAAGATATGTTGTACTCATAAGTTTTCTTATTACTAAATTTCGTTCTTTCATTGTGTGGGTTGGCAATATTAACCTTTCCTTTCGCCAGTTTTGAACCTAGCCAATCAAAAATTTCTGTAATTAATTTTTGACCAATCATGTCTGTCTTCTTCGATTTTATGTGTAACTGTGTACTGTAGCGAATAAACGCCTGTGGGTGTGTCTTAATTATTCATGAAAGGTCTCGAAGCTTCCACGAGGGTTTAAAAACTGCTGATTTTCTCGGCTCTTCGCCACTTCAATAACATCTAGCTTAGTGTATGGAAGTATAGCAGGGGGTGGGTTGCGCCTCTTCCTTCGAGCAGCAGCTCTTCAGCAAAGGTAATGGCCTCTTAACATCTTTAATTCTTTCTTGGTCAGCAGTTTAACCCCCGGGGAAGGTTCGAAACTTCTTCAAGTATCCTACCTCTTTAAAATGTAACTTAGTGCGGCTTATGTAAACATTTTCTTATAACTTTAAATGTAAATCGGGGATAGAGAGTGCTTTACCCTCTCGAGCCCCCTTCATTTCGACTTGAGGTGACTATGTTTTCGTAAATGATTTTCTAATCTTTCCTAATGTGTTAAAATTTTCGTATACAAGTCACCTATATAGTGTGGGAATAGCCCCTGTGTATCGGCTTAGCGCCACTTAGGTTTTAAAATGTGTATTTAGGAGTGCTAATTCACGCCTCCATCCCTTTTGCTTTTTGGGCCGTTTTTATTAACCTACTATTTGTCCACTAAGGCCCGGTAGAACGGGTACAAGATACCCCTGTTTCTTGTAAGTGTGACTTGAGGGCAGTTTGTAGTAAAGTCCGTTTATGGCCTTTTGATAGGCTTGAAAGATTGAGAGCGGTCAGCTCTTTCTGGTATTTTGAAAGGTGCCTCTAGGAGGCTTGACATTACGAGGTGGAAGCAAATGTTTCATGTAATTAGGGGTTTTCTGCCCTTTGGTAATTTGTGGTTGCGAGCTGAGAGCTCAAAAATTGTTAAACTTGGGGGCTCGTAGCCCAGAATTGTAAAAACCCCTTAACTTGTGCTTTCGTTTGTAAAGTTGCATTGTACCTAATTTTTCTTTGTTATTTCACCTAGTGAAAATAGTTAAATCTTGTTATCAGTTGAAAATATAGCCTTTGTTTAAATTTTAAATTCATCTTTCGGACTTGTAGTTAGACCCATTCCAGCCCGCACCTTCTTTCACTTCTGCTGATCCACCAAAACACGGTAACAAGTGGTAGCAGAGCGTGGTTGAATGGGTCTCAATTTAGCCCCTTTTGACGGCTAAACATTGCTTTTGATTCGACCTCTAACAGTTCCTCCGTCGCTGGAATTTATCGACTTTTCTAAATTTGTATAGTGTCTGTCATCATGTCCGGCCCTCGCGATGTCCTCCATCCCGACTATTTGCGCAAGAAGGAATTGATCTATGAATTAACAAATGTTCAATCTGGAGGCACGGTTGCGGTAGATACCAATAAGCTTAAAGATTCCCTTGATTTGCCTATTACCATCCCAACTTTGGGAGAGAAAGAGATTGACGACGCTCTCTCCACGATCACTGATAATGCTACAGATCTGTAGTTAGTTTTTTTGAAGAGGGGGATCCATCACCTAATCAACTTAAACGTGTACAAGCTAGATTGTACCATTTTTCCAATAGAATTAGTGATCTATTATCTCTTAAGTTGAATGATATTCAAGGGAAGAGGCTAGTGCTGTTCTTGAAAACCTTTCCAAACTGTCCAGTAAGGTTAGCCTATTGTTAACTGGGGCAGTACCCCCCAAAACCGACCAACCCACTCTGGTAAACGTAGTTAGCGAGGAGCATTCTCCCACGGGGGAAGAAAGTAGGAAATCTGTACGAGTCCAACAAACATCTGTCCCATTAGAAACTGAGTCTGGTCGGCGCACATCCATTCCACCCTTTGTGTTGAATAATGCACCCTCTGAAGCAGCTTCTCCACCCCCTAGGCCTTTACCTACTATGTCACCTGGGTTCAGTAGTTTGCCTCATCCATTAGCAATGTTGCTCAGGGGTATTTCTGAGTTTTCTGTTAACTCCACCAGTGATGTTATTTAATTCCTAAGGTTTTTAGTTGAGTTCCAAGATCACGCCCTTGTATTTTCTCTTTCTCCGTGTCAAATTCTGCAGATTATTTACCCCTATTCCATTGGTGTTCTCTCAGACAAGATAGTAACAGCAATTGCTGATCAATCATCTATAGAAGAATTTCACGCCCATCTGTTAGCTAATTTTATTCCGGCTCGAGCTAGGTCATCACTAATTCAGAAGTACTATTACCGAGTACAGCGGCTGGATGAAAATCTTTCCGACTTCATCCAAGACATCAAATTCTACACCAGAGTATTTGCCCTCCATTTTCCAGAAGATCAAATTGTTCAGGCTATTGTGGAAGGCATTTCACCTCCCCACAGGTCATATTTGTATTTTGCGTCGCGTCCACAATCGTTTGCCGAATTAGAAGCTATGGCTGTCTCAGCCGAGGGAGTTAGATATGCTGACACTGTACGTGTGGCGACGGAGCTCCCTCCTTTTTTAGGTAATCTTCGGCCCCCACCTCGCCGAACTGTCACACCCCGCAAATGTTATATCATCTCTGCAACAAGTGCCCTTTGATAAAATCTAACGGGGCAAAGAATGGAGCAGGGTCATCTCGAGGCTGTTTTAAATGCGGTGCTTTTTCCCATATTGCCAAGAATTGCCCCAATTCTAATAGCACTCCCTCCTGCTCAACTTCGGGTGCAACTTCCACCAACAATCAAAAGTGACTAGTGGCTTCGGCTGAGTCGGCTAACTCATCTTTCCGAGGCTCAGCCCCAAGTAACCCAGCCGAAATCTCAGGAAAAACTCCGTCTTCTAATTTATCTTTTGAAGGTCCCAAAGAATGTCTTAGGATTGCGGCGGATACTCCGCTTCGGTAACATTTCTCAAATTGAATTAAATAATGAGCCGGTAACAGCTCTATTAGATTCTGGCAGTGTGTGTGTTCAATTATTTCGGCTAAATTGTATTCCAAATTAAAATATGTTTGTAAATTTTCTGATTTTTGTTCGTCTTCGGTTCTATGCATTTCGGCTAACAATTCCCCGTTAGAAATTTTAGGTTTTATGCATGCCAAAATTAGAATTTCTAAATTTACTTGGAAAGTTAAACTGTTTGTGGCTAAGCACTTGTCTTGCCCCATTATATTGGGAGCGGATTTCATGTCTCACACCGGTCTATTGCTCGACATTCAGAGCAAGTCGTGCACCTTCAAATTTGCGAGTAATTTCAAAATCCCTTTACTAAAATGTAGTTCTGTGTCATGTTCATCTGTTTCGCCTACCCAGGATGAGATGTTGTTAGATCTTAGACATCTACCTGAGGACCAGGCTGAGAGTATTCGCAAGTTGTGTTAGTCGTTTCCAGAAGTTTTCTCTGATACTCTTGGTGTTACTGACCTCATCGAATACAAGATTGAGGTTACGGATTCGATCCCTGTTCGATTTCCTCCTTATAGGTTATCTCCACCTAAAATGAAGGCTCTGAAGGAAATCATAGATCAAATGTTAAAAGATGGTATAATTCGGCCTTCTAAGTCGGCGTATTCATCGCCTATTTTCCTTGTTCCGAAACCTCAAGGTGGCTTCAGGCCTGTGATTGACTATAGGGCTTTAAATCGGAAGGTGGTGTTACAATCTGTGCCCCTTCCAGACCTTCACTCTTGTTTTTCATGGTTTCGAAAGGCTAAATTCTTCACCATCTTAGACCTCAATCAGGCTTATAACCAGATCCGTCTGGCGGAAGAATCTAAACATCTTACAGCGTTTGCCACTGATTGGAACTTGTATGAATACAACCGCGTGCCTTTTGTGCTCCCCACGGGAGCAGCTGTGCTTACGAGACTGCTAGACAGGGTCTTCTCCGACATCAAATTTGAGTATTTATACCATTATCTTGATGATGTCGTCGTATTTTCTGAGACCTTTGAAGAACATCTTGATCATCTGAAAGAGGTCCTTAATCGCCTTCGTAAGGCAGGGTTAACAGTTAAGCTGTCCAAAGTTGCTTTCGCTAAACCTTCCATGTCATTTCTAGGGCGTATTGTGTCGCCCGATGGTGTCGCTGTAGATCATTCTAAAACACAGGCCATCCGTGATTTCAAACCTCCTAAGGACATCAAAGGAATTGCCAGATTCATTGGTATGGTGAATTTCTTCAGGAAATTTATTCCTAACTTCGCTAATAGAGCGGCGCCCTTGAACTTACTTCGTAGGAAAGGCGTCAAGTTTGAGTGGGGGCCTTCTCAACAAGCCGCTTTCGAAGATCTCAAATTAGCTCTGTGTAAAGCCCCTGTTCTGGCCATGCCTGATTTTCGAAGAAATTCATCGTCCAAACCGGCGCGTCGTCGTCGGCGGTGGCTGCACTCCTTCTTCAAGAGACTGAACTAAGGAGGAGACCCGTCGCCTATGCGTCTAGAATCTTATCGGCTCAAGAAGCCAAGTATTCAATTTATGAACCTGAAGGTTTGGCAGTCTTATTTGCTCTAGAAAAGTTCCGCCTCTATCTGGAACATGTCAAGTTTGACTTGGAGACAGATAACCAAGCCTTAAGTTGGGTAGGTAGGCCGCGTCGCACTGGTCGCATAGCCCGCTGGGCCATCAGAATTTCTGCCTTCCAATTTGATGTTAGGCATATTAGAGGAACTGAAAATGTTGTGGCAGATGGACTAAGCGGTATGTTTGCTAATAATGCAGAGCCCTGTGAACAGGAAGACAGTTCTTCACTTCCCAAGTCCATACCTCCTGGTGTTAATGCCATTCTAACTGATGCTCCCATGCTGTTTAGGGATATTGAAAAATATAAACGTGAAGATCTGACGCTGGACCCGATCATGGAAACCCTTTCTTCTGGGGAACATTTTGTCCCTTATGTGTTGAGGAATGGTGTTTTATGTTGCCCGTCGAGGCATGATCAGAAGATGAAAGTTGTGGTTCCAGCTGTGCTTGTACCAATGATCTTCAAGTACTATCATGAGTCCCCATGAGAGGATCTTTAGGGTACATATATCACAAATTAAACACCTGTAGGGTCATTGTTAACTTTGCCAACTATGTGTTGCAGCGGCGTAAAGGTTATATTTTGGGTTTTTCAGAGGCCTTCTGCCCTAATATAGTTTAATTGTTATTGTAATCCATTTTTGATGTAAGACCTTATCCGTGGGTTATCCCGCTGCCCTTTCTTGTACGGCCATTACCAAGCTCCCGTCTCCTGCTAAACCATACCAGTGGCACCGAAAAAAAAATTCTACGCCGCTGGCCCCTCAGCCTCACCACCAAGACAGTGCCCTAAAGCATTTGTTCCAACAACAATTCTGCCGCCGAGATTTTACTGTTTCAGCGCCCCGCAGCCGTTCGTCGCCTTACCCCCACTGTGGTGGGGTATGGGCCCACACCACTCCCGTGGTGTGCTTCGGGGTACGGCGCGCCGGAGGCTACCTCCCGGCACAGGCTGATGTGCGGCGCACCATCCGCCAGCTTATCTCTGAACTGTAAACAAACCTTACATCTGCGGCGTCCTTCACCACGACTACTCCTCTCATAGTGCGGGAGAGAGGTAACTCAGGGTACTGGAGGGGTCCGGGCGACCTCGACAGGATTTTGGCAGCGGCGGCTGGTCTTGCCGTTAAAAGTAGCAACATGTACGGTATTCTACGGCAAACAAGACACTCTAAATCTGCAGTCTAACAAGTTATCAACGAAAAGACTTCGAAATTTTTTTCTTTCTTCAAAATTCTTCTTCTTCAATATTAAGAGACCTTTTCATCGATTAACGTTTCTTCCATGTATTTCAACAAATCTATCATCAGGAAGCAAATTTTCTTCAAGTTGGGTTAAACAAAACTTGGACTTTTGTTTTGAAAATGACTTTATTCAACATTCTTCTGTGTCACCCCTTGGAAGGACTTTTGGAGGGGGAAGTCTGTTCCGGTTGGTACACCTATACGCCGCACATTTGAATTTTCCGCCTTAAATTACTTTCTACCGGAGAAACTCTGAACTTTAACAACTGAATTAATCCAACAGTTCCTCAGAAGATGCCACTGTGTGTATTTCGATTTTTTTTTTTTGGTTGATCAAGAAGTGTGGACCTTCTCTGACAGATGTCTCCAATGAAATTACTTTCCAGTCCATCAAGGTCCTAAATAAGCTCAAAAACACCCTAGAGCTCCTCATTTCTTCATTGCTTTTGCATTCCGATCAAAAATTTGTTATCATAAACACTTCAATCTGTCCCAGTTTGGTATATAAATTTCAGACAGTGTCACCACAAAAGATTCCAGTCAAATTTACAAATGACGCCGATATTATGGTTAGGGAGGCATTAAAGGAAATTTTACAACTTCCCATAGATGTCCCGAATGATATGATATACGCTGAAATGAAATTTAAAGGTCTGGTTTTATTTTCTGTATGATGGAAAATATATCTGCAAAATATTAATGCATGCAAAATTTTGAAAACTTCCAATAATAATTTTCTACATTCAACGAGAAACTTATGTCAAGAAATCAGCACAAGCCTCGCCGCATTGAATGTAGCAGAAACAGAATCTATTCGAGACAAGAGACATGGTTTTGTAGATACAAAGAAAGTCCGACTCGAATTGAGAAGAAGAGCTTTTGACAACTGGAGCAAGAAAGAGCATATACGCAAAGGTGTAGTCCTGTTTAAACAGTATTCTCCAGCGAATACATGGATTTGTGATCCCGAAGGATTGTCTTGCAGTGAATGGCGTGATGCAATAAAAATGAACCCCAATGTCTCTGCTGTGCGTACTGTATCTGACAACAGTCACTGTCGGCGTTGCCACAGAGAGTTCGAAACTCTTTCACGCGTCCTGGGAGCCTGTCCACATGGTGAATTACTACGCACCTCACGTCATAATGTAGCCAGATCAATGATAGCTAACGCTCTGCGAGGACAAGCTTATAATGTCTGTGAAGAAGTACACGGTCTCTCCAACAGAGGAAGCAACCGACGCATTGACATTATTGCTTTTAAGCCATCCTGTTCTGAAGGTTTCATCATTGATCCAACAATTAGATTTGAGGTCAACGAAAACCAGGCGGAAGAGGTCGATGTAGAAAAAAGAAGAATTTATGAAGAAACGGCGGACTTCTACAAGCGAAAATATAAGCTCTCACTCATCTCTGTAATCAGCTTGATGTTAGGTGCTCGAGGAACCGTACCTACATATTTTGTCAACTTCTGCAATACCTTTGGGCTGAATAGAGATTTCATCTATAACATCACGTTTACCGCACTCAAGAAGTCCATCATGATGTTCAAGAACCATGCTTGCTGTTTGACATGCCTACATTTAACATCAATACGATTATTATCAATTGTATCCATATCGATTATTGTTGTCTTTGCAGCTGTTGCAGGAAGATTGTATAATAATAAATAGGAACTTCTTGGATTTTCGCATTGTTGGAGAACTCTAGGAATCTCTTTCACTCTTAATGAAAGAGCACAGAGCAGCTTAGAACGTTCTGATAGGCCCGCTTTACATCCACGTTCGCCTTCCTGTCATAATTCATCTGAAAATAATATTCATATAACAAATTATAATTAATATTATAAACCTAGGCCTAATTAGCATTCGTATACATTTTGTTGATGCAATTTTTCTATATAAAACTAGAATATAAATAATAAATCATTTTTGATTTTAACAGAATACGGTTAACGCTCATTGGCACTAGTTTTGCCAGATATTCCTTCTGCTAGTCTTTCTTTCTCGTTAAGTAGTATGTTGGCTTATTTAAAGATTTCTGCCCTTTTCCAAGGTGCAAGTTCTCAAGTATAATGAATCCCAACACTTGATTGTAAATTAGTTTCCGAAGCCATATTGTGCAATGTACACTTTAAGAACAAATATGCCTACTTGCGAATTGCACGTGGAATAGCATACTGTAATACCAAATAGTTTAGTATTAAGCTATATCTCGTGCAAAGCGCGTCTGTTTTTCTGCTAGAGGCGCTTGCAGTCCCTATTCACGGATATCGCTCCGCTCGTATTGTTCAAACGCAATCTCAAACAGTTCAATGGTCGTCATTACTATTATGTTTATAAGGTAGAAAAGCCCATACTGATAAGGAAGGAAGGGACATGTCAGGTACCAGGACGTCAAACACATTGTGGATGAAGGTCGAGACATTTGGTTCGGGAAGAGGACCAGTACCTCACCTGCTATGCTGAACAGAGCCCTTGTGGGCGATGGGAAGATCGGAAAGGATGGACAAGGACGAGGGAACGAAGGCAGGAAGCGAGCGAGAAGAAGTGTGAAACCACTTCGAGGATGGCTGAGGCGGGGTCTTCGGGGTTGGCGGCGGACAAGCGAACAATTCCCGGAATAGAGTAGGTTTAATACAATTAATTAATTAATTCTCAGTTACTTTCATGGAGGATCTAAGACACCTAGTACGTGGCCATTTATAAAAAAACATATATGCAAAGATTTGCTCGCTCACAAAAAATCACAGACCCATTGTTTTTGGACTTGTTCTGCTAAAATGTTCGCTGATTTAGCACACAATGTCATGGCCATACGACGTTAGCGTGTGCCCGGTACTGACCCGGAGTTGACCAAGTCAAGGTCATAAGTTAAAATGAAATGAAAATAGGGCAAGTCATATGCGAAGAATTTTACATGAAACAAGGAGGTAAATGAGGATATCGGGAAATAGAACGGACATGTTACAACTTCACCTGAAATACTGACAGGTAAGTCATTCCGGGGGCTGCGCTGCTGAGGATAGTGCCACAGCACTAGTTGCAATTGTGGCGTTCACAGAGGCTTGCAGACTGAACGCTGAAAGGCATAACAGTCTATAATGATGATGAATGTACAGCCCTAATGTACTCCTGTGAAATAAGGCTCCATGCTCTACTGGATTTTTAATAATACGATAATAATAATAATAATAATAATAATAATAATAATAATAATAATAATAATAATAATAATAATAATAATAACATTGCCTTGATTCGAACTCTAACAATTTTCTCAGTTGCTGGAAATTTTAAAATTTTCCTTTTTCAAAATTGTTCTGTCATCATGCCCGGCCCTCGCGATGTTCTCCATCTTAACTATTTGCGCAAGGAGGAGTTGATCTATGAGTTAACTATCAGAAATGTACAATCTGGAGGCACGGTTGCGGTAGACACAAACAAGCTTAGAGAGTCCCTTGATTTGCCCATTTCCATCCCCACCTTGGGAGAGAAAGAAATTGACGACTCTCTTTCCACGATCACCGAGAATACTACTGGGCTAGCATCTGTAGTTAGTTTTTTGACGAAAATGATCCTTCTCCTAATCAAATTAAGCGTGTGCAAGCCAGGCTATATCATTTTTCAAATAGAATTAACGATCTGTTGTCTCTGAAGTTGAATGACGTTCAGAGGAAGGAAGCTAGTATGTTGCTTGGAAATATTTCTGAATTATCCAGTAAGGTTACCCAATTGTTAACTGGGGAAGTTCCTCCCAAAATCGATCAACCCACCACGATGAATGCAGGTAGCGAGGAAGAGCCTCCTAAGGGAGAAGTTAATAGGATAACCGTTGCTGCTCAAACTATCTCTGCCCCATTGGACAACGAGTCTGAACGCCGTAAGTCATTGAATAATGTACGTTCTGAATTAACTTCTTTGCCACTTAAACCTTTACCGACTATGTCACCTGGGTTCAGCAGTTTGCCTCATCCATTGGCAATGTTGCTCAGAGGTATCTCGAAGTTTTCTGTCAACACCACCAGTGAAGTTATTTCTTTCTTAAGGTTTTTAGTTGAATTTCAGGATCATGCCCTTGTTTTTTCTCTTTCTCCATGTCAGATTTTGCAAATCATCTATCCCTATGCAATTGGTATTCTCTCTGACAAAATAGTAAGAGCCATAGCTGAACAGTCATCTATTGAAGATTTTCATGCACACTTGCTTGCAAATTTTATTGCTGCCCGCGCGAGGTCATCTCTGATTCAGAAGTACTATTATCGAGTACAGAGATTGGATGAAAATCTGGCTGATTTCATACAAGACATTAAGTTTTATACTAGGGTGTTTGCTCTTCATTTTCCTGAAGATCAGATTGTACAGGCTATTGTAGAAGGAATTTCACCATCCTATAGGTCATATTTGTGTTTCGCGGCGTGCCCGCAAACCTTCTCTGAACTTGAAGCATTGGCCGTCTCAGCGGAAGGAGTTAGATACGCCGATTCCTTGCGTGTCGCGAAAGAACCCCCGCCTTCTTTTAGTAATACTCGGCCTCCACCTCGCCGATCAGTCATACCTCGTAAATGTTATGCTTGCGGGTCGCCTGACCATCTTCGGAACAAGTGTCCATTGATCAAATCTAGTAGGGCAAATAACGGAGCTGGCTCATCACAAGGTTGTTTTAAATGTAGGGCTTTCTCACATATCGCCAAGAATTGCCCAAATTCAAATAGCACCCCCTCCTGCTCAACTTCTGGTGCAACTTCCACCAATGTCACTAAAAATAAGTGACTAGCGGCTTCGGCTGAGTCGACTAATTCTGCTTCCCAAGGCTCAGCCCCTGGCAAACAGGTCGTAAATTCAGGGAACGTTCAGTCTTCAAATTCATCTTTTGAATGCCCCAAAGAGTGTCTTAGGATTGCGGCGGATACCCAGGCACCTGTTCCTTTTCTTAAGATTGAGTTAAATAACGAGCCTATAACCGCTCTATTAGATTCAGGCAGTGTTTGTTCAATTATTTCGGACCAATGATATTCAAAATTGAAATCTGTTTGTAAACTACCTGACTACGGCTCATCTACTGTTCAGTATGTTTCGGGTAATTCATCTCCATTAGAAATTCTAGGTTCTGTACGGGTCAAAATTCGTATTTTTAAATTTACATGGAAAATCAAACTGTTTGTGGCTAAGCACTTGTCTTGCCCCATCATATTGGGAGCGGACTTCATTTCTCACACTGGTCTTGTGCTCGATCTTCAGAGTAAATCGTGCACATTCAAATTTGCTTCCAATTGTAAAATCCCCTTGTTAAAATGTAATTCTGCATCATGTTCATCTATTTCGCCTACCCAGGATGAGATGTTGTTAGACCTTAGACATCTACCTGAGGAGCAGGCTGATAGTATTCGTAAGTTGTGTCAGTCATTTCCAGAGGTGTTCTCTGATACTCTTGGTGTTACTGACCTTATTGAATACAAAATTGAGGTCACGGATTCGATTCCTGTCCGTTTTCCACCTTATAGGCTGTCCCCACCTAAAATGAAGGCTCTGAAAGAAATCATCGATCAGATGTTGAAGGATGGTATTATTAGGCCCTCTAAGTCGGCGTATTCTTCGCCTATTTTTCTAGTCCCGAAACCCCAAGGTGGCTTCAGGCCTGTCATTGATTATAGGGCTCTCAATCGGAAGGTGGTGTTACAATCTGTGCCCCTTCCTGACCTTCATTCTTGTTTTTCATGGTTTCGTAAGGCCAAGTTCTTTACTATCTTGGACCTGAATCAGGCCTACAATCAAATTCCCCTTGCGGAAGAGTCTAAACATCTTACAGCGTTTGCCACGGACTGGAATTTATACGAATACAACCGCGTGCCTTTCGGGCTCCCCACGGGAGCAGCTGTACTCACTAGGCTACTAGATAGGGTCTTCTCCGACATCAAATTTGAGTACTTGTATCATTACCTGGATGATGTCGTCGTATTTTCGGAGACCTTTGAAGAACATCTAGATCATCTGCGAGAAGTTCTCAATCGCCTTCGTAAGGCTGGGTTAACTGTGAAGTTGTCCAAGGTTGCCTTTGCTAAGCCCTCTATGTCATTCCTAGGGCATATTGTGTCACCTGATGGTGTTGCCATCGATCATTCTAGAACACAGGCCATCCGTGATTTTAAACCTCCCAAGGACGTTAAAGGTATCGCCAGGTTCATTGGTATGGTGAATTTCTTCAGGAAATTTATTCCAAATTTCGCTAATAGAGCGGCGCCCTTGAACCTTCTTCGTAGGAAAGGCATCAAATTCGAGTGGGGACCTTCTCAACAAGCCGCTTTTGAAGATCTTAAATTAGCTCTCTGTAATGCCCCTGTCCTTGCTATGCCTGATTTCTCAAAGAAATTCATCGTCCAAACCGACGCGTCGTCGTCAGCAGTAGCTGCAGTCCTTCTTCAAGAGACCGAACTAGGGAGGCGACCCATCGCCTATGCATCTAGGACTCTATCGGCTCAAGAAGCCAAGTATTCCATCTATGAGCTCGAAGGTTTGGCAGTCTTATTTGCCTTAGAAAAGTTCCGTCTCTATCTGGAACATGTCAAATTCGACCTGGAGACAGATAATCAAGCCTTAAGCTGGGTCTTAGGTAGGCCGCGTCGTACTGGTCGTATAGCCCGTTGGGCCATCCGTATTTCTGCCTTCCAATTTGATGTTAGGCATATCCGAGGTACCGAAAATGTTGTTGCTGATGGACTCAGCCGTATGTTTTTCAACGAGGTCGAGACCCATGATCCGGTCGATAGTTCTTCACCTCCCGAGTCCATGCTATCTGATGTTAATGCCATCTTAACAGATGCTCCCATACTCTTTAGGGATATCGAGAAATACCAACGTGAAGATCCGACGCTGGCTCCGATAATGGAAACCCTTTCTTCTGGGGTACATGTCGTCCCTTATGTTCTGAGGAATGGTGTTTTATGTTGCCCATCGAGGCATGATAAGATGATGAAAGTTGTCGTTCCAGCTGTTCTTGTACCTATGATCTTCAAGTATTATCATGAGACCCCATTAGGGGGGCATCTTGGAATCTTTAAAACCCGTGAAAAGATTCGTGAAATGTTCATCTGGAAGGGTATGGACGGTAAAATCCGTGAACTAGTAAAAGCTTGTAAATCTTGTTTGCTTAGAAAACCAACCATGTCCACCAAGGTAGGCCTTCTGTCTTCGCATCAAGCGTCGCGCCCCATGGAACGCCTGTATATTGATTATGTAGGACCCTTCCCCCAGTCGAAGGGAAATGCCAACAAGTTCATATTTGTATGTGTAGATGGTTTTACAAAGTTTTCCTGGTTATTTCCGACTAAGCTGGCTACCGCTCAGTCCACCATTACTTGTCTAAATTCTATCTTTGCTTCTTTTGGTCCGTGTCAATATATTGTATATGATAATGCTAAGGCTTTTACATCTAATCTATTTCGTAAATTCTGCTTTGACCTGTCCATCTCTCATGTGACTACTTCTGCTTATTACCCTCAACCATCTCTGGCTGAACGGGTTAATCGTAATCTCAGGTCCGCGCTTATTGCCTATCATCATGAAGATCATTCTAGATGGGACACGTCCCTGCATTGGTTAGCTTTTGCTTTGAATTCGGCGGTTCATGAATCACATAAATTTACTCCAGCTTCTTTGATGTTTAAGTTCGTTCCCAACACGCCGCTCTCTAACCTCTGGTCTCTGAGTGACATTCTACCCGAGACAATAGATCCGGATAATATCAAAGATCTTTGGAAGAAGGCTAAAGCCAATCTTAAAGTCTCTCATGAAAAGGTTAGGGAAAGATATGATCGTGGACGGAGACCCACCCATTTGAAGGTAGGTGACCAGGTGATGGTCAAGAATTTTGTTCCCGCGGGCAAGCTTGCCCCCAGATTTCATGGGCCGTGTATCATTCTAGATTTCCTTACGCCGGTCACATTGTTATTAAGCAATCCAGCCACCGGGAGGATATTTAGGGTTCACCTGTCGCAGGTGAAACCTGTATAATTTCTGTGCTAACTTGCTTCATATAATCTTGAAAGGATTATGAAGGTTATATTTTTTTTGAGTTTTCTCTTTTAAGGCATTCTGCCCCTTCTATAATATTTTTCTATATTTAAGCTTTTTTTGTAAACCTCCCCCGATTAGTTAAACTGCCATTCTGTCCTTACCACGGCCATTACCACGCTCCCGTCTCCTGCTCCACTACACACAGTGGCTTATGGGAATTAAATAAATATCTCCACGCCGCTGGCCCCTCAACCTCACCACTATGAATATACCCTAAAATCATTCTGGTCCAACAGAAATTCTGCCGCCGAGCTTTAATGTTTCAGTGCCCCCGCAGCCACGCGGCGCCGTACCGCTACTGGAATAGAGGAAGGGCCCCCTCTCCTCCAGCGAGGTCGACCAGTGTACGGCGAGCCGGAGTCCTCCTCCCGGCCAAGGCTGATGTGCGGCGCACGACCTGCTACTTGCCCGCAGCCTGTATATGTTTACCGCGGGCGCGGCGTGCTTCAACACCACTACTCCTCCCATAGTGCGGGCGAGCGGTATCTCAGGGTACTTGAGGGGTCCGAGCGGCCTCCTCTGGACACAAGCTGCAGCGGCCGGTCTGGCCATCCTATTTAATCAACTACATGGACATTTACTGTCAGCAACTACTACACTTGGGAATTCTACTACAATATTTGGTGGACTTAGAAAATTTTTCCTCAACTTTAAAAACTAAAGATTTCCTTCTGAATTTAACTTCTACAAACATAAAGACATTACTTCAGCAGTTACTACGAGAATTTTTGAAACTGGATCAAATCAAATTTTCACTATTTTGATAAATGCTTCGGCAATTATCACCATAGCAACATCATAACTTGGACCTTGTTTTCAAACTAAAGTTTATGTTCTTCCGTGTTACCCCCCCCTTGGAGGAACTTTTGGGGGGGGGGGAGGTCTGTACCGGGCGGTACACCTCCACGCCGCTTATTTAAACTTTGCGCCAGTTGAAACTCCCCTACTGGAATAAGTCTGAACTTTGTCTTATGTGTTAATTTTCAAGTTACCCTGAAGATGTCACTACTTGGAAATTTTGAAGTTTCTGAACTGTGTTGTTTTCGACGTATTTTTGTTTTGCTTGTAGTAAGAAGTGTGAACTTTCTCTTCTAGAGGACACTACTGAAAAACTACAATGGTGCACCCTAGTGCGAAGTGAAAGAACTGTTTTTTGGAGAAATTTTTATTTCAAAAGTTTGTTTCTTGTTAAATTTCTTTCTGTTATTGTTTAAGTTGGCTGTATACCCCTTTCTTTCCCCTTGTTTTGTATTTAGCCAATCCCGAATTTTAAAAATTAATTTCTAACCAATCAGGTGTATCTTCTCCAAAGGGGATATGTTGCTGTACCCTAGCCAATAAAGTGATTGTGGGCGGGTGTTTTCTTCCCTGAAACCCCTCGAACTTTCCGCGAGAGTATATAAACTGCTGATTTTGGGGTCTCTGGGCCACTTCTGTACCATCTTTCAGTGTGTAAAGTACGTAGCAGGGGCGGGAAGCGCCTCTTTCTTCGGGCAGCAGCTCAATAACCAGGTAATGGCCTTTTAATAACTTCTTTTCTTGCTAGCTCAGCAGTTTAACTCTCGGGGCGGGTCCGAAGCGTTTCCACCATGTAACCTTTTCCTAAAATGTAACTGCTCTTAGCATCTATTCTCTTTTAAAGCTACATATTTGGATAGAGAGTGCTTAACCCTCTCGAGCTCCCATTCATATTGCTTTGAGGTGAACTTATTTCTCACAACCGATTCTTCCTTAATGTAAGGTAAATTGTTCTTTTCTAAAGTCACCTCTGTAGTATGGGATTAGCCCTTGCATTAGCGGCCTAGAGCCAGATTAGGTTTTAAACAAAATGTATTAGGAGCGCAGATCGCCTCCTCTCAAGTGGTTATTTTAGAGGTCATATAATTAACCTTTTTCTTACTTAATAGGCCTCAGTAGGTTGCGTATTTTACCCCTGTATCTATGTCCTTAGAGGACAACTTGAAGGTGGAGTTTGGTGTGGCCTTTAATAGGCTTAATGTTGAGAGCGAGTGGCTCTTTCTCGAAAAGTGAGTGTTGTATGCCTCGAGGAGGCTTTACTGTGTAATTGGGAGCGAGTGCTCCTGGGCATGATTGGGGTCTTCTGCCCCTTTGTTGAATTTCTGTATATCGTAAAATTGAGCTAATTGTTCATGTATTGTGGGTTTGGCTCTCGGAGCCCATCCTGTAACTCTGTAATTGTACATTCTCGAATAGTGGCTTTGCTACTCTGTACCTGCCATGCTTGTTATTTCTTAATTTTGAAAAGAAAATATAACCTTGTTAAATTTTAAATTCACTTTAATTTCGTAGCCTGAGATCTATTCACCCCCCGCACCTTCTTTCACCTCTAACTACCACGGAAAACTCCGTAACAATAATAATAAGAGTAAAGCGCAGAAAGGAATCCTCAATGGAGCTGTGATGCTTGGAACCGCGTTTTCTATTAGAACCAAGATCCTTAAATCGGTTACAAATTTCGAACCTGTGAATGACAGATTGTCCATACTCACAATTAAATGCGCGAACAAAACCTACGCCCTAGTTAACGCACATGCTCCTACAAACGATAAGAACAAGTCTGATCCAGACGAAGTTGATAATTTCTGGGACCTACTGGATGAAAAATTAAACAAAATCCCCAAACACCATGTCAAGCTTCTTTTGGGTGACTTCAATGCCCAACTAGGTCGTGAGCGGAAGTACAAGAAAGTTATAGGAAATTACCCTGCTCACAAAAGAACCAATCCCAACGGCAAAAGGCTGGTGTCCATTTGCGAAAATCACAACCTGCAGGTCATGTCGACCCACTTTCGCCATCTACCCAGAAAGCAAATGACTTGGCGTTCTCCCGTCCAAGCTCTCGGAGAGTTCCAAATTGATCATGTTGCAATCTCCAGGAGAAACAGCCCTGAGATTATGAATGTCAAGGTAAAGAAAGGCATCAATGTGGCCTCAGATCATTATATGTCTCTTATCAAATTCAAACCAATTCCCGCAAACACAAGGAAGACAACCAAACAGATCACACGCTTCGACAATGATAAACTTCGGCAAAGGGTCGAGGAGTTCCAGGAGAAGGCTAGACCAAATGACTGTGACTTTAACAACGCCAAAAGTCTCCTTGTTGTGGCCGCCAAAGACGTTGCAGAAATCTAGAGAAGCAAAAAGCATGCCTGGTGGAATGGTACCTGCGAATCAGTCCTCCAAGAAAGACTCAATGCGTGGAAACAGTACTACCCTACGAAATCAGAAAATGATTGGGAAACCTACAAAACCCAACGTGCCCAAGCAGCTAGGTTGTTCAGAACTGAGAAACGTAAATACGAAAAATCTCTCATTGAAAAGATAGAACAAAACTTTAGGAAAAATGAAAGCAGAGAGTACTACAGAGCCTTCAAACGCAAACTCACTGGCGACGTCAAATGAAGAAAATTGCAGCATTCTGGCAGACTACTTCAAGAATTTACTTAATTGCTCTAAACCGCAAAGCGCCATTGAGACCAAGGAACCCTTACTCAGGTACCCAGATTCCAGACCACCCGACAGAGATGAAATCAAGCGCCACATTACCCGTCTCAAAAATAACAAAGCGCCGGGGGAAGACTCAGTAGTAGCAGAACTATGGAAATATGCCCCAGAGGAATCACTTGATATCTTGCAAAAGCAAATAGAAGAAATTTGAAACAAGGAGACCCTACCGGAAGATTGGAAAATAGCTTTGATCCATCCATTACACAAAAAAGGCAGCATGAAGAACATCAACAACTACAGAGAAATATCTTTGCTACCCGTGACTTACAAAATTCTATCACTTGCCATCCTGGAGCGTTTGGAAGCACAAGTCGAACATCAAATAGGTGAATACCAAGGAGGGTTCAGAAAAGGTCGCTCAACAGCTGAACAGATCCAAAATCTCAAAACGATCATCAGATTTTTTTTTTGAACATAACAGGCGATTTCGCCCCTATACATGTTCACATACAGAGAAAAGGAAAAATAAACAATAGAGAATACAAATTTACTAACTACTGCAATAATAATAATAATAATAATAATAATAATAACAATAATAATAATAATAATAATAATAATAATAATAATAATAATAATAATAATAATAATAATAATAATAAACCACTCGGATCACCAAAAAAAGAAATAGAAGAGAAAATTATCGTATCCCCTGGGCATGTCATAAGGCTCGTTTGGACACCCCGGAAACGTGAAACCCTTAAAGTAGAGCCACCACAGCAGTCATCCTCAGAGCCTCGGGCCATGCCCCTCATTCTGTAGAATTAACACCCCAGAATCAAGAGAGTAAAACTAAAAAAAAGAGAATCATAGTAATAGTAATAATGAAAGTAATAATAATAGTAATAATAATAATCTATGTATAAGAGTATTATTCGTAACAGTCATTTGCTGTAGCATTTTCTTACTCAATATTCAAGCATGCTCATCAAGTGTCCTTATTTCGTTCTGCGCTTTCGTCACTTTATTGTTACTGACCTACACCTAATCAATACTGCAAACAACACCACTCAGCATTTCAACACTTGCATTCCCACCAACTCTAACACAAACAGAAAGACCTTGCCTTCATGTAATCCCATATCATTACCCAACTCCCCATACTCAACTAAGTACACCACTCCTATCTTCCCTAGCTCATTTGAATCTTATCATACTATCCCCTTCCGTTTTATACCCACTCTTCCCATATACATACAAAACTATTCCACCCCCCTACTCCCTTGTCCAGCCTCTAACTCAGCCTCCTTCATTTTACTCTCGCAGGCCTTTTTTGCCGCGCATAAATATCTGTTCAATTCACCCCCTTTTTCCCACTGCTTAATAATCCATATCAAGATTGCTTTCTCATCCCCCCTTCCCAATATTTTCCGATGCTCTTCACTCAATAATCCATGTCTTATCTCCCTCGTTTCCTCGCAATCTCTTAGCAAATGAAATTCATCATTCCCTGCTCCACAAAGTATACATCTTGTCTTATCCCTCCCCTGCATCCAGCCTGTATTCCTTGGCAAACCTAACAACCACCACATCATTCCATATCGTTTTGACCTATCAACGTATCTAATATTCAACCCTACTATCTCCTCTATTTTCGTCAAAACCTTTAACGAATTTCTCAGTCTGCTTTCCCGTAATAATTTCTGCCTATGTATATCTCTAATCCTCCTTTCCAATATCTTCATCCCTCTAACTTCTGTCTTCGACCATACCTCCCCCCACAGGTGTCCTAATCCTATCCTCTCCACATATCCCTTTATTTTTTCTAGCCAGCCCCCTCTATACATGCTCTTACATTGCTGTTCATACGCTGCCTGGACTATCTTCCCACCTTCCTGTCTTTTTAAATTCATCCAGTATCTCACTATTCTTTTTACCCCCTCTGATTCCAAATCCTCCCCACACATTAGTTCCGCCCCTGCATTTGCTGTGCACCTCGGTAAGCCCATTACTAACTTAGCAAAACTACTAACAATCCTTCTTAGTTCCTCTCTTTTCTCATCCAGCCCCCAAACTTCTGCACTGTACAATACCCTCCCATAAATTACCGACCTTTACACTAGCCTCAGGGTTTTATAACTGATACCCGGAGATTTGGTTAGCATGTTTCTTACTGAGGCTAGGGCTGCCAATCCCCTGTCTTTCGCCCTTCTGATCTGGTCATTCCACGTTCCTTTGTCATTAAAAATAACTCCTAGATATTCCAACTTCCTTACCTGTTCCAAACTTTCTCCCTGCATTACCCAATTACCTTCTATCTTTCTTCTTTTGTCTACCTGGACTACTAATAATTTAGACTTATTTCCATTAATTCTCAATCCCCATTTACTCGCAAATAGCGTCACTGCATTTAACGCTCTATTCAACCCCCCTGAAGTTAGCGTCATCAATAATACATCATCCGCAAATATCAGTCCTGGTACCTCTAAACCATTAATTACCGGCACAGCCCAATTTTCTGCCCCAAACCCCTCTAAAATATCGTTGATAAATAAAATAAACAGTATTGGCGATAATTTACACCCTTGCTTTAAACCCACCTTGGACTCTAAGGGTCTACTCAGTCTCTCTTCTCCCAATTTTACACAAAACCTAACCACCCTATATATTCCTTCCACTGCCCTCAACATCTTTTCTGAAATCCCTAACCTGCCTAATTTCTCTAATAGGGCCTCTCTATTCACCTTGTCAAAAGCTTTCTCAAAATCTATTGCTGCTACGTAAACCGTACTTCTAGCCATACTTTTCTAGAATAGTCTTTACTATCATAATGTTGTCCACCGTTCTTTTCTTTTTCCTAAATCCTCCTTGATAATCTGTCAATATTTCATTTTCTTCCGCCCACCTACTTATCCTGTTCGCTAGCACTCCAGTGTATATTTTACTTAAGGAATCCAGCAGAGATATGCCCCTGTAATTGTTCACACTACTCCTACTACCCTTCCCTTTGTATATTGGGCATATAATTCCTGTTTCCCATTCCTTCGGGAACTTCCCTCCCTCAAATATCTTATTGAATAGTTTAACTATGCCCTCTATCATTATCTCATTTTTGCCAATTTCTTTCCAAAACTTGTTATTTATACCATTACATCCCCCGGCCGACTTGGCTCTAACTCTGCTTATCACTCCCTGGATTTCCTCCCTTGAGATTTCTTTATCCAGATCATATATTGCCACTCTCCTATTCCTCCAAATTACCTCTTTCCCCGTCCCTCTCCATCCTTCTTCCCCCTTTTCCCCTAGTAATTCATCAAAGTGCCTCATCCATTGCTCTTCTTCAATACTCGTTTTCTCTTTATTCCTTCCACCCTTAATAATTTTATTAATCTTGTCCCAAACTCTCTCAAAATTATTTGTCTTGCAATCCTTATTTATGGCTTCAATTTGTTCCTCTAGCCACGCCTTTCTTGTCTCGCCAATTTTCTTTTTATACTCTTTCCTCAATTTACAAAAAACCTCCCTTTCTTGGTCCCCACCTTTCCTTCTATAATCTTCTAACGCAATCATCACCTTCCTCCGCATTCCTTCACACTCTCTATTAAACCATTCTTCTCCCTCCTTCTTATTTCTCTTACTAGATCTCGTCTTCTGCGCTATTATCTTTATTGGATGTAGCAGCAACTCTAAGGCTTTATCAGTATTATTCTCTTCTAAGGCCCCTTCCCACCCATATTTCAGGAATTGTAACTCCTCTTTTACTACTCTATTCCAAACTCGGCCCACTTTCTCTGACCATTTATACTTATTATATCCACTCCCCCGTTTATCACTCGTCCCATCCAGCTTCCTTGTGCACTTCTCTTCCCCTCTTTTCAACATAACCCCCACCGGGAAATGGTGTGATTGAATCCAGTCTCCTATTTCCATTCTTACAATATCCTCAATCATCCCCTCCGAGCTCAAAACCATATCTATCACACTACCACCCTTCTCAGTAACATATGTCAATTTCCCCATCCTGTCCCCCTCTATCCACCCATTCAGAATATATAAATTTCCCACCGAACACATCTCCAGGAGCTTCTCTCCATAACTATTTATAATTTTGTCCTCACTCCTTCTACTTTTCCGCATACACATTCCATCCTCCCTACTATATACTGGGCTCTGTTCCCCTATTCTCGCGTTCCAATCCCCGAATAACAACATGTCTTCTTCCCCTGGAAACATTCCTCTTATCCTACCAATATCTACCAGTAACTCTTCAAAAATTATTTATTTGCATATGCTGAATTACTAGGATGGCAGTAAACAAAGGCTAGATTTATTTTTCTCCTCCTTCCCTCAACCCCTCCCATATTCAATCTCATCCATATGGTTTCTTTCATATCGGTCTCTATATCCTCCACCATTTCACTAATTTCTTCCCTAATTAGAACTATCATCCCTCCTGGTGCGCGGCCTCTAGTCCTCTCTTTTCTTCTATATTTATATGTTATCACAAAC
This sequence comes from Anabrus simplex, assembly GCF_040414725.1. NCBI lineage: Eukaryota > Metazoa > Arthropoda > Insecta > Orthoptera > Tettigoniidae > Anabrus > Anabrus simplex. The sequence continues at coordinate 105,522,154 of NC_090279.1, read as the reverse complement.
CCCTTCCATGTAATCTCCTTCCCTATTTCCAGCTACGTCTCCAGTAGTGCCACCACATCGAAACTTTCAATTTCTTCCCGCACTTTCTTATTTCCTAATTTGTTCATTAATCCCTCTATATTTACACATACTATTTTCCAATATAGTTATAACTTTCCCTCACTCCCTTCTGTATCTCCCCCTCTGTTCTTGCTCCTAGTCATTATCGACCTATCAGTCGTTATCTCCTTCTCATCTCTTGTCTCCCTCCCATCTCTTTTAACCGATCTATTCCCTTCCCCCTCCTCCCTATCCTCCTTGCCATTCCGACCTTTTCCCCATATATCCTTCAGACTGATACTTCTTTTCTTACTCAAAATTGCTTTACCTTCCTGTTGATTCGTCTTCCCTTGTCCTTTCTCGCTCACTAAAAAACTACACTCTGCTCTCACGGTTTCTTGCTGTTCTCTCTCGCTGACCACTTCACTATCTTGATCTTCTGTATCCGGACTGCAGTGCCCGTTCTCTTCTGAGATGATCTCCTCCCTTTCCACGTCTCTCCTCCTCCCCTTTTCTTCCTTCTTCTTCTTCTCATCTTGCCTTGTCAACTCGCCGCCCTCAGCGCTCTCGTTTGCTTCCATCTCCTTTAGCTTCGCCACTGAATGCACTCTAACCCATCGCCCGTTTGTCACCTCCAACCTCAGTCCTCTTATTCGGGCCTTTAGCCCCTGGTTCCTCGCTCTCCATAGGTGCCTATTCAAGATCCTCATATTTTCACTTCCTTCTCTTCCCATGTCTCCTTTCACCCCTATTTTCAGTCCCTGTAAATTCTTACTGTTACCTAACACAATTTATGCCATTAAGGTTGAGCACAATTTAACCCTAATTGGCCTCCGACCTTTGGTTTTACCAACTCTCTCTACATCGTCTATGTCTATCTCACTAAAGTTTATCTTCATTGTATCACGTGTAACTTCCACCAAATTAGATATCAGTTCAATCTTGCTCTCTCTCGCCCCTTCCTCAACTTCATATATAAATATGGCTTTCTTCAATCTCTCCTGCCTGTACCCCTCCGCTTCTTTCTTCATCTTCATCACCTCCTCTTTCAGATGTTTCACTTCCCCTCTCAATAACTCGATTTCTTTCTCATTATTGTCCACTCTCCTGCTCGATTCCTCAGTCTTCGTTTCAAGCCATTTCTTCATGTTCCCTATCTCTTTTCTCTGCTCCTCCATCATGTCCTTAATTTCCTGCACCTTCTCCCATTGACACTTTTCTTGCATAATTTCACTTACAACCACCCTGAGTGCGGCCAAATCCTCCGTACTATATTTTCCACTGGTATTTGGGCCTGGGTTTACTTCCACCCCCCCAATAACCAGTAGCACCGCTATCACTGTCACTACCAGCACCGCTTCACTCATTTTTAATCCATCCGTACTTATCACCAATCCATTCCTGGTCTTCTGCCTTGCCTGCCATTTCCCAATAGCGGCCCGGTACTGTTCAATGCCGACCATGTTTACAGCACGCACTTCACTACGCAACCTCTCTCCTCGACCGCTCGAGCTAGACTGATCATCAGATATTGTACACTAAGGTCCAAGCAGTATGTGTCTGTCTTTGTGGACTTCAAGAAAGCGTACGACTCTATTGACCGGGAAGTCCTGCTAAACATATTAAATGAATTTGGAGTTGATTTGAAACTGCTGGCATTAATTAGAGCCACCCTGACCGATACAAAATCCAAGGTGAAGTTCCACGAATGTCTCTCGCATTCCTTTGATATCAAAACAGGAGTCCGACAAGGTGATGGGCTATTCCCGATACTCTTCAACTGTGTTCTTGAAAAGATCATCAGAACCTGGCGGGTGAGATTACAGGAAACCAACTCCAGTCCATTGAGAATAGGAACCAAATCTAAGGGGATCGCAACAGACTGCTTAGCATTTGCCGATATCATAGACATAGAAACCGCTAGAGCTCAAGTTGAAATTTTAAAGGAAATTGCCGAACAAACTGGTTTGCAGATATCGTTTGAGAAAACAGAAGTAATGACTAACATCAAAGAGGCTCCACCAAAACTCCATACAAAATACGGGGACATCACCCGAGTAGACAAATTCAAGTACCTGGGTGAGATCATCATGAAAAATGGACTGGACAAAGAAGCACTTCAGGAGCGAGTACGCAAACCGGAAATAGCCTACCAAACATCCCACACAATCTACAACAAAAAATGCCTTTCCCAAAACACCAAGATACGTCACTATGAAACAGTTCTGAAGCCAGTAGTTCTATATGCAGCCGAAACCCTGTCTCTAAATGCCAACAAAGGACTCCTTGAACAACTGGAGAAAAGAGAACGCAAAATTGTGAGAGGAATCTTGGGATCAAAGAACAGAAATGGAGTCCATCAAAAGAGATCCAACAAGGAAGTCTACAGCAAAATAGAGGAAGTTACCGACATAATCAGAAAAAGACGGGCACGATTTTACGGTCATCTGAAAAGAATGGACGGAAGAAAGTTAACTAAAGTAATTGTACCAGGCGGTACACCTCCACGCCGCTAGTTTAAAAATGTGCGCCACTTGAAACTCCTCTGCTGGAGGAAGTCTGAACTTTATCTACGGTATTAATTTTCTACTTTATCAGAAGATGTCACTACCTGGAAATTTTGGAGTTTTTGAACTGTGTCATTTTCGACGTATTTTTGTTTTGCTTGTAGTAAGAAGTGTGAACTTTCTCTTCTAGAGGACACTACTGAAAAACTACAATGGTGCACCCTAGTGCGACGTGAAAGAACTATTTTTTGGAGAAATTTTTATTTCAAAAGTTTGTTTCTTGTTAAATTTCTTTCTGTTATTGTTTAAGTTGGCTGTATACCCCTCTCTTTCCCCTTGTTTTGTATTTAGCCAATCCCGAATTTCTTTTATTAATTTCTGACCAATCGGATGTATCTTCCCCCAACTTGAATATGTTGCTGTATCCTACCCAATAAAGAGTTTGTGGGAGGGTGTTCTCATTCCCCTAACGCCTCGAACTTTCCGCGAGAGTATATAAACTGCTGATTTTAGGATCTCCGGGCCACTTCTGTTCCATCTTTTCGTGTGTAAAGTACATAGCAGGGGGCGGGAAGCGCCTCTTTCTTCGGCGGCAGTCAACAACCAGGAAATGGCCGATTAATTACTTCTTTTCTTGCTTGCTCAGCAGTTTAACTCTCGGGGCGGGTCCGAAGTTTTTCCATTATGTAACCTTCCTTAAATGTAAAGGAACTTGTATCTATTCTATCTTTTAAACTACATATTGGGATAGAGAGTGCTTAACCCTCTCGAGCTCCCACTCATATTGTTTTGAGGTGAACTTGTTTTCTCAACCTATTCTTCCTTAACATTATGTAAATTTGTCAATTTCTAAAGTCACCTCTTTAGTATGGGATTAGCCCTTACATCAGTGGCCTAGAGCCAAATTAGGTTTTGAAACAAATACATTAGGAGTGCAAATCGCCTCCTCTCAAATTGTTGATTTAGAGGTCATGTAATTAACCTTCTTGTCATTTAACAGACCTCAGTAGGTTGCGTATTTTACCCCTGTGTATATGTCCTGAGAGGACAGCTTGAAAGTAGAATTAGGTGTAGCCTTTGACAGGCCTGAATTTTGAGAGCAAGTTGCTCTTTTCCCGAAAATTTTGTTTTCTGCGCGCCTCAAGGAGGCCTTACTGTGTATTTTGGAGCAAGTGCTCCTAGGTATGAATGGGGTTCTCCCCTCTCTGTTGACACTTGTGTTTGGGGTAAAACTGAGCTGATTGCTCAAGGATTGTGATCGCGGGGCTCGAAGCCCAAATCCTGTAAATACTGTAATTGTACTTTTGTTGCCTTGCTACTCTGTACCTGCCATATTTGTTATTTCTTGATTTTGAAAAGAAAATATAACCTTGTTAAATTTTAAATTCACTTTAATTTCGTAGCCTGAGACCTATTCACCACCCCGCACCTTCTTTCACCTCTAACTACCACGGAAAACTCCGTAACAAGTGGTAGCAGAGCGTGGTTGAATGGGTCTCATTTTAGCCCCTTTTGACGGCTAAACATTGCTTTGATTACAACTTTAACTATTTTCTCAGTTGCTGGAATTTTTTTGACTTTTTCTTTTTCAAAATTGTTCTGTCATCATGCCCGGCCCTCGCGATGTTCTCCATCTTAAATATTTGCGCAAGGAGGAGTTGATCTATGAGTTAACTATCAGAAATGTGCAATCTGGAGGCACGGTTGCGATAGACTCCAACAAGCTTAGAGAGTCCCTTGACTTGCCCATTTCCATCCTGGCTTTGGGAGAGAAAGAAATTGACGACTCTCTTTCCACGATCGTCGAGAATATTACTGGGCTAGCATCTGTAGTTAGTTTTTTTGATGAAAATGATCCTTCTCCTAATCAAATCAAACGTGTGCAAGCCAGGCTGTTTCATTTTTCAAATAGAGTTAACGATCTGTTGTCTCTAAAGTTGAATGACGTTCAGAGGAAGGAAGCTAGTACGCTGCTTGAAAATATTTCTGAATTATCTAGCAAGGTCACTCAATTGTTAACTGGGGAGGTTCCTCCCAAAACTGATCAACCCGTCACGATGAATGTAGGTAGCGAGGAAGAGCCTCCTAAGGGAGAAGTCAATAGGATAACCGTTGCTGCTCAAACTATCTCTGCCCCATTGGACAACGAGTCTGAACGCCGTAACTCATTGAATAATATACGTTCTGAATTAACTTCCTTGCCACTGAAACCTTTACCTACTATGTCACCCGGGTTCAGCAGCTTGCCTCATCCATTGGCAATGTTGCTCAGAGGTATATCGAAGTTTTCCGTTAATACCACCAGTGAAGTAATTTCATTTTTAAGATTTCTAGTTGAATTTCAGGATCATGCCCTTGTGTTTTCTCTTTCCCCATGTCAAATTTTGCAAATCATCTATCCTTATGCAATTGGTATTCTCTCCGACAAAATAGTAAGAGCCATAGCTGAACAGTCATCTATTGAAGATTTTCACGCAAACTTGCTTGCAAATTTTATTCCTGCTCGCGCGAGGTCATCTCTGATTCAGAAGTACTATTATCGTGTACAGCGCTTGGATGAAAACTTGGCTGATTTCATACAGGACATTAAGTTTTATACTAGGGTGTTTGCTCTTCACTTCCCTGAGGACCAGATTGTACAAGCCATTGTGGAAGGTATCTCACCATCCTATAGGTCATATTTGTGTTTCGCGGCGTGCCCGCAAACTTTATCTGAACTTGAAGCATTGGCCGTCTCAGCGGAAGGAGTTAGATACGCCGATTCTTTGCGTATCGCGAAAGAACCCCCTCCTTTTTTTAGTAATCCTCGGCCTCCACCTCGCCGACCAGTCAATCCCCGTAAATGTTATGCTTGCGGGTCGCCTGACCATCTTCGCAATAAGTGTCCACTGATCAAGTCGAGTGGGACAAGGAATGGGACTGGTTCATCACAAGGCTGTTTTAAATGTGGGGCTTTCTCACATATCGCCAAGAATTGCCCAAATTCAAATAGCACCCCCTCCTGCTCAACTTCTGGTGCAACTTCCAACAAGAATCAAAAGTGACTAGTGGCTTCGGCTGAGTCAACTAATCCATCTTCCCGAGACTCAGCCCCGGGTAAACAGGTTGTAAATTCAGGGAACGATCAGTCTTCAAATTCGTCTTTTGAATGCCCTAAAGAGTGTCTTAGGATTGCGGCGGGTTCCCCCGCGCCTGTTCCTTTTCTTAAGATTGAGTTAAATAATGAACCTGTAACAGCTCTCTTAGATTCAGGCAGTGTTTGTTCGATTATTTCGGCTGAATGGTATTCTAAATTGAAATCGGTTTGTAAACTACCTGACTATGTCTCATCTCCTGTTCAATATGTTTCGGCTAATTCATCTCCATTAGAAATTCTAGGTTCTTTACATGTCAAAATTCGTATTTTTAAATTTACATGGAAAATTAAATTGCTTGTGGCCAAGCACTTGTCTTGCCCCATTATATTCGGAGCTGACTTCATTTCTTACACTGGTCTTGTGCACGATCTCCAGAGCAGGTCGTGCACATTCAAATTTGCGTCCAATTGTAAAATTCCCTTGTTAAAGTGTAATTCTGTATCATGTTCATCTATTTCGCCTACCCAGGATGAGATGTTGTTAGACCTTAGACATCTACCTGAGGAGCAGGCTGATAGTATTCGTAAGTTGTGTCAGTCGTTTCCAGAGGTGTTCTCTGATACTCTTGGTGTTACTGACCTTATTGAATACAAAATTGAGGTCACGGATTCGATTCCTGTCCGTTTTCCACCTTATAGGCTATCTCCACCTAAAATGAAGGCTCTGAAAGAGATCATCGATCAGATGTTGAAGGATGGTATTATTAGGCCCTCTAAATCGGCGTATTCGTCGCCTATTTTTCTAGTCCCGAAACCCCAAGGAGGCTTCAGGCCTGTTATTGATTATAGGGCTCTCAATCTGTGCCCCTTCCTGACCTTCATTCTTGTTTTTCATGGTTTCGTAAGGCCAAGTTCTTTACTATCTTGGACCTGAATCAGGCCTATAATCAAATTCCCCTTGCCGAAGAGTCTAAACATCTTACAGCGTTTGCCACGGACTGGAACTTATACGAATACAACCGCGTGCCTTTCGGGCTCCCCACGGGAGCAGCTGTACTCACTAGGCTACTAGACAGGGTCTTCTCCGACATCAAATTTGAGTACTTATATCACTACTTGGATGATGTCGTCGTATTTTCAGAGACTTTTGAAGAACATCTAGATCATCTGCGAGAAGTTCTCAATCGCCTTCGTAAGGCTGGGTTAACTGTCAAGTTGTCCAAGGTTGCCTTTGGTAAGCCCTCTATGTCATTCCTAGGGCATATTGTGTCACCTGATGGTGTAGCAGTCGATCATTCTAGAACACAGGCCATCCGTGATTTTAAACCTGCCAAGGACATTAAAGGTATCGCCAGGTTCATTGGTATGGTGAATTTCTTCAGGAAGTTTATTCCTAACTTCGCTAATAGAGCGGCGCCCTTAAACCTTCTTCGTAGGAAAGGCATCAAATTCGAGTGGGGACCTTCTCAACAAGCCGCTTTTGAAGATCTTAAATTAGCTCTCTGTAATGCCCCTGTCCTTGCTATGCCTGATTTCTCAAAGAAATTCATTGTCCAAACCGACGCGTCGTCGTCAGCAGTAGCTGCAGTCCTTCTTCAAGAGACTGAACTAGGGAGGCGACCCATCGCCTATGCATCTAGGACCTTGTCGGCTCAAGAAGCCAGGTATTCTATCTATGAGCTCGAAGGTTTGGCAGTCTTATTTGCCTTAGAAAAGTTCCGTCTCTATCTTGAACATGTCAAATTCGACCTGGAGACAGATAATCAAGCCTTAAGCTGGGTCTTAGGTAGGCCGCGTCGTACTGGCCGTATAGCCCGTTGGGCCATCCGTATTTCTGCCTTCCAATTCGATGTTAGGCATATCCGAGGTACCGAAAATGTTGTTGCTGATGGACTCAGCCGTATGTTTTCCAACGACGTCGAGACCCATGAGCCGGTCGACAGTTCATCACCTTCCGAGTCCATATTATCTGATGTTAATGCCATCTTAACAGATGCTCCCATGCTCTTTAGGGATATCGAGAAATACCAACGTGAAGATCCGACGCTGGCTCCGATAATGGAAACCCTTTCTTCTGGGGAACATGTTGTCCCTTATGTTCTGAGGAATGGTGTTTTATGTTGCCCATCGAGGCATGATAAGATGATGAAGGTTGTCGTTCCAGCTGTTCTTTTGCCTATGATCTTCAAATACTATCATGAGACCCCATTAGGGGGGCATCTTGGAATCTTTAAAACTCGTGTAAAGATTCGTGAAAGGTTCATCTGGAAAGGTATGGACGGTGAAATCCGTGAACTAGTAAAAGCTTGTAAATCTTGTTTGCTTAGTAAACCAACCATGTCCACCAAGGTAGGCCTTTTGTCTTCGCATCAAGCGTCGCGCCCCATGGAACGCCTGTATATTGATTATGTAGGACCCTTCCCCCAGTCAAAGGGAAATGCCAACAAGTTCATCTTTGTATGCGTAGATGGTTTTACAAGATTTTCCTGGTTATTTCCGACTAAGCTGGCTACCGCTCAGTCCACCATTACTTGCCTAAATTCTATTTTTGCTTCTTTTGGTCCGTGCCAATATATTGTGTCTGATAATGCTAAGGCGTTCACATCAAATCTTTTTTCGTAAATTCTGTTTTGACTTGTCCATCTCTCATGTAACTACTTCTGCTTATTACCCTCAACCATCTCTGGCTGAACGGGTTAACCGTAATCTCAGGTCCGTTCTTATTGCCTATCATCATGAAGATCATTCCAGGTGGGACACGTCCCTGCATTGGTTAGCTTTTGCTTTGAATTCGGCGGTTCATGAATCACATAAATTTACTCCAGCCTCTTTGATGTTCAAGTTTGTTCCCAACACGCCGCTCTCTAACCTCTGGTCTCTGAGTGACATTCTACCCGAGACAATAGATCCGGACAACATTAAAGATCTTTGGAAGAAGGCTAAAGCCAATCTTAAAGTGTCTCATGAAAAGGTTAGGGAAAGGTATGATCGTGGACGGAGACCCACCCCTTTGAAGGTAGGTGACCAAGTAATGGTCAAGAATTTTGTTCCCGCGGGCAAGCTTGCCCCCAGATTCCATGGGCCGTGCGTCATTCTCGATTTCCTTAAGCCGGTTACGTTGTTATTAAGCAATCCAGCCACCGAGAGGATATTTAGGGTTCACTTGTCGCAGGTGAAACCTGTATAAATTCTGTGCTAACTTGCCTCATATTATCTTGAAAGGAATATGAAGGTTATATTTTTTTTTTGAGTTTCACTTTTAAGGCTTTCTGCCCCTTCTATAGTGTTTTGTTTTATATGTAAGCATTTTTGTGAAACCTGCCCCGAACCGTTAAACTGCCATCCTGTCCTTGCCACGGCCATTACGACGCTCCCGTCTCCTGCTCCACTCTATACAGTGGCTTAATTAATGCCATGGATATTTGCACGCCGCTGGCCCCTCAACCTCTCCATAAGCCTGTGCCCTAGAAAAAAAAAGATGATGGTCCAACAAATTCTGCCGCCTAGTTTTAATGTTTCAGTGCCCCCGCAGCCGCGCGGCGCCGTGCCGCGACTGGGTTAGAGGAAGGGCCCCCTCGGCCCCAGCGAGGACGACATGTGCACGGCGAGCCGGAGCCCTCCTCCCGGCCAAGGCTGATGTGCGGCGCACGACCTGCTACTTGCCCGCAGCCTGTATATGTTCACCGCGGGCGCGGCGTGCTTCAACACCACTGCTCCCCTCATAGTGCGGGCGAGCGGTATCTCAGGGTACTTGTGGGGTCCGAGCGGCCGCCTTTGGACGCAAGCTGCAACGGCCGGTCTGGCCATCCAACTTAATCAACATCAACTATATGGACATTCCAGATCAACTTTACTACCTTTTCTTGGATATTCTACTGCAATATTTGGTGGACTTAGAAAATTTTCCTCAACCTTAAAAACTAAAGTTTTCCTTCTGAATTCTACTTCTACAAACATAAAGACTTTACTTCGCCTGTCACAACAAAAATTTTGAAACTGAATCAAACCACATTAAGAATATCCTATAAATACTTCTGCAATTAATCTCCATATCAACATCAAAACTTGAAACTTGTTTCCAAACAAATTGCCAGTGTCACCCCTGGAGGAACTTTGGGGGGGGGGGGGAGGTCTGTACCGGGCGGTACACCTCCACGCCGCTAGTTTAAAAATGTGCGCCACTTGAAACTCCTCTGCTGGCGGAAGTCTGAACTTTATCTACGGTATTAATTTTCTACTTTATCAGAAGATGTCACTACCTGGAAATTTTGGAGTTTTTGAACTGTGTCATTTTCGACGTATTTTTGTTTTGCTTGTAGTAAGAAGTGTGAACTTTCTCTTCTAGAGGACACTACTGAAAAACTACAATGGTGCACCCTAGTGCGACGTGAAAGAACTATTTTTTGGAGAAATTTTTATTTCAAAAGTTTGTTTCTTGTTAAATTTCTTTCTGTTATTGTTTAAGTTGGCTGTATACCCCTCTCTTTCCCCTTGTTTTGTATTTAGCCAATCCCGAATTTCTTTTATTAATTTCTGACCAATCGGATGTATCTTCCCCCAACTTGAATATGTTGCTGTATCCTACCCAATAAAGAGTTTGTGGGAGGGTGTTCTCATTCCCCTAACGCCTCGAACTTTCCGCGAGAGTATATAAACTGCTGATTTTAGGGTCTCCGGGCCACTTCTGTTCCATCTTTTCGTGTGTAAAGTACATAGCAGGGGGCGGGAAGCGCCTCTTTCTTCGGCGGCAGTCAACAACCAGGTAATGGCCGATTAATTACTTCTTTTCTTGCTTGCTCAGCAGTTTAACTCTCGGGGCGGGTCCGAAGTTTTTCCATTATGTAACCTTCCTTAAATGTAAAGGAACTTGTATCTATTCTATCTTTTAAACTACATATTGGGATAGAGAGTGCTTAACCCTCTCGAGCTCCCACTCATATTGTTTTGAGGTGAACTTGTTTTCTCAACCTATTCTTCCTTAACATTATGTAAATTTGTCAATTTCTAAAGTCACCTCTTTAGTATGGGATTAGCCCTTGCATCAGTGGCCTAGAGCCAAATTAGGTTTTGAAACAAATACATTAGGAGTGCAAATCGCCTCCTCTCAAATTGTTGATTTAGAGGTCATGTAATTAACCTTCTTGTCATTTAACAGACCTCAGTAGGTTGGGTATTTTACCCCTGTGTATATGTCCTGAGAGGACAGCTTGAAAGTAGAATTAGGTGTAGCCTTTGACAGGCCTGAATTTTGAGAGCAAGTTGCTCTTTTCCCGAAAATTTTGTTTTCTGCGCGCCTCAAGGAGGCCTTACTGTGTATTTTGGAGCAAGTGCTCCTAGGTATGAATGGGGTTCTCCCCTCTCTGTTGACACTTGTGTTTGGGGTAAAACTGAGCTGATTGCTCAAGGATTGTGATCGCGGGGCTCGAAGCCCAAATCCTGTAAATACTGTAATTGTACTTTTGTTGCCTTGCTACTCTGTACCTGCCATATTTGTTATTTCTTGATTTTGAAAAGAAAATATAACCTTGTTAAATTTTAAATTCACTTTAATTTCGTAGCCTGAGACCTATTCACCACCCCGCACCTTCTTTCACCTCTAACTACCACGGAAAACTCCGTAACAGTAATCTTTCACTTTTTTGATTCAAACCTCAAAACCACAATTCCCTGGTTTAGAAATACCAAAGAAGACCTGCAAATGCTACATATCTCAGCTGAAGACGCCCTTAACAGAGATCTCTTCCGCAAGAAAGTATTGACGAACGGGCTAAACCGAGACGAGCAACCGAAGAGAAGAAGACACGGTGCCCCTTGGACAGAGGAGCGTAAGCAGGCCCACTCACAAAGAATGAGGGAAATTTGGGCTCTAAAGAAGGCCAAGTTCAGTGTCAAATGCAACAAGACTTAACGTGGTCATTGATCGCCCCAGCGAATTATATATATGTATATAATAATAATAATAATAATAATAATAATAATAATAATAATAATAATAATAATAATAATAATAATAATAATAATAATAATAATACCTATGTACAGGGCAAGTAGGCTGTGCTTTAGGGGCGCGCAGCTGTGAACTTGCATCCGGGAGATCGTGGGTTCGAAACCCACTTTTGGCAGCCCTAAAAATTTTCCGTGGTTTCTTATTTTCACATGAGGCCACGGTCGCGTGTCGGTGCGACGTAAAGCAAGTTGTTGATCGTCATCATCGCAGCATCGATGTCATTTCACTGCCAGTTAGGAATATTTTGGGAGGGTACAGAATCTGCCCTGCAGTTCGTCTTCTTATGTCCCGTTCATAGTTATGAGGGAGGATGTGCGCGGAACAAATTCTAGCAGAATTGACTTGATTTTATCAGCTCTTTACTACCATAACATTCATTTAGCCCAGAAATAATATCATTTTTGGAAAGCCGAGATAATTTATATTCTCAACTCTATAGGCCATGTTTTACACTCTGTAACACCGCACTTCGCTACCTCGTTCCACTAAATAACAGTACGTGTACTAAAACAGCTCACAGTGACGTCACAAGCTGGCCAGCACCCTCGCGCCACTCCCCGGGCCGTGCACCTGATGTGGTCTCTCCGTGGACAGACGCCCATTGACTAGATTCCAGTTTGTTACGCACTGCACCTCCTCTGATCATCTCAGTAGTCTCCCCTATCTCCCTTACATCCACAACAAAAAGTGACGCACTCCCGCTCCTGACACTGTACGGGAGAGCGACTCCGTTACTCTACCGAGGCTGATTTTCTGCATTCTCCTCAAGTTCCTTGTCCCAGTTTTGGCCTGGGATTTACGGCCGGATGCTCTTCCTGACTGCACGTGATGGATAGACAGCGTGGGAAGCTGACGGCCTCATAAGCCGTATAGACTGTTCAGTCTGCCGCCACCAGTTGTCTTGCCTCGTTTACTTCCATATCTCTTACATTTAAATCGTTAGTAACTGAGTCTGTCCGCCTCTGAGGAGGCCCGGGTTCCATTCCCCGCTCTGCCACGAGGACTGTAAAGGGAGTCAGCTTCGGGAGGTCAACTGACTAGATGGTGTTCGATTCCCACCTTAGCCATCCTCGTGCTTCTCCACTTCTCCTCCAGGCAAATGCCGCGATGGTACCTAACTTAAGGCCACGGCCGCTTCCTTCCACCTTCCTTGTCCACCCCTGGCAATCTTCCCATCCCTCCACAACGCCCCTGTTCAGCGCCTGGTTGTATCCTCCGACCCAAAGTCTCACTGCCCCTGAGACGCTAGAGGTGGGATCCCTGGCTAAAACCAACCACTGAGGGTAAACAGATTAAGAAAGAAGGAAAGAAAGAAACCAAGTTTATTCAACGTCGTCTTGGTCTCCCTCTACTTCTCTCACCCTTTATAACAAAGTCCATTACTCTCCTAAGTGACCTCTCCTCCTCCATTCGCCTCACATGACCCCATCACTGAAGTCGGTTTATGCATACACTTTTTATCATCATTTCGAGAACCCTCCCGCCATTGCTCCCACCTGTTGGTACCAAAAATCATTTTCGCTACTATCAACTCTGTTACTTCTAACCTATGAATACGATATCCTGAGTCCACCCAGCTTTCACTCCCGTAAAGCAAAGTTGGTCTGGGAGCTGTCTTTCTTCTTACAGAATGCTGTTGACCACAGCTGTGAGCTACCTGCACCTTGACTTCCAGGTTCGAGGATATTAGACTCGAGTTTTCCTCCACAGTCTGCAGGACCAGAAGTTCAGAGCTCCACAACACATGTCTGTAAGCTGCACGTCTGATGTAAACAGTTTAAAGCCACGATGTCGCTGTCTTCTCTAATTACAGAGTTAAAAATAACTTGCTTTATGTAATAAATGCCTTTCCTCCTCTCGAAAATGTTGCCGAGACAAGCAAGCGAGCGAAATGTCGGTTAAGAGACGGGAGGCCTAAAGCGGAAACCTGCTCTCTTATTGTGCGGTAAGAACGGGATTCCATAGCGAGCAAAAGTTACAAATAGCTTTCGCTGACCTCCGCTCACGTATAAGGAGCGTGGCGCCCAGACACTGTCCTTTATGAGCAGTGGTGGTGAATGTTGTCACCCTCCATTAACACTAATGGTGGTGAATGTTGTCACCCTCCATTAACACTAATGGTGGTGAATGTTGTCACCCTCCATTAACACTAATGGTGTTCGTGAATGTTGTCACCCTCCATTAACACCAACGGTGGTGAATGTTGTCGCCCTCTATTAACACTAATGGTGGTGAATGTTGTCACCCTCTATTAACACTAATGGTGGTGAATGTTGTCACCCTCTATTAACACTAATGGTGGTGAATGTTGTCACCCTCCATTAACACTAATGGTGGTGAATGTTATCACCCTCCATTAACACTAATGGTGGTGAATGTTGTCACCCTCCATTAACACTAATGGTGGTGAATGTTGTCACCCTCTATTAACACTAATGGTGGTGAATGTTGTCGCCCTCTATTAACACTAATGGTGTTCGTGAATGTTGTCACCCTCTATTAACACTAATGGTGGTGAATGTTGTCACCCTCCATTAACACTAATGGTGGTGAATGTTGTCACCCTCTATTAACACTAATGGTGGTGAATGTTGTCGCCCTCTATTAACACTAATGGTGTTCGTGAATGTTGTCACCCTCTATTAACACTAATGGTGGTGAATGTTGTCACCCTCTATTAGCACTAATGGTGGTGAATGTTGTCACCCTCTATTAACACTAATGGTGGTGAATGTTGTGACCCTCTATTAGCACTAATGGTGGTGAATGTTGTCACCCTCTATTAGCACTAATGGTGGTGAATGTTGTCACCCTCTATTAACACTAATGGTGGTGAATGTTGTCGCCCTCTATTAACACTGATGGTGGTGAATGTTGTCACCCTCCATTAACACTAATGGTGGTGAATGTTGTCACCCTCTATTAGCACTAATGGTGTTCGTGAATGTTGTCACCCTCTATTAACACCAACGGTGGTGAATGTTGTCACCCTCTATTAACACTAATGGTGGTGAATGTTGTCACCCTCTATTAACACTAATGGTGGTGAATGTTGTCACCCTCCATTAACACTAATGGTGGTGAATGTTGTCACCCTCTATTAACACTAATGGTGGTGAATGTTGTCACCCTCTATTAACACCAACGGTGGTGAATGTTGTCGCCCTCTATTAACACTGATGGTGGTGAATGTTGTCACCCTCCATTAACACTGATGGTGGTGAATGTTGTCACCCTCTATTAACACTAATGGTGGTGAATGTTGTCACCCTCTATTAACACTAATGATGGTGAATGTTGTCACCCTCTATTAACACTAATAGTGTTGAATGTTGTCACCTCTATTAACACTAATGGTGGTGAATATTGTCACCCTCTATTAACACTAATGGTGGTGAATGTTGTCACCCTCTATTAACACTAATGGTGGTGAATGTTGTCACCCTCTATTAACACTAATGGTGGTGAATGTTGTCACCCTCTATTAACACTAATGGTGGTGAATGTTGTCACCCTCTATTAACACCAACGGTGGTGAATATTGTCACCCTCCATTAACACTAATGGTGGTGAATGTTGTCACCCTCCATTAGCACTAATGGTGGTGAATGTTGTCACCCTCCATTAACACTAATGTTGGTGAATGTTGTCGCCCTCTATTAGCACTAATGGTGGTGAATGTTGTCACCCTCTATTAGCACTAATGTTGGTGAATGTTGTCACCCTCTATTAACACTAATGATGGTGAATGTTGTCACCCTCTATTAACACTAATGATGGTGAATGTTGTCACCCTCTATTAACACTAATAGTGTTGAATGTTGTCACCTCTATTAACACTAATGGTGGTGAATATTGTCACCCTCCATTAGCACTAATGGTGGTGAATGTTGTCACCCTCCATTAACACCAACGGTGGTGAATGTTGTCGCCCTCTATTAGCACTAATGTTGGTGAATGTTGTCACCCTCTATTAGCACTAATGGTGGTGAATGTTGTCACCCTCTATTAACACTAATGGTGGTGAATGTTGTCGCCCTCTATTAGCACTAATGTTGGTGAATGTTGTCACCCTCCATTAACACTAATGTTGGTGAATGTTGTCACCCTCTATTAGCACTAATGGTGGTGAATGTTGTCACCCTCCATTAACACCAACGGTGGTGAATGTTGTCGCCCTCTATTAGCACTAATGTTGGTGAATGTTGTCACCCTCTATTAGCACTAATGGTGGTGAATGTTGTCACCCTCTATTAACACTAATGGTGGTGAATGTTGTCACCCTCTATTAGCACTAATGGTGGTGAATGTTGTCACCCTCCATTAACACTAATGGTGTTCGTGAATGTTGTCACCCTCCATTAACACCAACGGTGGTGAATGTTGTCGCCCTCTATTAGCACTAATGGTGGTGAATGTTGTCACCCTCTATTAACACTGATGGTGGTGAATGTTGTCACTCTCCATTAACACTAATGGTGGTGAATGTTGTGACCCTCTATTAGCACTAATGGTGGTGAATGTTGTCACCCTCTATTAGCACTAATGGTGGTGAATGTTGTGACCCTCCATTAACACTAATGGTGTTCGTGAATGTTGTGACCCTCCATTAACACTAATGGTGTTCGTGAATGTTGTCACCCTCCATTAACACTAATGATGGTGAATGTTGTCACCCTCCATTAACACTAATGATGGTGAATGTTGTCACCCTCCATTAACACTAATGATGGTGAATGTTGTCACCCTCCATTAACACTAATGGTGGTGAATGTTGTCACCCTCCATTAACACTAATGGTGGTGAATGTTGTCACCCTCCATTAACACTAATGGTGGTGAATGTTGTCACCCTCCATTAACACTAATGGTGGTGAATGTTGTCACCCTCCATTAACACTAATGATGGTGAATGTTGTCACCCTCCATTAACACTAATGGTGTTCGTGAATGTTGTCACCCTCCATTAACACTAATGGTGGTGAATGTTGTCACCCTCCATTAACACTAATGGTGTTCGTGAATGTTGTCACCCTCTATTAACACTGATGGTGGTGAATGTTGTCGCCCTCTATTAACACTAATGGTGGTGAATGTTGTCGCCCTCTATTAACACTGATGGTGGTGAATGTTGTCACCCTCCATTAACACCAACGGTGGTGAATGTTGTCGCCCTCTATTAACACCAACGGTGGTGAATGTTGTCACCCTCTATTAACACTAATGGTGGTGAATGTTGTCACCCTCCATTAACACTGATGGTGGTGAATGTTGTCACCCTCTATTAACACTAATGGTGGTGAATGTTGTCACCCTCCATGAACACTAATGGTGGTGAATGTTGTGACCCTCTATTAGCACTAATGGTGGTGAATATTGTCACCCTCTATTAACACTAATGGTGGTGAATATTGTCACCCTCCATTAACACTAATGATGGTGAATGTTGTCACCCTCCATTAACACTAATGGTGGTGAATGTTGTCGCCCTCTATTAACACTGATGGTGGTGAATGTTGTCACCCTCCATTAACACCAACGGTGGTGAATGTTGTCGCCCTCTATTAACACCAACGGTGGTGAATGTTGTCACCCTCTATTAACACTAATGGTGGTGAATGTTGTCACCCTCCATTAACACTGATGGTGGTGAATGTTGTCACCCTCTATTAACACTAATGGTGGTGAATGTTGTCACCCTCCATGAACACTAATGGTGGTGAATATTGTCACCCTCTATTAGCACTAATGGTGGTGAATATTGTCACCCTCTATTAACACTAATGGTGGTGAATGTTGTCACCCTCCATTAACACTAATGATGGTGAATGTTGTCACCCTCCATTAACACTAATGGTGTTCGTGAATGTTGTCACCCTCCATTAACACTAATGGTGGTGAATGTTGTCACCCTCTATTAGCACTAATGGTGGTGAATATTGTCACCCTCCATTAACACTAATGGTGGTGAATGTTGTCACCCTCCATTAACACTAATGGTGTTCGTGAATGTTGTCACCCTCTATTAGCACTAATGGTGGTGAATATTGTCACCCTCTATTAACACTAATGGTGGTGAATGTTGTCACCCTCTATTAACACTAATGGTGGTGAATATTGTCACCCTCCATTAACACTAATGGTGGTGAATGTTGTCACTCTCCATTAACACTAATGGTGGTGAATGTTGTCACTCTCCATTAACACTAATGGTGGTGAATGTTGTCACCCTCCATTAACACTAATGGTGGTGAATGTTGTCACCCTCCATTAACACTAATGGTGGTGAATGTTGTCACCCTCTATTAACACTGATGGTGGTGAATGTTGTCACCCTCCATTAACACTAATGTTGGTGAATGTTGTCGCCCTCTATTAGCACTAATGGTGGTGAATGTTGTCACCCTCCATTAACACTAATGGTGGTGAATGTTGTCACCCTCCATTAACACTAATGGTGGTGAATGTTGTCACCCTCTATTAACACTAATGGTGGTGAATGTTGTCACCCTCTATTAACACTAATGGTGGTGTGAATGTTGTCACCCCCTATTAACACTAATGGTGGTGAATGTTGTCACCCTCCATTAACACTAATGGTGGTGAATGTTGTCACCCTCTATTAGCACTAATGGTGGTGAATGTTGTCACCCTCTATTAGCACTAATGGTGGTGAATGTTGTCACCCTCCATTAACACTAATGGTGGTGAATGTTGTCACCCTCTATTAGCACTAATGGTGGTGAATGTTGTCACCCTCTATTAACACTAATGGTGGTGAATGTTGTCGCCCTCTATTAGCACTAATGGTGGTGAATGTTGTCACCCTCCATGAACACTAATGGTGGTGAATATTGTCGCCCTCTATTAGCACTAATGGTGGTGAATGTTGTCACCCTCCATTAACACTAATGTTGGTGAATGTTGTCGCCCTCTATTAGCACTAATGGTGGTGAATGTTGTCACCCTCTATTAACACTAATGGTGGTGAATGTTGTCACCCTCTATTAACACTAATGGTGGTGTGAATGTTGTCACCCCCTATTAACACTAATGGTGGTGAATGTTGTCACCCTCTATTAGCACTAATGGTGGTGAATGTTGTCACCCTCTATTAGCACTAATGGTGGTGAATGTTGTCACCCTCTATTAACACTAATGGTGGTGTGAATGTGGTTTAACTTCAGTCTGTGTGCTGTTGTACTTATGCCCACGGTATTCTGTATTACGCCGTACGCTAGCGCTCATCTGACTTGTCTTCGTAACACAGTAGATTGCTCATTTTCGGAAAGCTACCACGAGTTATTTCTATTCGCACACGGATCTCTAAATCCTGGACCAGCTGCGAAACATGTTTCCCATAAATGTGTCACGTCTTCCATTAACGGCCGTCACTTGTCTCATTCTGCTACGATCCTGTCTCGCAGTACTGTCGTACTGCATACCGCAGATTGTTGATCAGCTTACCGTTAAATTTTACTTCATTTTTCGCTTGTTGAAGAGCACCTCGGAAGATCTGCTCAGAGTAGAGATTAAACAGCAGGGGAGATAATCCACATCCTTGCCGTACTCCTGGCAGCGCTAGTCTATTCTTACGGAACCTTCTTGTTGTTCATACACTATGTATCCCTGTTGTGTTCAGAATTCGAATGACCGGGTACAATCAATGAAGACTGGTCTCGTGTCGTAAAGCCCTTATGTCCAGTTCGCATTTTTTTTATGAATTATGAAATGCATTCTTTAGAAACAATTTGAGAACTTGTCTCATGAGATGAATGAGTACATCTAGTTGCATTTGGCCTCTATGAATGGGGACTAGAGCTGACCTCAGCCATTCTTGTGGGATGTATCCTGTCCGGTATTGTTTAGTAATCTAACTCGGTTTTCATCAAGTAACTTCAGGGTGAATACCATTTGCCCCTGCTGCTTTTCCAGTTTTTAATAATGTTACGCCCATCTGCACTTCACTGATCAACATTTCTGGTCCAGCCGCTGTATTCAGTAGTAACGCAGATTGAACATATCATGTTAGTTTTGTAGCTCTCCAATTTTTTGACACCTCTCCCTCATCGAAGATTCCTTAGCTTCTCTAATTTTCTTCCATATAATCTAGCTTGTTTCCCTAAATCAACATTCTTATATTCCCGTCGCAAAGTCATTAGATGTAATGTTTCTTCCGTTATCCAATTCTTCGTTTAGTCCTCATTTCCAGAGTTGAGTTCTGTAACGCTGGACAGCTAATGGCGTCGCGGTGTGTCATGTTTATGGGCTGAACAATGCAATGCTCCTAGTTGCGAGAAAACACAATTATGTTCATATTTGCCGGATAAACTCGCGAAAATACTTTAAAGAAGGGGTGAAATGAATGTTTTTATAGCACACAATACTTGTACCTGTCAGAACTCTAGCTCAAGACTTTCCTGTTCAGCGGTTTTCTTATAAAGTTCGTGCAGATTTCCCATCATCTAATATTGGTTTCAAACATTTCCACACAGTTTTTCTTACTCGCAGCTTTGACACTTAGAGACTTCAATAAATTTAGGCACAATCAGGCATTTGAGCTTTTTAACAAGGTTTGCGTGCCCTAAATACTTCCTGTGTGAATTTCAAAACAATTCATAACTAATTTCCTGGACGGGTAACGTAGTCCCCGATGCTGTCTGTTACTTGTGAAGAGAGTTATTCCAAACAAAAGTCACATTTTGTGTTTTTCTCACAATTCTTACCAAATAGACGGCAACCATTGCTAAAAAGGACAGTTCCATGCTGTCGAGGACCTGTAAAAATAATATAATGCACGCCATAGATCAACTTTGAAGTATGATCACATAATAGCTGAGACAAAACCAATAGCTTGAGTGCATAATTGTTCAGTAAACATAAAACATTTACCCTCAATGGGTTCATCTAACACCTGAAACCCTCCAGGAGGAGGCAGACTCCACATCTTACCGTATTCATTACCCTTGAAAACATTGAACATTGCTTTCTCGGCTGCGAGAGGAGGATTACCCAGCTCACAGAGGCTTGCAGACTGAACGCTGAAAGTCATTGAAGATGTATTTATGTATTGGGACCATTCCATCAACCCCATTGCCCCAAACTGGACTACCGCCATACGGAACCATACGCCAAGGTGTTCGATGGTATGGGACCTTTTCAGTCTAGAACCAAACGACACCTCATCTGGAAAGCGAAGAAACACATAATCCAAACTGATGGGTGAACAAATGCTCTTCCCACCGCACTTCCCTCGATTCCAAAATATAACATCCGGCCTCCCGGGGCCATGGTGCGTTCGCGGCATAATATCCAAATACAACACTAAAACTAACTTAAAGGCATAAGAAAACGGACGGAAACTAGGATGCATTTAACTACGGCAAATGATAAACAGAAAACAGTATTTAATAGACCTTGATAAAACACACAACTTAATCAAATATAACACTGAATAGCAATAAAATCAAAACTGTACAATGTCGGATGCACTGAAGTAGTATAATTGGATGGTTCTGGCGCCACCGCCACCTCCGGCTCCCAGTGGCCACCTCCACCTCAGCCAGTGGCCTCTTCCAGTACTGCCAACTTAACCTAACTAGCGCGAGAGTACTACCAACTTAACCTAACTAGCGCGAAATTTGAATTTGTAAACAAAGCCACGTGCTTTTTGACAGCTGTCATCGACAACAACGCATCGCTAACCTCACTGCTGCCATCTTGACGGGCCTAAACCTCACTAGTGCCAACTTAACCTCACTAGCGTGAGGTAAACAAAGCCACGTGTTTTTTGACAGCCACGTGCTTTTTGACAGATTTGTAAACAAAGCCACGTGCTTTTTGACAGACAACAACGCATCGCAAACCTCAGTACTGCTATCTTGATGGACCTAAACCTTAGTGGTACCAACTTAACCTCACTAGCGCGAGCTAAACAAAGCCACGTGCTTTTTGACAGCCACGTGCTGTTTTGACAGCTGTCATCCGCCATCTTTAAACCACAAAGCACTGTGCTGCCCTCTATATCGCAGTAGCTGCAAAATTCGTCACCTGTCATCGACAGTGCTGCCATCTTGACGGGTCTAAACCTTAGTGCTACCAACTTAACCTAACTAGCGCGAGGTAAACAAAGCCACGTGCAGCTGTCATCCGCCATCTTTGAGCACAGTGCTGCCCTCTTTAGCTACTTACCTTTGAAATGTGGTGGCGGATAATTTGAAAAATGCTTTTTTTGACAGCAGCCATATTGCATCGCAAACCTCAGTGCTGCCCTCTTTAGCTAGATACCTGTGGTAGCAGACAATTCCACGTGACAGCAGCCATCTTTAATCAAGAGAGCACCGTGCTGCCCTCTATGTGGTGGCGGCAAATTGAAAAATTCCACGTGCTCTTGTTTGGAAACAAACTCACGTGCTTTTTTGACAGCTACCATCCACCATCTTTAATCAACAGAGCACAGTGCTGTACTCTTTAGCTAGATACCTTTGAAATGTGGTGGCGGCAATTTGAAAAATTCTATGTGCTCTTGTTGGGAAACAAAGCTACGTGCTTTTTTTTGACAGCTGTCATCCGCCATCTTTAATCAATAGAGCACTGTGCTGCTATCATGCGGGCAATTTCGTTAGCTGTCATCCGCCATCTTTAATCCAGAGAGAACAGTGCTGCCCTCTATGTGGTGGCGGCAAATTGAAAAATTCCACGTGCTCTTGTTTGAAAACATACTCACGTGCTTTTTTTGACAGCTGTCATCCGCCATCTTTAATCCAGAGAGAACAGTGCTGCCCTCTATGTGGTGGCGGCAAATTGAAAAATTCCACGTGCTCTTGTTTGAAAACATACTCACGTGCTTTTTTGACAGCTGTCATCCGCCATCTTTAATCCAGAGAGAACAGTGCTGCACTCTATGTGGTGGCGGTAAATTCCATGTGCTTTACAAACCTATGTGCTTTTCTGACAGCTGTCATCCGCCATCTTTAATCTAGAGAGAACAGTGCTGCACTCTATGTGGTGGCGGCAAATTCCACGTGCTTTACAAACCTATGCGCTTTTCTGTCATCCACCATCTTTAATCTAGAGAGAACAGTGCTGCACTCTATGCGGTGGCGGCAAATTCTACGTGCTTTACAAACCTATGCGCTTTTCTGTCATCCACCATCTTTAATCTAGAGAGAACAGTGCTGCACTCTATGTGGTGGCGGCAAATTCTACGTGCTCTTATTTGGAAACAAATTCTACTCGCTCTTCAGCTGTCATCTACCATCTTTAATCAAGAGAGCACCGTGCTGCCCTCTTTGTGGTGGCGGATAATTTGAAAAAAATCTTTTCGACAAGCAGCCATCTTTAATCCAGAGAGAACAGTGCTGCCCTCTTTAGCTACTTACCTTTGAGGCGGTTAATTTGAAAAATTCTTTTCGACAAGCTGCCATCTTTAATCCAGAGAGAACAGTGCTGCCCTCTTTAGCTACTTACCTTTGAGGCGGTTAATTTGAAAAATTCTAGCTGCCATCTTTAATGAAAAGGGCATCATGGTGCTATCTTGCGGGTAATATTTTACGTCACAGCTGTCATCCACCATCTTGCATTGCTAACCTTAGTGCTGCCCTCTTTAGCTACTTACCTTTGACAAGCTGTCACCCGCCATATTGCATCGCAAACCTCAGTGCTGCACTCTATGTGGTGGCGGATAACTTGAAAAAATCTTTTTGACAAGCAGCCATCTGTAATCAACAGAGCACCGTGCTGACATCTTTAGCTACCGCCATCTTACATCGCTTACCTCGCTGCTGCACTCTATGTGGTGGCGGTTAATTCGAACAAGTTTAATCACGCATCGGGTAAGCTAGAGTAAGCACGTGCTGCAGTGATGACGTTATCATGCATGTTTAAACCCGTTCGTTGACTAAAAGCTTTAGTCTTCGGGAAACAGTGATAGAGTGTGGAGTGCAAACATGACGAAAACATTAATAGTTGATGTGCAAGGCTTTAAAGTAAACGGAAACAAGTTTGTGTTTAAAGAGGTGGCTGTGTTAGATTGCTGTGTGTTGTGGGCACCAAAACTTGTTAGTTTAGTATTTAGTCCACCGTTCCCTTACTGTTTGCAAACAGATGAAGATAAAAAGCAGACTCAGTGGATTGAAAACAATTTAGGTTTGAAGTGGGAAGAAAAAGGAATACCTTATCGTTTTCTACCTTTAATGATGAATGCACATTTGTCAAGAGCAGATCTTGTTCTTTTAAAGGGTTGTGAAAAGAAAGAATGGTTGCGTGATTTTCTACCATCATCATGTGAAGTTATCGATATGCATGAATTGGGGTGCCCATCATTTAAAACTCTTCCGAAAGAGCATAGTAGAGAAACAACTAAACAGTCTTTACAACATGTATGCATGCTCTTTGATTGGTTGTGTCGCAGTGCATGTCGGGAAGTGAACAACATATGTAAAGTGCAGTGTCGAAATAACCTTAGTGTAAAAGAAACATTTGTAGAGTAAAGACATCATGTCATTTCTAACAGATACTAAGTGTAACGCAGTTGAAAAGGCGATCGTAAAGTTTTATGCATGCAAAAAGAAACTAAACACTTTTACTGAAGAAGAGTTAAATGCATTACCAAAGGCATTTTTGGTAATGTTGCTGCGAATGCTGTAAAGAAGATTTGGGATAAGGTGCCTCGTGAGTGGACTCAAGATCCTGTTTTGTCAGAGCTTCAAACGTGTAGTTTACATCATGAACACGTGAGTTTAGCTAGAAGACCTTCTGTGAGACAGTGCCGTACATGTCAACTAATTAAACTGTATCACGGACCTAAAACTAACGAGTTGTCTTCGCTTATAAACACTTATCATGGCTGTGGAGAGAGTAAACAAGGAAAAGGTGAAGAAACGTGCTGGGAGAAAGATGAGGAAGCATGTTGGGCGTGGACTCATCAATAGAGTGATTGATCTTCTTTTCTTCTTGCTTCATCTCCCCTGCGGCCCTAGAACACGTTCGCCTGATACGTAGTTACATGCTGCCTGCATAGAGTGTAGCTGTTAAAATCTGCTTCGTAAAGTTATGCTGTGTGTGTGTGTGTGTGTATGTGTTATTACCTAGTGCTTTAGCTGCTCAGAAGAATATAGCAGCACTTGTCGTTGTTGGTGCAATAAAACGAAAAACTGAGTGACAAAGACCGTAACATGAACAAAGGATAAAAATGTATGTATATAGTCTAAAATAAATATGAATTGTCAAAACATATTACAGGTGTTGTTTAATCCTACAGCATGTCCTAGTGACTTAGAAGAAAGGAAACGTAGAGGATTAAAAGAAAACACACATAAGATTTAAAGTACATCCTCTTTATTAATCCATGAATTAAAGCTGTTATTAAAACCAAGCCATTTAACATACAGTTTATTACCACGACGTCGAATAACACGTTCAACTAAATAGTGATCAGGATATTTTATTTTCTGCAGTTCTTCGATGTAGAATCCTCCTTCAATAGGCTGTCCTCTGAGATCGCGAAGTAAATACGTAACTGGATTAGTAAGCTTAACAC
Organism: Anabrus simplex; assembly: GCF_040414725.1. Taxonomy (NCBI): domain Eukaryota; kingdom Metazoa; phylum Arthropoda; class Insecta; order Orthoptera; family Tettigoniidae; genus Anabrus; species Anabrus simplex. Next base: position 105,496,986 of record NC_090279.1, on the reverse strand, counting down.
TTCTGATTTGAAAAATTTCAGTGCTCCAGTTAGGTGTGTATCCTTTTGCAAAGATAGACTTGTGTTTGCTGATGCGAACGAAATCACCTTCTTTAAAGCGATAGCGACGTGGATCAGCTGTTTGATTACAAGATGAATAGCATCTAGACGAGGTGTATTCTTTGTAACAAGACGTGGCTTTGTTCCGATAGTGCGATGAGGTGTATCGTTGTAGGTAGATAAAAGTCTAGGTAGCAGATCAATCCAACGATATGAACCTTGCGCTGTAAATTCTCGCCACATCATTGTTTTGAGTGTGCGATTAAAGCGTTCTACAACACTTGCCTTGAGATTACTGAACGTAGAGTAGTGTTGAATGCCAAGTAACTTGAGGTAAGAAGAAAAATCCTTGTTGTAAAACTCTTTACCTTGATCAGTTTGAAGAAGCCTTGGGCAGCGTTTCGATTCTTCAACAATATGTTTAAATGCTTCTTTAACTTGAGCTGCTGTTTTAGAACGCACGGGTTGTGCAAAAGCAAACTTTGAGTACACATCGATAACAGTAAGTAGATACTTATAGCCCTTATTACTAGAAGCATATGGAATCATTTCTACTAAGTCTGCTTGCCAGAGATCATCTTTTCCTCGTGTAATAACGCGTCTGCGACAGTAGGTGCGACGTGCTGGTTTATGTAACTCATGTGCGATGTTTACCTTTACAGGTGAGATCTTCTCTTGACGAGCCATTATAAAATAATACCGGCATAACGTAGTTCTCTTTCTATTTCTAGAATTTCTGATCCGTGACCAGTGTGACCAGCCTCTTGCGATGCTCTTAAAAGTTGTAATCGTTCAACGAGTAAGTTTGGGTCATTCCAGTATCTTACATCCACATACGGCAACAAAGGCTTGTAGATAACGTCTAGACTACGTGCAGTCGGAAACAGCTTAGAAATAAACTCACGATACTTGTAACTCTTATTCGCATTTACAGCTTCTGTTCTCTTGTAATTACGTCGTGTTGCATCGGTAGCAAAAAGTATTGCTTTATACTTTTTAAGATCATCTTGTAAAATTATATCCTTGTCAGGTATTCGTGAGAAAAGAAGTTCTAAGAGTCCTTTCGTAGGTTTATAGGTAACACCTTTTACAATGAGTTTGTTGCTATTAATCTTAACATTTGAATTTCCTATCCGGAAACAGTCATCTTCGTAGCGAATACCATAGGTAGTGTCAGTTTGTCCTGTAAAAAGTTTTTCTATATAAGGTGCAAAGAGAGATCCATAGGTATCTTGAATAAAAGTTCTAAACTGATTGCGATATTCTGGTGTAATCATAACCTCAGACAAAGATGGTAGATTTTGCGTCGATGTAGTAGGTGTTTCTGCAATAACATCTGTAGTTAAAAACTCAACACGCTTAGATGGTGATGCATCATTAAGTTCTTCTTCTTCTTCCTTATCTTCCTCTTCTTGATCTACATCCTGCTTCTTCTCTTCCGTATCTTCTTCATGCTTTTCTTCTTCATGCTTCTCTTTATGATATGATGTTTGCATAGAAGCAAAACTTGAAGTAGACTGCGGTAATGAAGTAGAATTAAAAATTTCTTTGAGTGGTGTACTTAGTTGTGATTTTAAAAATAAATCCGTGTCTGCTTGAATACGTTTAAGCTCTTTAAATTTCCGTCGAATATTGTTTCGAGCTTGGATGATATGTTTTGTGATCTCCTTGCTAGATGTTAACATGATGGTGGTTTTTAATCAAGTAGTTACTGTAATTCTGTGTTAATGCATATAAAATGATCGAAACCCATGCGATATCGTCCATGCTGTACATCACTTTCTTTATCAATAACTAAAAAGCTGTAACGGTGTAATGACCAACATTTAGCACACATACGTTTAAAGTCATCGAATGTCATATCAGTGTTAACATGATCGTTATACACATGTCGCATGTTGCGCTCATCTTGCCGAAAAAGCACAATAACATTTGCGTTGTCGCGTATCAACTGCTTGGGCACACGAGAATAGGTTTGGCACAAATAGATGCAATCAACATATTTATGTCGACCCATACTAAAAAATGCACGAATAACGTTTTGCTGTTCTGTTGCGACATCATCAAAGATCATTAGAGAATTAGGAAGCACATCGTCTGGTGATGGTACTTGCTCATGTGAATTAAATTTAAAATATCTTATTCCATCTTTAACTAGATCGTGCATTACAGTTTGTAGAATAGTATATAGCGGCTGATAGAGTGACTTTGCGAAAACGTAAATATTCTCGAAGCGTATACCATTTACAGAAGTAATAAGTGTGAGTAAAAGATTTGTTTTACCGCATCCCGACGGACCTGATATAATACATCGCACAGTAAAAGGAAACAACGTTCCATGACGTTTTCTTGTAGTTGTACTAGAACTAGGTAAGAGATGTGGTACAATGTCGGTAACAGGTAGCGTGTCTTGCTGCTTTATAATCTTCATGATAACTGAATCATAAAGTACGTAATAGTAATATATATATATATTAAACGAAACAAGAGGCAACGGTTAGTTTATGATTTGCTCTTGACTAGTAAAGTCGTGTCCAGCATGGTGAAACAACGATATCCAAACGACATGAAGAAGAAGAAGAAAGTAAAAACTGTTGGATGGAAAGATGTTATAAAGGCTGCGCAAAAAGCTATTCGAGGGGAATACAATCCTCGTGTAGCTATTACTAAGGCGTTACGCGCAGCAAGAGCGAGAATTTCTCCAAAGTGCAGAGCAATATTTAGTAAACGTGCGCGAATTATTCCTGTACCAAAACGAGGAGGATTTCTTCCTGCGCTGTTTGCTGGCTTAGCAGCTTTAGGGTCATTGCTAGGTGGTGCTAGTGCTGTAGCGAGAACTGTCAAAGCTGTAGAAGAAGCGAAACAACAGTTGAAAGAGAGTGAACGTCATAACAAGACGATGGAGGCAATTGCGTTACGAGGCAAAGGTGTGAACATGAAGCTAGCGCCATACAAGAAAGGGCTTGGTATCTACATTTCTCCAAAAAACGTCTACTGAATGCACTGCCATATCGAGCTCTAACGCATGATGAAGTTTTTACGTTTGCTAAACAACTAGGAATTCATTATTTTCGAGGAGTGTATATGCGCGATCAACTACCAGCGCGCCCACGTGAACGTGAAAGTGCCGTAATTAACTTGGACGACAGTCGTGGACCTGGTACTCATTACGTTGCTTATGTAAAACGTAAATCTAAAGTATGGTATTTTGATAGCTATGAAGATTTACCTCCTCCTTTTGAGCTCATACGTTATTTCGGAAGCAGTGCAGACATTGTTTACAATAAAAACCGTGTGCAAAACTTTAATACACGCATGTGCGGACGATTATGTCTTATGTTCTTATATCAAACCCAGACAGTAGAGAAAGTGTATTAGTGTCTACGTGATGACGAACAGTGAAAGAACGTTTGCTGTACGTGGAGAAGGACCTGAAACAACCATCTATTTTAATCCGCCAATCGAACTTGGTTATCAGCCGCATAGTCTTGGACTAGTATCGTTTGAAAGCTACAATAAAATCTATAATGTGCGTGATGGTTTAAACAAGTTCTATTACGATGAGTATGTGCTAACACTACCCTCAGGTAGTTATACAGTAGATGATATTCACGACTATATTGAAAGTACGTTAATTGATCAGTTTGGGGAAGATAGTTTTAGTAATCATAATTACAAGTTCTCAATCACTATAAGCAACATTACGCACAAATGTGTTATTGAATCATCATTTAAGATTGACTTCAAATCACAACCTGATTCGATTGGTCCACTGCTTGGATTTTCATCGAGGGAGCTCCTACCGAACGTACGTTACGAGTCTGATCAACCTATAAAACTCTTCGATGATTATAATGTGAACATTACTTGTAATATTATTACAGACTTGAATAGTAATCTACAACCTTCGCACGTCCTGTACGACTTTATTGTTACAGAGGAACGTGGATATACTATTTGTGAGAAACCAGCAGTAGTTCTTTATCATCCTGTGTCTGTAAAACACATTAGCAACATTACTCTTAGACTTGTAAATAAACATAATCAGCTTATTCATTTAGATCAGCACGCGTACGTAGCTTACAAACTACATCTTAAACCAGTATGAAAACCATCTATAAAACACGGTGTACATTCCGAAGGCATACTACATGTGTGCAGAGACTCATCGAGTTAACAGATACCCATAAGCAGATACTCCAAGATTTAGGATATACACTACTACAACAGAATGGAAGAAATGCTAGACATTACGAATACAGTAGAAAGTCGTGAAGGTGTAGTACGAAGTGAGCTTCATTCTTATCAACCTTTTACGTTTGGATTAAATAACAATGATGAAATTCATTTTATTATTAATCAACAAGATGTTTACACCTTACCACACGAAAGCTACCTCTATATTGAAGGACGATTAGAAAAGTCTGATGGAAGTGGACCAAGCACTTCACAACTAAACAACCATGCTCTAGCTTTTCTCTTTTCTGAAGCGCGATATGAAGTAAATAATGTTGAAATAGATCGAACGAAGAATGTTGGTATTACAAGCGCAATGAAACTCTACCCTTCTTTCTGTGATGAAGAAAGTAATCTTTTGCGGATGGCTGGATGGTGTCCAAAATCTACTAACAACTGGATGATTAATGAGGATGGAACTTTTACGGGTATGTTATCACTGAAACATATTTTTGGATTCGCAGAAGACTTTACACGTATTATAATCAACGTAAAACAAGAGCTTATTCTAATCCGTGATCGAAGTGATTACAATTCTCTTAAAGCAGTAGAAACACCTGTAGAATCGAAAATAACACTGCATCGTATACTGTGGCGGATCCCACATGTAACCTTATCTGATCGTGAAAAACTTCGATTGCTCAAGATTGTAGAAAATGATACACCATTACCTATACGTTTTAGAAGTTGGGAGCTGCATGAATATCCTGTGTTACCACCTACAAACAAGCATAGCTGGGCAGTTAAAACATCACGTTTTACTGAGAAGCCCTTGTACATTATTTTTGGATTTCAAACTAATCGTAAATTCAATCACGAAAAAGATAGCTCACTGTTTGATCACTGCAAATTAAGACACGTTAGACTATATCTCAATGGAATTACGTATCCCTACGAAAACATCGACATTAACTTTGAGAAAAATAAGTTTGGGATGCTCTATGACATGTTTTGTAAATTTCAATCATCGTATTATCAGAAAGAAGATCGTCCGCTATTTACACCTCAAGAATTTAAAAATAAAGCACCGATTGTAGTTATAGACTGCTCTTATCATGAAGAATCTATAAAAGAATCTCCAGTTGATATTCGTTTAGAATTTGAAACATCTGAAAACATTCCTGCTAACACAGCAGCCTATTGTCTTATTATTCATATGAGTGATGTTACTTACCATCCGCTAACGAATATTGTTACGAGACTATAAATAAGAATAGATCTTTATCATTTTCATTAGTGTGTGCTTCGACATCGTACGCTATGGAACAAAACTGTAAATGTGCATGCTGTTTGCATGCTCATACGCAACATCTTATTTATGTTTCACGAGTGAGTGAGGCTATTAAGATGTTCTATAAACGTAGATCATCAATGCCGAAACATCTTATTCAATACTTACCACCAGGATTTTTATATACGTACGCTGCCTCTTACGTACATAATTTTTGGGACATCCTTCCTCTACACAGTAAGATGTCAATCGAAGTAGCTTTATGCAGAACTTGTGAGCGACATTACAAGCATCGAGGAGAAAATGGTGATGATGATTGGGATGGACCAAATCCGAGGATTGAACACTGTACACAGTGTATGAATGAACTTTCTCTAGTACTTCATGATGATGATGATGATTCCGAAAAGGAATAACAGCAAGGTAAGAAGTACATGATCTTCTCTGTAAAGCATAACATACTTAGTATAATATATTTCTAAATGCTTTGTTTAATTTGAATGTTGCAGGAGGCATTTCGGAAGCATACGTTGTTAAGAAGCACACCAACCTTGTCAGCAGCAAAAACGAACACTGTTGTAGTACATTTGTAAATAAATATTTGATCGCATTCAAAAAATGTTGTACTTATTGCATTGCTTTACACCGACTTACTCTTAAGAAAAACGATCAGGTCTAAACATGCACAATGACGTCATCACAACAGCACTTGCTTACTCTAGCTTTCCCGATGCATGTTTAAACTCGTTCGAATTTACCGCTACCAGATTCCTTTACATCGACTTACTCTTAAGAAAACGGACAAGTCTAAACATGTATGATGATGTCATCACAACAGCACGTGCTTACTCTAGCTTACCCGATGCGTGATTAAACTTGTTCGAATTAACCGCCACCACATAGAGTGCAGCAGCGAGGTAAGCGATGTAAGATGGCGGTAGCTAAAGATGTCAGCACGGTGCTCTGTTGATTAAAGATGGCTGCTTGTCAAAAAGATTTTTTCAAGTTATCCGCCACCACATAGAGTGCAGCACTGAGGTTTGCGATGCAATATGGCGGGTGACAGCTTGTCAAAGGTAAGTAGCTAAAGAGGGCAGCACTAAGGTTAGCAATGCAAGATGGTGGATGACAGCTGTGACGTAAAATATTACCCGCAAGATAGCACCACGATGCCCTTTTCATTAAAGATGGCAGCTAGAATTTTTCAAATTAACCGCCTCAAAGGTAAGTAGCTAAAGAGGGCAGCACTGTTCTCTCTGGATTAAAGATGGCAGCTTGTCGAAAAGAATTTTTCAAATTAACCGCCTCAAAGGTAAGTAGCTAAAGAGGGCAGCACTGTTCTCTCTGGATTAAAGATGGCTGCTTGTCGAAAAGATTTTTTTCAAATTATCCGCCACCACAAAGAGGGCAGCACGGTGCTCTCTTGATTAAAGATGGTAGATGACAGCTGAAGAGCGAGTAGAATTTGTTTCCAAATAAGAGCACGTAGAATTTGCCGCCACCACATAGAGTGCAGCACTGTTCTCTCTAGATTAAAGATGGTGGATGACAGAAAAGCGCATAGGTTTGTAAAGCACGTAGAATTTGCCGCCACCGCATAGAGTGCAGCACTGTTCTCTCTAGATTAAAGATGGTGGATGACAGAAAAGCGCATAGGTTTGTAAAGCACGTGGAATTTGCCGCCACCACATAGAGTGCAGCACTGTTCTCTCTAGATTAAATATGGCGGATGACAGCTGTCAGAAAAGCACATAGGTTTGTAAAGCACATGGAATTTACCGCCACCACATAGAGTGCAGCACTGTTCTCTCTGGATTAAAGATGGCGGATGACAGCTGTCAAAAAAGCACGTGAGTATGTTTTCAAACAAGAGCACGTGGAATTTTTCAATTTGCCGCCACCACATAGAGGGCAGCACTGTTCTCTCTGGATTAAAGATGGCGGATGACAGCTGTCAAAAAAAGCACGTGAGTATGTTTTCAAACAAGAGCACGTGGAATTTTTCAATTTGCCGCCACCACATAGAGGGCAGCACTGTTCTCTCTGGATTAAAGATGGCGGATGACAGCTAACGAAATTGCCCGCATGATAGCAGCACAGTGCTCTATTGATTAAAGATGGCGGATGACAGCTGTCAAAAAAAGCACGTAGCTTTGTTTCCCAACAAGAGCACATAGAATTTTTCAAATTGCCGCCACCACATTTCAAAGGTATCTAGCTAAAGAGTACAGCACTGTGCTCTGTTGATTAAAGATGGTGGATGGTAGCTGTCAAAAAAGCACGTGAGTTTGTTTCCAAACAAGAGCACGTGGAATTTTTCAATTTGCCGCCACCACATAGAGGGCAGCACGGTGCTCTCTTGATTAAAGATGGCTGCTGTCACGTGGAATTGTCTGCTACCACAGGTATCTAGCTAAAGAGGGCAGCACTGAGGTTTGCGATGCAATATGGCTGCTGTCAAAAAAGCATTTTTCAAATTATCCGCCACCACATTTCAAAGGTAAGTAGCTAAAGAGGGCAGCACTGTGCTCAAAGATGGCGGATGACAGCTGCACGTGGCTTTGTTTACCTCGCGCTAGTTAGGTTAAGTTGGTAGCACTAAGGTTTAGACCCGTCAAGATGGCAGCACTGTCGATGACAGGTGACGAATTTTGCAGCTACTGCGATATAGAGGGCAGCACAGTGCTTTGTGGTTTAAAGATGGCGGATGACAGCTGTCAAAACAGCACGTGGCTGTCAAAAAGCACGTGGCTTTGTTTAGCTCGCGCTAGTGAGGTTAAGTTGGTACCACTAAGGTTTAGGTCCATCAAGATAGCAGTACTGAGGTTTGCGATGCGTTGTTGTCTGTCAAAAAGCACGTGGCTTTGTTTACAAATCTGTCAAAAAGCACGTGGCTGTCAAAAAACACGTGGCTTTGTTTACCTCACGCTAGTGAGGTTAAGTTGGCACTAGTGAGGTTTAGGCCCGTCAAGATGGCAGCAGTGAGGTTAGCGATGCGTTGTTGTCGATGACAGCTGTCAAAAAGCACGTGGCTTTGTTTACAAATTCAAATTTCGCGCTAGTTAGGTTAAGTTGGTAGTACTGTCGCGCTAGTTAGGTTAAGTTGGCAGTACTGGAAGAGGCCACTGGCTGAGGTGGAGGTGGCCACTGGGAGCCGGAGGTGGCGGTGGCGCCAGAACCATCCAATTATACTACTCACTGAATACAATAAACTCGACGATATCACTCCGTTCATTTAAAAATTAAATTGAATTGACCGTTCTTTTCTTTTACGACACGACAATAAATACATCTAGATAATTAAAACGACACTAATTTGAAATATGCTTAAGTAAAGGAATACCCTTGCAATTGCGACGGTTTTTCATCAAAGCCTTTCTTCACCGTCGGAAGAAATACACTATCTGCGCAAAAACGGAGACAACTTTGAGTGGTCGCCTAATTAATTAACTAAACTCCTAATTACTAAACAAAAATAATAAGCTAGTACTAGTAGACATAACACAACCAATAACAAAATAAACAGATGTCGGTTCTGCAATCGAACCCACATCGTAATGAACTCGAGGACCAAAATCAAGGGACAGAACCTGCGCTTGAATTCAAACATCCAACATAAAATAAACCTCAAAGAACACATACGAATAGATATGTACACACATAACAAAACAAAAATGTAAACAGTAAACAAATATAACTGGCTGTATTTCATGGGAAAAATAAACTTGTGTGTGACGGAAAATCCAGGGTTTGCCTTGGACCTCGAACAAGTGGTCTCCAGGATGCTACCAAAACAATGGGTCTCTGAAAATCCCTATCTAAATTATTTAGAAAAATCAACAAACTTACTAGACTGGCGTTCCAACTACTCATATACTTCACATCAAAGCCTTTCTTCACCATCGGAAGAAATACACTATCTACGCAAAATCGGAGAAACTTTGAGTGCTCGCCTAATTAATTAACTACACTCCTAATTAATAAACAAACATGTAATAATGAAGGAAATCTTCTAATGCGAGCTTATATTTGCGAACCCCAAAGTCCCTCTGTATTTGTGTGCAGGCTTGAACAATCTTGGCAGAATTCTTTCTTTTACGAGTACGGTCAGACGCACACTCTCAACAGGTCAGTCGTCAAAGTGCAGGCTAGTGACCCTTTATTTAAACATTCTCAAAGCGAGGCATTCAGTCTCCTTCGAGAAACACTGTGGTAAATATATCATTTCAACCTTCATATCATATTCAAAAGCTTCATTCTCTGATCATTTACTTTTCTTTAAATCACATCAACCCGCCATTCATCTTGTCACTATTACATCCTTTATTATGGAAGACCCGGGTTCACAACCAGTCTATCGCACAGAAAAATTGGCCTACGGTTTTCTTAAAAATCTGAACGCCAACAAAAAACTCAAATGATTTGAATGTATCCGTTAACTTTATTTTAATTAAAAGAAAAGTATACACTTCTGGTCATAGAGGGAAAATCCTATCTAAAATAGGAGGACGTGCGTTCGAGTCCAGGCAACTTGATACAGTCGTCTCTATCTTCTAATCATGCAAATTTACTTTAAAATCAGAGTGGATCGCTACTCCCATGATTATCATACCAATACTGGCATTTTAGAAGATACTAACCTCATGCATTACCAATATAAACTGAATATTCCATATAGAGGAAAATATTAATTATACCGTGTGAAAAATCTTAAATAAAACAAATCTATATTTTACCTTTCGGATATTTCATCTTTATTGCATGCTCATCCTTTACTTTGAAATAACATTCTATAGACTTAAAATTTATCCCATATTCCAGAATTTCTGTTCCCATTTAGATAAACATTATTTAATAAAACATGAAGACCACTCGAAAGCTTCTCCCTAACTTAAAAGCAAATGCATTTCATACTTACTATCCTATCTCACGTGATCTACACATTTACAAAATAACCCCGCTTTTACTAGACTACATAGTATTTCAAATTAATGTACTCATCGTCATGTCGAGAAATCCATGGCTCGGGCCTCGGGAAGGCCACTAGACGACGTCTAACGCATCATGGCGCTGGCGTGGATCACTGGTTCAAATCCTTTCGTGGTCATCTTGAGCACCTTCATAATCCTGGTGTCGTCTTCAATTGAAAAAGTCTAATGTTAATAACATGCAATTAAATTCCGTCATTCAGCATCGCAGTTTATGAAACTCCAATACAGTTTCCGCGGTCGTCTTTACAGCGATACAATCGTCCTGTTATCGAATTCTCACAAACTTTCATTAATGTTGCTTTATATATAAAATTGAACATAGTGTTCCCTACAAAATACACACTAGCAGTCCCGAACAAAGGCAAGCGGACCATGTGTCTGCCTCCAATACTCCACGTCAAGTCTTGAGCGCGAGCTCTTTTATAATTTTAAAACGGATGGCGTCCGGTCCCCACCACGTTTTACATATCAGCCGTTCTACGAGTCCTCTGACAATAGCTCAGAATTCTAAGTAATTTGATTATGCGCGGAAATCAAATCGATCGGCGATTTATCTCATAAATACGAGGCCTTTTCGGAGATCCCCGTCCGGAGTCTGGGTTCTCAGCTAGCGTGGGAACGCTACTGATGCTTGTATAATCTTCTGGTGGCGTAATTTTACACACGTTGAAATATTAAAAGTAAATATAATTTTGGCAGGGGTCTACTATATAAACATATGACATGTCGAATTTTCCCATACCAATTGGTGTGCTTATCTAGAAGTATTGCAACTCAAATCAAGCTCGCACGTTGGCATTACCGTGTTTCGGCCATTTTTAGTGGGCGAAGTTATCAATGTGTATCTTCCTTCCTTGTCCTCTTCATAGCTAGCGCTCTCTCTCTCTCTCTCTCTCTCTCTCTCTCTCTCTGGGGATCCTTGCAGCTATGACGGACGACATCAAGTCGGAGGTGCAACTTGACTTCGACATGGACAAAGGAGCTTGACAACGATCTCCACTGCCTAAACCCATTGCTATTAATTAAATGTATAACAATTACGATTACACCATGTATGTATGTATGTATGTATGTATGTATGTATGTATGAATGTATGTATGTAATTATCAGTATTTAAAAAAACAGTGGTAGAACATTTACCGTGGTTTGTCGTAAAAGCAGTTCACCTTCACTACCTCTCCTCAATTTCGTCACAGCGGCTTCTTGACGCTTGTTTTTCTCGCTATTATTCCCCTCGGAAGAAATTCGAAGTAGTATTTAGGACGCAGTGATAATTTCAACGGTCACTTGTCTTTCGTTTGTCCAGGTGGCAGTGAAAATTTCGATGGTCACTTGTATTTCGTTTGTCCAGGTGGCAGTGATAATTTCGACAGTCACTTGTATTTATTTTATCCAGGTGGCAGTGATAATTTCGATAGTCACTTGTATTTTGTTTGTCCAAGTGGCAGTGATAATTTCGATAGTCACTTGTCTTTCGTTTGTCCAGGTGGCAGTGATAATTTCGACAGTCACTTGTCGTTCATTTATACTATTTACATTCTGTCAAAACGTAAGTTGTCTAAAATGGAATATAAAGTAGTCAAACATCCTGGAGCTCCTAATTTCTGCCCTCACAAAAATTTCGCTTTGCTGGATTTATCTCAAAAGTATTAAGTCATAATTGAAAATAAAAAGACAGATGGGTAAAAGTTCAGCCTTACTCACACAAGTTTGTATCATAGTAATCATGGCTGACGGTGGGCGAATGGACACTGCCATTGGTTGAAGGCTAGTCCAAGGAAATGTCGTTCCCATAATCCAATACAGGCAGAAAATATGACCAACTTACGTGATGAAAAGACCTAAGAGTGAGGCAAAGTAAAAGAATAACCATATAAAACAAATAAGATTAACAATATCTGGCTGTCTTGAAGTATGGCAGTGACATTTCATAGGGCAAATCTTCAGGCGATGGCACAGTCCATTCATGCCACCGCCAGCCACGATTATATAAGAACATGTTGAAATAGTTGAGACGTTTCGATGCAGTAATTATGATTCTAAACACTACAAACCATACAAAGAAAGTATTTTTTCTAGCACTGGCATACCAACCACATTCCCGATCCCCTTGTACTCGGCGATGACATGAAGAAACAACACGATTGAACTTCTAATTCACTAATAATTAAACTTGTAACATTAATAACGCATCCATCGCACGATGCCATGTCAATAGAATTAGATATGTTTTCTGTATCAACAATGGACAGATGCACTGCTGCCTAGATGTGGAGGCGCTATGAACCAAGAAAGACGTAGCAGGCTTTGCTGCTATCAATCGTATCATTTCCTGACCAGTAACCCACATAGAATGCCGTGGTGTGAAATGAAAGGTGATTGTGGTCCAGCGCTAAGTATCCTAACATGCGAAAAGAAAGGTAATTGTGGTCCAGGGCTCAGTACCATAACCAATCCAGACCAATGGTCTTATCCATGCCCTACCCTAACTGGGGGCTTACCTCCCCCCCGCCCCCCAGACCCCTTTGCTAACAGATGGACTAGTTCCCAAGTACAGTGGTTGGCAGCTTTGTGCTTCGTCATCGGCGAGTCGTCTGCGAGAAATAAACATAGGACAGTCATATCGCGCGTAGATATTGCCGATGCAAGCGGTAACCATGGAACTAATGCTGCGTGAGATGGACTGAACTTTTAATGACAGATGGCGTGACAAAAAAGGAAAAATAGAAAACATGGCTAAAAACCAGCCAAGAAGTTAGCTGTGTGACAGGTGGCAATCTAATAGCCTATACCAGTGTCCCGGAGGCAAAGTACATAAATATTTGTGGGGAGAGTTTCTTGGGTAGTTGCCCTTTTTGCATTGAACTTCTATTGCAATCATTTTGTAGTTAGCTAGGTTAGTATACATGTGCCAATGTGAAAATTTAATGGTATAACGTTGTTTTTAGTTGTTGAAAATGGGCGGAAGTGGATTTGTGATGCTCTACGGCTCTGGAAAACTAACTTAAAAGTGACTTGATGAGTATTTCTTCCAAAATAAAGCCTTCATTTACTACACATCTGTTAGCTCTTTCGTCCTTATTTTCGTTGTTACCCTTTATCAGCCTAATGGCAATCATCACCATCATCATCATCATCATATATATATATATATATATATATATATATATATATATATATATATATATATATATATTAACTTCGTATGAATGAGAGTTATTAATTACATCTGTGTAATGAGGAACATACTCTTGCTATTCACCGCATGTTTGCATGTCAAAGAACTGGCTTTCAATTTATCGTATCTGCTCGTAGAACGCGCAATTGCATTTGGTACAGCGGCCTTTGGATATCATTACCTTTTTTGTTGTGCTTCGTGCGTCAGTTCGCTCAGATGTGCAACGGAAATAAGACTTTGCCCTGGCATTCTCTTTACCGAGGTTGGTGCCCCTGGGCTCTGAAACAAGCTCTGGTGACTCAGTATGATGTTAGGGGAAATTTTGTCGGCAGCTGGTGACAGTGATATCCCTCGCTTCCAGTAGGCTCTGGAATATATGGCTGTTGTTTTTAGTATTATATGCGGTTAAAATCCCGTATTTTTAGTGATGGCCGTCTTCTGATCAGGGGCTATGAGTTTTCCACATCTTGAATTAGTGATTTTATAACACTTTGCCGATAAGTTTGAGCTTATTTCGTGAATTGACAGTTTTTGTCATAGCGTATATGTATCTCCCATTTCTCTACGAGTGAGATGAATCTTCGCAGCGAGTTTTTACTTCCTGACTTCAGCCTCATCAGAGGAGTTAATGAGATGAAATGAATGACGTAATGAATGTAGTGGGAAGGCAGAAGGTAAAGCCCGGTGCCGGCACATACCTACTCCCGTCGAATAACATCAAGACTTAACGTCTCCATCCATCAGACGAAGTTCCAAGTTCTTAGATTCGTGACGGACAATTGTACAGGTGAACGTTCATATGATGAAAGAGTTTGGTAATGGTAACCTTAGGAGCGAAATTGCGCACCCTATTGATGAGAACAGGCCGCTTTTTCTCACCATTGACACGAGCCATATCTGTGCTTACAATTTCTGGACAAGGACTTCATCCATGAGGGAAAAATAATTTCAAGTAGGCACTTAAAGAAGATGTATGAAGCACAGAAGGAAAACATTCTGACTCCTGCACGAGGTCTCGCCAGAAATGTTCTTTATCCTTCTAATCTGGAGGAAATGAATGTAAGACGTGCAAAACACGTGTTTACGACACCTGTAATAGCTGTGAAGAAATCTTTACCGGAATTCACTCCCTAAATTGAGACAGATCATCAAAGTCTTCATAAGACAATTGAATTTCTAGACGCTGTGAATAAATGGTATGTACAACACTAATCAATTCCGCGCCTCTGGAAATACGGACAAAGGACGAGCGATTGATCTGGCTTTCGGAACACTTTTTGCCTTTTATGGAGGAAATTCAAAGAACCGATAAAAGAGAAGAAAGGTTTAGCCAAGGGACATATGAAGCTCTGGTAATTATCGCTCAGTCTATCGTGAAAAATATCAAACATTTACTCTCAGTAGGATTCGTACCTAAGTAGAAATCTTAGCAGTGACAACATTGAACTATTGTTTAGCCACCTGCGTAGGACATGTGGTTTCTATAGCGATCGAAAGCACGATGAAAACATGAATGATCTTCCAACACCGAACATAAAGTTTACATAGCCAATTGATCTAATGAAATCGTAACCATTAGGTACTTTTCTGTGCCACAAAAATATATAGTTTCAAAGTAGTCTCACCAAATTGTATGATTTTTCCGTACGTTTCTAGCTGCTCTGCAAGAAATAATGATTTCAGATCACCATTACTGGATTTTTTCAATTTCATTGACTGTCTTCTGTAAGTTTGTCATTTTCACCTTCTTCTTAGACTTTAATTCCGTCAGTTTCTGTCTCAGCTTACAAGTTTTTCTTATATCTCTAAATTGACTTCCTTAACAAGATAATGTTCCATCTGTTTCTATTGTATTTAGCTCTTCGGCATCCTTTTGGAGCGGGGGTGTATCAGTGGCGGCCCGTGGCCAAATTATCCGGCGGGGCACAACTTATAAAATAATATGGACAGTCAAGTAGAAACTTGAGGTATCGGTTGCAAAATATAACACTAATGCGCATGTGAATACATACACTAACAACTGACTTGTAGTTCAGCTTATCCCGTTTACAGTTGGTGCCAGTTAGATATCAACACCAAGGAAAAAGACAGTGAAAGGTCGGGTCAAAGGAACCGGGACACGAACCCGTGACCTCTCCATTTCCGGTCAAGTGTTATTTCACTGAGCTAAATGGCCAGGGATAAACTGATCCACATTTCATTTATAACCTGTTCCCCTACAAGTCAAGTAATAATGAATACAGTGACATTCTTATTTATAGATGAAGTCCATTCTTCGATCCTTTGCTTGAGAAAATACTTCGACAACTCGCTGGTTGAAGTCGGGAATTGAACGTCTTTATTCGATTTAGAGTAGAGAAACACCTTTCACTTTCCACTGTCGACATCGGGATTGTAACAATGATGCTCAGTAACCTAACGCATTCATTGAACGCAGGAAAAGTTGCAAAAGCGCCGCAGCACCATCTGCCGCACGCACGTCAGTAGTATAATTGGACAGTTCTGGCGCCACCGCCACCTCCGGCTCCCAGTGGCCGCCTCCTCCTCAGCCAGTGGCCTCTCACCTCCTCCTCAGCCAGTGGCCTCCCAGTGGCCGCCTCCTCCTCCTCCTCAGCCAGTGGCCCCCCAGTGGCCTCCTCCACCTCAGCCAGAGGCCTCTTCCAGTGCTGCCAACTTAACCTAACTAGCGCGAGATAAACAAAGCCACGTGCTTTTTGACAGACAACAACGCACCGCTAACCTCAGTACTGCCATCTTGACGGGCCTAAACCTCAGTAGTGCCAACTTAACCTCACAAGCGCGAGGTAAACAAAGCCACGTGCTTTTTGACAGCCACGTGCTTTTTGACAGATTTGTAAACAAAGCCACGTGCTTTTTGACAGACAACAACGCATCGCAAACCTCAGTACTGCTATCTTGATGGACCTAAACCTTAGTGGTACCAACTTAACCTCACTAGCGCGAGGTAAACAAAGCCACGTGCTTTTTGACAGCTACGTGCTGTTTTGACAGCTGTCATCCGCCATCTTTAAACCACAAAGCACTGTGCTGCCCTCTATATCGCAGTAGCTGCAAAATTCGTCACCTGTCATCGACAGTGCTGCCATCTTGACGGGTCTAAACCTTAGTGCTACCAACTTAACCTAACTAGCGCGAGGTAAACAAAGCCACGTGCAGCTGTCATCCGCCATCTTTGAGCACAGTGCTGCCCTCTTTAGCTACTTACCTTTGAAATGTGGTGGCGGATAATTTGAAAAATGCTTTTAGACAGCAGCCATATTGCATCGTGCTGCCCTCTTTAGCTAGATACCTGTGGTGGCAGACAATTCCACGTGACAGCAGCCATCTTTGAGCACCGTGCTGCCCTCTATGTGGTGACGGCAAATTCTACGTAGAAACAAACCCACGTGCTTTTTTTGACAGCTACCATCCACCATCTTTAATCAACAGAGCACAGTGCTGTACTCTTTAGCTAGATACCTTTGAAATGTGGTGGCGGCAATTTGAAAAATTCTATGTGCTCTTGTTGGGAAACAAAGCCGCGTGCTTTTTTTTGACAGCTGTCATCCGCCATCTTTAATCAATAGAGCACTGTGCTGCGGGCAATTTCGTTAGCTGTCATCCGCCATCTTTAATCTAGAGAGAACAGTGCTGCACTCTATGTGGTGGCGGTAAATTCTATGTGCTTTACAAACCTATGTGCTTTTCTGACAGCTGTCATCCGCCATCTTTAATCCAGAGAGAACAGTGCTGCCCTCTATGTGGTGGTGGCAAATTCCACGTGCTCTTGTTTGAAAACATACTCACGTGCTTTTTTGACAGCTGTCATCCGCCATCTTTGAGAACAGTGCTGCCCGGTGACGGCAAATTCCACGTAGAAACAAAGCCATGTGCTTTTTTGACAGCTGTCATCCGCCATCTTTAATCCAGAGAGAACAGTGCTGCCCTCTATGTGGTGGCGGCAAATTGAAAAATTCCACGTGCTCTTGTTTGAAAACATACTCACGTGCTTTTTTGACAGCTGTCATCCGCCATCTTTAATCCAGAGAGAACAGTGCTGCCCTCTATGTGGTGACGGCAAATTCCACGTAGAAACAAAGCCATGTGCTTTTTTGTCAGCTGTCATCCGCCATCTTTAATCACCGTGCTGCCCTGTGACGGCAAATTCCACGTAGAAACAAAGCCATGTGCAGCTGTCATCCGCCATCTTTAATCACCGTGCTGCCCGGTGACGGCAAATTCCACGTGGAAACAAAGCCATGTGCAGCTGTCATCCGCCATCTTTAATCACCGTGCTACACTCTATGTGGTGACGACAAATTCTAAATGCTTTACAAACCCATGTGCTTTTCTGACAGAGCTGTCATCCACCATCTTTAATCACCGTGCTGCCCCGGTGGTGGCAAATTCTACGTGCTTTACAAAGCTATGTGCTTTTTTGACAAAAAAAAATTCTGCTCTCGAGATACTTACCGAACTATACTCACGAAACTGCTCATCACCTTCTTTCTTCTATGAGTAATAAACAAAAACTCTATCCTGCAAATAAGAAGCGGGAGGAAGGTGATACCTAACCTAAAATAAAAGAATATGCCAATTCTACATTATTTATTTACATCTTGTATGTACAAGTTTTATCTCGAATCATTTCACCCTAGCGTACTTCTCGATGCAATTCTTGAATGTACAAGTTTAGACTTGCCGTACCAGCGTTCCTCTCCCGAATTGTGATGTAAGACAGCGTAACGTAAGTACACACACCTCTAGCATAATGTTTATGTAAAGTAGTACTTATCAATACTACTATGCCCCCAGGCTAGCGTGTTGGTAGAATTTGGAATGACAAACCGTTTACAATCATCGCTATTAAGGGCTACCTTACTAATTAAATGAGTGTACAACTGGTGCTTCTTGCTTCTAATGACAGACATTTGCTTATGCAAAACAGGTGGATTACTTTTAATGCAATTGTTATAGTTTTCAAAACTTAGCTGATTCTGAACGACATTCTTTTTAACCCCCTTCAATCTCTTTATTTGTAATTCATTTAAGAGTTTTATGCAATATGACTTGGATTTAGTACCTACAAATGAATCGATAATATTCCCAGCACATTCATCTTTCATTTTACCTAGAACCTTTTTGTTCACTAGCGGTAGATGATATTGATTATCTGCAGGATAGTTACTCGTATCAAACCTACCCAAGTCAGGCTTTATATCATTGTAATAGTCATCAGTTTTGATTTGATAAATAAACGAATCGGTATCTGTGTAGAGCAATTGCGCATTATGCGCGTACTTCTTCATCATATAATCGTAATGGAATTCATACATGAGTGTTTTAGCCAATTCAAGTACTGTGAAGCCGACGTAGGTAGGTTTGTCATACTTAACCTTGACACGATTCATCTGTATAATAACTAAATTCTCATGTATGATGGTGCAGCTGTGGAAATTTGGTTTACTTATTAAATAGTTAGCACCATACCTTTTCTTAATATTATCCCAGTTTGTAATCAATTTTACATCAACGCGTTTGTCAACATTCTCCATAGTCTTACCAAACACACTGTTATTCATGAGCTTGTAGAAATCTTTTTCAAACTCGTTAACCGCATTCGTTCTTAAATTATTGTTCAGATCGATATATGGCTTTAGCCACGGTGACTGATTAAATTCTAGTACGCGATGAATTTTGGATAACTTCAAACCATGCTGCAAACACTGTTTTAAATTTCGGTAATGAATGATATACTTAGATTTATCGCATAAATTAGCAATGAGCATTTTCGTCGTTGATGCAATGTACGGGGACTTCATATTTTCAGGGCAGAACGGTAGGTCATTATGAGAAGTGTGTAACTCTTTAGGATACTGTAAGTCAACTTCGAGGAAATAACCTTTATCAGCTTCATCACCTAGGGCGTGTAGCTGTAAAGCATCAATTTCGCACTGCGTCAGCCAGCGGAAACCACTCACCGGTAGATGCTGACTCATCGCCCACCCATACTGATTATTAGCATCGAGGTAAACGATATACCGAGATTCCTGACTGGAATCGAAACTCGGCATGTACTTATTATTAGCACTCGAATACCGGCCGCTGCACTGACTCAGACCACCTCGAATGGATGCTTTTATAAAGTGCACCATATCGATATCCGTTAGCAGCTCCAAATTCACACGCGTGTATTTTAACATCGCGTCCCAACTTAACCCAGGTGCAGTAAAATACTGACATGGGTCAAGGCTGTAGGTGTTCATGCAAACACAGCGAAAATTTTCAAAAACATCAGCTAACAAAAGTACATCTGTCTTTAAATATAAATCGGAGTATTCACCCAGCGTTTGAATGTGGAACTGCTCCCAGATATGTTGTGCATGTAAATAGTCATCATCACTAATATCTGCTGAATTCAGCGAGCTGTAAAAGGATTGTTTCGATGGTAAGGCACGTTCTTCGAGGCGGTCTAAGCAGTCGAGATATTCGTAACAAAAAACACCCTTACGCCGAAGTAAATTAAACTGCGCTTCTTCGGGGAAAACGCGTCGAATTTCCGTAAATTGTTCAGGCTGTAAATGACTAGAAAGTTTATCGAGGCTACTCGCCATAAAGCGAAACGAGTCAAGGAATCTCAGTTTTATAGAATGCTCAGCATCTACTTTTACAGACTTTGCAAACGCAATGTACCGCTCTTTATTCTGAGGGATTATATCTACTTTTTCATCTGAAGCTCCAAATTGTGAAATGATGAAATGAGAGTCGTAACCGGATAAGTTATGAAAAATTACAGGGATAAATTTAGGAACTCTATACTTAAGATTACAGCTATAATGAGCGGCACATCTGTAGAAACCAGTTAAATGATCATGATCAAAAACTTTAGGGTCATTTTCGGAAAATTCCCCATCACAAATGCTACACTTTGTAGCACGTTCATGATCATTTAACTGAATGTCGGTGAGTGGCTTCATAGGAATATTACTATTCAGAATACGACCGAGACGAACTGCATCACTTTCAAGTCTTTCTAAAAATACTTTAGCAGCATCATGTCCTCGATACAGCTCTAACTTGTTAAGCGTACTATCGTAACTACACTTGATGTAATACGCAAAGCTATACGGGACATGCATGTGCGTAGTATTAGTGAAAGAGTTGTCAGGATTAGGTGAGCATGTGTTGCATGGCGTGAGGATGGCTTCAAAGTCTGCATAAATCACGAACGGTACCCACATCTGCTTATGAAAATTTGTAAATTTTAAAACATTATTGCCTGTAGTAGGTATCTCTGTACGTACATGATTGCAGTCATTCTTGGAATGCTTCGTTAACTGATCTTCATTTCTGAAATACTGCAAGCATCCATCACATAGCCACTTTTTACCATCATGTTTTGACAACTGACTGCCAACAAGTCTACTCAGATTTTTAATCCAGCAAAAGTGGCTATTCTCACTGTTTTCAATATAGAGTAAATTAACGTGAGTACTCTTCTTATGACATGTATAATACAGAGGACCTACTACGGACTTTTTCTCTACACCATACACATTGATACTAATGTTATTTAGTTCCTCAAAGCGCTTAATATCCTTTATCTGCACAGGAAATTCTATACTATCGAAATTTAGCTGCGTTGAATAGTGTAGATAGGATGATGTTCTATTCGCTACATTCCGTTTCACAGGATTTAAAGCTGACATCACCGCCCATGCAAAGCATGCTTCGTCATTGTTTTGGATGTTTACAACAGCTTTTCTTTGCTGAATCCATGTCGGCAGCTCGATGTACGATGAACCTCGCATGGGATTGTACTTATTGATGTTAACTTCTAGATACATTATCTCAACTAAAGCCCACCCTGATTCCTTTTCCTGAAATCCCTCACTCTTAGTTGAAATAATGTTAGAGACATCCCTAAGTACATCACCAAAATTAGTCGACTCACTTATGACAAAATTCTTCGTATTAAATGATTTAATGTCCGTTATTTCGGATTCATCCGTGCTTTTAATGTACAAGGCGAAAAGTTCAAAATTAACTTTAAATAAACTATGATTGGACAAAGATTTAGCAAGAAGCTGTTGTACATCCGGTTGAACGCAATTTAAAAAGTTTGAAGTGCTCTGAAACTTTTGACTGGTGCGAATTCGGTAACTAGCAATCCTACTTTTAAATGCTGTATTAATTTCCTCGATGTTTGCGTTACTACCACTTCTACACGCATTATTTTTATGCGCATTACTCCGTAAGTGTCCCTGAAAATGCGAAGATGGTACATCAGTGTTACAGTGCTCGCAGTGAATAGTTTGAAGTTCATTTTTCCTAGGTTTTTTACTACTAGTACTTTCTACAGCTACATCAGTAGCTGCACGCTTTTTCCCTACTACTACCTGAGGGCAAGTAGATATTTGATGTACCTCTGCTAAGTGAGCCTGGTATTGCTCTACATTAGCGAAGTACAGCCCGCAAACATCACATAAAGCAGATGTTATGCTAGGGTGTTTTGCTTTTATATGACGTGCGAGGTTATCCTGTCTTGCGAACGTTGCCTTACACTGTTCGCAGGGGAACATAGTAGGGTTATAGTCGCAAGCAGATAGCTGATGATGTTTTGTTTTTACATGGCGTGCAAGGCTGTCACGTCTTGTGAACATTGCCTTACACAGCTCGCATGGGAACATAGTGTCTTCTCTTTCTTCGAATAAAGTGTTTAGGTGAACAGCGTATGCAACAAGTTCTGAAAAGAGAACAACCAATAGAGATTAGCCTAAAGTTGCGATGCTCAACCTATAGAGGTTGGACATGGCTGTGAGTTAGGCCTATAGCATGAGGATTGAAGAGAACGACTAAAGTTACGATGTTCGGAAGAAACCAAGTTTCAACCTGTTGAGGACAGACATAGCTACGTGTGCGTGTTTGAAATTATACCACGTCTATAGTATGTTGATTAAAGAGAACAACTATTTATGATTAGCTTAAAGTTACGATGTTCGGAAGAAACCAACTTTCAACCTGTTGAGGGCAGACATAGCTATGTGTGCGTGTTTGAAATTATACTACGTCTATAGTATGTAGATTAAAGAAAACAACTATTTATCAATAGACTAAAGTTACGATGTTCGGAAGAAACCAAGTTTAAGCCTGTTGAGGACGGACATAGCTATGTACGCACCTCGTCTATAGTATGTAGATTAAAGAGAACAACTATTTATCAATAGACTAAAGTTACGATGTTCGGAAGAAACCAAGTTTCAGCCCGTTGAGGGCAGACATAGCTATGTGTGCGTGTTTGAAATTATACCACGTCTATAGTATGTTGATTAAAGAGAACAACTATTTATGATTAGCTTAAAGTTACGATGTTCGGAAGAAACCAAGTTTAAGACTGTTGAGGATGGACATAGCTATGTACGCACCTCTTCTATGACATGCAGATTAAAGAAAATAACTATTTGTCAATAGACTAAAGTTACGATGTTCGGAAGAAACCAAGTTTCAACCCGTTGAGGTCAGACATAGCTATGTGTGCGTGTTTGAAATTATACCACGTCCATAGCGTGAGGATTAAAGAGAACAACTATTTATGATTAGCTTAAAGTTACGATGTTCGGAAGAAACCAAGTTTAAGCCTGTTGAGGATGGACATAGCTATGTACGCACCTCGTCTATAGTATGTAGATTAAAGAGAACAACTATTTATCAATAGACTAAAGTTACGATGTTCGGAAGAAACCAAGTTTCAACCCGTTGAGGGCAGACATAGCTATGTGTACGTGTTTGAAATTATACCACGTCTATAGCGTGAGGATTAAAGAGAACAACTATTTATGATTAGCTTAAAGTTACGATGTTCGGAAGAAACCAAGTTTAAGCCTGTTGAGGACGGACATAGCTATGTATGCACCTCGTCTATAGTATGTAGATTAAAGAGAACAACTATTTATCAATAGACTAAAGTTACGATGTTCGGAAGAAACCAAGTTTCAGCCCGTTGAAGGCAGACATAGCTATGTGTGCGTGTTTGAAATTATACCACGTCTATAGTATGTTGATTAAAGAGAACAACTATTTATGATTAGCTTAAAGTTACGATGTTCGGAAGAAACCAAGTTTAAGACTGTTGAGGATGGACATAGCTATGTACGCACCTCTTCTATGACATGCAGATTAAAGAAAATAACTATTTGTCAATAGACTAAAGTTACGATGTTCGGAAGAAACCAAGTTTCAACCCGTTGAGGTCAGACATAGCTATGTGTGCGTGTTTGAAATTATACCACGTCCATAGCGTGAGGATTAAAGAGAACAACTATTTATGATTAGCTTAAAGTTACGATGTTCGGAAGAAACCAAGTTTAAGCCTGTTGAGGATGGACATAGCTATGTACGCACCTCGTCTATAGTATGTAGATTAAAGAGAACAACTATTTATCAATAGACTAAAGTTACGATGTTCGGAAGAAACCAAGTTTCAACCCGTTGAGGGCAGACATAGCTATGTGTACGTGTTTGAAATTATACCACGTCTATAGCGTGAGGATTAAAGAGAACAACTATTTATGATTAGCTTAAAGTTACGATGTTCGGAAGAAACCAAGTTTAAGCCTGTTGAGGACGGACATAGCTATGTACGCACCTCGTCTATAGTATGTAGATTAAAGAAAATAACTATTTATCAATAGACTAAAGTTACGATGTTCGGAAGAAACCAAGTTTCAGCCCGTTGAGGGCGGACATAGCTATGTGTACGTGTTTGAAATTATACCACGTCTATAGTATGTTGATTAAAGAGAACAACTATTTATGATTAGCTTAAAGTTACGGAAGAAACCAAGTTTCAGCCTGTTGAGGGCAGACATAGCTATGTACGCACCTCGTCTATAGCGTGAGGATTACAGAGAACAACTATTTATCAATAGACTAAAGTTACGATGTTTTAGAAGAAACCAAGTTTCAACGAATAGAGGTCAGACATACCTTAAAATCTTCGCGCTGCAAACTGTTACTCGGATGTATAAAATGCGTGCGTTCAAGCCTGAAACTCGAATGATAATATTCTCGTCGTACCTAAAAAAAAAAAGAAGAAACATATATGAATGTAGTGTAGGGTACATCATCTAACCTAATTATCTTTACAACTCAAAGTTCGAAAACATACCTTTAAAAAAATGCACGTGCTGCAGGCTGTTACTGGGATGAATAAAATTGTTGCGTACTTTCGAACGGTACCTAAAAAAAGAACAAACATATATGAATGTAGATGTCTAGCGTAGAAGTTGCTTTGCAAATAAAAAAAGGTAATTAACAGTTCTACCTTACCTTAAGATAAAGGCTGAAGAATAATATTCACTGCAGACGGGAGATGTGTGTGTACGTAATAAACGCATACAGAGAACTGTGAGCACTTCGCGCAGACTGCTGCGGCTAAATATTCTGCTTGTTACCAAGCGGATATGATAATCGCTGAGCTGACAACTGCGGTACAGTCGGAACGAATGCAAACAAGAGCTCCTACCTGCAGGCTGACGTATTCAAACCTCCTGTTGATACCGAGGTGTCAGAATTTAAGAGTTCGATCCTTGGAAAGTTAGCGTGTGATCCTCAACTTCTCGAGGGTACATACGCGGTATTCCTTACCTGTAGGTATTGAGCTAAAGCTAGATCATGTAATGACGATCGCGCAGGCCCCTCGCCTAGCATTTACGGCTTCTAGTTCGAACCCGCTATCCCCCGAAGTAGTGAGAATGATTGGAGAGTGTTGAGGGTGATTCATTCGTCGGATGGAGGCGTTAAGCTATGTGCAGGCTTCTTCTAGTCAGGGTACGCGATTCAAATCCTGGCAACTTATACCGTCGGGAAGGGCATCCGGCTAGATCATGCAATGACGATCACGCAGGTCCCTCGCCTAACATTTACGGCTTCCAGTTCGAACCCGCTATCTTCCGAAGTAGCGAGAATGATTGAAGAGTGTTTGAGTGTGATTCATTTGTTGGATGGAGGCGTTAAGCTGCCTTCTTCGGTAGGAGTAGGCTATGTCGGGATATCGATTTAAAATCCTAGTCGGGAAGGGCAGCCGGTCGTATAAAACTATGGTGTGAGGCGGGGTGTGCAAAAAAAGCTAGCAATAAGTAAGGGCTGTTGATGGGGACGTTAAACCTTGTGCAGACTCCTTCGAAAATGATTTTTGAGTACATGACTTGACGGTGATTCATTTGTCGGATGGAGGCAATAAGCCTTGTGCAGGCTTCTTCTAGTCAGGAGTAGGCTATGTGTCGGTACTGGGATATCTAGTTATAAAACCCGCTACAACAAATTTATCGCGTATACTGCGATTTAAAATCCTAGTCAGGAAGGGCAGCCGGTCGTATAAAACTATGGTGTGAGGCGGGGTGTGCAAAAAAGCTAGCAATAAGTAAGGGCTGTTGATGGGGACGTTAAACCTTGTGCAGACTCCTTCGAAAATGATTTTTTGAGTACAAGACTTGACAGTGATTCATTTGTCGGATGGAGGCAATAAGCCTTGAGCAGGCTTCTTCAGTCGAGTAGGCTATGTATCGGTACCGGGATATCTAGTTATAAAACCCGCTACAACAAATTTATCACGTATACTGCGATTTAAAATCCTAGTCAGGAAGGGCAGCCGGTCGTATGGTGTGAGGCGGGGTGTGCGAAAAAAAGCCAGCATTAAGTAAGGGCTGTTGATAGGAGGCGTTAAACCATGTGCAAGCTCCTTCACCAGGAGAAGCCTACATGCCGGTACCGTGCAGGTTCTTTCGATAGGAGTAGGCACTGTGTGTGTTTTAACCTCTCCGTACAATCATGATATTTTACGTTAGGAACTTACATAGGCTAAATGCTACACATTCTATGGCAGAGCCGGGAATCGAACTCGGACCCCCGAGGGTAGCAGCTAACTACTACACTACAGAGGAGGGCTATTTCAGAATATTTTACAACCTTAATTGGTACTGTGTTTTAAGAGCTTACATGGGACTCACATAAGAAGACCTTCGCGAGTTACAAGCCGCTTATCAGTGTCTTCGTTCAAGGTCGAGCCGGAAGATACGTGTACAATTTCAGCTAACACATGCATTCTACACAACTCGCTCAGAATGACTGTGCTGATACTTCGAGGACTGTAGAACAAATCTATAGCCTACAGTATGCATGCCTCTCACCCGGTAGTCTCGGGTTCGATTCTCTTGGGGATAAAAATGTGTTTAAATCACATGAATGTGTTGAGTTGTCCTTCCTGATGCAAAACTAGCAGTATCTAACCTCATAGTTTTACGACCGGTTGCCCTTCCTGACAACTCAGATTAAGAATCTGTTTTACAACGTCTAACACGGGGAATCGGGGATTTACAGCTAGATGCAATTCTTAGATTTTAAATCACGAACTATTGTTTTACGGCCGGATGCCCTTCCTGACTAAGATTTTAAATCGCAAGAATTTGTTTTTAAGACTAGTCGCCCTCCCTGATGCAAAACTAGTAGTATCTAAGCTCTTGGTTGCCTTTCCTGACAACTCGGATTAAGAATCTGTCGAGAATCGGGGATTTACAGCTAGCTTAGATTTTAAATCACGAACTAACAAGAGCACGTAGAATTTACCGCCACCAGGGTAGCACTGTTCTCTCTGGATTAAAAGCTTTGTTTCCAAACAAGAGCACGTGGAATTTACCGCCACCAGGGTAGCACTGTTCTCTCTGGATTAAAAGCTTTGTTTCCAAACAAGAGCACGTGGAATTTGCCGTCACCGGGGCAGCACGGTGATTAAAGATGGTGGATGACAGCTCTGTCAGAAAAGCACATGGGTTTGTAAAGCATTTAGAATTTGTCGTCACCACATAGAGTGTAGCACGGTGATTAAAGATGGCGGATGACAGCTGCACATGGCTTTGTTTCCACGTGGAATTTGCCGTCACCGGGCAGCACGGTGATTAAAGATGGCGGATGACAGCTGCACATGGCTTTGTTTCTACGTGGAATTTGCCGTCACAGGGCAGCACGGTGATTAAAGATGGCGGATGACAGCTGACAAAAAAGCACATGGCTTTGTTTCTACGTGGAATTTGCCGTCACCACATAGAGGGCAGCACTGTTCTCAAAGATGGCGGATGACAGCTGTCAAAAAAGCACGTGAGTATGTTTCTACGTGGAATTTGCCGTCACCACATAGAGGGCAGCACTGTTCTCAAAGATGGCAGATGACAGCTGTCAAAAAAGCACATGGCTTTGTTTCCACGTGGAATTTTTCAATTTGCCGCCACCACATAGAGGGCAGCACTGTTCTCTCTGGATTAAAGATGGCGGATGACAGCTGTCAAAAAAGCACGTGAGTATGTTTTCAAACAAGAGCACGTGGAATTTTTCAATTTGCCGCCACCACATAGAGGGCAGCACTGTTCTCTCTGGATTAAAGATGGCGGATGACAGCTGTCAAAAAAGCACATGGCTTTGTTTCTACGTGGAATTTGCCGTCACCGGGCAGCACTGTTCTCAAAGATGGCGGATGACAGCTGTCAAAAAAGCACGTGAGTATGTTTTCAAACAAGAGCACGTGGAATTTGCCACCACCACATAGAGGGCAGCACTGTTCTCTCTGGATTAAAGATGGCGGATGACAGCTGTCAGAAAAGCACATAGGTTTGTAAAGCACATAGAATTTACCGCCACCACATAGAGTGCAGCACTGTTCTCTCTAGATTAAAGATGGCGGATGACAGCTAACGAAATTGCCCGCAGCACAGTGCTCTATTGATTAAAGATGGCGGATGACAGCTGTCAAAAAAAAGCACGCGGCTTTGTTTCCCAACAAGAGCACATAGAATTTTTCAAATTGCCGCCACCACATTTCAAAGGTATCTAGCTAAAGAGTACAGCACTGTGCTCTGTTGATTAAAGATGGTGGATGGTAGCTGTCAAAAAAAGCACGTGGGTTTGTTTCTACGTAGAATTTGCCGTCACCACATAGAGGGCAGCACGGTGCTCAAAGATGGCTGCTGTCACGTGGAATTGTCTGCCAACCACAGGTATCTAGCTAAAGAGGGCAGCACGATGCAATATGGCTGCTGTCAAAAAGCATTTTTCAAATTATCCGCCACCACATTTCAAAGGTAAGTAGCTAAAGAGGGCAGCACTGTGCTCAAAGATGGCGGATGACAGCTGCACGTGGCTTTGTTTACCTCGCGCTAGTTAGGTTAAGTTGGTAGCACTAAGGTTTAGACCCGTCAAGATGGCAGCACTGTCGATGACAGGTGACGAATTTTGCAGCTACTGCGATATAGAGGGCAGCACAGTGCTTTGTGGTTTAAAGATGGCGGATGACAGCTGTCAAAACAGCACGTAGCTGTCAAAAAGCACGTGGCTTTGTTTACCTCGCGCTAGTGAGGTTAAGTTGGTACCACTAAGGTTTAGGTCCATCAAGATAGCAGTACTGAGGTTTGCGATGCGTTGTTGTCTGTCAAAAAGCACGTGGCTTTGTTTACAAATCTGTCAAAAAGCACGTGGCTTTGTTTACCTCGCGCTTGTGAGGTTAAGTTGGCACTACTGAGGTTTAGGCCCGTCAAGATGGCAGTACTGAGGTTAGCGGTGCGTTGTTGTCTGTCAAAAAGCACGTGGCTTTGTTTATCTCGCGCTAGTTAGGTTAAGTTGGCAGCACTGGAAGAGGCCTCTGGCTGAGGTGGAGGAGGCCACTGGGGGGCCACTGGCTGAGGAGGAGGAGGAGGCGGCCACTGGGAGGCCACTGGCTGAGGAGGAGGAGGCCACTGGCTGAGGAGGAGGCGGCCACTGGGAGCCGGAGGTGGCGGTGGCGCCAGAACTGTCCAATTATACTACTCACGTCTACCCTGGAATATAACACTTCAAGTTCGGTCCTGAGCCTCGCTTTGTTCACTTTCGGGTACGTGTTTACGGTTGACGCAAAATCTTTTTCCGTAAAGCGAGTACAAAATTATTTAAAAATTGATACCCGAAAAAGGTTGGCAGCTGCTAAATGGCCTGTGAAAAGAAATCTTTCTTCTGCATGTAGTAAAATAGTATCACATGTTTCCAAAGCAGCGATTCGTTTTCGTTGCTGGAAAGTTCGCTGCCGCTTAGAAGGAACTGGAGCTTCGTAGTAATCAGTTTCCTCTAAATCAGAGCGAATGCTTCTGATGTTACGAACAAAGTTCGCTAGGAATTCAGATACCAAGACAGGGTCAACATTACGCATCTGAATTTGGGAGAACAGTATATCAACATGAGGCATCACTCTATGGAAGAAATTCAGCCAATATATGAACTCAGCGTCGTTCAGTAATCTGATAAATCCAGAAGCTTGTCCTACAGTGTTTTGATCTGTCTCTATTTCGCATATTGTTTGAAAGCGTTCAATCGGGACATCTCTGTTTTCAAACACTGTATTGACAATGCGGGTCTGAAAGTTCCAACGCGTTGGAGCTGCTTTTGGCAAACGGCGCATTACAACTGTATCTAGTAGTTCGGTGCGTTTACTAGAGCGACTGAAAAAGGAGGAAATTCCCTGAATATCACTGAAAAATATCTTCACTTCTTTTATATCGGACGTGGCTTTCTACATAATCAAATTTCCTACATGAGCATAACAATGAACAAAATTAGCTTCATTA
Organism: Anabrus simplex; assembly: GCF_040414725.1. Taxonomy (NCBI): domain Eukaryota; kingdom Metazoa; phylum Arthropoda; class Insecta; order Orthoptera; family Tettigoniidae; genus Anabrus; species Anabrus simplex. The sequence continues at coordinate 105,466,670 of NC_090279.1, read as the reverse complement.
TATACTTCCTTTATGCGTGCTTGTACACCAGTCTGCGAACCGCTCATTACACTGACCCCGTCAAATGTTTGACAAATTAGTTTTTCAGGGCTTTTGTCAATACCCAACTTACTTAGTTCACTAAAAATCACAGAGCTTATACCTTCAGCTGTATGAGTGGATGCCAAAAAGAAACCCCAAAATCGCTCATGTATTTCGCCATTTATATGATAGCGAAATATAAGCACCACCTGCATTTTCGTTGCATTGTCGGTTGTTTCATCTGCTTGGATGGCTAAGTAATTAGCAGCACTAATTTCTTTCATTATAAAAGTATGACATACTTCGAGCATAGCATCTAGTATATCGTTCTGTATCGTCTTGGCCTTCCCCTAAAAAACGGTTGCAGATTCTAAATGTTCTTTCATTGCGATATCCAAGCTAGCTACAAAGTCAACTAAACCGCGAAATGTTCCAGGATTTTTTGAATCGGCTGATTCATCATGGCCGCGGAGCGCAAGTTCAAACACACCGCAGAATTTCACACAATCAATCAGACGAGATAAAATATATCTATTTTTGTCGACTTGTTCATGCTGTTTACGAAGTGAAAGTCTGTACCCACTATCAAGTTGCATCCTTATGTCCAGCTCACCTAAAAGTGCGAGATCCATTTCGTTGTTTAAATGCTTTTTCGATTCGCTGTGTTTTTTTCAGTTTTTCGTTCAAATACTTTAAATCTTTGACACCTGTTGTGCTCCACGCATCGTCACCACGCACATACCGAGCTCGATAGCTGTAGTCGCTTAAGTGCGGCCAGTATCCAGAATTCGGGAGACAGTAGGTTCGAACCCCACTGTCGACAGCCCTGAAGATGGTTTTCCGTGTTTTCCCATTTTCACACCAGGCTGTACCTTAATTAAGGCCACGGCCGCTTCCTTCCCACTCCTAGCCCATTCCTGTCCATCGTCGCCATAAGACCTATCTGTGTCGGTGCGACGTAAAGCAACTAGCAAAAAAAAGTAGCATCGTCACCACCGAATAGAATACAAGGAAAGCAAGAAAATGAATTTCTCTCTTCGCATCCACATAACCATTTCGCTTTAGCATACATGCCACTATTAAATTTTCTGTTGAAATTCCTGTTTTTTTCCTTCCGTCTGCTGCACAATAAACATATCAGGTCGCGGTGGTCCTAAACTCTTGGCACGAACTCTGGTCTCATAATTTAATTGCTTTTCAATTAACTCATTGACTTTATTCATTTTGCAATAAACAAGCGCACAAATACACAAAATATAACACTGAAGAGAATTCACGTCACACCCAGTGTCATTGTAACTAACTTATCAGTAGCACCTCGAGCAAGAGAGAACGCGTGTAAGTGCCGGAACAAAATGTTACTGTTGCTAATTATTGGCCACTTTTTATGATAACTTATTTTAATAATTCAAACATCTGAAAACAACTAAATCTCTGCAGGAGTGATATGAACGCATTTTTTAAATAAACAAGACTAAAATATTATTAGATTTACTTTAGTTACAGAATTGGTGAATTGGCTACACTGATGTTTGTAAAGCGTGGATATTTCCCGTGATCTGTTATTTGCTCTATGCGCATGCGCTGCAGAAGTCCTCAAGGATCTGTGTGCCCAACCTGAAGCACCCCCCGTCGCCCGCTCACAGCTGTCATGGACGTTCACCATCTTCAAATACTGTGTTCTAATGCGCAGGCGCATCGTTTGGGTACGAGACGGTCTAGTGCCCAGAGCTGCACAGTCCGCCTGGCACTCGCCTCGCAAGGCTCCTGCAGTCATTGTCGCGCTGACAGCAATAGGTTGTCCCTTTAAATAAAAAAGGTATCCTCTCTTCGTGCTTAAAGACATGGTGGGTTTAAATACCTACCAGAATCCGTAATCCAGCTAAGAATATAACATTTTGTCGTGATAATATTTGTAGAAATAATTCTGTTGTTCGGCTGTAGCCCAACTACATTATAAATACTTTTCTGAAATTCTGAGTGCAAAAACTTGACAGGGCACGTGCCCCTGTGCCCCTAAGGGCCCACCGCCACTGGGGTGTATACTCTGTGATGTTTGGAACATCACAGCATGTACAAAATTATTGAACTGTGTAATTAATTGGAAAGATGTATATATTTAATTAGTTGTAGGTCATTTTAAATTATGATGTTTATATATAGGGTTTTAGTCATCCACTTCACATCATCATTTCATTTCTTTGTATCACGGCTATAACTTATTCTGAACGAACGAATTCTTGATTAAGGTATTACAACATCACTCGTATTAATAGCTTGGAGAAAATTTTCAGTAGCCGAGGTCGGGTGACCGAACTCACCATGCTAATTTTAGCGCATTACCAGGAAATATACGTTAAAGCCTTGTTAACGCCTACTTTTCAAACTTCGCTACATGACGCGTTGAGTGCGCGCGAAAGTTCAACCTATGTGAATGGACGTTATGGAACAAGATGGATAGGAGAAGGGATAGTACATCATATCTTACTGGACCATGTGATATGGTACATGGAGGGAGATTTTGGAGCCTATATACATCGACGACAAGAGTTGGAGAGCATCTAATTCTATCGAGCAATTCTAATCTATTAAATCATTACAACGGAGAACGTCTTGATATCGGAGAAGGTCTTATCTGCTGAATATCTTAACTTAGTTCACTTCGCATCTCAGTAGAGCACTACTCAAAATTACTCTCATTGAGACCTGATTACCTCAATGACGAGAGTTAAAGTCAACGAGAGACTGGTGTAGGCCAGGAGAAATTTTGTTATGTATTTAGTTACGCTACAGTTCGGTAATACGGAAGAATACAAGTGTACTCTCTCCATAAATGTAACCCATGGTGGTTTTACTATTGAAATTAGGAAGTGTTAAAGTCAGGGAAGTCATTGTTCAATTAGTGAGCTATGCACGAATCAGAAATAGAACTGGTACCTAAAATGAGAGATGACGAAGCCTGTACGAGAGGTCCATCAAACATTAGCTGCTACATAGATCGTATCCAGATAACAGAGTCTACAAATGGTGAGCTAACGCAAGTCTCCACGCAACAGTTCAGTTTATTATATTTTATTTCACTCAATTTTTCTTTTGATTCCGTAAGTTAAGAGTCCATATATGTACCGTCACGTTTTTCATTCTAATAAATAGTTATTTAATTGGTTATCGCAGAAATTCTTATTAACGATCCTTAATTTCCAAGTTAGAGTGTACTTAATTGTTATTATTCCGTCACCCCACCTCTGGGAGTACTTAGAGTCTCATTACATTTTATTATTATTATTAATTATCCACTATCGTCTTCAAGCCATAAGTTTGAATGCTGGCGCCCATGGAATATTGCTTATGGAGAAGTATATGCGCGAGTATATATTTATATTAAAATTAAGGTGACCAGCCACGTCACATATTGTCGCCGCAAGCATGGAGCTGGGAAACCATTAAATACTTGTATAAGAACGGCTGTAAAGAAGATAGAATCAGTATTTTTAGGGGGTGACTGCTCTGTATCCACAGTATATTTTATTTTGTGCGTTTGATTTCGGTGTAGCATAGCTGAGCAAGAGGAGAAAGACATGACGCTGCGTTGTGGGCACGTGCTGAAGGCCAGTTCTTTAAGTAAATCTAAGGAAGAAGTAGATAAGTGTGTAGAGGAGGAAACAGATAATAGGAGCGAAGATAGAGAAGGAAATAAGAGTAGGAATGATGAAGTTGCTATAGATTCAGACGATAGTACGATGGGGGGCGAGGTGGAGGTTAACCCTAACAATGAAAGTAATAATAAACATTTACTAGAAATGATGCAGTTACTGTTAAGTAAAATAGAGGATCGTAAATCTGAAATAAAGAATGAAGTAGAACAAACTAAACGAGAATTAAGTAAGGCATAGGTATGGAACAAACCAAGACCATTCTGTTTACTCTATGTATAATTTCGCTGCCTTTTCCCTTAGCCGAGATGGCCTGTGATATCGTTGTTATGTTTAAGTAAATAAATGGTTGTGTGATTTGTTCGCTCTATAATTTATTGAATCTCCTTCGTCTGGCGACCGCGACAGTATTTCAAATTACATTAAAGAGAGAGTGAACGTTATTACGTCGTCAATTCACACGATCACTCAACAAATTTAAACAGAAGTTAGAAGCAGATCCACTCGAGAAGGACGAAGCTAATACAGCATTTAAGGTATTCGATGATAAAGCATCACGTCTTCTCGTAATAGAAGAAAAGATTCGAAATTTATTATTTGCAGCTGAAGATTTTGACGAGCAGGTATGTGAGAAAGAATACGAAGCAGCCGAAGAGAACAAAGAGGAATGGATAACAGCCTGGAGAAGGTATGAGAGTTTGCTCATTGAACCATTAAATGTCGTACCTGAAAGTGGCGCAGCTAGTGTTATCTCAAGCTCTCCAATAAGAAACTTACGACTGCCTAAACTGGAGTTAAAGGCATTTGATGGCAATATTCGAAATTGGTTAGGATTCTGGGGGGAGTTTTTTAAGATAAATGATGATACTTCTATAGTTGATGAGGATAAGTTCCACTATTTAATCCAAGCTACAGTACCAGGATCTAGTGCTAGAGAACATGTAGAAAGTTTCCCTCCTTCAGCACCTAACTACAGTAAGGCCATCGAACAGCTAAAGGCAAAGTTCGCCCGTGATGAACTGTTAATAGAAACATATGTCCGTGATTTGCTTGGTTTAGTAATGATTCAAGCTGCAGATAAGGAAACAATGAATTTAGGCCATTTATATGGCAGGTTAGAGACCCAGCTGAGAGCTTTAGAAACATTAGGAGTAACAAGAGATAAATTTGTGATCCTATGATGGCTTATCTAACTTACTACAGTTCTTGAAACTTGAAGTTGACAGCGAAGAGCGCCTGCAGTTAGCTCGCAGTGGCAATGACTGTATCCATGTTAAGTCCAAAAGTGTTAAATGAACCTACTTGGGCATGTATTTTCTCTGGTGATTCTAAGCAGCATGCTGTTAAATGTTTGTGGTGCGACAAGACCTCACATGCTGCGGCAGACTGTTTTAAAGCTAGAACTATGTTATATGCAGTGGCGGCTGGTGCAGAAAATCAGTTGTGTGCTGTAACCCATCCGCACTCCAAAAAATAAAAATATTTAGAAACATACCGGTGTGTGGTTTTCTTTTTTTGCCATTTGATTTACGTTGCACCGACGCAGATAGGTCTCACGGCTACGATGGGACAGGAAGGGTCTAGGAATGGAAAGGAAGCGGCCGCGGCCTTAATTAAGGTACAGCCCCAGCATTTGCCTGGTGTGGAAATGGGAAATCACGTAAAACCACCTTCAGGGCTGCCGACAGTGGGATACGAGCTCACAGCTGCGTGCCTCTAACCACACGGCCAACTCGCCCGGTGGTATGTGATTTTCAAGGGGTTCTCCACTGAGTTTTCCACACTGAACAAACACGCAAACAACCGCAACACATATACACATTCCTCATAAAAAAACTATAAACCTATATAATTAAACACACAATAATACCTGCAATGGCAAAATATTCACCAACTCAAACACTTGGTGTGAGGGCGCAAGGTTACCAACATCATTGAAATAAAACCAGCAACGTCGTAATTACATGTTATATTGACATTTATAAACTAGAGACTTTTAATTAACACAGTATCATGTCCTTATTTTGACAACATAAAAAGTACAATTTCTATAGTTCATCGATTTACAAATGTGACTATGGAATAGGCAAGTCGGTGGTATTAAAAGACCTGGCGGGAAGAACTGTACAGTATTTTGTTTTCCCGTTTTCTTTGAGCGATCCCCTCTTAAATGCTACCGCTGAGTCAAGAGGGCGCCAGCTGCCGCGTTCTCATGCAAGTGTGACCATTGTCGCGGCTGTTGCCAAGGTTATGTAGCTACTGGCGAAGAAATGTCCAACTGAACACATCATTTCGGAGCGCAAGGCAAGTTGTTCTCTCTCAAGCTCCTGATGTTACTGCATACAATGTTTCGATATACATTATACTACAAGCTTCAGAAAAGACTGCTGATTCCAGTAGTATAACTATTTTCTATATAAACCACTTTAAATAATTATGAAAAATAAAATCTTGAACGAGTAAGTTTAACTGGCTTCAAGGCTGTCTTAGTCACTGTCATCACTCATCTCACTATCTGTCGAGCCGTCTTTTACACTGATGATGAATGGCTCCATTCTTTCGTCCCTTAGTATTTCCTTGGCCCAATCGTCTGTTTGAACTTTTTCCGCGCGATTGAAGCACTTTTCCCAATCTGCAGCAGTCACACGGTCGATGGCTTCTGACGTGAGTTTTTCTACGCCCTTTATTTTGAATGTCTTGTTCCTCTCTGCCACTTCTTTCTTGACTGGAGCCCAAGTCAATTCACATTCACTATCCATGTTTAACTGCACTTACGATGCGAGTTCAACAGCTGCTTGTCAGGGAATGACTGTGGTAAGGTGGCGTGGAGCGGATGGGCTTCAGTTTGACAGCACTGCACGATCAGGTAAGCGACTCTCGACCATCTGTCGCTTCGCCGTTCCCATATCTGACGACAGCGCAGTTTTCCTCACCCGCCTAATTTGGTGGCCGCGACAATAGTGCTAGTGCTGCCTCTCTGCGGTCCAACGAAGAATCGCTGTGAAGTGATGTCTTGGCTGTTGTTTCCACAGGATGTCGGAACACATTCTATTTGTATCGGAAAAGTTGAGCACGAATGCGAAAAGGCAGAGTTTCTGGTTTCTGGCTAAAAGCTTAGGTCTCACTGAGCTGTGACCACACAGCACCCGGCGTGGAGCGCACCAGTAGTTACCTGGTTGTGAGGGGAGTTGAATAATTTCTTATTCCTTGGCTGACGTATTTTCCAATGCACTGTATTTGATTGTAGATAATATTTTTAAACTAATCTATTTTTCCAACAGGCAATGTGCTGCAGCACTTCAGCACATAAGGTACGGCCGCCCCTCGTTATATGATCAGGAAAAGGCTTTACTTAAGAACAAAAAGTGTTGTTTGAAGTCTGGTCATAGTGCCAAGAGATGTAGGAATTATGTTAAATGCTTTGTCTGTCTTAATGTTGAATCTGTTAAAGAAAAGAGTCAAGAGTCTCAATCACTCTTGGCTCAGAAATCTGGCATCACATTTTTACAGACAGTGATTTTGCAAAACGGTGAAGTACGTGCCCTTTATGACAGTGGAGCACAAAGATGGTGTGAAACAGCTAGATATGAAACTATCTGGGAAGGAGATGTCAAGCCATAGTCTTTTTGGGGGAATTGAAATCAATGAACAACGTGTATGATATAATTGTCCGAAGTATGGATGGCAAATTTCAAGGATCTATAAGTGTTTTGGATCAGGCGAAAATTTGTGGTTATGTACCTAGGGTGGAAAGTCAAGGCCTCTATCCTAAGCTCAGGGAGAAAAACATTATTCTCTGACATGGGGAAGAATCCACCGGACATAGGATTACTGATAGGTGGTGACATTTCAAGACTGTTCATGACCGGTTCCTACGTTCAGTTGGACGGGACATTTGTAGCGATTGAGACAAAGTTGGGTTGGACCTTACAAGGGCAGGAAAGAATTAAAATAAGCTGCAACTTGGATGTGTCAGACTTATGGAGGTTAGTGAAGTAGAAGCTGTGAAGTTTAAAGTTACTGATACCTTTTAGTTTTTCAATGAAACTCTGAGAATCAATGAACAAGATAGATATGAGGTGCAATTATCTTGGAAAGAAGGGAACGTTGAGGTGCTGAGTAATAAAGCTTTGGCGGAGAGGAGGCTTAAAGGTGTAACAAACAAGTCCTCTCTAGTGGGCAACTGGAGAATTATCATGCAGTATTTCAGGACTGGTTACAGTCCGGCATTATCGAGACAGTTCCTGAATGTAACGATAAGGGGCATTTCTTACCCCATCGGGCTGTAATTAAGCCTAGTAGCCAGACTACAAGAATTCGACCGGTTTTTGATGCTTCAGCTAAGGATCGTAATGGGAATTCGTTGAATGATTGCCTAGAAAAGGGGCCAAATTTAATTGAGCTGATTCCGAAGTTATTAATTTAGTTCAGGAAACACGCCTTTGGAATTAGTGCTGACATATTTCTGCAGATTAGCCTATCACCCAGTGATGGTGGAGAGATGTTGGTGCTCAGGAAATGATATGTTTCAGATACCGTCGCGTCGTGTTTGGAGTTTCTTTAAGTCCCTTTCTGTTAGCATCTACCATCACTCATCATATGAACCATGCTCCAAAAGAACTCAAAAAGACTGCTGATATTCTGAACCAAGAGTTTTATGTGGATAACTGTATAACCAGCCTCGAATCTGAGCAATCCGTTAGTAAATTCGTGAAGGAAGCCACTCAGCTGATGTCCTCTGGAAAATTTGAGCTTAGAGACTGGGTGACGGCACCAAAATTCGGTCAATCCTTCGGGGGAAAATGTCGTTCCTGTTCTCGGTGTATCTTGGAACACTGAAAATGATACATTATTTATTGATGTCAGTGGACTTACTTTGCGAGGGGAGCCTATTACGAAGAGAGCCCTCCTTTCGATAGCGCAAATAATATTTGACCCGGTGGGATATACTTGCCCAGCAAATTGATCCTTCAACAAACTTGGAAACAGATGGGATGTTGCATTACTCGAAGAAATAACTCGTCAATTCTTAGCCGAGTTAAAACATCTGCATCATCTGAGTAATTGACGCATTTCTAGGAGGTTCACGGAAGGACCTTACGTCCACTGCGAAAAGACTCTTCATGTATTATTCAGTAACGCGAACAAAGGTGTCATTTGCGGTTTGTGTCTTTCATCGAGCAGATTTTGGCGGAAGAAGTTCAGTTCGCCTTATAGAATGTAAAGCTACGGTAGCTCCACTAAAACAATTGACCATTCCATCCATCCATCCATCCATCCATCCATCCATCCATCCATCCATCCATCCATCCATCCATCCATCCATCCATCCATCCATCCATCCGAATCAGGAAGCGATGGAATCAAGGAACAATATTCTAGACCTCCAGGTAGACGAGATGACTGATTGTAGCGATAACAGAGACATTTACAATAAATAATACAAGTTGAAAGCCAGAAAAGCAGCTGGGATTCATAATATTGCAGAAGATATACTAAAGACAGGGACCTTGACGTCGCGACCGCGTGTTCTTGTTTGTAAACAAAGCCACGGGCTTTTTTGGCAGTTGTCATCTTGGCAGAACCTAACCTCACTTTTAGGGGTAATAGAGCATCGCTAACCTCACTGCTGCTATCTTCACGGCGCTAAATCTCATTGCTGCCACCTTAGGCACGTCGTAGCGCGGAATTTAATATCCATGTGCTTTTTTAACACCTGTCAAGATAACAGCTGCCATCTTTAACCACGTGGGCGCGGAATTTTACACAGCAGAACATCGATAACCTCACTGCTACCACCTTGACGGCGCTAAACCTCACTGTGCCACCTTATGTTTGTAGTAGCGGGGGCAATTTAAAATCCACGTGCTCTTTTTATCAAAATTCTGTTGCTATGAAAGTAGTAGGGTCGTAGCCATAGTTAAGATACATCCCAGCGTTTGCTTCGATAACTGAGCGTAGGAGGGCGTACCTTAAACAGTTGTAAAGATAGCAGCATCCTCCTCCTCCTCCTCCTTCTCTGACAGCGCATAGTTCCTCCTCCTCCATATTAGACGCAGTTTTACAAATAGACAGTAGGGAATTCGATCCCGGCCCTTATTTCTAATCCAAGGATTTCGCGATTACATTTGGTCAGTTCCGGGATCCCGAGATTATCCCGGGATTGAAAGTTACAAATAAAAAAACAAGATATTCTCACATAAATCAGCTGTTTAATCAGAAAATCGAAATTTAGACAAAATAAACATATTTTACGGTATACACCTAGCTAATCTAATCACTCTAACTAATCAGACTTAGAGTCAGACTAACCAGATTTAAAATCACTCAGTCTCTATGTTAAAATTACTCTTTTCCAGGAATCAGTGAGATCTCTTTAAACTTACATAAAGTTAAAAAAACTTATGTAACAAACTATGCAAATAAACTTTAGAAATTAACAACAATCTCTCTGAACATAGACTAAATAGACGACTTTCATGTAACAACATAATAAGTAGGTAGAGTGTTTCTTAGCAAAAAGTATTTAAAAATAACATTAACCAGTCACATTTCTCGTAAATATAAAGAAAATTAATTTAATAGCAACATTCTAGTTTGAATTGCAAAAATATGATCTGAGAAATAACAACACGTCCGGTGTCTCATCACCAAACCTGCTTCTCAATTTGTTGCACATATATGCAACTGCTGAGAAAGCGCGTTCAGGTTCGATGGAAGTTGGAGGAATCGTTAGTAAATACTTATAAGCCTGCTCTAGGTTATAGCTCCGAGTAGAATTTGAAGACTCGTATAGGTTCATTTCTTTCTTAACAATTCTGGAAAATTCATTTTCATTTAAGGTTTCAGGAGACATAATTTTCATGCTGTTTTCTATTTCCAGCTGAAGTTTTTTTTTGAGCGTCAAATAACTTTTTTCTGTATTTGCAGGCTCGACTTGCATATTTTGTTCTTCCTCTTCGTCTTTCTTACCATTTAATCTCTCAATTAAAGAAACAATCTGTTGTTTTTTAGCAGGACTTTGCTCAGACTTGAAAATGTACGCTTTATTTCATCATCGAACGCCAACGTCACTATGAGGATTTTGTAGGTAGCATAACACGCCACTCAACTCATTTCTTCGGCGATCTTTCATGTGCTTCTGTAAATGTATCTTGAATTTAGAAGCCAGCTCGGAGCTATTGTTATTTAACTGCTTAAAAAGAAACTTAAGGGCAGCACCAGTTGTGAATAAATACGCATCAGTGCGACAGAGTGCTTCTACAGTTAATTTGACTGGAGCCAAGACTTTAATGATTTCATCGATGAGCTCGAAATCGGACTCTTCCAACTGCACTGGATTATTCAAAGCCATAAGCGCCTTTTTGACGCTAAATTTCAAGAAGGCACTCACTCATCTCACTCACACGGGAGAGGTAATGTACTAATTCACGCACATAGAGGATGAACTCATGCGCTAAAGGAGAACAGGCATTTACACACCGAAAAGACGCATAAATAACGCACTGAGAGTTTCGCTTCACGCAGTCTATTTTGTAAATTTTTAAAATGATGTCAATCCCGAAAATCCCGGGATCCCGAAAACGTAATCCCGAAATCTACGGGATTGAAAAGCGGTCGGGATCCCGGGATCGAATCCTCTAATAGACAGGCAGTTGCTATTTGCCGGTGTTGTTATTTTCCGGCTGCAGTGTAAAACTATACATCATATCTACCTGTAGAACATCTATTATGTTTATGTGTGATCTTTGCAGTGTGAGTTTTTCAAGACTTGACAATCGTCAACGACATAAAGCTGTAAAGCATAACTTGGAAATATATGCGTGCAAACAATATACTGCTATATTCAACAGACGTGATAGTCTCACACGACATGTAAATTCTAAATACATTTGTTTAAACAATTTACCAGTAGAACGCATAGAAACTTAACTAAATGTCGAAAGCGCGATATAAAGAAGCGTGATCGAAACGATATAACATCGTCTCAGCTTACTACATGTTCTGTTACTAACCTCACACCACCAAATAAAGAGGAGATGCATGAGGAAGGAAAAGAAGAACACAACGTTTCTTTTCCATTAGAGCTTTTTCATTCTACTTGATTTTCTAAGCTAACAACATGTTCTGCAGCTGTATAAACATCTCAAGAAGAGAAGCAAGATGCATCAGTAGAAGAAAAACGAAGATTTAACCGCTTATTTTCAATCAAACTGTGTTAAGTCTTTATCTGCTGATAACATTGCACTGCATCAAAACAAGTACACAACAACTGTCTAGCAAAACTCTGTTACCCTATGCACATGTAAAGATGTCAACTTACTCGTTGAACGATTACAACTCCTAAGAGCTTATCAAGATGCTGGATCCACAGTGTATGTACGAGAGATTTAAGAAATAGAAGACGAATTACGCCGTAAGCGTATTATTGTATAACATAATCCTTTCCCGACACATAGCCGTGTTCCTTCGCTTCCACCTCACAGGTCAGCTACGTTCCTCCTCCTCCTCCTCGCAGTCACTGAGGTTAGCTCAACCCCTTCTCCTACGGAATAGTCCTTTATCAACAACATTACTGTGCTTTTCGACATCGTACGCTATAAAACAGAAAGAGTACAACAAAGAAAACTGTCAATGTGCATGCTCATACGCAACATCTTATTTATGTTACACAAGTAAATAAGGAACCTTATCTCAGATGCCCAAACATCTGATTCCATGTTTACCACCAGAATTTTTATCTACGTACGCTGCTCCTTTCGTAAATAATTTTCGAGACATCCTTCCTCTCCATAGTAAGATGTCAATCGATGTATCTTTATGCAAAACCTGTCAGCGTCATTACAAGCATCGAGGACAAAATGGTAATGATGATTGGGATGCACCAAATCCGAAGATTGAAAACTGTACACAGTGTATGGATGAACTTTTTCTAGTACATGATGACGATGATTCAGAACAGGAACAAACCACATGAATAACAACACGGTAAGAACTGCATTATCTTCTTTGTAAAGCATAACATACTTAGTATAATATATTTCTAAATGTTTTGTTTAATTTGAATGTTGCAGGAGGCTTTACAATTTCGGACGCTTGCTACCTCCTCGAAAAAAGCTGTTAAGAAGCATAGCAGCCTTGTCAGCAGCAAAACGAAAACTGTTGCAGTACATTGTAAATAAATATTTTATTGCATTAAACATGTTGTTCTTATTCCATTTCTTTGCCTTCTTACATCTATTCATTCTATCTATAAAGGCTTGAGGAAACGAACAAGTCTAAACATGCACAAATATGATGACGTCATCACTGAGCACGTGCTCACTCTAGCCTTCGCGCCGTTCTTCGATAGAGACATGAAGCTATGCCTTGACAGAAGAGGAGGAAGTCATAGCCGACATCTTGTGCACTTGGCGTCGGAAAGGAAGGGCATCTTGCCGTAAAACTAACGATATCCCCCTTCAGGATGGCGGGATGGCGGATGTGAGGTTAGGTTTGCTCTCTTAGGTGTCGGGAAGGGTAACTGGCCGTTAAAGTGAGTTTACGCCCCTCAAGATGGTGACTGTGAGGTTAGGCTCGCTCTCTTATGCAAAATACACAAATCGGCCTAGCCCTAGTACTATACTAGGGGTCAATGAACTTGGAGTCAGAACCCGCCTAGGTACACTACTAGGGGTCAATGACCTCGGGTGCTGAGGCAGCAAAAAAATGCTGACTCAGTGAATTTAGAACTGTCTTTGCTCCTCTACTCAGGTTCAACGCGCTATTGGTTACAATACTATGGAGGGCGGAAGCGCTGCCACATAAGCAAGGGGTGTTATAGAATCACTGGTGAAAAATTGAAGACCGTTAGCTCGTTGGTCCGGTTACATGATATGCTGCCTCAGCAGTTACATTGTGACGTTCTTTGACATGCTGTGTTTGTTCGGAGAACTGACAACTGAGACTGCTGTGTGTATCTGTTTAATTATGATGTGTATGAATAAACAACCAAGAAGAAGAAAACAACGCATAGTTTTGTTTCTGTCTTAATTGGTCAGTTATCGGCTGGTGATGGAGCGTAAACTGGATACAAATGCTACTGAACGTGCTGTTGCCTCTACCGGCTGCAGTAAGAAAACTTTAAGCAAATCAGCTCAGCTCGTAAAAATTAAATTATACTTGACGATATGGATAAGGAAATTTGAGGAATATTTTGAGATTAAAATATTACCGAAAGTACTAAAATTCTGCAAGCAAGAAATTATTTTTACGGGATGCAAAGAAACACTTAGAAATACAGTGAAGTCAACTGGATTTAGGTTTAAAAAGTGTAAGTATAAAAGCTATTTATTGTGTGAACGCGCGAATATAGTAGCTCAAAGGGCATTGTTCATAGAACACTAAAAAGAAATTTTAAAAAGGAGAAAATAAACCGGTTGTGGACATGGATGAAACGTGAATTCATACGCATTATACTGTCTCCACGTGTTGGCAGAGCGATGGTGTTCTAGATGTCAGTCCTGGACAGGGGCTTATTATCGTCCATGCTGGTGGGGATTTATTCCGGGTGCTTGTCTCATTTATGATTCAAAATCGAGCACATCTAACTACCATAAAGAAATGAGCATTCTAAATGGTTTAAAACTCAACTGATACCTGGATTACCTCAGAGAAGCATCGTTGTCCTCGACAATGTTCGCTAACCACAACAGACAAGACAACAACTCAAAATCAACATACATACATGGCTACGAGATAACAATATACCATTTGACCAAGCTGTGGCCATCTGTCCCGGTACTTATATGGGAAAACCACAGGCGACGCCGCTCGGTCTTCACATCCTAATATCAACTTACATTTTTCTCCTAGTAAAACAATATTCTAAAAATACTCTTGAACTTCTACGCCACTCGTCACCTTCCAACTCACTGATAGCGATGGAATATCTACACTAGGTATTGAGAACACTTAACATATAGATTGGGCTCACACTTTTATCGTGAAAGCTTCTTTACACCAACCTTTAAACGCTTCTTCGTCGCTCTGTGGCAATCGCTCTTCGGGGTACTTTCTTTGAGGTAATTCAATGTTGTTATGCCAAAGCTGATTGTTGAATAAGTATCAGAAGACAATTTAAGATATTTCCCATGAATGTGAATTGGTTCACTATTCTCAAGGGGAAAAATATATTTGCGAATAATTAACTTTAGAGTCAAATGTTTGATGCACACGGCAGTTTCATTATCTACAGTAAAATTCTTGTGATGAATATCCTTCCATTAGGGCAGAAATACCCGAACAGTTGCCCATTTTTTACTTACGGAGAGGTACACAACGCCATCGATCCATGCTAAGTACGGACGTCGAGTCATAAGTCATGGCAACTATTTTTTTCTAGCTAACAGGAGACAACACGGACAATCTAAGATATGCATTTGCAAACGTACGGTATGTACTTGCGTATGATGCCACTAGATGGTGTATGTAAACAACAGTGTGGGTCTAAGCTTGCCCCCAAGTTCAGTGTGTGTGAGAGCGTCACAAAATGGAAGTCAACAAGCAGGAGCAACGATCGTATAGCAGTTCTCTGCGGCAGAAATGCACGCCACTGCCATGCAGAGCTGCGGGAAGCATTAGGTGTGTGACTATGATCTAATCCCCAAAGTCAAGAAGCCATTACGTCGACAACGGTTTGCTAACAAAGAGGACATCGTAACAGCATTTCGGAGAGAGGTGTAACACGCTATCGATACACATGCAGCGAATGGTATTCAGCGAGTGCTCCACCGCTGGCAACGCGCAGTGGAAACCTTGGATGATTAGTTCGAAGGTCTGTAACCAATGGAGACCTGTCCTTTGTACGTAGTCTTGTGTATTTGCTGTATATACCATAATAAAACAATGTTTATCAATGTCCTGTGTTCTGTCACTTTCTTACGAGAATCTCCTGAAGTCAGAATTTGTTTTCAGGCACTATGCATAAGTACATGCTCTATATTTCCAAATGCATATCTTAGATTTTCCGTGCTATCTCCTGTTCGCGAGAAAAAAAGTAGTTGCCATGACTCGACCCTCGTACATCCTGTAACAACACCACTCAAACACAATGATAAACACGAAATAATTAATCTCCAGGTATTTTGAGCTTCCGCGTGAAAGCACCTACCAACTCAACTACCTCAGAACGCCCTTTATCAGCAATGAAAATCACGACGTACGATCAATCACAAGCAGACTTGAAATAATTATTTCTCAGTTATTACTTTAAAACTCGTAACAGCGATCACATACAACCTATGCATGGCCATATCGCCGCTAATCGAAACTTGCAGTAAGGTCCGAATACAGTATTGTCGGTCTTGATTAGTGCTCCAGTTGTTCTCCTTGGCTGACTGTACTGCTATGGCGTCATGTTCCTTAGTAGTGGCCCTGTGAGTAGCGTATACGAGTCCAACACTCGGCCACCTGGATTCCTCGCTGCACACCCTCTTTTCTGCACAACTTGTAGGCATAGAGAATGCTTGTAAGGAGCGGCAAGGAGTCTCGATTTCACTAACAGCCGTGTGAGCTCTAAAGGTGTGGTTTGTATGTGCCATCTGTCGGTTCAGTAATCAACTAAACTATTGGAATGGCTGCAATAGCCAGTAATATATACAGTGCATGACAGTCTTGTTTGTACACCAGCTTATTGCAACGAAATAACGGTTAAACTTTTGTAATACAATTATTGTGACGTATTTTATTACCCATATCGCAATAGATACATTAATAAACAATTTAAATAATAAAGAAACAGATACGTGACCTTACAATTTAACACAAATAAAAGCAATGTACCATAACCGGGCATTTCATCGTGCAACAATCTTGTTTGTACACTTGCAGAAGAAAATGAAAATTTCACTCAAAACACTTGTTTCCTTGGATTTAATACCCCGATGAGTATCCTCTGGCCTTGAGAACTGCCTTGCACCTTCGATGTATGGAATGAACCAGTTTGTTACATCTTTCTGGATCGGTTTTACCCCTTCTTCGTCAACTGCACTTCTTAACTGCTGAAATGACTGAAGTTTCCTTGCATGAACCCTTCTTTTTAGGTCGACCAACAAAATTTCTGTGGGTTTCAAGTCAGGGGATTGGGCAGGAGTTCGCAGTTGCGTTGGTAAGTTCTATATCAGCCACTGTTTGCAAATATTAGCTGTGTGCTTGCTGAAAGATGTAGCGAGACCCCAACCCCATTTTTACTGCACTCTGTTTGACATTGGTCTTTAAAATGTTTACATAACCTCATCTGTCCATGATGCCGTTGATGATTCCGATATTTTCCACTCCACAAGACGACATGCACCCCCAAATCAGAATTGATCCACCTCCATGTTTTGCGGTGGCTAGAGTATTTGCAGGTTTATTGGCTGTATTTACTTGTCTTCATACAGAACTGTTTCCATTCGAACCGTATAGATATTTTGGTCTCATCTGACCAAATAACTTTGTTCCAGAACGTACAATCCTTGTTTTCACACTCTCTGCAAAAATTCATTCTGGCTTTTCGATTGTTTTAGTAACAAACGGCCTTTTCCGTGTCCGTCTACTGTGATAATCATATTTCCATAATATGCTACGAATTGTCTGACTTGATATTTTCTTCTTCGTACTTCCTTCTAGCATTACGCGCATCTTATGTGCACTTAATTGTGGATTCTGTTTTACTTGTTTCACAATATAACGTTCGTCTCACCTGTTCAGTATCTTTTCTTTTTCTTTTCTTGGCAAATTATTTGTGGTTCCTCTATATCTGAATTTATCCAACACATAGTGTATTGTGGAATGCGGTTTATTTACTTTGCGTCCAATTTCAGGCAAAGAATACCCTTGCAATCCAAGAGATAAAATTACTTTTTTTAGTTCGTCACTTAACTCTGTTATTTTACCTATTATGTAACTCACGGCCTGGTGCACAAACTGCGAAAGTATACACACTAGCACAGCACAGATACACACCAGCTAACTAGGAGTGTTCCCGAGCAAATACGAGGTAGCGAACGTGTACAAACAAGACTGTTGCAAGCAAATAGGCCACTACACAGCATATTTCACTCCTATTCTTTAAAAATGATGTACCGAGACTTTTGATCGCTAACGTCAAGTTCTCAACACATTGTGCAATAACTTATCCAAGTCTCGTGCATTGGTTATGTACTATTTAGAAATTATAAAGACATTATATCTGTTAAATGTGGTGTACAAACAAGACTGTTATGCACTGTATGTGTATGTATGTATTATATTATCCAGTCCAACTGTAAGAATACGATTGATTTATTGACCCTATTTATGTTATTTTCTCCTCTGCCTTATTATTACCATATATATTTTACCGAACTCGTGCGCTCATGCTCATCGATAGTACTGATTGTATAGGCGACTTGCTGAACGTATTTTTAATTATTATGAAAGGTGTTGTCAATATAATTTGAGGTTAGGTATATACATAATTCGTAATGATGTTGACAGGAAGGAGATATCCATGTAAGATCCATCTGCGGTGTTAAAAGAATCTGTTGAAGTAAATTTTTAAAAATAGTATATGCTACGTACAGCATACTTGAATAATATTTTATATTGATTTTAAGGTGGCGTCCGCGGTAAGTTCGATCTCTAACCTAATTTTCGCCCAGTGGGTACCGTAAGTTTTACCGATTGATATATCCATGAATTCACTCTGGAAACTCTTAATCTCTTCTCGCTGGTTATTGCGCAACGCTACGAAGTACGTCCCTCTAAAAATTCAAATCATCGACCCTTGCCGCCAAACGCTAGGAAGTAGAATGCGGTGAAAATCCAAATTCGCTAGGAAGTAATGCGCGACAGAAATTCAAATCGCCGGCTATTGTCGCCATTTTAATAGTTTAGTTTTAGTTGAATGCTGACAGATGGCACATACAAAACACACCTTTAGCGCTCACACGGCTATTACTGAAATGGAGATTCATAACCGCTCCTTACAAGCATTCTCTTTGCCTACAAGTTGTGCAGCGAGGAATCCAGGTGGCCGAGTGTTGGACTCGTATACGCTACGGCCCTGTGCTATGCAGGACTGCACTCGCCTAGATAGGGTAATAACTAGGGAGCGGATTTTTATGTGCTAAAAATGTGAAAAATATTTATTTTTTATGTGCTGAAAAACTTTAAAATATGTGATAAAAATTTAAAATTATTTTCCTTTAAATATTACATAACTACTCGCGCTCAAGAAGTAAATAAGTATAATGTTTTGTATTAGAATATGGTGCTACCAAACGTGCTCCTTAAGGCAAAATGATGTCTGTGTATGGAAACGTGCTGTATGGTATATTAATTTTTGATATTCCAGAGTAGATATTACGAATGGTTATTTTTTAAAGGTAATGATTTGTTTAAATGTGGCAAAAGCAACCTATCATCTTTGAAAAAGTAGTACCAGTTCGTACTCACCCATCACACGCTGGAATATTAGTTGCTAGAAGTAGTCTCAGAATTGCAGTGAACAACAAAAGGTCATCTCCAAATTGTTCATCACAAATGCATGCCGATTATCTCTAAAGAACTCCTTATACTGCGAAAACGATCGTTCCACATCACAGGAAGTCAGACGAGCATAGTTAAAGAGAGGAATGTCACCAACAATAACGCCATCAATTTCGCCAACATGAGCACCCTCCAATACATTAGAAATTTGGCACATTGTTTGAAATCCTCTGTTTTTCCTGAACAAATTTTGATATTTGACCTTTAACAGTCCCTGTACCTGCGAAGCCGGGATTGAATCTAATTTATTTTCAACAGCGCGCACTACCTTCACTGTTTCGGACAACAGGTTAGTGGATTTTTCAAGTATGTCTATAGTTTTACACAAGAAGCTTAGATTGGCAGATATAAACGCCAAATCATTTTTCAAAGAGCTGTCTTTTAGTATCTCTTGAAGAATCTCAATTGACGACGCGTCGTTTTTATCCAGCACGTTCACAACGGATGCAAAACTTTCGAAATTGTCTGCGTAGTATACCTCAGCGCTAAGCCAGGTACCCCACCGCGTAACAATAGGCAAAGGAGGAAGCGCAAGATCCGGGTTTTTCTCTTTAAAGAGAGCGATTCTTGAGGGTGCTTTTACGAAGATTTTTTGCCATTAGACACTAATTTATCCACTTGAGGATACTGAGCCCGCACAGTTTCACATAGCCTGTGTAGAGCATGAACAACGCAAGTTACGTGTATCATTTTCGGAAAGCTTACAGAAAGGCCTTCGGCTGCCTTTTTCATGTAAGCTGCACTGTCAGCAAGGAAAAGCAATACATGGTCGTATTTTATAACTTTTGGCCAAAGTAAGTGCATAGTTTCATTGAATAACCTAGCTACAGTGACATGGTTTGCAGCAAGCATTTCTTTACACGCTAGCAAATAAGAATGTTCGCAAGCAGTTTTGTCATTCTTCAACACACCAACTACAACATTTCCTACTTTTCTGCCACTTGAATCAGTGGTTTTGTCAATGCTCACCCACAGTTTTTCGCTATCGCATACTGCCCGAATTCTCTGTAAAGTTTCTTCGTAACATTTTGGGAGATAGTTTTTCCTTAATGTGGATACGTCTGGAGGCTCAAAATTAATGTACTTTGTTAGGAAATTTCTCAGTCCCGGATTATTTATCTTACCAAGAGGAATGTCGGCGCAAACAAATGCTCTGCACACATCTTAATAATACTGGGAATATTTAGATGGGCCTGCGTTTGAAGTAGCTGGTTCAGCTATTAGTAATTGTCGCGAACGCACACGCGAAGCAGCCGCAGTATGCTTATTTCCAGACAAATGCTGGATTACCTGAGAACGTTGATCTGCACGTACTGTTTTACCACACGGTTGGCAAAATAATACTTTTCCATCGTTAGTGAAAATGCTTTTAAGTTCCACTACATATTGTTGAAGACGCGACCTTGTACTCGACTTCTCTTTTGGCATTATTTTGCAGGTTACGACACACGCATTTACGGTGAATCACTGTTTCAATAAAAAAAATAGCAGCGGACACTGAAGGAAATATTTCTTATAAATCCATACAAAATCACACGACCACGGGAATGATATATGGACCCGAACAGCTAACCTTACTCTTAGGAGTGATGAAATTCCACTACCTAATGGTGGGGCAATATTCTTCCGAGTCTCCCATGTCGTAACGGAATTGTCACCTTATCTCTCCGTGATTGCCTTTCGCTGATATTCTATAAACAAAACCCGAGAGGGCTGACTCAAAGAGTTGGAATGACATCATGCAAGGAAACATCTTGTGCAGCAAATCAAATCGCTGTCTAAATGTAACGACGTAGCCAGTGACCAGCAAGTTTTAGAACTTATGGAGGGAAGTCCATAACTAGCCGAAACATTCGGATACATTATGTTAAATACACTGTTAAAAACAATACCGTAATCGTAAAATGAAAATATGAGCATTGTTTTATAACACAGAAGCATTTTAAATTTTATTGATCAACAAATATTGGCGATTTATGTGCTTATTATAGATTTTCTTAAAATATGTATTTACATTTTAAAATGTGAAAATATGTGTTTTTATGTGAAATAAGATTCAGTTTTTACACTTGGGGATGCACAATAGGAATAATGAACTTCGTAACTTGCGTTAAAACTTACGCAAAAAAATATGTAATTGCATAAAAATCCGCTCCCTAGTAATAACATAGGGGTCGTCAGAAAATAGGGGTAACGAAATAACTTAGTGTGATACAAGGTAGTTAGAGTAAGAGGTAGGGATCACGCGCAGGTCTCCCCACCAAGCTTGGCTGGCGATGACGTCACTTGAACCCTCAGCGCCTTGTCCTCTATATGAGATAGGCTAATACACAGCTGTAAGCTATTCTGTTTTAGCCACAAGTTAGAGATAACTTCATTGATATTTTAACATCACCTAAGAAAATGCATTCCACTTCACTATTGCAGTAGAGTAATAATAGGAGATCAAATACAGTGTGAATCCAGCAGCGTTTCTGAAGTATTTCGATCTGTATAAAAGGATGTACCAATGCTAAGACTGTGATAGCAGTGGAATGGCCATTCCATATGTTCATGTTCTCAACACCTATGATAACAATAACAAGGGGCTCTAATTGTTACAGACTCGAACATAAAGCTTGATGACTGCAAGAAATATGTCCGTTGTTACAAGCAGTATTGGGAAACTATATACACCGTCAACAACACAAACAGCAAATTTTAGGAAACTGTCCACAATACAAACAGTACAGTAAATGTTTTCCTGCAAGTGCCAAGAAATGACAAATTCCACGTTAACATTAGATAGGCCATATTCATGAGCCTGTATATCAACATTCTTAGCACTGGTTTCATATACAACATAATAAATTGCCTTTCATAAAAAAAATAACGGGTATGTTATACACAAAGAATAATGCTGATATTAAAAATATATATAACAAAACACACTTATCCATAGCATCAGTGGAATTTCTTTGCTTTTCTTCTTTCTTTATCGGTGTTGTATTAACAGAAACCCGGTCTCTTCAATGTCTTACTTTTGTTTAAAGCGTCCATTGGAATAAAAGAACGGCTTCTCACGAAGCAACTTGCAAGCTCATAAATTTCGGAGAATGTCTTTTTCAGGATATCCGTAAGGTTTGTGATGATGTTAGAACCCTCTTTCAGTTCTTTCCCGTGGTAAAATTGAAACTACCGAGCTCGATAGCTGTAGTCGCTTAAGTGCGGCCAGTATCCGGTATTCGGAAAATTGGGTTCGAACCCCACTGTCGGCAGCCCTGAAGATGGTTTTCCGTGGTTTCCCATTTTCACACCAAGCAAATGCTGGGGCTGTAACTTAATTAAGGCCACGGGCGCTTCCTTCCCACTTCTAGCCCTTTTCTGTCCCATCGTCGCAGTAAGATCTATCTGTGTTTGTGCGACGTAAAGCAACTTGCAAAAAAAAAAAAAAAAAAGAACCTTTTTTGAAATTTAATTTCCACCCCTTGTAGTTTGACCTGTTTTCTCTCCGTAATTACTTTCTATATCGAGGTTCTTCTTTATCCTAAAAGCTATATAGCCAGTGAAGTCTTCAAGCAGCTCCTTGGTTTCACGACTCCCCTCGAGCTGTTTTACTAGATCTTCAAGGGCTTTAACGAACCCTTGCTCATCCTCCGATAAAAAATAGGATGTTGTGGGCTCAACGCTGGCCTTAGACTGGCACACGATATCCGAGTTCTGATCGAGTTCATCAGTACATATTTGGACGTAATATTTCATAATCTTCCGGAGAACAGTTGGAATTTCTTATCGCCTTGGAAGCATTGAGGCTAGAAGCAATGATTTCACCTTTCGCGTCACAGCTGTCGGAAGAGGATCGTCATAAAGCCTTCCGAACCCTCGAAGCTGAGAAAGATAACTTTCGATAATGTCTTGATTACTTCTGTCACCATTTATTTACGTCAGTGGTTTTAGGGAATTCATGAAAGTGTATGTTTCGTTCCTTCGCGTGCCTGCTATGATTTGTGCAGCCTGCAATGGCATGACAAAGCATACTGAAAAGTGTACATTATTACTGCTTTTTACGTTTTATCTCATAAAATAAACACACACGGTTTCTTATACACCACAGATATGTTACTATCGTGTATTTAGCACCTAGCTTCTGCGTGCACAGCGATTCTTATTCGAACTACCTCCACCTCATTCAGAGCAGATTCAACGCGAGGGTCCTGCGTGACGTCACAGCTCTGCTTTGCCACTGCGCACCTCTCTCGTGATCCCTACCTTGTATTCTACGTACCTTGAGTGTGATACAACAAAATGTGCAGGCTGGTGGTAAGAACTGTTGATGGATGGCCATCTGCAGTCAGCACAAGCAAGAAACCAACACCGCAACCAGTGTACGTCATATGGATGGAAGAAGGACGCCATTTTGGTGGACGGAAAGAAAATATTTTGGACTTGTAAGACCTCTAAGGAGAGGCTGTAAAGAAAGCAACGGGAAAACATGAATTAATATTCTGAACACTGCGGAAGGAATAGAAAATTATTTCTTTCCCTACCTACCGGTGGGTGGAGTGAAAGAGGTAGGCTAAGAGGGGAAGCCCCGTATCATACGCAAATCCTATGTTTTACAGTGCAGCGGAGAAATGTTTTGTTCTTCTGCGTGAGAGGAGCAACGTAGGGCACTCTCATTCACAGAACTCTGAGGGGGTGACGCAATACTGTCCAGAAATTGCTCAGAAAACGTGTTCATTCAGACAGCAGGCATTTTAACGTAGAGTTACGTTCCTTAAGAACAAGCACATGGAAAGAGAAGTGTTTAGATAGAACGCGGATGTCGCCGATATCAACTGACAGACAAAAGAGCAGACGAAACGTACTTTTCATAAAATAGTGACGTCACACTCATAAGAAGGGGCTGAGTCCTCGATACCCTGCGACGGTTACAATGTCAGGACCATTTTGTTTCATCTTCCAGCGTGTTTACATCAGAATACAGAAGGTAGCTCATTAGTGTGGAAAGAAGAAGAAGAAGTGAATTCTCACTTACGGACTTCATTTGTTCACATTGAGGTGAAGGCGGAATGGAGTCACTCTCTCCTCAGCCCATCGCTTTCTACTAAATTCACTCAGTTATCAAAGACCTGCATTTAGGGCAGCTTCCAGCCTTTTCTCTTACTCCTCGTCCTATAATTGAATATTTGCCGTAATTTGTCCTCTTGAGTTGCAACTTTATCTTAAAGTTATAATGTTTGCTACTTTTAAAAGCTCCGCTCTAGTACTGACATACCGCGTAGTCAAGCATCTCGTCTCCTTGCTCCCAGCGCTACTCCAGTTTCTCGTGAGGCTCATAACCACATACATACATACATACATACATACATACATACATACATACATACATACATACATACATACATACATACATACATACATACATACATACATACATACATAGATACATACATACATACATACATACATACATAAATCATATATACATACATAGATACATAGATACATACATAATACATACATACGTACATATATACATACATACATACATACATACATAGATACATACATACATACATACATACATCATTTATACATACATAGATACATAGATACATACATAATACATACATACATACGTACATACATACATATATACATACATACATACATACATAAATACATACATAAATCATATATACATACATAGATACATAGATACATACATAATACATACATACATACGTACATACATACATATATACATACATACATACATACATACATACATACATACATACATACATACATACATACATACATACAGAAAAGTAAAAACATGCATTTCCTCGTTATTGTGTGCACGACCGATACAGAAATACCATCCGTTTTAAATTCTGAGTAATGTACAGAAAAACCTCTTATTTTTCTATAGATGGTTCCAAATGTGGGTAAAAAACGTAATGAAAGGTAAGTGAAGTTAGTGACGTTTCTTTCTCGATATATGAAAAAACCTACAACCTGTTTTCCAGTCTTTGACCGGGTCAGGGATGTAATGAATGAAGCATATATAGGCTGTTAGTACGATGGGGTCGCCACGCCCAAAGTGATATATTAATGACTGATAGATGCTATGAAATGAGAATGGAGTGTGTTGCTGGAATGAAAGATGACAGGGAAAACCGGAGTACCCGGAGAAAAACCTGTCCCGCCTCCGCTTTGTCCAGCACAAATCTCACATGGAGTGACCGGGATTTGAACCACGGTATCCAGCGGTGAGAGGCCGACGCGCTGCCGTCTGAGCCACGGAGGCTCCTTTCTCGATATATATTTTGAAAAATTCTTTAGCTGCAAAAACTTGGCGATCGCGGCTCACAGCTCCAATGTACTCGCCGTCCGTACTTCAGCCATCGTTTCTTACAACGCAAGGCTAGGGGCTTTACGTCACACCGTCTTATGGCGACGATTGGATAGGAAAGGAGTGCGAGTTGGAAGGAAGCGGCCGTGGCCTTAATAAAGGTACAGCCCCAGCATTTGGCTGGTGTGAAAATGGGAAACCACGGAAAACCATCTTCAGGGCTGCCGACAGTGGGATTCGAATCCACTATCTCCCGGATGCGAGCTCACAGCCGCACGGCCAACTCGCCCGGTAGGAACAATATTCACATATAGACATGAGCTTACGCCGTGTCAAGAAAATAAGGTGAAATTGGCAGAGAAGTGTGCTCTGCGTCATCGACTGTCCTCGAGAGTTTCACACAATTTCTTGAAGACTTCACTGCCTAACCTGGATCACGTGGCACCACCCCGACCCATTTCATCTTGTGCTTCTCAGACTCAGATACGAGTTGTGCTAACATCTCTGCGCTCGGCATCGCACAGCCAGACAATTCCGGATATCATGGACAGAAGGAAAACAGCTTCCTTGACCGATACATGTCTTACTATTTTTACAACATTGGCCTTGGGACACAGATACGTCTTATGGCGACGATAGGATAGGAAAGAGCTAGGAGTTCGAAGGAAGCGGTCGTGGCCTTAATTAAAGTAAAACCCGATCATTCACCTGGTGTGAAAATGGTAAACCACTGAAAACCATCTTCAGGGCTGCCAACAGTGGGCTTCGAACCCACTATCTCCCGAATGCAACCTCACAGATGCGGACCCCTACTTCTTCGGTTGTTTGTTTGTTAATTGAAAGAAAATACTGTTCATGTTTTATTGCTGGTGTAGTGAAATCCTCCCATTCACTAACATTTTAGTGAATAGCGGGTAGTTAGAAATAAATTATTAAAACGATTAAAATTAATATAAATAATTCATGAAAACAGGGCTTCAGTTGTATAAATATTCATCGAACAGTACGCCTCTGCTTGCCTCGACATCGCACACACGACATCCGGACATTACGGACTGAATATGGCTCTTCGTGTTTCGGACCTAAAATGGCTCCTTGACTTGTATGTAGCGACAGTGAAGCTCGGTGACAGCACGCTGGATTGTCATGTGCCAAAGGTTTCTCATTCATAACTCACCAACGAAAGCTTCGGGGTGCATTCGGACCCCCTTCCATCTACCTACGTTAAAAATTTCACATCTCTGCGTGCCATAGATTTGGCTGGGCATTGCACGCACGCACACACACACACACACACACACACACACACACACACACACACACACACAGAGAGAGAGACTTTTATTATTATTATTATTATTATTATTATTATTATTATTATTATTATTATTATTATCACCACACTTAACACTATCCTCCACCACAATAACACGCAGTTACCTACACATGGCAGATGCCGCCCACCCTCATCGGAGGGTCTGCCTTACAAGGGCTGCACTCGGCTAGAAATAGCCACACGAAATTAAATTAAAATTATTATTATTACTATTATTATTATTATTGAACATGACCCTGGCAGGGCGCCATGATGGCAAGTGATAATCTGTTGAGAGCAGTCCTATAACTTAGCAAGGCTATCCGGTCCAAGGTTAGGCCAGATGCCCATATCAGGCGAGCAATAACTTATAAATCATATGTTTTAATAGATATTTCAACGCCCGGTTCCGATAAAGGACAACTCCCGCCCGAACAAGGTCATGTGACTAAGAGATCATCGCGTCGTGCTATGCGAAGCCTTGTTTCTATCAGATCCAATTTTGGCGATCAATTTCCTTTCGTTGCATAAAATCTGATAGAGATGGACTTCCTAATACGGCGCTGTTCTCTTGGACAGGGGCCAGCACGGTTCGTAGCCTTCTATGAGCCAGCGAGGTGTGACACGGCCTTGTGTCCTTGAAGCTCACATTTCAGTATCCTTCTTGTAGGAGTTGAATGCTTATCGACTCTTCTTCGTGACAGGAGATGCCCAGCGACTTCTGTTGCGAGTTAGCTCCGGGAAAGCAATCTCTCTGTTTTTGAAATTACTAGCTGGTTTGATAGAAGACAGATCGGGTTTAGGAAAGACTGTTCCAGTGAGGCTCCACTTGTAGAATTCCATCATGATACAGCAGATACTTTAGATTCAGAAGGTCAGAAGGACTGCATCGATATTGTCGTATCCAAGGGTAGATCATGGGAGACTTCTGATATAAATAAACTAGACAAAAGAGTGGGGCTAAATTTCTAGAAAATAAAACTCCGAGAGTTAGATGTAATGATTAACAGGGGGTCTAAATACTGCTCGAGTCACACAGTGCTGTGCTAATGGGAAACCCTGTAAGTACCTAGGGGTGAGATCTCCTCACGCGGCTATGAGAGTATTTAGGGTTGCAGTAAGAATGTAAAGGGCTCAGTGGCCTTCTGACCCCAACTTGGCAGGTTCGCACCTGACTCAGTCCGGTGGTATTTGAACGCGCTCAAATGCGTCAGCCTCCTGTCGGTAGATTTACTGGCACGTAAAAAGAACTCCTGTGGGACTAAATTCCGGCACCTCGGCGTCTCCAGGAACCGTAAAAGTAGTTAGTGGGACGTAAAGCAAATAGCATTATTAAGAATGTAAAGGGGAGAGCATATACGTCTCTGGTAAGAGGGTAAGGTTCCAGTGGATGAGACCCTCACCAGGATTATTTGATTCGATAATTGGAAAACGTTGGAAGGATCTGCGCGATTTCCAACAAACAAGTAGTGTTAGGGGCTGGGAAGAGCTGCTCGACTAAACTGTGGAGAGATGTGGAATTACACGCAGAACACCTTGAAAGACTAGAGACTGGAAGTTCAAATTCACAGGACATGTGCATTAGTATGTTCTGGAGAAATGATTATCATTTGAACCATGTAGGCCCTCCACAACGATATCTTGGCGCACCACCACCGAGTTGTACAATGTGCTGCGGCTCTCGTTGTCGCTATAAAACGAGGTTAATAGATCAGTGTGACTTGAGCAGACGTGCATGATGCCTCGTAGACGTATGCGAGAACCGTACCGTCAAATGAGTTTGAAAGAAGGCGCATTATCGGCATGAGAGAACGTGATATATCCATCCGTGAAATTGCTGCTCGTGTGGGACGAAGTGTGACGGCAGTGCACGGGTGTGTACAGAAGGCCGTAGAACACGACGAGATGGGTCTGATCACACCCCCCAGACCACTCCCCGAGAAGATCGCATTGCAGAACAGATCTGTGTCTTCCTCGGCTTTGGCCCAACGATGGAACAGTGTAACACATCGCACAGTATCAGGAGTGAGAGTCCGTCACCGTGTGTTCCACTTCTCCGCCTTAGACTGCAATGTTGTATGGAACGACGTCACTGGGGACAGGAATGGCAGCAGATAGTGTTTCCGGATGGATCCAGGTTCTGTTTGTTTGAAACTGATGGCCGTATTTTGGTTCGCCGCAGACAGGGGGAGAGACATCACATTGACTGCATTCGCACAAAATATACAGCGCCAACTCAAGGTGTTATGGTGTGGGGTGTTATTGGGTACAACCACAAATCACGGTTGGTGGCACTGTGACCAGTTTCAGCTATGTGAATGACATCCTGCGGCCCTTAACCACGCCCTTTCTGCACGACACCCCAGACGCCATATTTCAGCAGGACAATGCGCGACCACATGTTGCTGCATGACCACGTGCCCTCTTGTTGTCACAGGACGTCTGACTGTTGCCCTGGCCCGCCCGATCACCGGACTTGTCGCAAATCGAAAATGTGTGGGATATGGTGAAAGGACGGGTGCGGCGCTGTGACCCAATGCCAAGCACCAAGGATGAACTTTGGAACGAGGTGAATGCAGCATGCCTTATTTGCGTCGATACCATCACGCATGGAACAAGTTATCGGTGCCCATGGAGGAGCCAGTGCCTGCTAGGCAACAGGACACACCTAGGCAGAACATAGTAATGCACATGTCCTGTGAATACGAACTTCCAAGGTGTTCTGTTTTCTATGATCAGCACAGAATGTCAACCACATTTTACATGCGTATTAACAAATCGCATTTCACATTAAGCACCCGTCGTTTCCACAAACAATTGTCACAATAATCCAGCAGAAGACTATAGCGCAGCAGGTCCACCAACTTTAGGTAAACAAAACATAGTGCAGTATGATAATACATTCTTTGTTTATTCCTTTATTTCTTAGTCGTCGTTATGCGGTCGATTAGATTTACAGTTTCCTTTTTCTGCCACTACGAGCGCTAATATGAGTCAATACCTTGCGGTGTGGACATTTTTCAAAAGTCAAAAAACCCATGAGGGTATCGAACCAAGGAACACATGAAGGAAAGAACCATGTAAATGAGTTAATTTGGCGAGGATTTGAATCAAAACGAAAACGAGAGAAGAAACAAGCGAGCTCTGTTCACCCAGCAGGGACTCAGCTCTACCGCCTCAAGGGCAGTGTCTGGATACAACTGGGAATAAGGACCAGTATGCTGAACAGGGGAAGATAGGAAGAGATGGACAAGGAAGCGGCCGTGGACTTAAGTTAGGTACCATCCCGGCATTTGCCTAGAAGAGAAGTGGGAAACCACTTCGAGGATGGCAGAGCCGGGAAACGAACCCGGACCTGCAGGGGTTTCAGCTAATCACGCTAACCACTGAGGGAGGAAGTGACTTTCGAAATTCGTTTTTAAGCTCAGGGCCCTGGGGACCATCTGGCTGTACATTGCTCAGAATTTGAAAATAATGGTATTTCTGTTTCGTTCATGTCCATAGTAACAAGGAGATGCACTTCTTACTTTTCCGTAATGTCTGTCTGTCTGTCTGTCTGTCTGTCTGTCTGTCTGTCTGTCTGTCTGTCTGTCTGTCTGTCTGTCTGTCTGTCTGTCTGTCTGTCTGTCTGTCTCTCTGTCTGTACACGCATCACTAGAAAACGGCTAAAGAGAATTTAATGAAAATTGGTATGTGAAGTCGGAGATTAAGTCGCTACAATCTAAGCCATAAATAATTTTTTCACGCTGATAGAAATGGCAGTTTAGGGAAGGCCTAAAATTTAATTCTCAAATATTTATATTATTAAAAGTTGTATCGATAAATACTACATGACCAAAGTTATATAGAACTGAATTTCCGACCATTTATGTCTTATACATTTTCACCGTACCGACTATGATGTGTGGTATTTCAGAGTCAGAAGAAAACTACAAGTGAATATCGAAAGCGTATAACATTGATCAAGAATAACATAACATTGATAATTGTTTGTTGTGATGTTCTTTGTCTCTGATGCTGCCTCTCAACTCCGATGGATGGAATTACTGCTGCGTACCGAGTATAACAGCCTGACTGAATACTGGCGGGAAATGCCTGGGGAGTTAGAAAACTTTCTTCTTTAGCATGCCAATCCTCTGGTTCATACATTTTCTGATACCGTACTGCTGGTACGTAACTCACTGGTTCATCATAGTATTCCAGTTATTCGATCCCTGCTCTGACGCGCTGTTTTGAATGAGCAGTGTGCACTCTTTACGCAGAAGCTCACGTAGTAGTAGTAGTATAGCTCGTCTAGAATAACAATTTAGGCCTATTCCAAATTGTAGCACCACAGCTCACTACACAACTCAAAATTCAACCGTGAAAAGAGCTGTTTCTTAAGAAAACCTTCTTCCTCTTCACTTTTATTAAATTCTACATCCATTTTATTCCAAATTAGCAGTGAAGAGGGGGTTTCTCCCCTGGCTTGGAGGAAAAACTTGCCTCCAAGTCAGATAGATTTTTCCGCCGCCTTTGTAGTGAATTGAGATTTTCCGACTTATCGGGTACTCCTAGGAAACAGGTTAGTAAAAGGGCATAGTTTCTGCCCTGTGAGTCTCCACTATTCGACCCTCTACTCGCCGAAAAAAGACGAAGAGTGTTCACGAATCGCGGCTCTCTGCTCCTTGGTCATTCCAGCTCTGGAACTTTGGACTGGATCGGCAACATAGTCCTGTTCGTTAAAAGTGAGAACATGTGTGGTGTTTCATTTGACCGAGTATTTCATATGAAAGCATTGCTTTTAGTCGCGCCATTCCTACTGACGTCATTGTAATGTACGTCATTTCAGTTGGGAAAACCACTAAGACAGTCTTTCTGAGGATGTATAAAGGCAGGCGGAGAGCGAGTGTCTAACAATAATGTATAACGGGTCCGCCCTGTCAATATATTATTACTATTTATAAGTACATGTTTCGGGAGCCTTCGTAAGCGTATTTACATCACCCAAGTCTCAAGATACAACATCTCGTCCTGTATAACCTCAACTCTAGAACACTTATGTACACTTTGCTTTTTCCAAATACTATATTGACAGGGCGGACCCGTTATTATTGGTACTACGAGTCAGTACGAACCAATTAAGGACCGATATGGTCAAGTTTGTCGAGTGAGTGTCTACCATTACAGTGAAAATTCCCTAACTCAGTCTTGCTTAAGTTTGACATGCATTGTATATAAGCTTTGGGAAGGCATTCTTTCTGATTATATTAGACATGTTTGTGGAATTAATACCTTGTTCGATAGAAGGCAATTCGGTTTTAGGAAAGGTTATTCCACTGAAGCTCAACTTGTAGGATTCCAGCAAGATATAGCAGATATCTTGGATTCTGGAGGTCAAATGGACTGTATCACGATTGACCTGTCTAAAGCATTTGATAGGGTGGATCATGGGAGACTAGTGGCAAAAATGAGTGCAATTGGACTAGACAAAAGAGTGACTGAATGGGCTGCTATATTTCTAGATAATAGATCTCAGAGAGTTAGAGTAGGTGAAGCTCTATCTGACCCTGTAATAATTAAGAGGGGAATTCCTCAAGGCAGTATTATCGGACCTTTATGTTTTCTTATATATATAAATGATATGAGTAGAGGAGTGGAATCAGAGGTAAGGCTGTTTGCGGATGATGTTATTCTCTATAGAGTAATAAATAAGTTACAAGATTGTGAGCAACTGCAACGTGACCTCAAAAATGTTGTGAGATGGACAGCAGGCAATGGTATGTTGATAAACGGGGTTAAAAGTCAGGTTGTGAGTTTCACAAATAGGAAAAGTCCTCTCAGTTTTAATTACTGCGTTGATGGGGTGAAAGTTCCTTTTGGGGATCATTGTAAGTATCTAGGTGTTAATATAAGGAAAGATCTTCATTGGGGTAATCACATAAATTGGGATTGTAAATAAAGGGTACAGATCTCTGCACATGGTTATGAGGGTGTTTAGGGGTTGTAGTAAGGATGTAAAGGAGAGGGCATATTAGTCTCTGGTAAGACCCCAACTAGAGTATGGCTCCAGTGTATGGGACCCTCACCAGGATTACCTGATTCAAGAACTGGAAAAAATTGAAAGAAAAGCAGCTCGATTTGTTCTGGGTGATTTCCGACAAAAGAGTAGCGTTACAAAAATGTTGCAATGTTTGGGTTGGGAAGAATTGAGAGAAAGAAGAGCTGCTCGACTAAGTGGTATGTTCCGAGCTGTCAGTGGAGAGATGGCGTGGAATGACATTAGTAGACGAATAAGTTTGAATGGCGTTTATAAAAGTAATGAAGATAAAGTTGGAATTCAAGAGGACAAACTGGGGCAAATATTCATTTATAGGAAGGGGAGTTAGGGATTGGAATAACTTACCAAGGGAGATGTTCAATAAATTTCCAATTTCTTTGAAATCATTTAGGAAAAGGCTAGGAAAGCAACAGATAGGGAATCTGCCACCTGGGCGACTGCCCTAAATGCAGATCAGTATTGATTGATTGACTGATTGATTGATATGAGAAAAAACGTTTGCTGACATCCCCGTCGCGTTTCTAGGGTAACGTTAAGAGCTCTGCTCTCAACGCGTACAGTAGCGAAGCACCGGTACATCGACTAGTTAAAAACATAAGGCGGTTACGTGAATGATGTTGATCCACGAATATCACTGTAATATTTGTCACAAATGGAAGACAATCATTGATTTTACTCAAATAAAGTCTCAAATCGGATGTTGATTAAGAAATACCGTCGTAACTAGCAAGAAATATGTATACGTATTTACTGACTGTAAACAGAAATCCATTATGTTGCATTCCGCTGCTTGGGCCATCTTCTGTTTCTTTCTTGAGGTCGAGGGCTGGCACCGATGAATGGGAGTGCGGGTATTTTGTTGAAAGGAAAATAGCATGATCCCTGGACCAATAAATCGTTTACTGAATCAGTTAGTGCACATGAAGTGACAGCCCTTCAAATTACATCGAATGAGAAAAATATATAAAACGACACCAAAGAATTTCAGTGAGCAAAGACAAAACACTTACGTAGCAGAAATAGTAGTTGTAAGGCAGTAAAGTATGTATTCTCTAAAATAAAAGATTTCGTATTATTTCTTAATCAACCTTCGATTTGAGACTTTATTTGAGTAAAATCAATTATTATCTTACATTTGTGACAAATATTACAGTGATATTTCGTGGATCAACATCATTCACGTAACCACATAAGGCAAACAGAACAGTGTCGGCTGTCCTGAAGATGGTCACACCAGGCAAACGCTGGGGCTGTACATTAATTAAGGTCACAGCCGCTTCCTTCCCACTCCCAGACCTTTCCTATCCCATCGTCGCCGTAAGACCTGTCTGTGTCGGTGCAACTTGTAAAAAACGTGCCTTTACTTCGAAAGTATTGACCACATTTAATAATAATAATAATAATAATAATAATAATAATAATAATAATAATAATAATAATAATAATAATAATAAATATTCCAAATTACAGTAGGCTACATTTGGTTATCTACTCCGAGATATAAGAAGCATGTCAACACGTGGAAATAGAAGAGTAAACTTGACTGCCCTGTTTTGTGCTCCGCGAAGTTGTCACGGCTCATTCTTGAAGCTATTTCAGTTCAATATGCAGAAAGAAGGAAGGGTCTGACCATCTGTCGCGGCCTTCAGCAGAGGACAACAGATTGTTTTGCTTCCTAATAAGGAAGCCCGCCCGGCGTCCCACCTTGGCTTACTTCATGCCAACAAGTGGGTCACTTTATGTTTCCGGGAGTGTACACCCCTCGTCAAGTACGACAATCAAAGTGGACATCCCCTTAGAGCTGCCGACCAAACCCCAATGTGTAGAATTTGTCGGCACCCTCTTTAACGAGGCCGGTTGCCCATACATAGGTGAACACTCGGAATTAGACACCTCAAGTAAGTTTTACAATGTGCCTTACATCGCAGTGACACAGACAGGTCTTATGGCGACGACGGGGCAGGAGTGGGACGCAAGTCGCCGTACTACCTGGTGTGAAATTGGGAAACCGTGGACTACCATCTTCAGAGCTGCCCGCTCGGTAATTTACAATAGTCAGTTTTAGGAAATGTATGTTTTCTCTTCTCACAGTACCAGTCTCTGTGATTTCGCTACACAGAACTTCCTTTCGTATTGGGATCCGTATTGAACTACGTATAGCCGGACGTGCGGCTGTGCGCTTATATCCGGGAGATAGTGGGTTCGAATCCCACTGTCGACAGTCCTGAAATGGTTTTCCGCTGTTTCCCATTTCCACACCAGGCAAATGGTGGGGCTGTACCTTAATTAAGGCCACGGCCGTTTCCTTCCCATCGTCGCCATAAGACCTGTCTGTGTGGGCGCGAACTACGTAGAAAAGCTCCCATATAAGTCCACTTACTCATGTCTAGTCTACACTTTAACAATACGGCTGAAGATTACATGTCCCGTTATTTTACCATGTACCATGGATTTTGATTTTTAATAAATCACAAAGTGTATTTCATGAGCTTCTCGCGCATTGTCAATGTGATACAAGACAAGACTAGTCAAGTGGTACTCAACGTACATACATACATACATACATACATACATACATACATACATACATACATACATACATACATACATACATACATACATACATACATACATACATACATACATACATACACACATACATACATACATACATAATCATTACGACTATTATGCCTTTCAGCGTTCAGTCTGCAAGCCTCTGAGAATTTACTAAACGTCGCCACAATTCTCGATTTGCAACTAGTGTTGTGGCCTCATTTAGTTCTATACCAATTATCTTTAAATCGTTAGAAACTGAGTCTAACCATCGTCGTCTTGGTCTTCCTCTACTTCTCTTACCCTCCACAACAGAGTCCATTATTCTCCTAGGTAACCTATCCTCCTCCATTCGCCTCACATGACCCCACCACCGAAGCCGGTTTATGCGTACAGCTTCATCCATCGAGTTCATTCCTAAATTAGCCTTTATCTCCTCATTCCGAGTACCCTCCTGCCATTAATTTTAAAAAAGTCATCGTCTTTTAACATTCTTTTCTATAATGATCTCTTGGAACTTGATCCGGTGTGCGTCACGTACGGTGTTGCTACTATGTCCTCTAAGATGGTCGTATGTCGAGAAGGGCAGCTCGGGGAGAGTCATGACGAGAAGAGCAGCTTGCATGAAAACTATAACGGGGAAGGGTCTGGTCGAGAAGTACAGCATGCTTTAAACTATAGTCCTTAGGCCCCTCCAAGATGGTGTCATGTCGAGAAGGGCAGCTTGCCTTAATCCACTGTGGTTAGGCCCCTGTCTTTAGGATTGTTCAAACAATGTCGCAGCGTGGCTAAGTCCCGTCAAGATAATTTAAATTGCGCGCCCCTAGATGGTAGCAGTAAGTTCACTTGGTTAAATTTCGCGTCCACGTGGTTAAAGATGGCAGCTGTCATCTTGACAGCTCTCAAAAAAGCACGTGGATTTCAAATCCCGCCCCTCTATGTGCGTAAGGTGGTAGCAATTGAGGTTTGACCCCGTCATTATGGCAGAACTGAGGTTAGCGATGTTCTGTTGTCCTCAAAAGTGAGGATAGGGTCCGTCAAGATGGCAGCTCGTTGCCCACGCTATAATACAAGGCATTGAAGTGCACTCATGAGAAAGGGCGATATGCTAGTTCACTTGCCCCTTGTGTTCGCATGGCCGTATATGTCAATAAGTAAATTATATCCTAAATAAAAAGAGCTGAATATTTAGTCAGTATTTACAGTACCTTATTTATAAAACGGTGCTTTATTGGCTTGGATAGGTCACTCGAGTTTTAAAACTTTCTTATTGAGGGGCTCTTGTCAAGTTTCAAAGCTCTCTCTTCTACTTGAGTGGCTCGAAGCAATTTTGTCTAATAGCGGTCTCAGAAATGTTCGGCGTACACAAAGAGATAGTTTGTCGTCTTTACACTTTCCACACTGAACACGTCTTACAGAAAAAACGCACACATTTTTAGTGACTGTCTTCGGACAAAGTACAGCACAGCAGAGGTGAAATAAATTCCACTACTTTTAAATTCCGATGATTGACAATAAGGAACACAGCAAGAAACTAAACCACGAATGGAACTGCGAGTGAATACACACATTCAAACCAACTCACTTAATAAACACGTTTACAAGCGCGAACCTGGTAGACAGGGGGTAAGAAAGCGATCCTAGCGGCTCGGCATTACACTTCGATAGCGTCTTACGGGCTCTGTTTCAAGGCCTTGTATTATAACGTAGGCAACGGTAGTGAGAATAACTAATAAAGGTGGTTTCTTACTTGGAACTGAGAAAGACGTGTTAGGATTTTTATATTAATTGCAGATCAAAATAGAATTAAAGCTATATCTAAATAGGCCCTACAGCTATGTTACTTTTGACGAACCTGGTCTGCCGGGAGCAAATGTAACAAAAATGCAGGTTTAGTCTGGCTGACAACGTGAAATCTGCGCTCCCTTGATTTCTGATATTGCGGAATCATTGTCGAGTGACCAGTTGTCGACCATTGTCGAGTGTCGAGTTGCTGAGCCTAATCGAGAGTGAGATCGATACAACAGAGAATGTTTACAGATCATTTCTTGAGAAAGTATAAGGCCACGTGTAAGAATTATCTGACTAGAAATGGAGTGCAGCGCGCCCAACCCCAGAGGCTAGCCCACAATAGGAAGTAGCCTTCACACTCCTTTACACCCGAACGATCTTTACATATGAATAATTTAAACATAAATATGGAAAAGGATTCTCCAAGGTTAAAAACCAAGTGTTTCTTGCAAACAAGCGCACATGAAAGCTACCCATTCTGCAGCATGACTGGCATAAGATACAACTGATCAATAGTGAGATAGTGGGTTCGAACTCCACTGTTGGTAGCTCTGAAGATGCTTTTCACAGCAGGCACCTGCACACGGCACACACAGAGCAAATACACATGAGGATGCCGACAAAACCACTTAACATTCACAATTCTGCCACAGCTTCAGATGTAATATTTTTCGTGCAAGTGGAAAACACTGCGGTTGTTGGTGACGTTACCTGACAAACCAAACTCTGTATTCTTGATGCTTTAGAGATAAACCCAAATCCGGTAGGGTGTTTGTTGTTGTTGATGCATGGTACATCAGCCTGCGTAGTTGTTGCCTGAATATGGGAACGTTACCGGCGCTTCCCTTCGACAAAACGCTTTCAATGTCGCTCACACGGTCCCTGTGAAAACAATACAGCGGAGGTAATTCCATATTCCCGGGAAAAGTCACTTCATTACTATTCTAAATGATACTTTAAATTCAACTCCTGCAAATGACAAAAATAAATATGACATTCTAGCGGGGCATCATGACAACAGCTAGGAAAGTTTAAATGATTTCCATCTTCCAAATGTTCGTTATTAAAG
Source organism: Anabrus simplex (assembly GCF_040414725.1). Classification (NCBI taxonomy): domain Eukaryota; kingdom Metazoa; phylum Arthropoda; class Insecta; order Orthoptera; family Tettigoniidae; genus Anabrus; species Anabrus simplex. The sequence goes on along the minus strand of NC_090279.1, from coordinate 105,428,333 downwards.
CACAATACGCTTTCTCACCTCAAGTCAAGTTCAAATAACTCCATAAGTTTCAAAATACACAATTTATGAAATGGACCCTAGCGAGGTAAAACACTACTTAAGGGCACGATTACGAGATTCGCCCAAGGAGAGCAAGGGTTCAATAGCCTGCTGAGTTCAAGTACAACCATCCTCTATTAACACTAATGGTGGTGATTACTGTTTCAAGAGGGAGTACAACCATCCTGTATTAACAGTGATGATGGTGGTGATTACTGTTTCAAGAGGAAGTACAACCATCCTCTATTAACACTAATGGTGGTGATTACTGTTTCAAGAGGGAGTACAACCATCCTGTATTAACAGTGATGATGGTGGTGATTACTGTTTCAAGAGGAAGTACAACCATCCTCTATTAACACTAATGGTGGTGATTACTGTTTCAAGAGGGAGTACAACCATCCTCTATTAACACTAATGGTGGTGATTACTGTTTCAAGAGGAAGTACAACCATCCTCTATTAACAGTGATGATGGTGGTGATTACTGTTTCAAGAGGAAGTACAACCATCCTCTATTAACACTAATGGTGGTGGTGATTACTGTTTCAAGAGGAAGTACAACCATCCTCTATTAACACTAATGGTGGTGATTACTGTTTCAAGAGGGAGTACAACCATCCTCTATTAACACTAATGGTGGTGATTATTGTTTCAAGAGGAAGTACAACCATCCTCTATTAACACTAATGGTGGTGATTACTGTTTCAAGAGGAAGTACAACCATCATGTATTAACACTGATGGTGGTGATTACTGTTTCAAGAGGAAGTACAACCATCATGTATTAACAGTGATGATGGTGGTGATTACTGTTTCAAGAGGAAGTACAACCATCCTCTATTAACACTAATGATGGTGGTGATTACTGTTTCAAGAGGAAGTACAACCATCCTCTATTAACACTAATGGTGGTGGTGATTACTGTTTCAAGAGGAAGTACAACCATCCTCTATTAACACTAATGGTGGTGGTGATTACTGTTTCAAGAGGAAGTACAACCATCCTCTATTAACAGTGATGATGGTGGTGATTACTGTTTCAAGAGGAAGTACAACCATCCTCTATTAACACTAATGGTGGTGGTGATTACTGTTTCAAGAGGAAGTACAACCATCCTCTATTCACACTAATGGTGGTGGTGATTACTGTTTCAAGAGGAAGTACAACCATCCTCTATTAACAGTGATGATGGTGGTGATTACTGTTTCAAGAGGAAGTACAACCATCCTCTATTAACAGTGATGATGGTGGTGATTACTGTTTCAAGAGGAAGTACAACCATCCTCTATTAACACTAATGGTGGTGATTACTGTTTCAAGAGGAAGTACAACCATCCTCTATTAACAGTGATGATGGTGGTGATTACTGTTTCAAGAGGAAGTACAACCATCCTCTATTAACACTAATGGTGGTGATTACTGTTTCAAGAGGAAGTACAACCATCCTCTATTAACAGTGATGATGGTGGTGATTACTGTTTCAAGAGGAAGTACAACCATCCTCTATTAACACTAATGGTGGTGATTACTGTTTCAAGAGGAAGTACAACCATCCTCTATTAACACTAATGGTGGTGGTGATTACTGTTTCAAGAGGAAGTACAACCATCCTCTATTAACACTAATGGTGGTGATTACTGTTTCAAGAGGAAGTACAACCATCCTCTATTAACAGTGATGATGGTGGTGATTACTGTTTCAAGAGGAAGTACAACCATCCTCTATTAACAGTGATGATGGTGGTGATTACTGTTTCAAGAGGAAGTACAACCATCATGTATTAACACTAATGGTGGTGATTACTGTTTCAAGAGGAAGTACAACCATCCTCTATTAACAGTGATGATGGTGATTACTGTTTCAAGAGGAAGTACAACCATCCTCTATTAACAGTGATGATGGTGATTACTGTTTCAAGAGGAAGTACAACCATCCTCTATTAACAGTGATGATGGTGGTGATTACTGTTTCAAGAGGAAGTACAACCATCCTCTATTAACAGTGATGATGGTGGTGATTACTGTTTCAAGAGGAAGTACAACCATCCTCTATTAACACTAATGGTGGTGATTACTGTTTCAAGAGGAAGTACAACCATCCTCTATTAACACTAATGGTGGTGATTACTGTTTCAAGAGGAAGTACAACCATCCTCTATTAACAGTGATGATGGTGGTGATTACTGTTTCAAGAGGAAGTACAACCATCCTCTATTAACACTAATGGTGGTGATTACTGTTTCAAGAGGAAGTACAACCATCCTCTATTAACACTAATGGTGGTGATTACTGTTTCAAGAGGAAGTACAACCATCCTCTATTAACACTAATGGTGGTGATTACTGTTTCAAGAGGGAGTACAACCATCCTCTATTAACACTAATGGTGGTGATTATTGTTTCAAGAGGAAGTACAACCATCCTCTATTAACACTAATGGTGGTGATTACTGTTTCAAGAGGAAGTACAACCATCATGTATTAACACTGATGGTGGTGATTACTGTTTCAAGAGGAAGTACAACCATCATGTATTAACAGTGATGATGGTGGTGATTACTGTTTCAAGAGGAAGTACAACCATCCTCTATTAACACTAATGATGGTGGTGATTACTGTTTCAAGAGGAAGTACAACCATCCTCTATTAACACTAATGGTGGTGGTGATTACTGTTTCAAGAGGAAGTACAACCATCCTCTATTAACACTAATGGTGGTGGTGATTACTGTTTCAAGAGGAAGTACAACCATCCTCTATTAACAGTGATGATGGTGGTGATTACTGTTTCAAGAGGAAGTACAACCATCCTCTATTAACACTAATGGTGGTGGTGATTACTGTTTCAAGAGGAAGTACAACCATCCTCTATTCACACTAATGGTGGTGGTGATTACTGTTTCAAGAGGAAGTACAACCATCCTCTATTAACAGTGATGATGGTGGTGATTACTGTTTCAAGAGGAAGTACAACCATCCTCTATTAACAGTGATGATGGTGGTGATTACTGTTTCAAGAGGAAGTACAACCATCCTCTATTAACACTAATGGTGGTGATTACTGTTTCAAGAGGAAGTACAACCATCCTCTATTAACAGTGATGATGGTGGTGATTACTGTTTCAAGAGGAAGTACAACCATCCTCTATTAACACTAATGGTGGTGATTACTGTTTCAAGAGGAAGTACAACCATCCTCTATTAACAGTGATGATGGTGGTGATTACTGTTTCAAGAGGAAGTACAACCATCCTCTATTAACACTAATGGTGGTGATTACTGTTTCAAGAGGAAGTACAACCATCCTCTATTAACACTAATGGTGGTGGTGATTACTGTTTCAAGAGGAAGTACAACCATCCTCTATTAACACTAATGGTGGTGATTACTGTTTCAAGAGGAAGTACAACCATCCTCTATTAACAGTGATGATGGTGGTGATTACTGTTTCAAGAGGAAGTACAACCATCCTCTATTAACAGTGATGATGGTGGTGATTACTGTTTCAAGAGGAAGTACAACCATCATGTATTAACACTAATGGTGGTGATTACTGTTTCAAGAGGAAGTACAACCATCCTCTATTAACAGTGATGATGGTGATTACTGTTTCAAGAGGAAGTACAACCATCCTCTATTAACAGTGATGATGGTGATTACTGTTTCAAGAGGAAGTACAACCATCCTCTATTAACAGTGATGATGGTGGTGATTACTGTTTCAAGAGGAAGTACAACCATCCTCTATTAACAGTGATGATGGTGGTGATTACTGTTTCAAGAGGAAGTACAACCATCCTCTATTAACACTAATGGTGGTGATTACTGTTTCAAGAGGAAGTACAACCATCCTCTATTAACACTAATGGTGGTGATTACTGTTTCAAGAGGAAGTACAACCATCCTCTATTAACAGTGATGATGGTGGTGATTACTGTTTCAAGAGGAAGTACAACCATCCTCTATTAACACTAATGGTGGTGATTACTGTTTCAAGAGGAAGTACAACCATCCTCTATTAACACTAATGGTGGTGATTACTGTTTCAAGAGGAAGTACAACCATCCTCTATTAACAGTGATGATGGTGGTGATTACTGTTTCAAGAGGAAGTACAACCATCCTCTATTAACACTAATGATGGTGGTGATTACTGTTTCAAGAGGAAGTACAACCATCCTCTATTAACAGTGATGATGGTGGTGATTACTGTTTCAAGAGGAAGTACAACCATCCTCTATTAACAGTGATGATGGTGGTGATTACTGTTTCAAGAGGAAGTACAACCATCCTCTATTAACAGTGATGATGGTGGTGATTACTGTTTCAAGAGGAAGTACAACCATCCTCTATTAACAGTGATGATGGTGGTGATTACTGTTTCAAGAGGAAGTACAACCATCCTCTATTAACAGTGATGATGGTGGTGATTACTGTTTCAAGAGGAAGTACAACCATCCTCTATTAACAGTGATGATGGTGGTGATTACTGTTTCAAGAGGAAGTACAACCATCCTCTATTAACACTAATGGTGGTGGTGATTACTGTTTCAAGAGGAAGTACAACCATCCTCTATTAACACTAATGGTGGTGATTACTGTTTCAAGAGGAAGTACAACCATCCTCTATTAACACTAATGGTGGTGATTACTGTTTCAAGAGGAAGTACAACCATCCTCTATTAACAGTGATGATGGTGGTGATTACTGTTTCAAGAGGAAGTACAACCATCCTCTATTAACACTAATGGTGGTGGTGATTACTGTTTCAAGAGGGAGTACAACCATCCTCTATTAACAGTGATGATGGTGGTGATTACTGTTTCAAGAGGAAGTACAACCATCCTCTATTAACACTAATGGTGGTGGTGATTACTGTTTCAAGAGGAAGTACAACCATCCTGTATTAACACTGATGGTGGTGATTACTGTTTCAAGAGGAAGTACAACCATCCTCTATTAACACTGATGGTGGTGATTACTGTTTCAAGAGGAAGTACAACCATCCTCTATTAACAGTGATGATGGTGGTGATTACTGTTTCAAGAGGAAGTACAACCATCCTGTATTAACACTAATGGTGGTGGTGATTACTGTTTCAAGAGGAAGTACAACCATCCTGTATTAACACTGATGGTGGTGATTACTGTTTCAAGAGGAAGTACAACCATCCTCTATTAACAGTGATGATGGTGGTGATTACTGTTTCAAGAGGAAGTACAACCATCCTCTATTAACACTAATGGTGGTGATTACTGTTTCAAGAGGGAGTACAACCATCCTCTATTAACACTAATGGTGGTGATTACTGTTTCAAGAGGAAGTACAACCATCCTCTATTAACACTAATGGTGGTGATTACTGTTTCAAGAGGAAGTACAACCATCATGTATTAACACTAATGGTGGTGATTACTGTTTCAAGAGGGAGTACAACCATCCTCTATTAACACTAATGGTGGTGATTACTGTTTCAAGAGGGAGTACAACCATCCTCTATTAACACTAATGGTGGTGATTACTGTTTCAAGAGGAAGTACAACCATCCTCTATTAACACTAATGATGATGGTGATTACTGTTTCAAGAGGAAGTACAACCATCCTCTATTAACACTAATGGTGGTGATTACTGTTTCAAGAGGAAGTACAACCATCCTCTATTAACAGTGATGATGGTGGTGATTACTGTTTCAAGAGGGAGTACAACCATCCTCTATTAACACTAATGGTGGTGATTACTGTTTCAAGAGGAAGTACAACCATCCTCTATTCACACTAATGGTGGTGGTGATTACTGTTTCAAGAGGAAGTACAACCATCCTCTATTAACAGTGATGATGGTGGTGATTACTGTTTCAAGAGGAAGTACAACCATCCTCTATTAACACTAATGGTGGTGGTGATTACTGTTTCAAGAGGAAGTACAACCATCCTCTATTAACACTAATGGTGGTGATTACTGTTTCAAGAGGAAGTACAACCATCCTCTATTAACACTAATGGTGGTGGTGATTACTGTTTCAAGAGGGAGTACAACCATCCTCTATTAACACTAATGGTGGTGATTACTGTTTCAAGAGGAAGTACAACCATCCTCTATTAACAGTGATGATGGTGGTGATTACTGTTTCAAGAGGGAGTACAACCATCCTCTATTAACACTAATGGTGGTGATTACTGTTTCAAGAGGAAGTACAACCATCCTCTATTAACAGTGATGATGGTGGTGATTACTGTTTCAAGAGGAAGTACAACCATCCTCTATTAACAGTGATGATGGTGGTGATTACTGTTTCAAGAGGAAGTACAACCATCCTCTATTAACACTAATGGTGGTGGTGATTACTGTTTCAAGAGGAAGTACAACCATCCTCTATTAACACTAATGGTGGTGGTGATTACTGTTTCAAGAGGGAGTACAACCATCCTCTATTAACAGTGATGATGGTGGTGATTACTGTTTCAAGAGGAAGTACAACCATCCTCTATTAACACTAATGGTGGTGGTGATTACTGTTTCAAGAGGAAGTACAACCATCCTCTATTCACACTAATGGTGGTGGTGATTACTGTTTCAAGAGGAAGTACAACCATCCTCTATTAACAGTGATGATGGTGGTGATTACTGTTTCAAGAGGAAGTACAACCATCCTCTATTAACACTAATGGTGGTGATTACTGTTTCAAGAGGAAGTACAACCATCCTCTATTAACACTAATGGTGGTGGTGATTACTGTTTCAAGAGGAAGTACAACCATCCTCTATTAACAGTGATGATGGTGGTGATTACTGTTTCAAGAGGGAGTACAACCATCCTCTATTAACAGTGATGATGGTGGTGATTACTGTTTCAAGAGGAAGTACAACCATCCTCTATTAACACTAATGGTGGTGGTGATTACTGTTTCAAGAGGAAGTACAACCATCCTCTATTAACACTAATGGTGGTGATTACTGTTTCAAGAGGAAGTACAACCATCCTCTATTAACACTAATGGTGGTGATTACTGTTTCAAGAGGAAGTACAACCATCCTCTATTAACAGTGATGGTGGTGATTACTGTTTCAAGAGGAAGTACAACCATCCTCTATTAACAGTGATGATGGTGGTGATTACTGTTTCAAGAGGAAGTACAACCATCCTCTATTAACAGTGATGATGGTGGTGATTACTGTTTCAAGAGGAAGTACAACCATCCTCTATTAACAGTGATGATGGTGGTGATTACTGTTTCAAGAGGAAGTACAACCATCCTCTATTAACAGTGATGATGGTGGTGATTACTGTTTCAAGAGGAAGTACAACCATCCTCTATTAACAGTGATGATGGTGGTGATTACTGTTTCAAGAGGAAGTACAACCATCCTCTATTAACAGTGATGATGGTGGTGATTACTGTTTCAAGAGGAAGTACAACCATCCTCTATTAACAGTGATGGTGGTGATTACTGTTTCAAGAGGAAGTACAACCATCCTCTATTAACAGTGATGATGGTGATTACTGTTTCAAGAGGAAGTACAACCATCCTCTATTAACAGTGATGATGGTGGTGATTACTGTTTCAAGAGGAAGTACAACCATCCTCTATTAACACTAATGGTGGTGATTACTGTTTCAAGAGGAAGTACAACCATCCTCTATTAACAGTGATGATGGTGATTACTGTTTCAAGAGGAAGTACAACCATCCTCTATTAACAGTGATGATGGTGGTGATTACTGTTTCAAGAGGAAGTACAACCATCCTCTATTAACAGTGATGATGGTGATTACTGTTTCAAGAGGAAGTACAACCATCCTCTATTAACACTAATGGTGGTGGTGATTACTGTTTCAAGAGGGAGTACAACCATCCTCTATTAACAGTGATGGTGGTGATTACTGTTTCAAGAGGGAGTACAACCATCCTCTATTAACAGTGATGATGGTGATTACTGTTTCAAGAGGAAGTACAACCATCCTCTATTAACAGTGATGATGGTGGTGATTACTGTTTCAAGAGGAAGTACAACCATCCTCTATTAACAGTGATGATGGTGGTGATTACTGTTTCAAGAGGAAGTACAACCATCCTCTATTAACAGTGATGGTGGTGATTACTGTTTCAAGAGGAAGTACAACCATCCTCTATTAACAGTGATGATGGTGGTGATTACTGTTTCAAGAGGAAGTACAACCATCCTCTATTAACAGTGATGATGGTGGTGATTACTGTTTCAAGAGGAAGTACAACCATCCTCTATTAACAGTGATGATGGTGATTACTGTTTCAAGAGGAAGTACAACCATCCTCTATTAACACTAATGGTGGTGGTGATTACTGTTTCAAGAGGGAGTACAACCATCCTCTATTAACACTGATGGTGGTGATTACTGTTTCAAGAGGAAGTACAACCATCCTCTATTAACAGTGATGATGGTGGTGATTACTGTTTCAAGAGGAAGTACAACCATCCTCTATTAACAGTGATGGTGGTGATTACTGTTTCAAGAGGAAGTACAACCATCCTCTATTAACAGTGATGATGGTGGTGATTACTGTTTCAAGAGGAAGTACAACCATCCTCTATTAACACTAATGGTGGTGATTACTGTTTCAAGAGGAAGTACAACCATCCTCTATTAACAGTGATGGTGGTGATTACTGTTTCAAGAGGAAGTACAACCATCCTCTATTAACAGTGATGGTGGTGATTACTGTTTCAAGAGGAAGTACAACCATCCTCTATTAACAGTGATGATGGTGATTACTGTTTCAAGAGGAAGTACAACCATCCTCTATTAACAGTGATGGTGGTGATTACTGTTTCAAGAGGAAGTACAACCATCCTCTATTAACAGTGATGATGGTGGTGATTACTGTTTCAAGAGGAAGTACAACCATCCTCTATTAACAGTGATGGTGGTGATTACTGTTTCAAGAGGAAGTACAACCATCCTCTATTAACAGTGATGATGGTGGTGATTACTGTTTCAAGAGGAAGTACAACCATCCTCTATTAACAGTGATGATGGTGGTGATTACTGTTTCAAGAGGAAGTACAACCATCCTCTATTAACAGTGATGATGGTGATTACTGTTTCAAGAGGAAGTACAACCATCCTCTATTAACAGTGATGGTGGTGATTACTGTTTCAAGAGGAAGTACAACCATCCTCTATTAACACTAATGGTGGTGATTACTGTTTCAAGAGGAAGTACAACCATCCTCTATTAACAGTGATGGTGGTGATTACTGTTTCAAGAGGAAGTACAACCATCCTCTATTAACAGTGATGATGGTGATTACTGTTTCAAGAGGAAGTACAACCATCCTCTATTAACACTAATGGTGGTGATTACTGTTTCAAGAGGAAGTACAACCATCCTCTATTAACAGTGATGATGGTGATTACTGTTTCAAGAGGAAGTACAACCATCCTCTATTAACAGTGATGATGGTGATTACTGTTTCAAGAGGAAGTACAACCATCCTCTATTAACAGTGATGGTGGTGATTACTGTTTCAAGAGGAAGTACAACCATCCTCTATTAACAGTGATGATGGTGATTACTGTTTCAAGAGGAAGTACAACCATCCTCTATTAACACTAATGGTGGTGATTACTGTTTCAAGAGGAAGTACAACCATCCTCTATTAACAGTGATGATGGTGATTACTGTTTCAAGAGGAAGTACAACCATCCTCTATTAACAGTGATGATGGTGATTACTGTTTCAAGAGGAAGTACAACCATCCTCTATTAACACTAATGGTGGTGATTACTGTTTCAAGAGGAAGTACAACCATCCTCTATTAACAGTGATGATGGTGATTACTGTTTCAAGAGGAAGTACAACCATCCTCTATTAACAGTGATGATGGTGATTACTGTTTCAAGAGGAAGTACAACCATCCTCTATTAACAGTGATGATGGTGATTACTGTTTCAAGAGGAAGTACAACCATCCTCTATTAACAGTGATGATGGTGATTACTGTTTCAAGAGGAAGTACAACCATCCTCTATTAACACTAATGGTGGTGATTACTGTTTCAAGAGGAAGTACAACCATCCTCTATTAACAGTGATGGTGGTGATTACTGTTTCAAGAGGAAGTACAACCATCCTCTATTAACAGTGATGATGGTGATTACTGTTTCAAGAGGAAGTACAACCATCCTCTATTAACAGTGATGGTGGTGATTACTGTTTCAAGAGGAAGTACAACCATCCTCTATTCACACTAATGGTGGTGGTGATTACTGTTTCAAGAGGAAGTACAACCATCCTCTATTAACACTAATGATGGTGATTACTGTTTCAAGAGGAAGTACAACCATCCTCTATTAACACTAATGGTGGTGGTGATTACTGTTTCAAGAGGAAGTACAACCATCCTCTATTAACACTAATGGTGGTGGTGATTACTGTTTCAAGAGGAAGTACAACCATCCTCTATTAACACTAATGATGGTGATTACTGTTTCAAGAGGAAGTACAACCATCCTCTATTAACACTAATGGTGGTGGTGATTACTGTTTCAAGAGGAAGTACAACCATCCTCTATTCACACTAATGGTGGTGGTGATTACTGTTTCAAGAGGAAGTACAACCATCCTCTATTAACAGTGATGATGGTGGTGATTACTGTTTCAAGAGGAAGTACAACCATCCTCTATTAACACTAATGATGGTGATTACTGTTTCAAGAGGAAGTACAACCATCCTCTATTAACACTAATGGTGGTGGTGATTACTGTTTCAAGAGGAAGTACAACCATCCTCTATTAACACTAATGATGGTGATTACTGTTTCAAGAGGAAGTACAACCATCCTCTATTAACACTAATGGTGGTGGTGATTACTGTTTCAAGAGGAAGTACAACCATCCTCTATTAACAGTGATGGTGGTGATTACTGTTTCAAGAGGAAGTACAACCATCCTCTATTAACAGTGATGGTGGTGATTACTGTTTCAAGAGGAAGTACAACCATCCTCTATTCACACTAATGGTGGTGGTGATTACTGTTTCAAGAGGAAGTACAACCATCCTCTATTAACACTAATGATGGTGATTACTGTTTCAAGAGGAAGTACAACCATCCTCTATTAACAGTGATGACAGCTCTGGCTGTGTACATTCAGGGTGCATCGTCACAATGATGGAAAGTGTACTTTCTATTACTTCTAGAATCGGAGTCGAAAGATAATCCTAATACTGTATTATTTCATTGCTCATAAACTCGAAAGAATTCCCAACAAGAAAAAGATAATGTTCTCTGATTCATGTGGTGGTCAGAACAAGAATATTGTCGTGACAATGTTTAGCATATGGTTGTCCAAATTCTTAAAAGTAGACAGTGAACATGACCGACATTTTGGCAAGTAGTGCATGCTACTGAAACAGGTTGATACATCAACAAAAAAGTCCAGGGCATTTCTTTGAGGTATGTCAGTCAGCTCTTAAAGCACTGTTTCTAAGAGTACACGTTATCAATTCAGAAATACGTGAGGCTTCATTACGAGAATGGTATTGTATCTGGGTCTTAGACACACTCTGTGTTCATAAATAAAGAGGTTCAATCAATCAATACTGATCTGGATTTAGGGCAGTCGCCCAGGTGGCAGATTCCCTATCTGTTGTTTTCCTAGCCTTTTCTCTAATGATTTCAAAGAAATTTGAAATTTATTGAACATCTCCCTTGGTAAGTTATTTCAATCCCTAACTCCCCTTCCTGTAATGAATATTTGCCCCAATTTGTCCTCTTGAATTCGAACTTTATCTTCATACTAGCTGATGTACCCGTGCTTCGCTACGGGATTCTCAGAAAGACTGACTTGGTGGTTTTCCTAACTGAATTCCACATAGGTCATTACAAAAACGTCAGTAGGAATGTAGCGATTGAAAGCAATGTTATCATATAAAATACTCGATCAAATGAAAAACCGCACACTTTCTCACTTTCAACGAACAGTACTACGGTGCCAAAGTTCCAGAGCTGGAATAACCAGGTCGCAGACTGCCGTGAACACTCTTCTATCATCATTCCGTTAAATATGCACACTACTCATTCCAATCAGTGGCTCAGAGTAGGGATTGAATAGCTCGAATACTATGATGAACCAGTGTGTTACGTACCAGATATATCAGGAAATGTATGAACCAGAGGAATGGCATGCTAAAGAAGAAAGTTATCTTACACCCTAGCTACTTCCCACCAATATACAGGCAGGCTGTTACAGCCGGTACGACCAGGCGTGTTGGCCGTGTGGTACGGGCGCGCCGCTGTGAGCTTGCATCCGGGAGATAGTGGATTCGAACCCCACTGCCGGCAACCCAGAAGATGGTATTCCGTGGTTTCCCATTTTCACACCAGTCACACCAGGCTGTACCTTAAAGCCAAGGCCGCTTCCTTCACACCACTATTCATTTCCTATCCCATCGTCGCCATAAGATCTACCTGTGTCGGTGCGACGTCAAGCAAATTAAAAAGAAACCTCGGTACGCTGCAGTAATCCTATCTATCGGGGATGAGAGGAAACAGAAGACAAAAAGCACATCGTAACAAACAATGGTCAATGTAATGTTATTGTTGATAAAGTTTATGAGCTTTCTATATTGCAGGCCTTCACCTTAGTTTTCTTTCGACTCTGTGATATTAGGGTGTCTTACAAAATTATTTATATCGTAGACTGTAGGTCCTTATTCACAGACTTTACATACCGATTTTCACTAAATTCTATTTACCCATTTTCTCGTGACTCGGCGCTGATATGGACTTAGTAACAAAAATCCAAATTCAACAATACCGCTGATAATATGTGGTACGGTAACAATGTATAAGACATAAGTGATCGGAAAATTAATAACTTCTTACATAACTACTACTACCTTACGACATAACTGAAGTTATGTTAGTTATGTAGTATTTATCGATACGACCACTAATAACATAAATAACTTATTTGAGAATTACATTTCAGACCTTCCCCTAAACTACCATTTCACTCAACGTGAATAAAATAATTTGTAGCCTAGATTGCAGTGGTTCATCACCCGACATTACATACCGATTTTCATTAAATTCTCTTCAGCCGTTTTCTATTGATGCGTGTACATACATACATACATACATACATACATACATACATACATACATACATACATACATACATACATACATACAGACAGACAGACAGACAGACAGACAGACAGACAGACAGACAGACAGACAGACAGACAGACAGACAGACAGACAGACAGACAGACAGACAGACAGACATTACGGAAAAGTAAAAAATGCATTTTCTTGTTACTGTGGACATGACCGATACAGAAATACCATTATTTTCAAATTCTGAGCAATGTACAGACAAAACTCCTATTTTATATATATAGATTGTGATCTTTCCTACTTTTAAAGACGCCACTCAAACTTATTCGTCTACTAATGTCATTCCACGCCATCTCTCCGCTGACAGCTCGGAACATACCACTTAGTCGAGCAGCTCGTCTCCTTTCTCTCAAGTCTCCCCAGCCCAAGCTTTGCAACATTTTTGTAACGCTACTCTTTTGTCGGAAATCACCCAGAACAAATCGAGCTGCTTTTCTTTGGATTTTGTCCAGTTCTTGAATCAGGTAATCCTGGTGAGGGTCCCATGCAGTGGAACCATACTCTAGTTGGGGTCTTACCAGAGACTTATATGCCCTATCATTTACATCCTTACTACAACTGACTTAAAATTAAGTAATGTAAATAAGAGAGGTGTGAAAGCACAAAAGAGGGCGGTATGAAAAGGTCTTGTGTGTGAGCCATGAATCAGAAAGTGTAACAATGTTGAGTGAAACAAATGGAATTTCAGAATCTGATTGCAACAATGCGTGAGTGAAATAAATAATTGAAGTTATTGAAAACATGTTAATTAATTCATTGTATCATCCAAACGTGGTTACCAATCATAATTGATCCATGTTTAGCTCATGCAATTACTCAGAATCTGTATTTATATAACAGTTCCATGCAATAACAGCGTATATTGAGCACTAATTTTAGAATGTTATGTGTTAGTTATTCAAATTCCAAACTAAAGCTCTACTAACGCAGCACTGCACTTTCTATTGACATTGCACGTTTCTTCTCTCCCTCCGAATGTTCATTCAAGTTGACTGTGAACTCTCACGCCTGCCGTAAGAGGCTACTAAAAGGGGCTCTCAACTACGGAGTGAGGGTTAGTGACCACAGGGCCTTTAGCTGAGTCCTGACATTATTCTACCTCTCTTCCTCAAGTCTTGTTGGTTTTCGAGACCCAGGGAGTGTTTCCTTCGCCGATATCTTCATTTTTCCGAGTGCCGGGTGTTGCCCAATCCCCGCCACTCTTCAATGTCACACATTTTATTTATCATCATTTGATTTTCCGGAGGGGAAACGCACTGACGCGTAATCGTGTTGTCACGAAGTCGCTCTTACAGACCACAGAACGCTTGAAATACATTCCGATTCCTGAATGTCTCTCAGAAACGTGTAGTTGTCGACTTTTATTGCAAAATATCACGTTAATAGTAAACAAGTACAAATCCAGCTGATATTTCCCTCTGTATCAGAAAATGGTAGAGAACAGAAACGTTTATAGATACGATTCTAAATCAGTTTTGTATCGAATAACGTTGACGACATTGTTTGAAGAAGCTCTCTCCACATAGCAGCAGCGCCATCATCAGTTTATAAAGCTCTTCATTTCATGGCGATTGAGTTCAAGTTCTTGACACTCGTGAAATGGGAGTGGCTCCTCGTTTGATTTGTGCTTGACTTAGATTTAAGGGAGGAATTTCACCGCATATGGCACGATACTTATTCAATGGACAGTTCGCACTTGCAATAATGTGTTCATAGTTGGCAAATGACCTAAAAGTGGGTAACGTTGCTTCTTATTTACCTCAATGTGTTTCTTAAATGTTCAACTATAGTTGCAGTCCATTTTGCAATGAAATGTCCTTGAAGATGATCGTCAAATAATGCAAGACGAATGAGCAGGTTGGAGACAACGTGACCTGCGCTAATGTTTGTTCAATATTTGAGCTCTTTTAGCCGAGTTGGTCAACAAACCACCGCTCCTGGCACTGGCTAATGGAGCTGACAAAGACGCGTAGAAAGTCAGCCACATAATCTTACATAACGTATTCCAATTGTGAAAGGGTAGTTATAGTCACATGTCGGTCCGCGGTTTCTTCTTCAACAACTGTCTTCAATGTAATGAAAGCGGTGCAGTAGTTTTTGTCGTCGGCTCTTGGCCTGTAGATTTGCAGATTGTCATTAACAGCATAAAACTATCTTGTCATATATTATTGCATTATTCAAGAAAATGTTGCATTCTCGTTGGTCAATGCGCTCGCCAGTACTTGAACAGGAGGCGATAGGTAGGCACGGATCTTCGTGGACAGGAATAGCCACTATTTCGCTCCCCAGCAGTTGAAGAGCGCACATTACATTCAAAAGTCCTCGAAATTTAAACGATAGTTTCGATGTCTGGATTAAAATTAAATTCCAAAGCAGCTGATGATAAGTAAGGCTCAATATGGGATGAAGCCCCAATGCCATTCATGTCTGTCTTCCAAAATATATCATAGGTAAAGACGTTCCATTCCTTCTGGTATTTGGGGGAGGTTTGCTGCATCCTGTCCTCTTTTATCCTTATGCCGGTTACATAAAAATGTGCTGGCAAAACCACATAGATGCAATTCGCTGATTTATTTTGCAAGAAATCGGTAAGGGCGACGCAAAACGTTCACACCGTTTCCTCGAAGTCACTGGGCTTACAACCGCTAC
Organism: Anabrus simplex; assembly: GCF_040414725.1. Classification (NCBI taxonomy): domain Eukaryota; kingdom Metazoa; phylum Arthropoda; class Insecta; order Orthoptera; family Tettigoniidae; genus Anabrus; species Anabrus simplex. The sequence continues at coordinate 105,412,486 of NC_090279.1, read as the reverse complement.
ACTAGCGGAACAGAACGTACTTGATTTCCCTGCACAATTCCTCCCTATTAATGGGTTTTATCCACATATTCGTATTGTAAAAGCTGGTTCTCGGAACGTTTCCCAAGAGCTCGAAAACGGAACCAGATTAGAGACTAATTACAAGAAGTACGCTTAGGTTTCGAAATAATAGGTGTAGATAAAGCTGGACAGAGAATTGACTTCCATTTTCTTTCAATTTCCAATTGGCTTGACATTTTGTATCTCGATCAATAAACATGAAGGGACGTAAAGGTAATGTTGCAATGTCAAGAGAGCGAAAGTTGCGATAGCGCAAAAAGGAGTGGGGCTGAGTGCATTCCGCGGACAATGGGCTCCGCAGCTCTCAAGATGGTTTTCCGTGGTTTGCTATTTTCACATCAGGCAAAGCTGTACCTTAATTAAGGCCCCTGTCGCTTCCTTCCTACTCCTAGTCCTTTCCTATCGTCATAAGACCTACTGTGTCGGTGCGAATTGTAAAAATTATTATTATTATTATTATTATTATTATTATTATTATTATTATTATTATTATTATTATTATTATTATTATTATTATTATTGTTATTATTCATTCAACTTCGCTAATAGGCCAACTAGGGACCACGATAAGCTTCACGTTACATTCCGGCATTTGTTCATTTTTCCCTTGATCCACATCGTCTTCATTAGCTCGCTGTGTTTAGCGCGACGTTCTTCTGTCCATTTAGCACCAGTTGCCCGTTTTTCGTCCCGGAAAGTCCCAAAAGTCTTGATGGCTGCTCTGAAAAGATTTCGGTCTTGTGCATCTTCTGCTTGTAGGCCCAGTTCTTTAAGATCTTTCTTGACATTAACGTACCATGTCATTGCCGTTTTTGGTTTTGAGTCAAATATACTGAAGATACGTTTTGTCCATCGAGAGTCGATCATCCGTCGTATATGAACCTAGAAGCGAACTCTGCCTTTACGCATTGTGTCCGTGATCTTCTCTACCTTAGAGTATACTTCTTGCCTGGATTTTCTGATGTAGATGCCATTTTTGTAGTTTGGGCCAAGCATGGTGTGTAGGATCTTTCTTTCTTTCCCCTCTAAATCCGCAAGCACACATTTCTCGGACAGGATAAGGCATTCAGACGCATACAGCGATACTGGTTTGATGACAGTGTTGTAGTGAGGAATTTTTGTGTTCAGGGAAAAGCACTTTTGTTGTATATGTTGCGGGTTGTTTGGAAAGTGACTTCCATTTTCTTGATTCTTGCTGCTATGGCCTCTTTGTCAAGTGCATTTTGCTGAATCTGTTCCCAAAGGTATTTAAATTTACTAACAAGTAAAAGTTATTATTATTATTATTATTATTATTATTATTATTATTATTATTATTATTATTATTATTATTATTATTATTATTATTATTATTATTATTATTATTGTTCCGAGGTATCTGTGGAACAGCAGAGGTGAAAGAAGGTGCGGGGGTGAACAGGTCCCAAAATACGAAATTGAAGTTAAGGTAAAATTTAACAAGGTTATATTTTCTTTTCAAGATTAAGAAATAACAAGAATGGCAGGTACAGAGTACCAAGGCGCCAAATGTACAATTACAGTATTCACAGGATTTGGGCTTCGAGCCCCGGACTCACAATTCTTGAGCAATTAGCCCAACTTTACCCAAAAAACAAGATTCGACAAAGGGGCAGAAGACCCCAATCATGTTCAGGAGCACTTGCTCCCAATTACACAGTAAAGCCTCCTCGAGGCATACAACAACTCAATTTTCAAGAAAGAGCAACTCGCTCTCAAAATTTAAGCCTATCAAAGGCCACACCAAACTCCACATTCAAGTTGTCCTCCAAGGACATGAAAACAGGGGTAAAAATACCCAACCTACTGAGGCCTATCCAGTAAAGAAACAGAAATATTACATGGCCTCGACAATACCAATTTCAAAGAAGGCGAAGCTGCACTCCTAATACATTTTGTTTAAAACCTACTTGGCACTAGGCCGTTAATGCAAGGGCTAATCCCATACTAAAGAGGTGACTTATATGAGAAGACAATTTACATTACGCTAGACTGGAAGAAACGGTTGAGAAAACAAGTTCACCTCAAAACAATGAGTAGGAGCTCGAGAGGGTTAAGCACTCTCTATCCCAATATGTAGTTTAAAAGATAGAATAGATACTAAGTGTCTTTACATTTTAAGGGAAAGTTACATGGTAAAAGGCTTCGGACCCGCCCCGAGAGTTAAACTGCTGAGCTAGCAAGAAAAAAAGTTATTAAACGGCCATTACCTTGTGGTTGAACTGCTGCCCGAAGAAAGAGGCGCTTCCCGCCCCCTGCTACGTACTTTACACACTGATCGATGTTACAGAAGTGGCGCGGAGACCCGAAAATCAGCAGTTTATATACTCTCGCGGAAAGTTCGAGGCGTTTCAGGAATGAGAACACCCTCCCACAAGAATTTTATTGGTTAGAGTTAAGCAACATATCCAAGTTGAAGAAGATACACCTGATTGGTCATAAATTAATTAAAGAAATTCGGGATTGGCTGAATTCAAACCTGGCGTAAGGAAGGGGTTAATATTGCCAACATAAACAATAACTGAAATAAATTTCACAAAGAACAAACTTATAAACACAAAATTTCTTCAAAAACATAGTTCTTTCACTTCGCACTAGGGTGCATAATTGTATTTCTTCAGTAGTGCCATCTGGAAGAGAATGTCCACACTTCTTACTACAGGCAAAACAAAAATACATCGAAAACGACCCAGTTCAGAAACTTCAAAATTTACAAGTAGTGACATCTTCTGAGAAACTTGAAAATTTACGCCGTAGATAAAGTTCAGGCTTCCCCCAGTAGGGGAGTTTCAACTGGCGCAAAGTTTGAATTAGCGGCATGGGAGTGTACCGCCCGGTACAATTATTATTATTATTATTATTATTATTATTATTATTATTATTATTATTATTATTATTATTATTATTATGACCACCGAGCGGTACGGGAGGCGAGTGGCAGCTCCCAAGCAGATGCTGGGAGAGTTCCTATTGCAATCTCCTTACCCAGTTTCGTTCACCATCATTCATTCCATCGTCATTAGCTCTTTTACTGAGATTGGTGTCAGGAAGGGCATCCGGCCGTAAAAATCATGCCATAGAATCTGATCACACTTCATCCCCCACGCCATATGAAGTAACGGGACCAAAGAGTACAAATAATAATAATAATAATAATAATAATAATAATAATAATAATAATAATAATAATAATAATAATAATAATAATAATAATAATAACTTGTACAACTTATGTGTGAAAAACGAAGAAGACAGCGCAGTCACGTCGAGGAAGGGCTCTTCCTATCTGATCACTTGACTTGGTAAAGACAGCGTCTCTTCGGATTATCGTTGCGGCTACTACCGCGATACTTTCACATCAATAATAAAAATACAAATAATTTTCCATGGGAAATAGATTATTCACTTCATTACCGCTCTGGTATTCGAAAAGTTTTAGTTCGGATTAGAGGAAGATTATTATTATTATTATTATTATTATTATTATTATTATTATTATTATTATTATTATTATTATTATTATTATTATTATTATTATTATCATCATGATCGACAGCAGGGACCTGTTAATGTGAGTTGCACATCACGGCTAAGTGAGTCCTTGTGTTCAGTCTGTAGAGACATGGTGCTGCCGCTCTCACATCCAGGATGGTCACTTCGCAATAAAACAAACATCCTTGTCATCTGTACCTTCCTAGAGTCTGCTCCGACCCTCCGCACCTCAAGATCGATTGTCTGTGTCATCGGGTGGAGTTGAAATTGCCATGCAGGCAGGCTAGATGCCGCCAAGTCAAAATAGCTCACGCCATATAATCGAATTATTACTAATAATTACTAGTACTACTACTGCTGCTACTGCTACTATTACTAGTACCAATACAAGAAATAAAAAATAATAATAATAATAATAATAATAATAATAATAATAATAATAATAATAGACTCATTATGCCCAACTAAGGAGCACCTTTGAACATATTACAATTTCTTGGTTCTTCTTCTTCTCTGACCAATATCTCTTCCAGTATTGATTGATTGATTGAAAGTGGAGGCGGGATAGGTTTTTCACCGAGTACTCCAGTTTTCCCTGTCATGGTTCATTCCAGCAACACTCTCCAATATTATTTCATTCCAACTGTAATTCATTAATCATTGTCCCAGAGGAGTGCGACAGGCTTCAGCAGCAGGCAAATTCCTATCCTCGCAAATAGATGGTGTGTTTGTGATGTATCTGTAGGACACATAGTAGATAGAGTGTTTGTGATGTATATCTAGGACACATAGTAGATAGAGTGTTTGTGATGTATCTGTATTACACCTAGTAGATAGAGTGTTTGTGATGTAGCTGTAGGACACATAGTAGATAGAGTGTTTGTGATGTAGCTGTAGGACACATAGTAGATAGAGTGTTTGTGATGTATCTGTATTACACGTAGTAGATAGAGTGTTTGTGATGTAGCTGTAGGACACATAGTAGATAGTGTGTTTGTGATGTAGCTGTAGGACACGTAGTAGATAGAGTGTTTGTGATGTAGCTGTATTACACCTAGTAGATAGAGTGTTTGTGATGTATATCTAGGACACATAGTAGATAGAGTGTTTGTGATGTAGCTGTAGGACACATAGTAGATAGAGTGTTTGTGATGTATATCTAGGACACATAGTAGATAGAGTGTTTGTGATGTATCTGTAGGACACGTAGTAGATAGTGTTTGTGATGTATCTGTAGGACACCTAGTAGATAAAGTGTTTGTGATGTATCTTTACGACACTTAGTAGATAGAGTGTTTGTGATGTATATCAAGGACACACAGTAGATAGAGTGTTTGTGATGTATATCTAGGACACATAGTAGATAGAGTGTTTGTGATGTATCTGTAGGACATGTAGTAGATAGAGTGTTTGTGATGTACCTGTAGGACACTTAGTAGATAAAGTGTTTGTGATGTATATCTAGGACACATAGTAGATAGAGTGTTTGTGATGTAGCTGTATTACACCTAGTAGATAGAGTGTTTGTGATGTATCTTTACGACACTTAGTAGATAGAGTGTTTGTGATGTATATCTAGGACACGTAGTAGATAGAATGTTTGTGATGTATCTGTACGACATGTAGTAGATAGAGTGTTTGTGATGTATCTGTATTACACATAGTAGATAGAGTGTTTGTGAAGTATCTGTAGGACACATAGTAGATAGAGTGTTTGTGATGTATCTGTAGGACACGTAGTAGATAGAGTGTTTGTGATGTAACTGTATTACACATAGTAGATAGAGTGTTTGTGATGTATATCTAGGACACATAGTAGATAGAGTGTTTGTGATGTAGCTGTAGGACACCTAGTAGATAGAGTGTTTGTGATGTATCTGTATTTCACGTAGTAGATAGAGTGTTTGTGATGTAGCTGTAGGACACATAGTAGATAGTGTGTTTGTGATGTAGCTGTAGGACACGTAGTAGATAGAGTGTTTGTGATGTAGCTGTATTACACCTAGTAGATAGAGTGTTTGTGATGTATATCTAGGACACATAGTAGATAGAGTGTTTGTGATGTAGCTGTAGGACACATAGTAGATAGAGTGTTTGTGATGTATCTGTAGGGCACCTAGTAGATAGAGTGTTTGTGATGTATATCTAGGACACATAGTAGATAGAGTGTTTGTGATGTAGGTGTAGGACACATTGTGGATAGAGTGTTTGTGATGTAGCTGTAGGACACATAGTAGATAGAGTGTTTGTGATGTATCTGTAGGACACATAGTAGATGGAGTGTTTGTGATGTATATCTAGGACACATAGTAGATAGAGTGTTTGTGATGTATATCTAGGACACATAGTAGATGGAGAGTTTGTGATGTATATCTAGGACACGTAGTAGATAGAGTGTTTGTGATGTATATCTAGGACACATAGTAGATAGAGTGTTTGTGATGTATATCTAGGACACATAGTAGATAGAGTGCTTGTGATGTATCTGTAGGACACGTAGTAGATAGAGTGTTTGTGATGTAACTGTATTACACATAGTAGATAGAGTGTTTGTGATGTATATCTAGGACACTTAGTAGATAGAGTGTTTGTGATGTATCTGTAGGACACATAATAGATAGAGTGTTTGTGATGTATCTGTAGGACACGTAGTAGATAGTGTTTGTGATGTATCTGTAGGACACATAGTAGATAGAGTGTTTGTGATGTATATCTAGGACACATAGTAGATAGAGTGTTTGTGATGTATATCTAGGACACATAGTAGATAGAGTGTTTGTGATGTATCTGTAGGACATGTAGTAGATAGAGTGTTTGTGATGTATCTGTAGGACATGTAGTAGATAGAGTGTTTGTGATGTATCTGTATTACACATAGTAGAGAGAGTGTTTGTGAAGTATCTGTAGGACACATAGTAGATAGAGTGTTTGTGATGTATCTGTAGGACACGTAGTAGATAGAGTGTTTGTGATGTAACTGTATTACACTTAGTAGATAGAGTGTTTGTGATGTAGCTGTATTACACATAGTAGATAGAGTGTTTGTGATGTATCTGTAGGACACATAGTAGATAGAGTGTTTGTGATGTATCTGTAAGACACGTAGTAGATAGTGTTTGTGATGTATCTGTAGGACACATAGTAGATAGAGTGTTTGTGATGTATATCTAGGACACATAGTAGATAGAGTGTTTGTGATGTATATCTAGGACACATAGTAGATAGAGTGTTTGTGATGTATATCTAGGACACATAGTAGATAGAGTGTTTGTGATGTATATCTAGGACACATAGTAGATAGAGTGTTTGTGATGTATCTGTAGGACACATAGTAGATAGAGTGTTTGTGATGTATATCTAGGACACATAGTAGATAGAGTGTTTGTGATGTATATCTAGGACACATAGTAGATAGAGTGTTTGTGATGTATCTGTACGACACTTAGTAGATAGAGTGTTTGTGATGTATATCTAGGACACATAGTAGATAGAGGGTTTGTGATGTATCTGTACGACACTTAGTAGATAGAGTGTTTGTGATGTACCTGTAGGACACTTAGTAGATAAAGTGTTTGTGATGTATATCTAGGACACATAGTAGATAGAGTGTTTGTGATGTATATCTAGGACACATAGTAGATAGAGTGTTTGTGATGTATCTGTAGGACACATAGTAGATAGAGTGTTTGTGATGTATATCTAGGACACATAGTAGATAGAGTGTTTGTGATGTATATCTAGGACGCATAGTAGATAGAGTGTTTGTGATGTATCTGTACGACACTTAGTAGATAGAGTGTTTGTGATGTATATCTAGGACACATAGTAGATAGAGTGTTTGTGATGTATCTGTACGACACTTAGTGGATAGAGTGTTTGTGATGTACCTGTAGGACACTTAGTAGATAAAGTGTTTGTGATGTATATCTAGGACACATAGTAGATAGAGTGTTTGTGATGTATATCTAGGACACATAGTAGATAGAGTGTTTGTGATGTATCTGTAGGACACATAGTAGATAGAGTGTTTGTGAAGTATCTGTAGGACACATAGTAGATAGAGTGTTTGTGATGTATCTGTAGGACACGTAGAAGATAGAGTGTTTGTGATGTAACTGTATTACACATAGTAGATAGAGTGTTTGTGATGTATCTGTAGGACACATAGTAGATAGAGTGTTTGTGATGTAGCTGCACGACACATAGTAGATGGAGTGTTTGTGATGTAGCTGTAGGACACTTAGTAGATAGAGTGTTTGTGATGTATCTGTAGGACACGTAGTAGATAGAGTGTTTGTGATGTAACTGTAGGACACGTAGTAGATAGAGTGTTTGTGATGTATCTGTAGGACACATAGTAGAGAGAGTGTTTGTGATGTAGCTGTAGGACACATAGTACATAGAGTGTTTGTGATGTATATATAGGACACATAGTAGATAGAGTGTTTGTGTTGTATCTGTAGGACACTTAGTAGATAGAGTGTTTGTGATGTATATCTAGGACACATAGTAGATAGAGTGTTTGTGATGTATCTGTACGACACATAGTAGATAGAGTGTTTGTGATGTAACTGTAGGACACGTAGTAGATAGAGTGTTTGTGATGTATCTGTACGACACATAGTAGATAGAGTGTTTGTGATGTAGCTGTACGACACTTAGTAGATAGAGTGTTTGTGATGTAACTGTAGGACACGTAGTAGATAGAGTGTTTGTGATGTATCTGTACCACACATAGTAGATAGAGTGTTTGTGATGTAGCTGTACGACACTTAGTAGATAGAGTGTTTGTGATGTAACTGTAGGACACTTAGTAGATAGAGTGTTTGTGATGTATATCTAGGACACATAGTAGATAGAGTGTTTGTGATGTATCTGTATTACACTTAGTAGATAGAGTGTTTGTGATGTATCTGTAGGACACGTAGTAGATAGAGTGTTTGTGATGTAACTCTATTACACATAGTAGATAGAGTGTTTGTGATGTAGCTGTATTACACATAGTATATAGAGTGTTTGTGATGTATCTGTAGGACACATAGTAGATAGAGTGTTTGTGATGTATCTGTAGGACACCTAGTAGATAGAGTGTTTGTGATGTATATCTAGGACACCTAGTAGATAGAGTGTTTGTGATGTATATCTAGGACACATAGTAGATAGAGTGTTTGTGATGTATATCTAGGACACATAGTAGATAGAGTGTTTGTGATGTATATCTAGGACACATAGTAGATAGAGTGTTTGTGATGTATCTGTACGACACATAGTAGATAGAGTGTTTGTGATGTAACTGTAGGACACGTAGTAGATAGAGTGTTTGTGATGTAGCTGTAGGACACTTAGTAGATAGAGTGTTTGTGATGTATCTGTACGACACTTAGTAGATAGAGTGTTTGTGATGTCTCTGTAGGACACATAGTAGATAGAGTGTTTGTGATGTAGCTGTAGGACACTTAGTAGATAGAGTGTTTGTGATGTATCTGTACGATACTTAGTAGATAGAGTGTTTGTGATGCAGCTGTAGGACACGTAGTAGATAGAGTGTATGTGATGTAGCTGTAGGACACATAGTAGATAGAATGTTTGTGATGTAGCTGTAGGACACGTAGTAAATAGAGTGTTTGTGATGTATCTGTAGGACACTTAGTAGATAGAGTGTTTGCGATGTATATCTAGGACACATAGTAGATAGAGTGTTTGTGATGTATCTGTACGACACTTAGTAGATAGAGTGTTTGTGATGTAACTGTAGGACACGTACTAGATAGAGTGTTTGTGATGTAACTGTAGGACACTTAGTAGATAGAGTGTTTGTGATGTAGCTGTAGGACACATAGTAAATAGAGTGTTTGTGATTTATATCTAGGACAAGTAGTAGATAGAGTGTTTGTGAAGTAGCTGTAGGACACATAGTAGATAGGGTGTTTGTGATGTAGCTGTAGGACACATAGTAGATAGAGTGTTTGTGATGTAGCTGTAGGACACGTAGTAGATGGAGTGTATGTGATGTATCTGTACGACAATTAGTAGATAGAGTGTTTGTGATGTATCTGTAGGACACGTAGTAGATAGAGTGTTTGTGATGTAACTGTAGGACACGTAGTAGGTAGAGTGTTTGTGATGTATCTGTAGGACACATAGTAGAGAGAGTGTTTGTGATGTAGCTGTAGGACACATAGTACATAGAATGTTTGTGATGTATATCTAGGACACATAGTAGATAGAGTGTTTGTGATGTAGCTGTAGGACACATAGTAGATAGAGTGTTTGTGATGTAACTGTACGACACTTAGTAGATAGAGTGTTTGTGATGCAGCTCTAGGACACATAGTAGATAGAGTGTTTGTGATGTAGCTGTAGGACACATAGTAGATAGAGTTTTTGTGATGTATATCTAGGACACATAGTAGATAGAGTGTTTGTGATGTAGCTGTAGGACACATAGTAGATAGTGTGTTTGTGATGTAGCAGCACGACACATAGTAGATGGAGTGTTTGTGATGTAGCTGTAGGACACTTAGTAGATAGAGTGTTTGTGATGTATCTGTATTACACATAGTAGATAGTGTGTTTGTGATGTAGCTGTAGGACACGTAGTAGATAGAATGTTTGTGATGTAGCTGTAGGACACATAGTAGATAGAGTGTTTGTGATGTAGCTGTAGGACACGTAGTAGATAGAGTGTTTGTGATGTATCTGTAGGACACATAGTAGATAGAGTGTTTGTGATGTATATCTAGTACACATAGTAGATAGAGTGTTTGTGATGTATATCTAGGACACATAGTAGATAGAGTGTTTGTGATGTAGCTTTAGGACACATAGTAGATAGAGTGTTTGTGATGTAACTGTAGGACACATAGTAGATAGAGTGTTTGTGATGTAGCTGTAGGACACATAGTAGATAGAGTGTTTGTGATGTATATCTAGGAGACAGAGTAGATAGAGTGTTTGTGATGTAGCTGTAGGACACGTAGTAGATAGAGTATTTGTGATGTAGCTGTAGGACACATAGTAGATAGAGTGTTTGTGATGTATATCTAGTACACATAGTAGATAGAGTGTTTGTGATGTATATCTAGTACACATAGTAGATAGAGTGTTTGTGATGTATATCTAGGACACATAGTAGATAGAGTGTTTGTGATGTATATCTAGGAGACAGAGTAGATAGAGTGTTTGTGATGTAGCTGTAGGACACGTAGTAGATAGAGTATTTGTGATGTAGCTGTAGGACACATAGTAGATAGAGTGTTTGTGATGTATATCTAGGACAGATAGTAGATAGAGTGTTTGTGATGTAGCTTTAGGACACATAGTAGATAGAGTGTTTGTGATGTAACTGAAGGACACATAGTAGATAGAGTGTTTGTGATGTAACTGTAGGACACATAGTAGATAGAGTGTTTGTGATGTATCTGTATTACACCTAGTAGATAGAGTGTTTGTGATGTAGCTGTATTACACCTAGTAGATAGAGTGCTTGTGATGTATCTGTAGGACACATAGTAGATAGAGTGTTTGTGATGTAGCTGTATTACACCTAGTAGATAGAGTGCTTGTGATGTATCTGTAGGACACGTAGTAGATAGAGTGTTTGTGATGCAGCTGTATTACACCTAGTAGATAGAGTGTTTGTGATGTAGCTGTATTACACCTTGTAGATAGAGTGTTTGTGATGTAGCTGTATTACACCTAGTAGATAGAGTTTTTGTGATGTAGCTGTATTACACCTAGTAGATAGAGTTTTTGTGATGTAGCTGTAGGACACATAGTAGATAGAGTGTTTGTGATGTAGCTGTAGGACACATAGAAGATAGAGTGCTTGTGATGTATCTGTAGGACACATAGTAGATAGAGTGTTTGTGATGTATATCTAGGAGACATAGTAGATAGAGTGTTTGTGATGTAACTGTAGGACACATAGTAGATAGAGTGTTTGTGATGTAGCTGTAGGACACATAGTAGATAGAGTGTTTGTGATGTATATCTAGGACACATAGTAGATAGAGTGTTTGTGATGTATCTGTAGGACACATAGTAGATACTGTTTGTGATGTATCTGTAGGACACATAGTGCATAGAGTGTTTGTGATGTATCTGTAGGACACGTAGTAGATAGAGTGTTTGTGATGTAACTGTAGGACACATAGTAGATAGAGTGTTTGTGATGTAGCTGTAGGACACGTAATAGATAGAGTGTTTGTGATGTATCTGTAGGACACGTAGTAGATAGAGTGTTTGTGATGTAGCTGTAGGACACATAGTAGATAGAGTGTTTGTGATGTAGCTGTATTACACCTAGTAGATAGAGTGTTTGTGATGTATCTTTACGACACTTAGTAGATAGAGTGTTTGTGATGTATATCTAGGACACATAGTAGATAGAGTGTTTGTGATGTATATCTAGGACACATAGTAGATAGAGTGTTTGTGATGTATCTGTATTACACCTAGTTGATAGAGTGTTTGTGATGTAGCTGTAGGACACATAGTAGATAGAGAGTTTGTGATGTATCTGTAGGACATGTAGTAGATAGAGTGTTTGTGATGTATATGTATTACACCTAGTAGATAGAGTGTTTGTGATGTAGCTGTAGGACACATAGTAGATAGAGTGTTTGTGATGTAGCTGTAGGACACATAGTAGATAGAGTGTTTGTGATGTAGCTGTAGGACACATAGTAGATAGAGTGTTTGTGATGTATATCTAGGACACATAGTAGATAGAGTGTTTGTGATGTATCTGTAGGACACCTAGTAGATAGAGTGTTTGTGATGTAGCTGTAGGACATGTAGTAGATAGAGTGCTTGTGATGTATCTGTATTAGACCTAGTAGATAGAGTGTTTGTGATGTAGCTGTAGGACACATAGTAGATAGAGTGTTTGTGATGTAGCTGTAGGACACATAGTAGATAGAGTGTTTGTGATGTAGCTGTAGGACACATAGTAGATAGAGTGTTTGTGATGTATATCTAGGACACATAGTAGATAGAGTGTTTGTGATGTAGCTGTAGGACACCTAGTAGATAGAGTGTTTTTGATGTATCTGTATTTCACGTAGTAGATAGAGTGTTTGTGATGTAGCTGTAGGACACCTAGTAGATAGTGTGTTTGTGATGTAGCTGTAGGACACGTAGTAGATAGAGTGTTTGTGATGTAGCTGTATTACACCTAGTAGATAGAGTGTTTGTGATGTATATCTAGGACACATAGTAGATAGAGTGTTTGTGATGTAGCTGTAGGACACATAGTAGATAGAGGGTTTGTGATGTATCTGTAGGGCACCTAGTAGATAGAGTGTTTGTGATGTATATCTAGGACACATAGTAGATAGAGTGTTTGTGATGTAGGTGTAGGACACATTGTGGATAGAGTGTTTGTGATGTAGCTGTAGGACACATAGTAGATAGAGTGTTTGTGATGTATCTGTAGGACACATAGTAGATGGAGTGTTTGTGATGTATATCTATGACACATAGTAGATAGAGTGTTTGTGATGTATATCTAGGACACAGTAGATGGAGTGTTTGTGATGTATATCTAGGACACGTAGTAGATAGAGTGTTTGTGATGTATATCTAGGACGCATAGTAGATAGAGTGTTTGTGATGTATATCTAGGACACATAGTAGATAGAGTGTTTGTGATGTATCTGTAGGACACGTAGTAGATAGAGTGTTTGTGATGTAGCTGCACGACACATAGTAGATAGAGTGTTTGTGATGTAGCTGTATTACACCTAGTAGATAGAGTGTTTGTGATGTATCTTTACGACACTTAGTAGATAGAGTGTTTGTGATGTATATCTAGGACACATAGTAGATAGAGTGTTTGTGATGTATATCTAGGACACATAGTAGATAGAGTGTTTGTGATGTATCTGTAGGACATGTAGTAGATAGAGTGTTTGTGATGTATCTGTATTACACATAGTAGATAGAGTGTTTGTGAAGTATCTGTAGGACACATAGTAGATAGAGTGTTTGTGATGTATATCTAGGACACATAGTAGATAGAGTGTTTGTGATGTATCTGTAGGACACGTAGTAGATAGAGTGTTTGTGATGTAGCTGTATTACACATAGTAGATAGAGTGTTTGTGATGTAGCTGTAGGACACATAGTAGATAGAGTGTTTGTGATGTATATCTAGGACACATAGTAGATAGAGTGTTTGCGATGTATCTGTAGGACACGTAGTAGATAGTGTTTGTGATGTATCTGTAGGACATGTAGTAGATAGAGTGTTTGTGATGTATCTGTATTACACATCGTAGATAGAGTGTTTGTGAAGTATCTGTAGGACACATAGTAGATAGAGTGTTTGTGATGTATATCTAGGACACATAGTAGATAGAGTGTTTGTGATGTATCTGTAGGACACGTAGTAGATAGTGTTTGTGATGTATCTGTTGGACACCTAGTAGATAAAGTGTTTGTGATGTATCTTTACGACACTTAGTAGATAGAGTGTTTGTGATGTATATCAAGGACACATAGTAGATAGAGTGTTTGTGATGTATATCTAGGACACATAGTAGATAGAGTGTTTGTGATGTATCTGTAGGACATGTAGTAGATAGAGTGTTTGTGATGTACCTGTAGGACACTTAGTAGATAAAGTGTTTGTGATGTATATCTAGGACACATAGTAGATAGAGTGTTTGTGATGTAGCTGTATTACACCTAGTAGATAGAGTGTTTGTGATGTATCTTTACGACACTTAGTAGATAGAGTGTTTGTGATGTATATCTAGGACACGTAGTAGATAGAATATTTGTGATGTATCTGTACGACATGTAGTAGATAGAGTGTTTGTGATGTATCTGTATTACACATAGTAGATAGAGTGTTTGTGAAGTATCTGTAGGACACATAGTAGATAGAGTGTTTGTGATGTATCTGTAGGACACGTAGTAGATAGAGTGTTTGTGATGTAACTGTATTACACATAGTAGATAGAGTGTTTGTGATGTATATCTAGGACACATATTAGATAGAGTGTTTGTGATGTAGCTGTAGGACACCTAGTAGATAGAGTGTTTGTGATGTATCTGTATTTCACGTAGTAGATAGAGTGTTTGTGATGTAGCTGTAGGACACATAGTAGATAGTGTGTTTGTGATGTAGCTGTAGGACACGTAGTAGATAGAGTGTTTGTGATGTAGCTGTATTACACCTAGTAGATAGAGTGTTTGTGATGTATATCTAGGACACATAGTAGATAGAGTGTTTGTGATGCAGCTGTAGGACACATAGTAGATAGAGTGTTTGTGATGTATCTGTAGGGCACCTAGTAGATAGAGTGTTTGTGATGTATATCTAGGACACATAGTAGATAGAGTGTTTGTGATGTAGGTGTAGGACACATTGTGGATAGAGTGTTTGTGATGTAGCTGTAGGACACATAGTAGATAGAGTGTTTGTGATGTATCTGTAGGACACATAGTAGATGGAGTGTTTGTGATGTATATCTAGGACACATAGTAGATAGAGTGTTTGTGATGTATATCTAGGACACATAGTAGATGGAGTGTTTGTGATGTATATCTAGGACACGTAGTAGATAGAGTGTTTGTGATGTATATCTAGGACACATAGCAGATAGAGTGTTTGTGATGTATCTGTAGGACACGTAGTAGATAGAGTGTTTGTGATGTAACTGTATTACACATAGTAGATAGAGTGTTTGTGATGTATATCTAGGACACTTAGTAGATAGAGTGTTTGTGATGTATCTGTAGGACACATAGTAGATAGAGTGTTTGTGATGTATCTGTAGGACACGTAGTAGATAGTGTTTGTGATGTATCTGTAGGACACATAGTAGATAGAGTGTTTGTGATGTATATCTAGGACACATAGTAGATAGAGTGTTTGTGATGTATATCTAGGACACATAGTAGATAGAGTGTTTGTGATGTATCTGTAGGATATGTAGTAGATAGAGTGTTTGTGATGTATCTGTAGGACATATAGTAGATAGAGTGTTTGTGATGTATCTGCATTACACATAGTAGATAGAGTGTTTGTGAAGTATCTGTAGGACACATAGTAGATAGAGTGTTTGTGATGTATCTGTAGGACACATAGTAGATAGAGTGTTTGTGATGTATATCTAGGACACATAGTAGATAGAGTGTTTGTGATGTAGCTGTAGGACACCTAGTAGATAGAGTGTTTGTGATGTATCTGTATTTCACGTAGTAGATAGAGTGTTTGTGATGTAGCTGTAGGACACATAGTAGATAGTGTGTTTGTGATGTAGCTGTAGGACACGTAGTAGATAGAGTGTTTGTGATGTAGCTGTATTACACCTAGTAGATAGAGTGTTTGTGATGTATATCTAGGACACATAGTAGATAGAGTGTTTGTGATGCAGCTGTAGGACACATAGTAGATAGAGTGTTTGTGATGTATCTGTAGGGCACCTAGTAGATAGAGTGTTTGTGATGTATCTGTAGGACACGTAGTAGATAGAGTGTTTGTGATGTAGCTGCACGACACATAGTAGATAGAGTGTTTGTGATGTAGCTGTATTACACCTAGTAGATAGAGTGTTTGTGATGTATCTTTACGACACTTAGTAGATAGAGTGTTTGTGATGTATATCTAGGACACATAGTAGATAGAGTGTTTGTGATGTATATCTAGGACACATAGTAGATAGAGTGTTTGTGATGTATCTGTAGGACATGTAGTAGATAGAGTGTTTGTGATGTATCTGTATTACACATAGTAGATAGAGTGTTTGTGAAGTATCTGTAGGACACATAGTAGATAGAGTGTTTGTGATGTATATCTAGGACACATAGTAGATAGAGTGTTTGTGATGTATCTGTAGGACACGTAGTAGATAGAGTGTTTGTGATGTAGCTGTATTACACATAGTAGATAGAGTGTTTGTGATGTAGCTGTAGGGCACATAGTAGATAGAGTGTTTGTGATGTATATCTAGGACACATAGTAGATAGAGTGTTTGCGATGTATCTGTAGGACACGTAGTAGATAGTGTTTGTGATGTATCTGTAGGACATGTAGTAGATAGAGTGTTTGTGATGTATCTGTATTACACATAGTAGATAGAGTGTTTGTGAAGTATCTGTAGGACACATAGTAGATAGAGTGTTTGTGATGTATATCTAGGACACATAGTAGATAGAGTGTTTGTGATGTATCTGTAGGACACGTAGTAGATAGTGTTTGTGATGTATCTGTTGGACACCTAGTAGATAAAGTGTTTGTGATGTATCTTTACGACACTTAGTAGATAGAGTGTTTGTGATGTATATCAAGGACACATAGTAGATAGAGTGTTTGTGATGTATATCTAGGACACATAGTAGATAGAGTGTTTGTGATGTATCTGTAGGACATGTAGTAGATAGAGTGTTTGTGATGTACCTGTAGGACACTTAGTAGATAAAGTGTTTGTCATGTATATCTAGGACACATAGTAGATAGAGTGTTTGTGATGTAGCTGTATTACACCTAGTAGATAGAGTGTTTGTGATGTATCTTTACGACACTTAGTAGATAGAGTGTTTGTGATGTATATCTAGGACACGTAGTAGATAAAATATTTGTGATGTATCTGTACGACATGTAGTAGATAGAGTGTTTGTGATGTAACTGTATTACACATAGTAGATAGAGTGTTTGTGATGTATATCTAGGACACTTAGTAGATAGAGTGTTTGTGATGTATCTGTAGGACACATAGTAGATAGAGTGTTTGTGATGTATCTGTAGGACACGTAGTAGATAGTGTTTGTGATGTATCTGTAGGACACATAGTAGATAGAGTGTTTGTGATGTATATCTAGGACACATAGTAGATAGAGTGTTTGTGATGTATATCTAGGACACATAGTAGATAGAGTGTTTGTGATGTATCTGTAGGATATGTAGTAGATAGAGTGTTTGTGATGTATCTGTAGGACATATAGTAGATAGAGTGTTTGTGATGTATCTGCATTACACATAGTAGATAGAGTGTTTGTGAAGTATCTGTAGGACACATAGTAGATAGAGTGTTTGTGATGTATCTGTAGGACACATAGTAGATAGAGTGTTTGTGATGTATATCTAGGACACATAGTAGATAGAGTGTTTGTGATGTAGCTGTAGGACACCTAGTAGATAGAGTGTTTGTGATGTATCTGTATTTCACGTAGTAGATAGAGTGTTTGTGATGTAGCTGTAGGACACATAGTAGATAGTGTGTTTGTGATGTAGCTGTAGGACACGTAGTAGATAGAGTGTTTGTGATGTAGCTGTATTACACCTAGTAGATAGAGTGTTTGTGATGTATATCTAGGACACATAGTAGATAGAGTGTTTGTGATGCAGCTGTAGGACACATAGTAGATAGAGTGTTTGTGATGTATCTGTAGGGCACCTAGTAGATAGAGTGTTTGTGATGTATCTGTAGGACACGTAGTAGATAGAGTGTTTGTGATGTAGCTGCACGACACATAGTAGATAGAGTGTTTGTGATGTAGCTGTATTACACCTAGTAGATAGAGTGTTTGTGATGTATCTTTACGACACTTAGTAGATAGAGTGTTTGTGATGTATATCTAGGACACATAGTAGATAGAGTGTTTGTGATGTATATCTAGGACACATAGTAGATAGAGTGTTTGTGATGTATCTGTAGGACATGTAGTAGATAGAGTGTTTGTGATGTATCTGTATTACACATAGTAGATAGAGTGTTTGTGAAGTATCTGTAGGACACATAGTAGATAGAGTGTTTGTGATGTATATCTAGGACACATAGTAGATAGAGTGTTTGTGATGTATCTGTAGGACACGTAGTAGATAGAGTGTTTGTGATGTAGCTGTATTACACATAGTAGATAGAGTGTTTGTGATGTAGCTGTAGGGCACATAGTAGATAGAGTGTTTGTGATGTATATCTAGGACACATAGTAGATAGAGTGTTTGCGATGTATCTGTAGGACACGTAGTAGATAGTGTTTGTGATGTATCTGTAGGACATGTAGTAGATAGAGTGTTTGTGATGTATCTGTATTACACATAGTAGATAGAATGTTTGTGAAGTATCTGTAGGACACATAGTAGATAGAGTGTTTGTGATGTATATCTAGGACACATAGTAGATAGAGTGTTTGTGATGTATCTGTAGGACACGTAGTAGATAGTGTTTGTGATGTATCTGTTGGACACCTAGTAGATAAAGTGTTTGTGATGTATCTTTACGACACTTAGTAGATAGAGTGTTTGTGATGTATATCAAGGACACATAGTAGATAGAGTGTTTGTGATGTATATCTAGGACACATAGTAGATAGAGTGTTTGTGATGTATCTGTAGGACATGTAGTAGATAGAGTGTTTGTGATGTACCTGTAGGACACTTAGTAGATAAAGTGTTTGTCATGTATATCTAGGACACATAGTAGATAGAGTGTTTGTGATGTAGCTGTATTACACCTAGTAGATAGAGTGTTTGTGATGTATCTTTACGACACTTAGTAGATAGAGTGTTTGTGATGTATATCTAGGACACGTAGTAGATAAAATATTTGTGATGTATCTGTACGACATGTAGTAGATAGAGTGTTTGTGATGTATCTGTATTACACATAGTAGATAGAGTGTTTGTGAAGTATCTGTAGGACACATAGTAGATAGAGTGTTTGTGATGTATCTGTAGGACACGTAGTAGATAGAGTGTTTGCGATGTAACTGTATTACACATAGTAGATAGAGTGTTTGTGATGTATATCTAGGACACATAGTAGATAGAGTGTTTGTGATGTAGCTGTAGGACACCTAGTAGATAGAGTGTTTGTGATGTATCTGTATTTCACGTAGTAGATAGAGTGTTTGTGATGTAGCTGTAGGACACATAGTAGATAGTGTGTTTGTGATGTAGCTGTAGGACACGTAGTAGATAGAGTGTTTGTGATGTAGCTGTATTACACCTAGTAGATAGAGTGTTTGTGATGTATATCTAGGACACATAGTAGATAGAGTGTTTGTGATGCAGCTGTAGGACACATAGTAGATAGAGTGTTTGTGATGTATCTGTAGGGCACCTAGTAGATAGAGTGTTTGTGATGTATATCTAGGACACATAGTAGATAGAGTGTTTGTGATGTAGGTGTAGGACACATTGTGGATAGAGTGTTTGTGATGTAGCTGTAGGACACATAGTAGATAGAGTGTTTGTGATGTATCTGTAGGACACATAGTAGATGGAGTGTTTGTGATGTATATCTAGTACACATAGTAGATAGAGTGTTTGTGATGTATATCTAGGACACATAGTAGATAGAGTGTTTGTGATGTATATCTAGGAGACAGAGTAGATAGAGTGTTTGTGATGTAGCTGTAGGACACGTAGTAGATAGAGTATTTGTGATGTAGCTGTAGGACACATAGTAGATAGAGTGTTTGTGATGTATATCTAGTACACATAGTAGATAGAGTGTTTGTGATGTATATCTAGTACACATAGTAGATAGAGTGTTTGTGATGTATATCTAGGACACATAGTAGATAGAGTGTTTGTGATGTATATCTAGGAGACAGAGTAGATAGAGTGTTTGTGATGTAGCTGTAGGACACGTAGTAGATAGAGTATTTGTGATGTAGCTGTAGGACACATAGTAGATAGAGTGTTTGTGATGTATATCTAGGACAGATAGTAGATAGAGTGTTTGTGATGTAGCTTTAGGACACATAGTAGATAGAGTGTTTGTGATGTAACTGAAGGACACATAGTAGATAGAGTGTTTGTGATGTAACTGTAGGACACATAGTAGATAGAGTGTTTGTGATGTATCTGTATTACACCTAGTAGATAGAGTGTTTGTGATGTAGCTGTATTACACCTAGTAGATAGAGTGCTTGTGATGTATCTGTAGGACACATAGTAGATAGAGTGTTTGTGATGTAGCTGTATTACACCTAGTAGATAGAGTGCTTGTGATGTATCTGTAGGACACGTAGTAGATAGAGTGTTTGTGATGCAGCTGTATTACACCTAGTAGATAGAGTGTTTGTGATGTAGCTGTATTACACCTTGTAGATAGAGTGTTTGTGATGTAGCTGTATTACACCTAGTAGATAGAGTTTTTGTGATGTAGCTGTATTACACCTAGTAGATAGAGTTTTTGTGATGTAGCTGTAGGACACATAGTAGATAGAGTGTTTGTGATGTAGCTGTAGGACACATAGAAGATAGAGTGCTTGTGATGTATCTGTAGGACACATAGTAGATAGAGTGTTTGTGATGTATATCTAGGAGACATAGTAGATAGAGTGTTTGTGATGTAACTGTAGGACACATAGTAGATAGAGTGTTTGTGATGTAGCTGTAGGACACATAGTAGATAGAGTGTTTGTGATGTATATCTAGGACACATAGTAGATAGAGTGTTTGTGATGTATCTGTAGGACACATAGTAGATACTGTTTGTGATGTATCTGTAGGACACATAGTGCATAGAGTGTTTGTGATGTATCTGTAGGACACGTAGTAGATAGAGTGTTTGTGATGTAACTGTAGGACACATAGTAGATAGAGTGTTTGTGATGTAGCTGTAGGACACGTAATAGATAGAGTGTTTGTGATGTATCTGTAGGACACGTAGTAGATAGAGTGTTTGTGATGTAGCTGTAGGACACATAGTAGATAGAGTGTTTGTGATGTAGCTGTATTACACCTAGTAGATAGAGTGTTTGTGATGTATCTTTACGACACTTAGTAGATAGAGTGTTTGTGATGTATATCTAGGACACATAGTAGATAGAGTGTTTGTGATGTATATCTAGGACACATAGTAGATAGAGTGTTTGTGATGTATCTGTATTACACCTAGTTGATAGAGTGTTTGTGATGTAGCTGTAGGACACATAGTAGATAGAGAGTTTGTGATGTATCTGTAGGACATGTAGTAGATAGAGTGTTTGTGATGTATATGTATTACACCTAGTAGATAGAGTGTTTGTGATGTAGCTGTAGGACACATAGTAGATAGAGTGTTTGTGATGTAGCTGTAGGACACATAGTAGATAGAGTGTTTGTGATGTAGCTGTAGGACACATAGTAGATAGAGTGTTTGTGATGTATATCTAGGACACATAGTAGATAGAGTGTTTGTGATGTATCTGTAGGACACCTAGTAGATAGAGTGTTTGTGATGTAGCTGTAGGACATGTAGTAGATAGAGTGCTTGTGATGTATCTGTATTAGACCTAGTAGATAGAGTGTTTGTGATGTAGCTGTAGGACACATAGTAGATAGAGTGTTTGTGATGTAGCTGTAGGACACATAGTAGATAGAGTGTTTGTGATGTAGCTGTAGGACACATAGTAGATAGAGTGTTTGTGATGTATATCTAGGACACATAGTAGATAGAGTGTTTGTGATGTAGCTGTAGGACACCTAGTAGATAGAGTGTTTTTGATGTATCTGTATTTCACGTAGTAGATAGAGTGTTTGTGATGTAGCTGTAGGACACCTAGTAGATAGTGTGTTTGTGATGTAGCTGTAGGACACGTAGTAGATAGAGTGTTTGTGATGTAGCTGTATTACACCTAGTAGATAGAGTGTTTGTGATGTATATCTAGGACACATAGTAGATAGAGTGTTTGTGATGTAGCTGTAGGACACATAGTAGATAGAGGGTTTGTGATGTATCTGTAGGGCACCTAGTAGATAGAGTGTTTGTGATGTATATCTAGGACACATAGTAGATAGAGTGTTTGTGATGTAGGTGTAGGACACATTGTGGATAGAGTGTTTGTGATGTAGCTGTAGGACACATAGTAGATAGAGTGTTTGTGATGTATCTGTAGGACACATAGTAGATGGAGTGTTTGTGATGTATATCTATGACACATAGTAGATAGAGTGTTTGTGATGTATATCTAGGACACAGTAGATGGAGTGTTTGTGATGTATATCTAGGACACGTAGTAGATAGAGTGTTTGTGATGTATATCTAGGACGCATAGTAGATAGAGTGTTTGTGATGTATATCTAGGACACATAGTAGATAGAGTGTTTGTGATGTATCTGTAGGACACGTAGTAGATAGAGTGTTTGTGATGTAGCTGCACGACACATAGTAGATAGAGTGTTTGTGATGTAGCTGTATTACACCTAGTAGATAGAGTGTTTGTGATGTATCTTTACGACACTTAGTAGATAGAGTGTTTGTGATGTATATCTAGGACACATAGTAGATAGAGTGTTTGTGATGTATATCTAGGACACATAGTAGATAGAGTGTTTGTGATGTATCTGTAGGACATGTAGTAGATAGAGTGTTTGTGATGTATCTGTATTACACATAGTAGATAGAGTGTTTGTGAAGTATCTGTAGGACACATAGTAGATAGAGTGTTTGTGATGTATATCTAGGACACATAGTAGATAGAGTGTTTGTGATGTATCTGTAGGACACGTAGTAGATAGAGTGTTTGTGATGTAGCTGTATTACACATAGTAGATAGAGTGTTTGTGATGTAGCTGTAGGACACATAGTAGATAGAGTGTTTGTGATGTATATCTAGGACACATAGTAGATAGAGTGTTTGCGATGTATCTGTAGGACACGTAGTAGATAGTGTTTGTGATGTATCTGTAGGACATGTAGTAGATAGAGTGTTTGTGATGTATCTGTATTACACATAGTAGATAGAGTGTTTGTGAAGTATCTGTAGGACACATAGTAGATAGAGTGTTTGTGATGTATATCTAGGACACATAGTAGATAGAGTGTTTGTGATGTATCTGTAGGACACGTAGTAGATAGTGTTTGTGATGTATCTGTTGGACACCTAGTAGATAAAGTGTTTGTGATGTATCTTTAAGACACTTAGTAGATAGAGTGTTTGTGATGTATATCAAGGACACATAGTAGATAGAGTGTTTGTGATGTATATCTAGGACACATAGTAGATAGAGTGTTTGTGATGTATCTGTAGGACATGTAGTAGATAGAGTGTTTGTGATGTACCTGTAGGACACTTAGTAGATAAAGTGTTTGTGATGTATATCTAGGACACATAGTAGATAGAGTGTTTGTGATGTAGCTGTATTACACCTAGTAGATAGAGTGTTTGTGATGTATCTTTACGACACTTAGTAGATAGAGTGTTTGTGATGTATATCTAGGACACGTAGTAGATAGAATATTTGTGATGTATCTGTACGACATGTAGTAGATAGAGTGTTTGTGATGTATCTGTATTACACATAGTAGATAGAGTGTTTGTGAAGTATCTGTAGGACACATAGTAGATAGAGTGTTTGTGATGTATCTGTAGGACACGTAGTAGATAGAGTGTTTGTGATGTAACTGTATTACACATAGTAGATAGAGTGTTTGTGATGTATATCTAGGACACATAGTAGATAGAGTGTTTGTGATGTAGCTGTAGGACACCTAGTAGATAGAGTGTTTGTGATGTATCTGTATTTCACGTAGTAGATAGAGTGTTTGTGATGTAGCTGTAGGACACATAGTAGATAGTGTGTTTGTGATGTAGCTGTAGGACACGTAGTAGATAGAGTGTTTGTGATGTAGCTGTATTACACCTAGTAGATAGAGTGTTTGTGATGTATATCTAGGACACATAGTAGATAGAGTGTTTGTGATGCAGCTGTAGGACACATAGTAGATAGAGTGTTTGTGATGTATCTGTAGGGCACCTAGTAGATAGAGTGTTTGTGATGTATATCTAGGACACATAGTAGATAGAGTGTTTGTGATGTAGGTGTAGGACACATTGTGGATAGAGTGTTTGTGATGTAGCTGTAGGACACATAGTAGATAGAGTGTTTGTGATGTATCTGTAGGACACATAGTAGATGGAGTGTTTGTGATGTATATCTAGGACACATAGTAGATAGAGTGTTTGTGATGTATATCTAGGACACATAGTAGATGGAGTGTTTGTGATGTATATCTAGGACACGTAGTAGATAGAGTGTTTGTGATGTATATCTAGGACACATAGCAGATAGAGTGTTTGTGATGTATCTGTAGGACACGTGGTAGATAGAGTGTTTGTGATGTAACTGTATTACACATAGTAGATAGAGTGTTTGTGATGTATATCTAGGACACTTAGTAGATAGAGGGTTTGTGATGTATCTGTAGGACACATAGTAGATAGAGTGTTTGTGATGTATCTGTAGGACACGTAGTAGATAGTGTTTGTGATGTATCTGTAGGACACATAGTAGATAGAGTGTTTGTGATGTATATCTAGGACACATAGTAGATAGAGTGTTTGTGATGTATATCTAGGACACATAGTAGATAGAGTGTTTGTGATGTATCTGTAGGATATGTAGTAGATAGAGTGTTTGTGATGTATCTGTAGGACATATAGTAGATAGAGTGTTTGTGATGTATCTGCATTACACATAGTAGATAGAGTGTTTGTGAAGTATCTGTAGGACACATAGTAGATAGAGTGTTTGTGATGTATCTGTAGGACACATAGTAGATAGAGTGTTTGTGATGTATATCTAGGACACAGAGTAGATAGAGTGTTTGTGATGTAGCTGTAGGACACCTAGTAGATAGAGTGTTTGTGATGTATCTGTATTTCACGTAGTAGATAGAGTGTTTGTGATGTAGCTGTAGGACACATAGTAGATAGTGTGTTTGTGATGTAGCTGTAGGACACGTAGTAGATAGAGTGTTTGTGATGTAGCTGTATTACACCTAGTAGATAGAGTGTTTGTGATGTATATCTAGGACACATAGTAGATAGAGTGTTTGTGATCCAGCTGTAGGACACATAGTAGATAGAGTGTTTGTGATGTATCTGTAGGGCACCTAGTAGATAGAGTGTTTGTGATGTATCTGTAGGACACGTAGTAGATAGAGTGTTTGTGATGTAGCTGCACGACACATAGTAGATAGAGTGTTTGTGATGTAGCTGTATTACACCTAGTAGATAGAGTGTTTGTGATGTATCTTTACGACACTTAGTAGATAGAGTGTTTGTGATGTATATCTAGGACACATAGTAGATAGAGTGTTTGTGATGTATATCTAGGACACATAGTAGATAGAGTGTTTGTGATGTATCTGTAGGACATGTAGTAGATAGAGTGTTTGTGATGTATCTGTATTACACATAGTAGATAGAGTGTTTGTGAAGTATCTGTAGGACACATAGTAGATAGAGTGTTTGTGATGTATATCTAGGACACATAGTAGATAGAGTGTTTGTGATGTATCTGTAGGACACGTAGAAGATAGAGTGTTTGTGATGTAGCTGTATTACACATAGTAGATAGAGTGTTTGTGATGTAGCTGTAGGGCACATAGTAGATAGAGTGTTTGTGATGTATATCTAGGACACATAGTAGATAGAGTGTTTGCGATGTATCTGTAGGACACGTAGTAGATAGTGTTTGTGATGTATCTGTAGGACATGTAGTAGATAGAGTGTTTGTGATGTATCTGTATTACACATAGTAGATAGAGTGTTTGTGAAGTATCTGTAGGACACATAGTAGATAGAGTGTTTGTGATGTATATCTAGGACACATAGTAGATAGAGTGTTTGTGATGTATCTGTAGGACACGTAGTAGATAGTGTTTGTGATGTATCTGTTGGACACCTAGTAGATAAAGTGTTTGTGATGTATCTTTACGACACTTAGTAGATAGAGTGTTTGTGATGTATATCAAGGACACATAGTAGATAGAGTGTTTGTGATGTATATCTAGGACACATAGTAGATAGAGTGTTTGTGATGTATCTGTAGGACATGTAGTAGATAGAGTGTTTGTGATGTACCTGTAGGACACTTAGTAGATAAAGTGTTTGTCATGTATATCTAGGACACATAGTAGATAGAGTGTTTGTGATGTAGCTGTATTACACCTAGTAGATAGAGTGTTTGTGATGTATCTTTACGACACTTAGTAGATAGAGTGTTTGTGATGTATATCTAGGACACGTAGTAGATAAAATATTTGTGATGTATCTGTACGACATGTAGTAGATAGAGTGTTTGTGATGTATCTGTATTACACATAGTAGATAGAGTGTTTGTGAAGTATCTGTAGGACACATAGTAGATAGAGTGTTTGTGATGTATCTGTAGGACACGTAGTAGATAGAGTGTTTGTGATGTAACTGTATTACACATAGTAGATAGAGTGTTTGTGATGTATATCTAGGACACATAGTAGATAGAGTGTTTGTGATGTAGCTGTAGGACACCTAGTAGATAGAGTGTTTGTGATGTATCTGTATTTCACGTAGTAGATAGAGTGTTTGTGATGTAGCTGTAGGACACATAGTAGATAGTGTGTTTGTGATGTAGCTGTAGGACACGTAGTAGATAGAGTGTTTGTGATGTAGCTGTATTACACCTAGTAGATAGAGTGTTTGTGATGTATATCTAGGACACATAGTAGATAGAGTGTTTGTGATGCAGCTGTAGGACACATAGTAGATAGAGTGTTTGTGATGTATCTGTAGGGCACCTAGTAGATAGAGTGTTTGTGATGTATATCTAGGACACATAGTAGATAGAGTGTTTGTGATGTAGGTGTAGGACACATTGTGGATAGAGTGTTTGTGATGTAGCTGTAGGACACATAGTAGATAGAGTGTTTGTGATGTATCTGTAGGACACATAGTAGATGGAGTGTTTGTGATGTATATCTAGGACACATAGTAGATAGAGTGTTTGTGATGTATATCTAGGACACATAGTAGATGGAGTGTTTGTGATGTATATCTAGGACACGTAGTAGATAGAGTGTTTGTGATGTATATCTAGGACACATAGTAGATAGAGTGTTTGTGATGTATCTGTAGGACACGTAGTAGATAGAGTGTTTGTGATGTAACTGTATTACACATAGTAGATAGAGTGTTTGTGATGTATATCTAGGACACTTAGTAGATAGAGTGTTTGTGATGTATCTGTAGGACACATAGTAGATAGAGTGTTTGTGATGTATCTGTAGGACACGTAGTAGATAGTGTTTGTGATGTATCTGTAGGACACATAGTAGATAGAGTGTTTGTGATGTATATCTAGGACACATAGTAGATAGAGTGTTTGTGATGTATATCTAGGACACATAGTAGATAGAGTGTTTGTGATGTATCTGTAGGATATGTAGTAGATAGAGTGTTTGTGATGTATCTGTAGGACATGTAGTAGATAGAGTGTTTGTGATGTATCTGTATTACACATAGTAGATAGAGTGTTTGTGAAGTATCTGTAGGACACATAGTAGATAGAGTGTTTGTGATGTATCTGTAGGACACGTAGTAGATAGAGTGTTTGTGATGTAACTGTAGGACACGTAGTAGATAGAGTGTTTGTGATGTAACTGTATTACACATAGTAGATAGAGTGTTTGTGATGTATATCTAGGACACATAGTAGATAGAGTGTTTGTGATGTAGCTGTAGGACACCTAGTAGATAGAGTGTTTGTGAAGTATCTGTATTTCACGTAGTAGATAGAGTGTTTGTGATGTAGCTGTAGGACACATAGTAGATAGTGTGTTTGTGATGTAGCTGTAGGACACGTAGTAGATAGAGTGTTTGTGATGTAGCTGTATTACACCTAGTAGATAGAGTGTTTGTGATGTATATCTAGGACACATAGTAGATAGAGTGTTTGTGATGCAGCTGTAGGACACATAGTAGATAGAGTGTTTGTGATGTATCTGTAGGGCACCTAGTAGATAGAGTGTTTGTGATGTATCTGTAGGACAAGTAGTAGATAGAGTGTTTGTGATGTAACTGTATTACACATAGTAGATAGAGTGTTTGTGATGTATATCTAGGACACATAGTAGATAGAGTGTTTGTGATGTAGCTGTAGGACACCTAGTAGATAGAGTGTTTGTGATGTATCTGTATTTCACGTAGTAGATAGAGTGTTTGTGATGTAGCTGTAGGACACATAGTAGATAGTGTGTTTGTGATGTAGCTGTAGGACACGTAGTAGATAGAGTGTTTGTGATGTAGCTGTATTACACCTAGTAGATAGAGTGTTTGTGATGTATATCTAGGACACATAGTAGATAGAGTGTTTGTGATGCAGCTGTAGGACACATAGTAGATAGAGTGTTTGTGATGTATCTGTAGGGCACCTAGTAGATAGAGTGTTTGTGATGTATATCTAGGACACATAGTAGATAGAGTGTTTGTGATGTAGGTGTAGGACACATTGTGGATAGAGTGTTTGTGATGTAGCTGTAGGACACATAGTAGATAGAGTGTTTGTGATGTATCTGTAGGACACATAGTAGATGGAGTGTTTGTGATGTATATCTAGGACACATAGTAGATAGAGTGTTTGTGATGTATATCTAGGACACATAGTAGATGGAGTGTTTGTGATG
This sequence comes from Anabrus simplex, assembly GCF_040414725.1. Classification (NCBI taxonomy): domain Eukaryota; kingdom Metazoa; phylum Arthropoda; class Insecta; order Orthoptera; family Tettigoniidae; genus Anabrus; species Anabrus simplex. The sequence goes on along the minus strand of NC_090279.1, from coordinate 105,383,522 downwards.
TATATCTAGGACACGTAGTAGATAGAGTGTTTGTGATGTATATCTAGGACACATAGTAGATAGAGTGTTTGTGATGTATCTGTAGGACACGTAGTAGATAGAGTGTTTGTGATGTAACTGTATTACACATAGTAGATAGAGTGTTTGTGATGTATGTCTAGGACACTTAGTAGATAGAGTGTTTGTGATGTATCTGTAGGACACATAGTAGATAGAGTGTTTGTGATGTATCTGTAGGACACGTAGTAGATAGTGTTTGTGATGTATCTGTAGGACACATAGTAGATAGAGTGTTTGTGATGTATATCTAGGACACATAGTAGATAGAGTGTTTGTGATGTATATCTAGGACACATAGTAGATAGAGTGTTTGTGATGTATCTGTAGGACATGTAGTAGATAGAGTGTTTGTGATGTATCTGTAGGACATGTAGTAGATAGAGTGTTTGTGATGTATCTGTATTACACATAGTAGATAGAGTGTTTGTGAAGTATCTGTAGGACACACAGTAGATAGAGTGTTTGTGATGTATCTGTAGGACACGTAGTAGATAGAGTGTTTGTGATGTAACTGTATTACACTTAGTAGTAGAGTGTTTGTGATGTAGCTGTATTACACATAGTAGATAGAGTGTTTGTGATGTATCTGTAGGACACATAGTAGATAGAGTGTTTGTGATGTATCTGTAGGACACGTAGTAGATAGTGTTTGTGATGTATCTGTAGGACACGTAGTAGATAGAGTGTTTGTGATGTATATCTAGGACACATAGTAGATAGAGTGTTTGTGATGTATATCTAGGACACATAGTAGATAGAGTGTTTGTGATGTATATCTAGGACACACAGTAGATAGAGTGTTTGTGATGTATATCTAGGACACATAGTAGATAGAGTGTTTGTGATGTATCTGTAGGACACATAGTAGATAGAGTGTTTGTGATGTATATCTAGGACACATAGTAGATAGAGTGTTTGTGATGTATATCTAGGACACATAGTAGATAGAGTGTTTGTGATGTATCTGTAAGACACTTAGTAGATAGAGTGTTTGTGATGTATATCTAGGACACAGAGTAGATAGAGGGTTTGTGATGTATCTGTACGACACTTAGTAGATAGAGTGTTTGTGATGTACCTGTAGGACACTTAGTAGATAAAGTGTTTGTGATGTATATCTAGGACACATAGTAGATAGAGTGTTTGTGATGTATATCTAGGACACATAGTAGATAGAGTGTTTGTGATGTATCTGTAGGACACATAGTAGATAGAGTGTTTGTGATGTATATCTAGGACACATAGTAGATAGAGTGTTTGTGATGTATATCTAGGACGCATAGTAGATAGAGTGTTTGTGATGTATCTGTACGACACTTAGTAGATAGAGTGTTTGTGATGTATATCTAGGACACATAGTAGATAGAGTGTTTGTGATGTATCTGTACGACACTTAGTAGATAGAGTGTTTGTGATGTACCTGTAGGACACTTAGTAGATAAAGTGTTTGTGATGTATATCTAGGACACATAGTAGATAGAGTTTTTGTGATGTATATCTAGGACACATAGTAGATAGAGTGTTTGTGATGTATCTGTAGGACACATAGTAGATAGAGTGTTTGTGAAGTATCTGTAGGACACATAGTAGATAGAGTGTTTGTGATGTATCTGTAGGACACGTAGTAGATAGAGTGTTTGTGATGTAACTGTATTACACATAGTAGATAGAGTGTTTGTGATGTATCTGTAGGACACATAGTAGATAGAGTGTTTGTGATGTAGCTGCACGACACATAGTAGATGGAGTGTTTGTGATGTAGCTGTAGGACACTTAGTAGATAGAGTGTTTGTGATGTATCTGTAGGAGACGTTGTAGATAGAGTGTTTGTGATGTAACTGTAGGACACGTAGTAGATAGAGTGTTTGTGATGTATCTGTAGGACACATAGTAGAGAGAGTGTTTGTGATGTAGCTGTAGGACACATAGTACATAGAGTGTTTGTGATGTATATATAGGACACATAGTAGATAGAGTGTTTGTGATGTATCTGTAGGACACTTAGTAGATAGAGTGTTTGTGATGTATATCTAGGACACATAGTAGATAGAGTGTTTGTGATGTATCTGTACGACACATAGTATATAGAGTGTTTGTGATGTAACTGTAGGACACGTAGTAGATAGAGTGTTTGTGATGTATCTGTACGACACATAGTGGATAGAGTGTTTGTGATGTAGCTGTACGACACTTAGTAGATAGAGTGTTTGTGATGTAACTGTAGGACACGTAGTAGATAGAGTGTTTGTGATGTATCTGTACCACACATAGTAGATAGAGTGTTTGTGATGTAGCTGTACGACACTTAGTAGATAGAGTGTTTGTGATGTAACTGTAGGACACTTAGTAGATAGAGTGTTTGTGATGTATATCTAGGACACATAGTAGATAGAGTGTTTGTGATGTATCTGTATTACACATAGTAGATAGAGTGTCTGTGATGTATCTGTAGGACACGTAGTAGATAGAGTGTTTGTGATGTAACTCTATTACACATAGTAGATAGAGTGTTTGTGATGTAGCTGTATTACACATAGTATATAGAGTGTTTGTGATGTATCTGTAGGACACATAGTAGATAGAGTGTTTGTGATGTATCTGTAGGACACCTAGTAGAGAGAGTGTTTGTGATGTATATCTAGGACACATAGTAGATAGAGTGTTTTTGATGTATATCTAGGACACATAGTAGATAGAGTGTTTGTGATGTATATCTAGGACACATAGTAGATAGGGTGTTTGTGATGTATATCTAGGACACATAGTAGATAGAGTGTTTGTGATGTATCTGTACGACACATAGTAGATAGAGTGTTTGTGATGTAACTGTAGGACACGTAGTAGATAGAGTGTTTGTGATGTAGCTGTAGGACACTTAGTAGATAGAGTGTTTGTGATGTATCTGTACGACACTTAGTAGATAGAGTGTTTGTGATGTATCTGTAGGACACATAGTAGATAGAGTGTTTGTGATGTAGCTGTAGGACACTTAGTAGATAGTGTGTTTGTGATGTATCTGTACGATACTTAGTAGATAGAGTGTTTGTGATGCAGCTGTAGGACACGTAGTAGATAGAGTGTATGTGATGTAGCTGTAGGACACATAGTAGATAGAGTGTTTGTGATGTAGCTGTAGGACACGTAGTAAATAGAGTGTTTGTGATGTATCTGTAGGACACTTAGTAGATAGAGTGTTTGCGATGTATATCTAGGACACATAGTAGATAGAGTGTTTGTGACGTATCTGTACGACACTTAGTAGATAGAGTGTTTGTGATGTAACTGTAGGACACGTACTAGATAGAGTGTTTGTGATGTAACTGTAGGACACTTAGTAGATAGAGTGTTTGTGATGTAGCTGTAGGACACATAGTAAATAGAGTGTTTGTGATGTATATCTAGGGCAAGTAGTAGATAGAGTGTTTGTGAAGTAGCTGTAGGACACATAGTAGATAGGGTGTTTGTGATGTAGCTGTAGGACACATAGTAGATAGAGTGTTTGTGATGTAGCTGTAGGACACGTAGTAGATGGAGTGTATGTGATGTATCTGTACGACACTTAGTAGATAGAGTGTTTGTGATGTATCTGTAGGACACGTAGTAGATAGAGTGTTTGTGATGTAACTGTAGGACACTTAGTAGATAGAGTGTTTGTGATGTAGCTGTAGGACACATAGTAGATAGTGTGTTTGTGATGTAGCTGCACGAAACATAGTAGATGGAGTTCTTGTGATGTAGCTGTAGGACACTTAGTAGATAGAGTGTTTGTGATGTATCTGTATTACACATAGTAGATAGTGTGTTTGTGATGTAGCTGTAGGACACGTAGTAGATAGAGTGTTTGTGATGTAGCTGTAGGACACATAGTAGATAGAGTGTTTGTGATGTAGCTGTAGGACACGTAGTAGATAGAGTGTTTGTGATGTATCTGTAGGACACATAGTAGATAGAGTGTTTGTGATGTATATCTAGTACACATAGTAGATAGAGTGTTTGTGATGTATATCTAGGACATATAGTAGATAGAGTGTTTGTGATGTAGCTTTAGGACACATAGTAGATAGAGTGTTTGTGATGTAACTGTAGGACACATAGTAGATAGAGTGTTTGTGATGTAGCTGTAGGACACATAGTAGATAGAGTGTTTGTGATGTATATCTAGGAGACAGAGTAGATAGAGTGTTTGTGATGTAGCTGTAGGACACGTAGTAGATAGAGTATTTGTGATGTAGCTGTAGGACACATAGTAGATAGAGTGTTTGTGATGTATATCTAGTACACATAGTAGATAGAGTGTTTGTGATGTATATCTAGTACACATAGTAGATAGAGTGTTTGTGATGTATATCTAGGACACATAGTAGATAGAGTGTTTGTGATGTATATCTAGGAGACAGAGTAGATAGAGTGTTTGTGATGTAGCTGTAGGACACGTAGTAGATAGAGTATTTGTGATGTAGCTGTAGGACACATAGTAGAAAGAGTGTTTGTGATGTATATCTAGTACACATAGTAGATAGAGTGTTTGTGATGTATATCTAGGACAGATAGTAGATAGAGTGTTTGTGATGTAGCTTTAGGACACATAGTAGATAGAGTGTTTGTGATGTAACTGTAGGACACATAGTAGATAGAGTGTTTGTGATGTAACTGTAGGACACATAGTAGATAGAGTGTTTGTGATGTATCTGTAGGACGCATAGTAGATAGAGTGTTTGTGATGTATCTGTAGGACACATAGTAGATAGAGTGTTTGTGAAGTAACTGTAGGATACATAGTAGATAGAGTGTTTGTGATGTAACTGTAGGACACATAGTAGATAGAGTGTTTGTGATGTATCTGTAGGACACATAGTAGATAGAGTGTTTGTGATGCAGCTGTATTACACCTAGTAGATAGAGTGTTTGTGATGTAGCTGTATTACACCTAGTAGATAGAGTGCTTGTGATGTATCTGTAGGACACATAGTAGATAGAGTGTTTGTGATGTAGCTGTATTCCACCTAGTAGATAGAGTGCTTGTGATGTATCTGTAGGACACGTAGTAGATAGAGTGTTTGTGAAGCAGCTGTATTACACCTTGTAGATAGAGTGTTTCTGATGTAGCTGTATTACACCTTGTAGATAGAGTGTTTGTGATGTAGCCGTATTACACCTAGTAGATAGAGTTTTTGTGATGTAGCTGTATTACACCTAGTAGATAGAGTTTTTGTGATGTAGCTGTAGGACACATAGTAGATAGAGTGTTTGTGATGTAGCTGTAGGACACATACTAGATAGAGTGCTTGTGATGCATCTGTAGGACACATAGTAGATAGAGTGTTTGTGATGTAGCTGTAGGACACATAGTAGATAGAGTGTTTGTGATGTAGCTGTAGGACACATAGTAGATAGAGTGTTTGTGATGTAGCTGTAGGACACATAGTAGATAGAGTGCTTGTGATGTATCTGTAGGACACATAGTAGATAGAGTGCTTGTGATGTATCTGTAGGACACGTAGTAGATAGAGTGTTTGTGATGTAGCTGTAGGACACGTAGTAGATAGAGTGTTTGTGATGTAGCTGTATTACACCTTGTAGGTAGAGTGTTTGTGATGTATATCTAGGACACATAGTAGATAGAGTGTTTGTGATGTATCTGTAGGACACATAGTAGATAGAGTGTTTGTGATGTAGCTGTATTACACCTAGTAGATAGAGTGCTTGTGATGTATCTGTATTACACCTAGTAGATAGAGTGTTTGTGATGTATCTGTAGGACACGTAGTAGATAGAGTGTTTGTGATGTAACTGTATTACACCTAGTAGATAGAGTGTTTGTGATGTAGCTGTAGGACACATAGTAGATAGAGTGTTTGTGATGTAGCTGTAGGACACATAGTAGATGGAGTGCTTGTGATGTATCTGTAGGACACGTAGTAGATAGAGTGTTTGTGATGTATCTGTAGGACACGTAGTAGATAGAGTGTTTGTGATGTAGCTGTATTACACCTGGTAGATAGAGTGCTTGTGATGTATCTGTATTACACCTGGTAGATAGAGTGTTTGTGATGTATCTGTAGGACACCTAGTAGATAGAGTGTTTGTGATGTAACTGTATTACACCTAGTAGATAGAGTGTTTGTGATGTAGCTGTAGGACACATAGTAGATAGAGTGTTTGTGATGTAGCTGTAGGACACATAGTAGATGGAGTGTTTGTGATGTAGCTGTAGGACACATAGTAGATAGAGTGTTTGTGATGTATCTGTAGGACACGTAGTAGATAGAGTGTTTGTGATGTATCTGTAGGACACGTAGTAGATTGAGTGTTTGTGATGTATCTGTATTACACCTAGTAGATAGAGTGTTTGTGATGTAGCTGTATTACACCTAGTAGATAGAGTGTTTGTGATGTATCTGTAGGACACGTAGTAGATAGAGTGTTTGTGATGTATATCTAGGACACATAGTAGATAGAGTTTTTGTGATGTATCTGTAGGACACGTAGTAGATAGAGTGTTTGTGATGTAGCTGTATTTCACATAGTAGATAGAGTGTTTGTGATGTAGCTGTATAACACCTAGTAGATAGAGTGTTTGTGATGTAGCTGTATTACACGTAGTAGATAGAGTGTTTGTGATGTAGCTGTATTACACCTAGTAGATAGAGTGTTTGTGATGTAGCTGTATTACACGTAGTAGATAGAGTGTTTGTGAGGTATATGTAGGACACATAGTAGATAGAGTGTTTGTGATGTAACTGTATTACACCTAGTAGATAGAGTGTTTGTGATGTAGCTGTATTACACCTAGTAGATAGAGTGTTTGTGATGTAGCTGTAGGACACATAGTAGATAGAGTTTTTGTGATGTATATCTAGGACACATAGTAGATAGAGTGTTTGTGATGTATCTGTAGGACACGTAGTAGATAGAGTGTTTGTGATGTAGCTGTAGGACACATAGTAGATAGAGTGTTTGTGATGTAGCTGTATTACACCTAGTAGATAGAGTGCTTGTGATGTATCTGTATTACACCTAGTAGATAGAGTGTTTGTGATGTATCTGCGGGACACGTAGTAGATAGAGTGTTTGTGATGTAACTGTATTACACCTAGTAGATAGAGTGTTTGTGATGTAGCTGTAGGACACATAGTAGATAGAGTGTTTGTGATGTAGCTGTAGGACACATAGTAGATGGAGTGCTCGTGATGTATCTGTAGGACACGTTGTAGATAGAGTGTTTGTGATGTATCTGTAGGACACGTAGTAGATAGAGTGTTTGTGATGTAGCTGTATTACACCTAGTAGATAGAGTGCTTGTGATGTATCTGTATTACACCTAGTAGATAGAGTGTTTGTGATGTATCTGTAGGACACGTAGTAGATAGAGTGTTTGTGATGTAACTGTATTACACCTAGTAGATAGAGTGTTTGTGATGTAGCTGTATTACACATAGTAGATAGAGTGTTTGTGATGTAGCTGTATTACACCTAGTAGATAGAGTGTTTGTGATGTAGCTGTATTACACGTAGTAGATAGAGTGTTTGTGATGTATATCTAGGACACATAGTAGATAGAGTGTCTGTGATGTATCTGTAGGACACGTAGTAGATAGACTGTTTGTGATGTAGCTGTATTACACCTAGTAGATAGAGTGTTTGTGATGTATTTGTAGGACACGTAGTAGATAGAGTGTTTGTGATGTAGCTGTAGGACACATAGTAGATAGAGTGTTTGTGATGTATCTGTATTACACCTATTAGATAGAGTGTTTGTGATGTATATCTAGGACACATAGTAGATAGAGTGTTTGTGATGTAGCTGTAGGACACGTAGCAGATAGAGTGTTTGTGATGTATCTGTAGGACACATAGTAGATAGAGTGTTTGTGATGTAACTGTAGGACACATAGTAGATAGAGTGTTTGTGATGTATCTGTAGGACACGTAGTAGATAGAGTGTTTGTGATGTATCTGTAGGACACATAGTAGATAGAGTGTTTGTGATGTAACTGTTCGACACATAGTAGATAGAGGGTTTGTGATGTATCTGTATTACACCTAGTAGATAGAGTGTTTGTGATGTAGCTGTATTACACCTAGTAGATAGAGTGTTTGTGATGTATATCTAGGACACATAGTAGATAGAGTGTTTGTGATGTAGCGGTAGGACACTTAGTAGATAGAGTGTTTGTGATGTAGCTGTATTACACCTAGTAGATAGAGTGTTTGTGATGTATATCTAGGACACATAGTAGATAGAGTGTTTGTGATGTAGCTGTAGGACACGTAGTAGATGGAGTGTTTGTGATGTATCTGTAGGGCACATAGTAGATAGAGTGTTTGTGATGTATCTGTAGGACACGTAGTAGATAGAGTGTTTGTGATGTATCTGTAGGACACATAGTAGATAGAGTGTTTGTGATGTATATCTAGGACACATAGTAGATAGAGTGTTTGTGATGTAACTGTACGACACATAGTAGATAGAGTGTTTGTGATGTATCTGTATTACACATAGTAGATAGAGTGTTTGTGATGTAGCTGTACGACACATAGTAGATAGAGTGTTTGTGATGTATATCTAGGACACATAGTAGATAGAGTGTTTGTGATGTAACTGTACGACACATAGTAGATAGAGTGTTTGTGATGTAGCTGTACGACACATAGTAGATAGAGTGTTTGTGATGTATATCTAGGACACATAGTAGATAGAGTGTTTGTGATGTAGCTGTACGACACATAGTAGATAGAGTGTTTGTGATGTATATCTAGGACACATAGTAGATAGAGTGTTTGTGATGTAACTGTACGACACATAGTAGATAGAGTGTTTGTGATGTAGCTGTACGACACATAGTAGATAGAGTGTTTGTGATGTATATCTAGGACACATAGTAGATAGAGTGTTTGTGATGTAGCTGTAGGACACATAGTAGATAGAGTGTTACGATGTATATCTAGGACACATAGTAGATAGAGTGTTTGTGGTGTATCTGTAGGATACGTAGTAGAGAGAGTGTTTGTGATGTATATCTAGGACACATAGTAGATAGAGTGTTTGTGATGTATCTGTATTACACATATTAGATAGAGTGTTTGTGATGTATCTGTAGGACACGTAGTAGATAGAGTGTTTGTGATGTATATCTAGGACACATAGTAGATAGAGTGTTTGTGATGTATCTGTAGGACACATAGTAGATAGAGTGTTTGTGATGTATCTGTATTACACATAGTAGATAGAGTGTTTGTGATGTATCTGTAGGACACGTAGTAGATAGAGTGTTTGTGATGTATATCTAGGACACATAGTAGATAGAGTGTTTGTGATGTATCTGTAGGACACGTAGTAGATAGAGTGTTTGTGATGTATCTGTAGGACACGTAGTAGATAGAGTGTTTGTGATGTATATCTAGGACACATAGTAGATAGAGTGTTTGTGATGTATATCTAGGACACATAGTAGATAGAGTGTTTGTGATGTATATCTAGGACACATAGTAGATAGAGTGTTTGTGATGTATATCTAGGACACATAGTAGATAGAGTGTTTGTGATGTATCTGTAGGACATGTAGTAGATAGAGTGTTTGTGATGTATCTGTATTACACATAGTAGATAGAGTGTTTGTGAAGTATCTGTAGGACACATAGTAGATAGAGTGTTTGTGATGTATATCTAGGACACATAGTAGATAGTGTGTTTGTGATGTATCTGTAGGACACGTAGCAGATAGAGTGTTTGTGATGTAGCTGTATTACACATAGTAGATAGAGTGTTTGTGATGTAGCTGTAGGGCACATAGTAGATAGAGTGTTTGTGATGTATATCTAGGACACATAGTAGATAGAGTGTTTGCGATGTATCTGTAGGACACGTAGTAGATAGTGTTTGTGATGTATCTGTAGGACATGTAGTAGATAGAGTGTTTGTGATGTATCTGTATTACACATAGTAGATAGAGTGTTTGTGAAGTATCTGTAGGACACATAGTAGATAGAGTGTTTGTGATGTATATCTAGGACACATAGTAGATAGACTGTTTGTGATGTATCTGTAGGACACGTAGTAGATAGTGTTTGTGATGTATCTGTTGGACACCTAGTAGATAAAGTGTTTGTGATGTATCTTTACGACACTTAGTAGATAGAGTGTTTGTGATGTATATCAAGGACACATAGTAGATAGAGTGTTTGTGATGTATATCTAGGACACATAGTAGATAGAGTGTTTGTGATGTATCTGTAGGACATGTAGTAGATAGAGTGTTTGTGATGTACCTGTAGGACACTTAGTAGATAAAGTGTTTGTGATGTATATCTAGGACACATAGTAGATAGAGTGTTTGTGATGTAGCTGTATTACACCTAGTAGATAGAGTGTTTGTGATGTATCTTTACGACACTTAGTAGATAGAGTGTTTGTGATGTATATCTAGGACACGTAGTAGATAGAATATTTGTGATGTATCTGTACGACATGTAGTAGATAGAGTGTTTGTGATGTATCTGTATTACACATAGTAGATAGAGTGTTTGTGAAGTATCTGTAGGACACATAGTAGATAGAGTGTTTGTGATGTATCTGTAGGACACGTAGTAGATAGAGTGTTTGTGATGTAACTGTATTACACATAGTAGATAGAGTGTTTGTGATGTATATCTAGGACACATAGTAGATAGAGTGTTTGTGATGTAGCTGTAGGACACCTAGTAGATAGAGTGTTTGTGATGTATCTGTATTTCACGTAGTAGATAGAGTGTTTGTGATGTAGCTGTAGGACACATAGTAGATAGTGTGTTTGTGATGTAGCTGTAGGACACATAGTAGATAGAGTGTTTGTGATGTAGCTGTAGGACACATAGTAGATGGAGTGTTTGTGATGTAGCTGTAGGACACATAGTAGATAGAGTGTTTGTGATGTATCTGTACGACACATAGTAGATAGAGTGTTTGTGATGTAGCTGTAGGACACATAGTAGATAGAGTGTTTGTGATGTATATCTAGGACACATAGTAGATAGAGTGTTTGTGATGTATCTGTAGGACACGTAGTAGATAGAGTGCTTGTGATGTAGCTGTAGGACACATAGTAGATAGAGTGTTTGTGATGTAGCTGTATTACACCTAGTAGATAGAGTGCTTGTGATGTATCTGTATTACACCTAGTAGATAGAGTGTTTGTGATGTATCTGCGGGACACGTAGTAGATAGAGTGTTTGTGATGTAACTGTATTACACCTAGTAGATAGAGTGTTTGTGATGTAGCTGTAGGACACATAGTAGATAGAGTGTTTGTGATGTATATCTAGGACACATAGTAGATAGAGTGTTTGTGATGTATCTGTAGGACACGTAGTAGATAGAGTGTTTGTGATGTAGCTGTAGGACACGTAGTAGATAGAGTGTTTGTGATGTAGCTGTAGGACACGTAGTAGGTAGAGTGTTTGTGATGTAGCTGTATTACACCTTGTAGGTAGAGTGTTTGTGATGTATATCTAGGACACATAGTAGATAGAGTGTTTGTGATGTATCTGTAGGACACATAGTAGATAGAGTGTTTGTGATGTAGCTGTATTACACCTAGTAGATAGAGTGCTTGTGATGTATCTGTATTACACCTAGTAGATAGAGTGTTTGTGATGTATCTGTAGGACACGTAGTAGATAGAGTGTTTGTGATGTAACTGTATTACACCTAGTAGATAGAGTGTTTGTGATGTAGCTGTAGGACACATAGTAGATAGAGTGTTTGTGATGTAGCTGTAGGACACATAGTAGATGGAGTGCTTGTGATGTATCTGTAGGACACGTAGTAGATAGAGTGTTTGTGATGTATCTGTAGGACACGTAGTAGATAGAGTGTTTGTGATGTAGCTGTATTACACCTGGTAGATAGAGTGCTTGTGATGTATCTGTATTACACCTGGTAGATAGAGTGTTTGTGATGTATCTGTAGGACACCTAGTAGATAGAGTGTTTGTGATGTAACTGTATTACACCTAGTAGATAGAGTGTTTGTGATGTAGCTGTAGGACACATAGTAGATAGAGTGTTTGTGATGTAGCTGTAGGACACATAGTAGATGGAGTGTTTGTGATGTAGCTGTAGGACACATAGTAGATAGAGTGTTTGTGATGTATCTGTAGGACACGTAGTAGATAGAGTGTTTGTGATGTATCTGTAGGACACGTAGTAGATTGAGTGTTTGTGATGTATCTGTATTACACCTAGTAGATAGAGTGTTTGTGATGTAGCTGTATTACACCTAGTAGATAGAGTGTTTGTGATGTATCTGTAGGACACGTAGTAGATAGAGTGTTTGTGATGTATATCTAGGACACATAGTAGATAGAGTGTTTGTGATGTATCTGTAGGACACGTAGTAGATAGAGTGTTTGTGATGTAGCTGTATTTCACATAGTAGATAGAGTGTTTGTGATGTAGCTGTATAACACCTAGTAGATAGAGTGTTTGTGATGTAGCTGTATTACACGTAGTAGATAGAGTGTTTGTGATGTAGCTGTATTACACCTAGTAGATAGAGTGTTTGTGATGTAGCTGTATTACACGTAGTAGATAGAGTGTTTGTGAGGTATATGTAGGACACATAGTAGATAGAGTGTTTGTGATGTAACTGTATTACACCTAGTAGATAGAGTGTTTGTGATGTAGCTGTATTACACCTAGTAGATAGAGTGTTTGTGATGTAGCTGTAGGACACATAGTAGATAGAGTTTTTGTGATGTATATCTAGGACACATAGTAGATAGAGTGTTTGTGATGTATCTGTAGGACACGTAGTAGATAGAGTGTTTGTGATGTAGCTGTAGGACACATAGTAGATAGAGTGTTTGTGATGTAGCTGTATTACACCTAGTAGATAGAGTGCTTGTGATGTATCTGTATTACACCTAGTAGATAGAGTGTTTGTGATGTATCTGCGGGACACGTAGTAGATAGAGTGTTTGTGATGTAACTGTATTACACCTAGTAGATAGAGTGTTTGTGATGTAGCTGTAGGACACATAGTAGATAGAGTGTTTGTGATGTAGCTGTAGGACACATAGTAGATGGAGTGCTCGTGATGTATCTGTAGGACACGTAGTAGATAGAGTGTTTGTGATGTATCTGTAGGACACGTAGTAGATAGAGTGTTTGTGATGTAGCTGTATTACACCTAGTAGATAGAGTGCTTGTGATGTATCTGTATTACACCTAGTAGATAGAGTGTTTGTGATGTATCTGTAGGACACGTAGTAGATAGAGTGTTTGTGATGTAACTGTATTACACCTAGTAGATAGAGTGTTTGTGATGTAGCTGTATTACACATAGTAGATAGAGTGTTTGTGATGTAGCTGTATTACACCTAGTAGATAGAGTGTTTGTGATGTAGCTGTATTACACGTAGTAGATAGAGTGTTTGTGATGTATATCTAGGACACATAGTAGATAGAGTGTCTGTGATGTATCTGTAGGACACGTAGTAGATAGACTGTTTGTGATGTAGCTGTATTACACCTAGTAGATAGAGTGTTTGTGATGTATTTGTAGGACACGTAGTAGATAGAGTGTTTGTGATGTAGCTGTAGGACACATAGTAGATAGAGTGTTTGTGATGTATCTGTATTACACCTAGTAGATAGAGTGTTTGTGATGTATATCTAGGACACATAGTAGATAGAGTGTTTGTGATGTAGCTGTAGGACACGTAGTAGATAGAGTGTTTGTGATGTATCTGTAGGACACATAGTAGATAGAGTGTTTGTGATGTAACTGTAGGACACATAGTAGATAGAGTGTTTGTGATGTATCTGTAGGACACGTAGTAGATAGAGTGTTTGTGATGTATCTGTAGGACACATAGTAGATAGAGTGTTTGTGATGTAACTGTTCGACACATAGTAGATAGAGTGTTTGTGATGTATCTGTATTACACCTAGTAGATAGAGTGTTTGTGATGTAGCTGTATTACACCTAGTAGATAGAGTGTTTGTGATGTATATCTAGGACACATAGTAGATAGAGTGTTTGTGATGTAGCTGTACGACACATAGTAGATAGAGTGTTTGTGATGTATATCTAGGACACATAGTAGATAGAGTGTTTGTGATGTAACTGTACGACACATAGTAGATAGAGTGTTTGTGATGTAGCTGTACGACACATAGTAGATAGAGTGTTTGTGATGTATATCTAGGACACATAGTAGATAGAGTGTTTGTGATGTAGCTGTAGGACACATAGTAGATAGAGTGTTACGATGTATATCTAGGACACATAGTAGATAGAGTGTTTGTGGTGTATCTGTAGGATACGTAGTAGAGAGAGTGTTTGTGATGTATATCTAGGACACATAGTAGATAGAGTGTTTGTGATGTATCTGTATTACACATATTAGATAGAGTGTTTGTGATGTATCTGTAGGACACGTAGTAGATAGAGTGTTTGTGATGTATATCTAGGACACATAGTAGATAGAGTGTTTGTGATGTATCTGTAGGACACATAGTAGATAGAGTGTTTGTGATGTATCTGTATTACACATAGTAGATAGAGTGTTTGTGATGTATCTGTAGGACACGTAGTAGATAGAGTGTTTGTGATGTATATCTAGGACACATAGTAGATAGAGTGTTTGTGATGTATCTGTAGGACACGTAGTAGATAGAGTGTTTGTGATGTATCTGTAGGACACGTAGTAGATAGAGTGTTTGTGATGTATATCTAGGACACATAGTAGATAGAGTGTTTGTGATGTATATCTAGGACACATAGTAGATAGAGTGTTTGTGATGTATATCTAGGACACATAGTAGATAGAGTGTTTGTGATGTATATCTAGGACACATAGTAGATAGAGTGTTTGTGATGTATCTGTAGGACATGTAGTAGATAGAGTGTTTGTGATGTAGCTGTATTACACATAGTAGATAGAGTGTTTGTGAAGTATCTGTAGGACACATAGTAGATAGAGTGTTTGTGATGTATATCTAGGACACATAGTAGATAGAGTGTTTGTGATGTATATCTAGGACACATAGTAGATAGAGTGTTTGTGATGTATCTGTAGGACACCTAGTAGATAGAGTGTTTGTGATGTATCTGTATTTCACGTAGTAGATAGAGTGTTTGTGATGTAGCTGTAGGACACATAGTAGATAGTGTGTTTGTGATGTAGCTGTAGGACACGTAGTAGATAGAGTGTTTGTGATGTAGCTGTATTACACCTAGTAGATAGAGTGTTTGTGATGTATATCTAGGACACATAGTAGATAGAGTGTTTGTGATGCAGCTGTAGGACACATAGTAGATAGAGTGTTTGTGATGTATCTGTAGGGCACCTAGTAGATAGAGTGTTTGTGATGTATATCTAGGACACATAGTAGATAGAGTGTTTGTGATGTAGGTGTAGGACACATTGTGGATAGAGTGTTTGTGATGTAGCTGTAGGACACATAGTAGATAGAGTGTTTGTGATGTATCTGTAGGACACATAGTAGATGGAGTGTTTGTGATGTATATCTAGGACACATAGTAGATAGAGTGTTTGTGATGTATATCTAGGACACATAGTAGATGGAGTGTTTGTGATGTATATCTAGGACACGTAGTAGATAGAGTGTTTGTGATGTATATCTAGGACACATAGTAGATAGAGTGTTTGTGATGTATCTGTAGGACACGTAGTAGATAGAGTGTTTGTGATGTAACTGTATTACACATAGTAGATAGAGTGTTTGTGATGTATATCTAGGACACTTAGTAGATAGAGTGTTTGTGATGTATCTGTAGGACACATAGTAGATAGAGTGTTTGTGATGTATCTGTAGGACACGTAGTAGATAGTGTTTGTGATGTATCTGTAGGACACATAGTAGATAGAGTGTTTGTGATGTATATCTAGGACACATAGTAGATAGAGTGTTTGTGATGTATATCTAGGACACATAGTAGATAGAGTGTTTGTGATGTATCTGTAGGATATGTAGTAGATAGAGTGTTTGTGATGTATGTGTAGGACATGTAGTAGATAGAGTGTTTGTGATGTATCTGTATTACACATAGTAGATAGAGTGTTTGTGAAGTATCTGTAGGACACATAGTAGATAGAGTGTTTGTGATGTATCTGTAGGACACGTAGTAGATAGAGTGTTTGTGATGTAACTGTAGGACACGTAGTAGATAGAGTGTTTGTGATGTAACTGTATTACACATAGTAGATAGAGTGTTTGTGATGTATATCTAGGACACATAGTAGATAGAGTGTTTGTGATGTAGCTGTAGGACACCTAGTAGATAGAGTGTTTGTGAAGTATCTGTATTTCACGTAGTAGATAGAGTGTTTGTGATGTAGCTGTAGGACACATAGTAGATAGTGTGTTTGTGATGTAGCTGTAGGACACGTAGTAGATAGAGTGTTTGTGATGTAGCTGTATTACACCTAGTAGATAGAGTGTTTGTGATGTATATCTAGGACACATAGTAGATAGAGTGTTTGTGATGCAGCTGTAGGACACATAGTAGATAGAGTGTTTGTGATGTATCTGTAGGGCACCTAGTAGGTAGAGTGTTTGTGATGTATCTGTAGGACACGTAGTAGATAGAGTGTTTGTGATGTAACTGTATTACACATAGTAGATAGAGTGTTTGTGATGTATATCTAGGACACATAGTAGATAGAGTGTTTGTGATGTAGCTGTAGGACACCTAGTAGATAGAGTGTTTGTGATGTATCTGTATTTCACGTAGTAGATAGAGTGTTTGTGATGTAGCTGTAGGACACATAGTAGATAGTGTGTTTGTGATGTAGCTGTAGGACACGTAGTAGATAGAGTGTTTGTGATGTAGCTGTATTACACCTAGTAGATAGAGTGTTTGTGATGTATATCTAGGACACATAGTAGATAGAGTGTTTGTGATGCAGCTGTAGGACACATAGTAGATAGAGTGTTTGTGATGTATCTGTAGGGCACCTAGTAGATAGAGTGTTTGTGATGTATATCTAGGACACATAGTAGATAGAGTGTTTGTGATGTAGGTGTAGGACACATTGTGGATAGAGTGTTTGTGATGTAGCTGTAGGACACATAGTAGATAGAGTGTTTGTGATGTATCTGTAGGACACATAGTAGATGGAGAGTTTGTGATGTATATCTAGGACACATAGTAGATAGAGTGTTTGTGATGTATATCTAGGACACATAGTAGATGGAGTGTTTGTGATGTATATCTAGGACACGTAGTAGATAGAGTGTTTGTGATGTATATCTAGGACACATAGTAGATAGAGTGTTTGTGATGTATCTGTAGGACACGTAGTAGATAGAGTGTTTGTGATGTAACTGTATTACACATAGTAGATAGAGTGTTTGTGATGTATGTCTAGGACACTTAGTAGATAGAGTGTTTGTGATGTATCTGTAGGACACATAGTAGATAGAGTGTTTGTGATGTATCTGTAGGACACGTAGTAGATAGTGTTTGTGATGTATCTGTAGGACACATAGTAGATAGAGTGTTTGTGATGTATATCTAGGACACATAGTAGATAGAGTGTTTGTGATGTATATCTAGGACACATAGTAGATAGAGTGTTTGTGATGTATCTGTAGGACATGTAGTAGATAGAGTGTTTGTGATGTATCTGTAGGACATGTAGTAGATAGAGTGTTTGTGATGTATCTGTATTACACATAGTAGATAGAGTGTTTGTGAAGTATCTGTAGGACACACAGTAGATAGAGTGTTTGTGATGTATCTGTAGGACACGTAGTAGATAGAGTGTTTGTGATGTAACTGTATTACACTTAGTAGTAGAGTGTTTGTGATGTAGCTGTATTACACATAGTAGATAGAGTGTTTGTGATGTATCTGTAGGACACATAGTAGATAGAGTGTTTGTGATGTATCTGTAGGACACGTAGTAGATAGTTTTTGTGATGTATCTGTAGGACACGTAGTAGATAGAGTGTTTGTGATGTATATCTAGGACACATAGTAGATAGAGTGTTTGTGATGTATATCTAGGACACATAGTAGATAGAGTGTTTGTGATGTATATCTAGGACACATAGTAGATAGAGTGTTTGTGATGTATATCTAGGACACATGGTAGATAGAGTGTTTGTGATGTATCTGTAGGACACATAGTAGATAGAGTGTTTGTGATGTATATCTAGGACACATAGTAGATAGAGTGTTTGTGATGTATATCTAGGACACATAGTAGATAGAGTGTTTGTGATGTATCTGTACGACACTTAGTAGATAGAGTGTTTGTGATGTATATCTAGGACACATAGTAGATAGAGGGTTTGTGATGTATCTGTACGACACTTAGTAGATAGAGTGTTTGTGATGTACCTGTAGGACACTTAGTAGATAAAGTGTTTGTGATGTATATCTAGGACACATAGTAGATAGAGTGTTTGTGATGTATATATAGGACACATAGTAGATAGAGTGTTTGTGATGTACCTGTAGGACACATAGTAGATAGAGTGTTTGTGATGTATATCTAGGACACATAGTAGATAGAGTGTTTGTGATGTATCTGTAGGAGACGTAGTAGATAGAGTGTTTGTGATGTAACTGTAGGACACGTAGTAGATAGAGTGTTTGTGATGTATCTGTAGGACACCTAGTAGAGAGAGTGTTTGTGATGTAGCTGTAGGACACATAGTACATAGAGTGTTTGTGATGTATATATAGGACACATAGTAGATAGAGTGTTTGTGATGTATCTGTAGGACACTTAGTAGATAGAGTGTTTGTGATGTATATCTAGGACACATAGTAGATAGAGTGTTTGTGATGTATCTGTACGACACATAGTAGATAGAGTGTTTGTGATGTAACTGTAGGACACGTAGTAGATAGAGTGTTTGTGATGTATCTGTACGACACATAGTAGATAGAGTGTTTGTGATGTAGCTGTACGACACTTAGTAGATAGAGTGTTTGTGATGTAACTGTAGGACACGTAGTAGATAGAGTGTTTGTGATGTATCCGTACCACACATAGTAGATAGAGTGTTTGTGATGTAGCTGTACGACACTTAGTAGATAGAGTGTTTGTGATGTAACTGTAGGACACTTAGTAGATAGAGTGTTTGTGATGTATATCTAGGACACATAGTAGATAGAGTGTTTGTGATGTATCTGTATTACACATAGTAGATAGAGTGTTTGTGATGTATCTGTAGGACACGTAGTAGATAGAGTGTTTGTGATGTAACTCTATTACACATAGTAGATAGAGTGTTTGTGATGTAGCTGTATTACACATAGTATATAGAGTGTTTGTGATGTATCTGTAGGACACATAGTAGATAGAGTGTTTGTGATGTATCTGTAGGACACCTAGTAGAGAGAGTGTTTGTGATGTATATCTAGGACACATAGTAGATAGAGTGTTTGTGATGTATATCTAGGACACATAGTAGATAGGGTGTTTGTGATGTATATCTAGGACACATAGTAGATAGAGTGTTTGTGATGTATATGTAGGACACATAGTAGATAGAGTGTTTGTGATGTATCTGTACGACACATAGTAGATAGAGTGTTTGTGATGTAACTGTAGGACACGTAGTAGATAGAGTGTTTGTGATGTAGCTGTAGGACACTTAGTAGATAGAGTGTTTGTGATGTATCTGTACGACACTTAGTAGATAGAGTGTTTGTGATGTATCTGTAGGACACATAGTAGATAGAGTGTTTGTGATGTAGCTGTAGGACACTTAGTAGATAGAGTGTTTGTGATGTATCTGTACGATACTTAGTAGATAGAGTGTTTGTGATGCAGCTGTAGGACACGTAGTAGATAGAGTGTATGTGATGTAGCTGTAGGACACATAGTAGATAGAGTGTTTGTGATGTAGCTGTAGGACACGTAGTAAATAGAGTGTTTGTGATGTATCTGTAGGACACTTAGTAGATAGAGTGTTTGCGATGTATATCTAGGACACATAGTAGATAGAGTGTTTGTGACGTATCTGTACGACACTTAGTAGATAGAGTGTTTGTGATGTAACTGTAGGACACGTACTAGATAGAGTGTTTGTGATGTAACTGTAGGACACTTAGTAGATAGAGTGTTTGTGATGTAGCTGTAGGACACATAGTAAATAGAGTGTTTGTGATGTATATCTAGGGCAAGTAGTAGATAGAGTGTTTGTGAAGTAGCTGTAGGACACATAGTAGATAGGGTGTTTGTGATGTAGCTGTAGGACACATAGTAGATAGAGTGTTTGTGATGTAGCTGTAGGACACGTAGTAGATGGAGTGTATGTGATGTATCTGTACGACACTTAGTAGATAGAGTGTTTGTGATGTATCTGTAGGACACGTAGTAGATAGAGTGTTTGTGATGTAACTGTAGGACACTTAGTAGATAGAGTGTTTGTGATGTAGCTGTAGGACACATAGTAGATAGTGTGTTTGTGATGTAGCTGCACGAAACATAGTAGATGGAGTGTTTGTGATGTAGCTGTAGGACACTTAGTAGATAGAGTGTTTGTGATGTATCTGTATTACACATAGTAGATAGTGTGTTTGTGATGTAGCTGTAGGACACGTAGTAGATAGAGTGTTTGTGATGTAGCTGTAGGACACATAGTAGATAGAGTGTTTGTGATGTAGCTGTAGGACACGTAGTTGATAGAGTGTTTGTGATGTATCTGTAGGACACATAGTAGATAGAGTGTTTGTGATGTATATCTAGTACACATAGTAGATAGAGTGTTTGTGATGTATATCTAGGACATATAGTAGATAGAGTGTTTGTGATGTAGCTTTAGGACACATAGTAGATAGAGTGTTTGTGATGTAACTGTAGGACACATAGTAGATAGAGTGTTTGTGATGTAGCTGTAGGACACATAGTAGATAGAGTGTTTGTGATGTATATCTAGGAGACAGAGTAGATAGAGTGTTTGTGATGTAGCTGTAGGACACGTAGTAGATAGAGTATTTGTGATGTAGCTGTAGGACACATAGTAGATAGAGTGTTTGTGATGTATATCTAGTACACATAGCAGATAGAGTGTTTGTGATGTATATCTAGTACACATAGTAGATAGAGTGTTTGTGATGTATATCTAGGACACGTAGTAGATAGAGTGTTTGTGATGTATATCTAGGAGACAGAGTAGATAGAGTGTTTGTGATGTAGCTGTAGGACACGTAGTAGATAGAGTATTTGTGATGTAGCTGTAGGACACATAGTAGATAGAGTGTTTGTGATGTATATCTAGTACACATAGTAGATAGAGTGTTTGTGATGTATATCTAGGACGGATAGTAGATAGAGTGTTTGTGATGTAGCTTTAGGACACATAGTAGATAGAGTGTTTGTGATGTAACTGTAGGACACATAGTAGATAGAGTGTTTGTGATGTAACTGTAGGACACATAGTAGATAGAGTGTTTGTGATGTATCTGTAGGACGCATAATAGATAGAGTGTTTGTGATGTATCTGTAGGACACATAGTAGATAGAGTGTTTGTGATGTAACTGTAGGACACATAGTAGATAGAGTGTTTGTGATGTAACTGTAGGACACATAGTAGATAGAGTGTTTGTGATGTATCTCTAGGACACATAGTAGATAGAGTGTTTGTGATGCAGCTGTATTACACCTAGTAGATAGAGTGCTTGTGATGTAGCTGTATTACACCTAGTAGATAGAGTGCTTGTGATGTATCTGTAGGACACATAGTAGATAGAGTGTTTGTGATGTAGCTGTATTACACCTAGTAGATAGAGTGCTTGTGATGTATCTGTAGGACACGTAGTAGATAGAGTGTTTGTGAAGCAGCTGTATTACACCTTGTAGATAGAGTGTTTCTGATGTAGCTGTATTACACCTTGTAGATAGAGAGTTTGTGATGTAGCTGTATTACACCTAGTAGATAGAGTTTTTGTGATGTAGCTGTATTACACCTGGTAGATAGAGTTTTTGTGATGTAGCTGTAGGACACATAGTAGATATAGTGTTTGTGATGTAGCTGTAGGACACATACTAGATAGAGTGCTTGTGATGTATCTGTAGGACACATAGTAGATAGAGTGTTTGTGATGTAGCTGTAGGACACATAGTAGATAGAGTGTTTGTGATGTAGCTGTAGGACACATAGTAGATAGAGTGTTTGTGATGTAGCTGTAGGACACATAGTAGATAGAGTGCTTGTGATGTATCTGTAGGACACATAGTAGATAGAGTGCTTGTGATGTATCTGTAGGACACGTAGTAGATAGAGTGTTTGTGATGTAGCTGTAGGACACGTAGTAGATAGAGTGTTTGTGATGTAGCTGTATTACACCTTGTAGGTAGAGTGTTTGTGATGTATATCTAGGACACATAGTAGATAGAGTGTTTGTGATGTATCTGTAGGACACATAGTAGATAGAGTGTTTGTGATGTAGCTGTATTACACCTAGTAGATAGAGTGCTTGTGATGTATCTGTATTACACCTAGTAGATAGAGTGTTTGTGATGTATCTGTAGGACACGTAGTAGATAGAGTGTTTGTGATGTAACTGTATTACAATTAGTAGATAGAGTGTTTGTGATGTAGCTGTAGGACACATAGTAGATAGAGTGTTTGTGATGTAGCTGTAGGACACATAGTAGATGGAGTGCTTGTGATGTATCTGTAGGACACGTAGTAGATAGAGTGTTTGTGATGTATCTGTAGGACACGTAGTAGATAGAGTGTTTGTGATGTAGCTGTATTACACCTAGTAGATAGAGTGCTTGTGATGTATCTGTATTACACCTGGTAGATAGAGTGTTTGTGATGTATCTGTAGGACACCTAGTAGATAGAGTGTTTGTGATGTAACTGTATTACACCTAGTAGATAGAGTGTTTGTGATGTAGCTGTAGGACACATAGTAGATAGAGTGTTTGTGATGTAGCTGTAGGACACCTAGTAGATGGAGTGTTTGTGATGTAGCTGTAGGACACATAGTAGATAGAGTGTTTGTGATGTATCTGTAGGACACGTAGTAGATAGAGTGTTTGTGATGTATCTGTAGGACACGTAGTAGATTGAGTGTTTGTGATGTATCTGTATTACACCTAGTAGATAGAGTGTTTGTGATGTAGCTGTATTACACCTAGTAGATATAGTGTTTGTGATGTATCTGTAGGACACGTAGTAGATAGAGTGTTTGTGATGTATATCTAGGACACATAGTAGATAGAGTGTTTGTGATGTATCTGTAGGACACGTAGTAGATAGAGTGTTTGTGATGTAGCTGTATTTCACATAGTAGATAGAGTGTTTGTGATGTAGCTGTATAACACCTAGTAGATAGAGTGTTTGTGATGTAGCTGTATTACACGTAGTAGATAGAGTGTTTGTGATGTAGCTGTATTACACCTAGTAGATAGAGTGTTTGTGATGTAGCTGTATTACACGTAGTAGATAGAGTATTTGTGAGGTATATGTAGGACACATAGTAGATAGAGTGTTTGTGATGTAACTGTATTACACCTAGTAGATAGAGTGTTTGTGATGTAGCTGTATTACACCTAGTAGATAGAGTGTTTGTGATGTAGCTGTAGGACACATAGTAGATAGAGTTTTTGTGATGTATATCTAGGACACATAGTAGATAGAGTGTTTGTGATGTATCTGTATTACACCTAGTAGATAGAGTGTTTGTGATGTATCTGCGGGACACGTAGTAGATAGAGTGTTTGTGAAGTAACTGTATTACACCTAGTAGATAGAGTGTTTGTGATGTAGCTGTAGGACACATAGTAGATAGAGTGTTTGTGATGTAGCTGTAGGACACATAGTAGATGGAGTGCTCGTGATGTATCTGTAGGACACGTAGTAGATAGAGTGTTTGTGATGTATCTGTAGGACACGTAGTAGATAGAGTGTTTGTGATGTAGCTGTATTACACCTAGTAGATAGAGTGCTTGTGATGTATCTGTATTACACCTAGTAGATAGAGTGTTTGTGATGTATCTGTAGGACACGTAGTAGATAGAGTGTTTGTGATGTAACTGTATTACACCTAGTAGATAGAGTGTTTGTGATGTAGCTGTATTACACATAGTAGATAGAGTGTTTGTGATGTAGCTGTATTACACCTAGTAGATAGAGTGTTTGTGATGTAGCTGTATTACACGTAGTAGATAGAGTGTTTGTGATGTATATCTAGGACACATAGTAGATAGAGTGTTTGTGATGTATCTGTAGGACACGTAGTAGATAGACTGTTTGTGATGTAGCTGTATTACACCTAGTAGATAGAGTGTTTGTGATGTATTTGTAGGACACGTAGTAGATAGAGTGTTTGTGATGTAGCTGTAGGACACATAGTAGATAGAGTGTTTGTGATGTATCTGTATTACACCTAGTAGATAGAGTGTTTGTGATGTATATCTAGGACACATAGTAGATAGAGTGTTTGTGATGTAGCTGTAGGACACATAGTAGATAGAGTGTTTGTGATGTATCTGTATTACACCTAGTAGATAGAGTGTTTGTGATGTATATCTAGGACACATAGTAGATAGAGTGTTTGTGATGTAGCTGTAGGACACGTAGTAGATAGAGTGTTTGTGATGTATCTGTAGGAAACATAGTAGATAGAGTGTTTGTGATGTAACTGTAGGACACATAGTAGATAGAGTGTTTGTGATGTATCTGTAGGACACGTAGTAGATAGAGTGTTTGTGATGTATCTGTAGGACACATAGTAGATAGAGTGTTTGTGATGTAACTATACGACACATAGTAGATAGAGTGTTTGTGATGTATCTGTATTACACCTAGTAGATAGAGTGTTTGTGATGTAGCTGTATTACACCTAGTAGATAGAGTGTTTGTGATGTATATCTAGGACACATAGTAGATAGAGTGTTTGTGATGTAGCGGTAGGACACTTAGTAGATAGAGTGTTTGTGATGTAGCTGTATTACACCTAGTAGATAGAGTGTTTGTGATGTATATCTAGGACACATAGTAGATAGAGTGTTTGTGATGTAGCTGTAGGACACGTAGTAGATGGAGTGTTTGTGATGTATCTGTAGGGCACATAGTAGATAGAGTGTTTGTGATGTATCTGTAGGACACGTAGTAGATAGAGTGTTTGTGATGTATCTGTAGGACACATAGTAGATAGAGTGTTTGTGATGTATATCTAGGACACATAGTAGATAGAGTGTTTGTGATGTAACTGTACGACACATAGTAGATAGAGTGTTTGTGATGTATATCTAGGACGAATAGTAGATAGAGTGTTTGTGATGTAACTGTACGACACATAGTAGATAGAGTGTTTGTGATGTAGCTGTACGACACATAGTAGATAGAGTGTTTGTGATGTATATCTAGGACACATAGTAGATAGAGTGTTTGTGATGTATCTGTATTACACATAGTAGATAGCGTGTTTGTGATGTATCTGTAGGACACGTAGTAGATAGAGTGTTTGTGATGTATATCTAGGACACATAGTAGATAGAGTGTTTGTGATGTATCTGTAGGACACGTAGTAGATAGAGTGTTTGTGATGTATCTGTAGGACACGTAGTAGATAGAGTGTTTGTGATGTATATCTAGGACACATAGTAGATAGAGTGTTTGTGATGTATATCTAGGACACATAGTAGATAGAGTGTTTGTGATGTATATCTAGGACACATAGTAGATAGAGTGTTTGTGATGATATCTAGGACACATAGTAGATAGAGTGTTTGTGATGTATCTGTATTACACATAGTAGATAGAGTGTTTGTGATGTATATCTAGGACACATAGTAGATAGAGTGTTTGTGATGTATATCTAGGACACATAGTAGATAGAGTGTTTGTGATGTATCTGTATTACACATAGTAGATAGAGTGTTTGTGATGTATCTGTAGGACACGTAGTAGATAGGGTGTTTGTGATGTATATCTAGGACACATAGTTGATAGAGTGTTTGTGATGTATCTGTAGGACACGTAGTAGATAGAGTGTTTGTGATGTAGCTGTATTACACGTAGTAGATAGAGTGTTTGTGATGTATCTGTATTACACGTAGTAGATAGAGTGTTTGTGATGTAGCTGTAGGACACGTAGTAGATAGAGTGTTTGTGATGTAGCTGTATTACACATAGTAGATAGAGTGTTTGTGATGTATCTGTAGGACACGTAGTAGATAGAGTGTTTGTGATGTATATCTAGGACACATAGTAGATAGAGTGTTTGTGATGTATCTGTAGGACACGTAGTAGATAGAGTGTTTGTGATGTATCTGTAGGACACATAGTAGATAGAGTGTTTGTGATGTATATCTAGGACACATAGTAGATAGAGTGTTTGTGATGTATCTGTAGGACACGTAGTAGATAGAGTGTTTGTGATGTATCTGTAGGACACGTAGTAGATAGAGTGTTTGTGATGTATCTGTAGGACACATAGTAGATAGAGTGTTTGTGATGTATATCTAGGACACATAGTAGATAGAGTGTTTGTGATGTATCTGTAGGATACGTAGTAGATAGAGTGTTTGTGATGTATCTGTAGGACACGTAGTAGATAGAGTGTTTGTGATGTATCTGTAGGACACGTAGTAGATAGAGTGTTTGTGATGTATCTGTAGGACACGTAGTAGATAGAGTGTTTGTGATGTATCTGTAGGACACATAGTAGATAGAGTGTTTGTGATGTATCTGTAGGACACGTAGTAGATAGAGTGTTTGTGATGTATCTGTAGGACACGTAGTAGATAGAGTGTTTGTGATGTATCTGTAGGACACGTAGTAGATAGAGTGTTTGTGATGTATCTGTAGGACACATAGTAGATAGAGTGTGTGATGTATCTGTAGGACACGTTGTAGATAGAGGGTTTGTGATGTAGCTGTAGGACACGTAGTAGATAGAGTGTTTGTGATGTAGCTGTATTACACATAGTAGGTAGTGTGTTTGTGATGTATATCTAGGACACGTAGTAGATAGAGTGTTTGTGATGTATCTGTATTACACATAGTAGATAGAGTGTTTGTGATGTATATCTAGGACACGTAGTAGATAGAGTGTTTGTGATGTAACTGTATTACACATAGTAGAAAGTGTGTTTGTGATGTATATCTAGGACACATAGTAGATAGAGTGTTTGTGATGTATCTCTAGGACACGTAGTAGATAGAGTGTTTGTGATGTAGCTGTATTACACATAGTAGATAGTGTGTTTGTGATGTATATCTAGGACACATAGTAGATAGAGTGTTTGTGATGTATCTCTAGGACACGTAGTAGATAGAGTGTTTGTGATGTATCTGTAGGACGCGTAGTAGATAGAGTGTTTGTGATGTAGCTGTATTACACATAGTAGATAGAGTGTTTGTGATGTAGCTGTATTACACCTAGTAGATAGAGTGCTTGTGATGTATCTGTAGGACACGTAGTAGATGGAGTGTTTGTGATGTATCTGTAGGACACATAGTAGATAGAGTTTTTGTGATGTAGCTGTATTACACCTAGTAGATAGAGTGTTTGTGATGTATATCTAGGACACATAGTAGATAGAGTGTTTGTGATGTATCTGTAGGACACGTAGTAGATAGAGTGTTTGTGATGTATATCTAGGACACATAGTAGATAGAGTGTTTGTGATGTATATCTAGGACACATAATAGATAGAGTGTTTGTGATGTATATCTAGGACACATAGTAGATAGAGTGTTTGTGATGTAGCTGTATTACACATAGTAGATAGAGTGTTTGTGATGTATCTGTAGGACACGTAGTAGATAGAGTGTTTGTGATGTATCTGTATTACACGTAGTAGATAGAGTGTTTGTGATGTAGCTGTATTACACCTAGTAGATAGAGTGCTTGTGATGTATCTGTATTACACCTAGTAGATAGAGTGTTTGTGATGTATCTGCGGGACACGTAGTAGATAGAGTGTTTGTGATGTAACTGTATTACACCTAGTAGATAGAGTGTTTGTGATGTAGCTGTAGGACACATAGTAGATAGAGTGTTTGTGATGTAGCTGCAGGACACATAGTAGATAGAGTGTTTGTGATGTAGCTGTAGGACACATAGTAGATGGAGTGTTTGTGATGTAGCTGTAGGACACATAGTAGATAGAGTGTTTGTGATGTATCTGTACGACACATAGTAGATAGAGTGTTTGTGATGTAGCTGTAGGACACATAGTAGATAGAGTGTTTGTGATGTGTATCTAGGACACATAGTAGATAGAGTGTTTGTGATGTATCTGTAGGACACGTAGAAGATAGAGTGTTTGTGATGTAGCTGTAGGACACATAGTAGATAGAGTGTTTGTGATGTAGCTGTATTACACCTAGTAGATAGAGTGCTTGTGATGTATCTGTATTACACCTAGTAGATAGAGTGTTTGTGATGTATCTGCGGGACACGTAGTAGATAGAGTGTTTGTGATGTAACTGTATTACACCTAGTAGATAGAGTGTTTGTGATGTAGCTGTAGGACACATAGTAGATAGAGTGTTTGTGATGTAGCTGTAGGACACATAGTAGATGGAGTGCTTGTGATGTATCTGTAGGACACGTAGTAGATAGAGTGTTTGTGATGTATCTGTAGGACACGTAGTAGATAGAGTGTTTGTGATGTAGCTGTATTACACCTAGTAGATAGAGTGCTTGTGATGTATCTGTATTACACCTAGTAGATAGAGTGTTTGTGATGTATCTGTAGGACACGTAGTAGATAGAGTGTTTGTGATGTAACTGTATTACACCTAGTAGATAGAGTGTTTGTGATGTAGCTGTAGGACACATAGTAGATAGAGTGTTTGTGATGTAGCTGTAGGACACATAGTAGATGGAGTGTTTGTGATGTAGCTGTAGGACACATAGTAGATAGAGTGTTTGTGATGTATCTGTAGGACACGTAGTAGATAGAGTGTTTGTGATGTATCTGTAGGACACGTAGTAGATTGAGTGTTTGTGATGTATCTGTAGGACACATAGTAGATAGAGTGTTTTTGATGTAGCTGTATTACACCTAGTAGATAGAGTGTTTGTGATGTAGCTGTATTACACCTAGTAGATAGAGTTTTTGTGATGTATCTGTAGGACACGTAGTAGATAGAGTGTTTGTGATGTATATCTAGGACACATAGTAGATAGAGTGTTTGTGATGTATCTGTAGGACACGTAGTAGATAGAGTGTTTGTTATGTAGCTGTATTACACATAGTAGATAGAGTGTTTGTGATGTAGCTGTATTACACCTAGTAGATAGAGTGTTTGTGATGTAGCTGTATTACACATAGTAGATAGAGTGTTTGTGATGTAGCTGTATTACACCTAGTAGATAGAGTGTTTGTGATGTAGCTGTATTACAGGTAGTAGATAGAGTGTTTGTGATGTATATCTAGGACACATAGTAGATAGAGTGTTTGTGATGTATCTGTAGGACACATAGTAGATAGAGTGTTTGTGATGTAACTGTACGACACATAGTAGATAGAGTGTTTGTGATGTATCTGTATTACACCTAGTAGATAGAGTGTTTGTGATGTATCTGTACGATACTTAGTAGATAGAGTGTTTGTGATGCAGCTGTAGGACACGTAGTAGATAGAGTGTATGTGATGTAGCTGTAGGACACATAGTAGATAGAGTGTTTGTGATGTAGCTGTAGGACACGTAGTAAATAGAGTGTTTGTGATGTATCTGTAGGACACTTAGTAGATAGAGTGTTTGCGATGTATATCTAGGACACATAGTAGATAGAGTGTTTGTGATGTATCTGTACGACACTTAGTAGATAGAGTGTTTGTGATGTAACTGTAGGACACGTACTAGAAAGAGTGCTTGTGATGTAACTGTAGGACACTTAGTAGATAGAGTGTTTGTGATGTAGCTGTAGGACACATAGTAAATAGAGTGTTTGTGATGTATATCTAGGACAAGTAGTAGATAGAGTGTTTGTGAAGTAGCTGTAGGACACATAGTAGATAGGGTGTTTGTGATGTAGCTGTAGGACACATAGTAGATAGAGTGTTTGTGATGTAGCTGTAGGACACGTAGTAGATGGAGTGTATGTGATGTATCTGTACGACACTTAGTAGATAGAGTGTTTGTGATGTATCTGTAGGACACGTAGTAGATAGAGTGTTTGTGATGTAACTGTAGGACTCTTAGTAGATAGAGTGTTTGTGATGTAGCTGTAGGACACATAGTAGATAGTGTGTTTGTGATGTAGCTGCACGACACATAGTAGATGGAGTGTTTGTGATGTAGCTGTAGGACACTTAGTAGATAGAGTGTTTGTGATGTATCTGTATTACACATAGTAGATAGTGTGTTTGTGATGTAGCTGTAGGACACGTAGTAGATAGAGTGTTTGTGATGTAGCTGTAGGACACATAGTAGATAGAGTGTTTGTGATGTAGCTGTAGGACACGTAGTAGATAGAGTGTTTGTGATGTATCTGTAGGACACATAGTAGATAGAGTGTTTGTGATGTATATCTAGTACACATAGTAGATAGAGTGTTTGTGATGTATATCTAGGACATATAGTAGATAGAGTGTTTGTGATGTAGCTTTAGGACACATAGTAGATAGAGTGTTTGTGATGTATCTGTAGGACACATAGTAGATAGAGTGTTTGTGATGTAGCTGTAGGACACATAGTAGATAGAGTGTTTGTGATGTATATCTAGGAGACAGAGTAGATAGAGTGTTTGTGATGTAGCTGTAGGACACGTAGTAGATAGAGTATTTGTGATGTAGCTGTAGGACACATAGTAGATAGAGTGTTTGTGATGTATATCTAGTACACATAGTAGATAGAGTGTTTGTGATGTATATCTAGTACACATAGTAGATAGAGTGTTTGTGATGTATATCTAGGACACATAGTAGATAGAGTGTTTGTGATGTATATCTAGGAGACAGAGTAGATAGAGTGTTTGTGATGTAGCTGTAGGACACGTAGTAGATAGAGTATTTGTGATGTAGCTGTAGGACACATAGTAGATAGAGTGTTTGTGATGTATATCTAGTACACATAGTAGATAGAGGGTTTGTGATGTATATCTAGGACAGATAGTAGATAGAGTGTTTGTGATGTAGCTTTAGGACACATAGTAGATAGAGTGTTTGTGATGTAACTGTAGGACACATAGTAGATAGAGTGTTTGTGATGTAACTGTAGGACACATAGTAGATAGAGTGTTTGTGATGTATCTGTAGGACGCATAGTAGATAGAGTGTTTGTGATGTATCTGTAGGACACATAGTAGATAGAGTGTTTGTGATGTAACTGTAGGACACATAGTAGATAGAGTGTTTGTGATGTAACTGTAGGACACATAGTAGATAGAGTGTTTGTGATGTATCTGTAGGACACATAGTAGATAGAGTGTTTGTGATGCAGCTGTATTACACCTAGTAGATAGAGTGTTTGTGATGTAGCTGTATTACACCTAGTAGATAGAGTGCTTGTGATGTATCTGTAGGACACATAGTAGATGGAGTGTTTGTGATGTAGCTGTATTACACCTAGTAGATAGAGTGTTTGTGATGTAGCTGTATTATACCTAGTAGATAGAGTGCTTGTGATGTATCTGTAGGACACATAGTAGATAGAGTGTTTGTGATGTAGCTGTATTACACCTAGTAGATAGAGTGCTTGTGATGTATCTGTAGGACACGTAGTAGATAGAGTGTTTGTGATGCAGCTGTATTACACCTAGTAGATAGAGTGTTTCTGATGTAGCTGTATTACACCTTGTAGATAGAGTGTTTGTGATGTAGCTGTATTACACCTAGTAGATAGAGTTTTTGTGATGTAGCTGTATTAAACCTAGTAGATAGAGTTTTTGTGATGTAGCTGTAGGACACATAGTAGATAGAGTGTTTGTGATGTAGCTGTAGGACACATAGTAGATAGAGTGCTTGTGATGTATCTGTAGGATACATAGTAGATAGAGTGTTTGTGATGTAGCTGTAGGACACATAGTAGATAGAGTGTTTGTGATGTAGCTGTAGGACACATAGTAGATAGAGTGTTTGTGATGTAGCTGTAGGACACATAGTAGATAGAGTGCTTGTGATGTATCTGTAGGACACATAGTAGATAGAGTGCTTGTGATGTATCTGTAGGACACGTAGTAGATAGAGTGTTTGTGATGTAGCTGTAGGACACGTAGTAGATAGAGTGTTTGTGATGTAGCTGTATTACACCTTGTAGGTAGAGTGTTTGTGATGTATATCTAGGACACATAGTAGATAGAGTGTTTGTGATGTATCTGTAGGACACATAGTAGATAGAGTGTTTGTGATGTAGCTGTATTACACCTAGTAGGTAGAGTGCTTGTGATGTATCTGTATTACACCTAGTAGATAGAGTGTTTGTGATGTATCTGTAGGACACGTAGTAGATAGAGTGTTTGTGATGTAACTGTATTACACCTAGTAGATAGAGTGTTTGTGATGTAGCTGTAGGACACATAGTAGATAGAGTGTTTGTGATGTAGCTGTAGGACACATAGTAGATGGAGTGCTTGTGATGTATCTGTAGGACACGTAGTAGATAGAGTGTTTGTGATGTATCTGTAGGACACGTAGTAGATAGAGTGTTTGTGATGTAGCTGTATTACACCTAGTAGATAGAGTGCTTGTGATGTATCTGTATTACACCTGGTAGATAGAGTGTTTGTGATGTATCTGTAGGACACCTAGTAGATAGAGTGTTTGTCATGTAACTGTATTACACCTAGTAGATAGAGTGTTTGTGATGTAGCTGTAGGACACATAGTAGATAGAGTGTTTGTGATGTAGCTGTAGGACACATAGTAGATGGAGTGTTTGTGATGTAGCTGTATGACACATAGTAGATAGAGTGTTTGTGATGTATCTGTAGGACACGTAGTAGATAGAGTGTTTGTGATGTATCTGTAGGACACGTAGTAGATTGAGTGTTTGTGATGTATCTGTATTACACCTAGTAGATAGAGTGTTTGTGATGTAGCTGTATTACACCTAGTAGATAGAGTGTTTGTGATGTATATCTAGGACGGATAGTAGATAGAGTGTTTGTGATGTAGCTTTAGGACACATAGTAGATAGAGTGTTTGTGATGTAACTGTAGGACACATAGTAGATAGAGTGTTTGTGATGTAACTGTAGGACACATAGTAGATAGAGT
The DNA here is from genome assembly GCF_040414725.1 of Anabrus simplex. Lineage (NCBI taxonomy): Eukaryota > Metazoa > Arthropoda > Insecta > Orthoptera > Tettigoniidae > Anabrus > Anabrus simplex. Next base: position 105,350,303 of record NC_090279.1, on the reverse strand, counting down.
GTTTGTGATGTATCTGTAGGACGCATAATAGATAGAGTGTTTGTGATGTATCTGTAGGACACATAGTAGATAGAGTGTTTGTGATGTAACTGTAGGACACATAGTAGATAGAGTGTTTGTGATGTAACTGTAGGACACATAGTAGATAGAGTGTTTGTGATGTATCTCTAGGACACATAGTAGATAGAGTGTTTGTGATGCAGCTGTATTACACCTAGTAGATAGAGTGCTTGTGATGTAGCTGTATTACACCTAGTAGATAGAGTGCTTGTGATGTATCTGTAGGACACATAGTAGATAGAGTGTTTGTGATGTAGCTGTATTACACCTAGTAGATAGAGTGCTTGTGATGTATCTGTAGGACACGTAGTAGATAGAGTGTTTGTGAAGCAGCTGTATTACACCTTGTAGATAGAGTGTTTCTGATGTAGCTGTATTACACCTTGTAGATAGAGAGTTTGTGATGTAGCTGTATTACACCTAGTAGATAGAGTTTTTGTGATGTAGCTGTATTACACCTGGTAGATAGAGTTTTTGTGATGTAGCTGTAGGACACATAGTAGATATAGTGTTTGTGATGTAGCTGTAGGACACATACTAGATAGAGTGCTTGTGATGTATCTGTAGGACACATAGTAGATAGAGTGTTTGTGATGTAGCTGTAGGACACATAGTAGATAGAGTGTTTGTGATGTAGCTGTAGGACACATAGTAGATAGAGTGTTTGTGATGTAGCTGTAGGACACATAGTAGATAGAGTGCTTGTGATGTATCTGTAGGACACATAGTAGATAGAGTGCTTGTGATGTATCTGTAGGACACGTAGTAGATAGAGTGTTTGTGATGTAGCTGTAGGACACGTAGTAGATAGAGTGTTTGTGATGTAGCTGTATTACACCTTGTAGGTAGAGTGTTTGTGATGTATATCTAGGACACATAGTAGATAGAGTGTTTGTGATGTATCTGTAGGACACATAGTAGATAGAGTGTTTGTGATGTAGCTGTATTACACCTAGTAGATAGAGTGCTTGTGATGTATCTGTATTACACCTAGTAGATAGAGTGTTTGTGATGTATCTGTAGGACACGTAGTAGATAGAGTGTTTGTGATGTAACTGTATTACAATTAGTAGATAGAGTGTTTGTGATGTAGCTGTAGGACACATAGTAGATAGAGTGTTTGTGATGTAGCTGTAGGACACATAGTAGATGGAGTGCTTGTGATGTATCTGTAGGACACGTAGTAGATAGAGTGTTTGTGATGTATCTGTAGGACACGTAGTAGATAGAGTGTTTGTGATGTAGCTGTATTACACCTAGTAGATAGAGTGCTTGTGATGTATCTGTATTACACCTGGTAGATAGAGTGTTTGTGATGTATCTGTAGGACACCTAGTAGATAGAGTGTTTGTGATGTAACTGTATTACACCTAGTAGATAGAGTGTTTGTGATGTAGCTGTAGGACACATAGTAGATAGAGTGTTTGTGATGTAGCTGTAGGACACCTAGTAGATGGAGTGTTTGTGATGTAGCTGTAGGACACATAGTAGATAGAGTGTTTGTGATGTATCTGTAGGACACGTAGTAGATAGAGTGTTTGTGATGTATCTGTAGGACACGTAGTAGATTGAGTGTTTGTGATGTATCTGTATTACACCTAGTAGATAGAGTGTTTGTGATGTAGCTGTATTACACCTAGTAGATATAGTGTTTGTGATGTATCTGTAGGACACGTAGTAGATAGAGTGTTTGTGATGTATATCTAGGACACATAGTAGATAGAGTGTTTGTGATGTATCTGTAGGACACGTAGTAGATAGAGTGTTTGTGATGTAGCTGTATTTCACATAGTAGATAGAGTGTTTGTGATGTAGCTGTATAACACCTAGTAGATAGAGTGTTTGTGATGTAGCTGTATTACACGTAGTAGATAGAGTGTTTGTGATGTAGCTGTATTACACCTAGTAGATAGAGTGTTTGTGATGTAGCTGTATTACACGTAGTAGATAGAGTATTTGTGAGGTATATGTAGGACACATAGTAGATAGAGTGTTTGTGATGTAACTGTATTACACCTAGTAGATAGAGTGTTTGTGATGTAGCTGTATTACACCTAGTAGATAGAGTGTTTGTGATGTAGCTGTAGGACACATAGTAGATAGAGTTTTTGTGATGTATATCTAGGACACATAGTAGATAGAGTGTTTGTGATGTATCTGTATTACACCTAGTAGATAGAGTGTTTGTGATGTATCTGCGGGACACGTAGTAGATAGAGTGTTTGTGAAGTAACTGTATTACACCTAGTAGATAGAGTGTTTGTGATGTAGCTGTAGGACACATAGTAGATAGAGTGTTTGTGATGTAGCTGTAGGACACATAGTAGATGGAGTGCTCGTGATGTATCTGTAGGACACGTAGTAGATAGAGTGTTTGTGATGTATCTGTAGGACACGTAGTAGATAGAGTGTTTGTGATGTAGCTGTATTACACCTAGTAGATAGAGTGCTTGTGATGTATCTGTATTACACCTAGTAGATAGAGTGTTTGTGATGTATCTGTAGGACACGTAGTAGATAGAGTGTTTGTGATGTAACTGTATTACACCTAGTAGATAGAGTGTTTGTGATGTAGCTGTATTACACATAGTAGATAGAGTGTTTGTGATGTAGCTGTATTACACCTAGTAGATAGAGTGTTTGTGATGTAGCTGTATTACACGTAGTAGATAGAGTGTTTGTGATGTATATCTAGGACACATAGTAGATAGAGTGTTTGTGATGTATCTGTAGGACACGTAGTAGATAGACTGTTTGTGATGTAGCTGTATTACACCTAGTAGATAGAGTGTTTGTGATGTATTTGTAGGACACGTAGTAGATAGAGTGTTTGTGATGTAGCTGTAGGACACATAGTAGATAGAGTGTTTGTGATGTATCTGTATTACACCTAGTAGATAGAGTGTTTGTGATGTATATCTAGGACACATAGTAGATAGAGTGTTTGTGATGTAGCTGTAGGACACATAGTAGATAGAGTGTTTGTGATGTATCTGTATTACACCTAGTAGATAGAGTGTTTGTGATGTATATCTAGGACACATAGTAGATAGAGTGTTTGTGATGTAGCTGTAGGACACGTAGTAGATAGAGTGTTTGTGATGTATCTGTAGGAAACATAGTAGATAGAGTGTTTGTGATGTAACTGTAGGACACATAGTAGATAGAGTGTTTGTGATGTATCTGTAGGACACGTAGTAGATAGAGTGTTTGTGATGTATCTGTAGGACACATAGTAGATAGAGTGTTTGTGATGTAACTATACGACACATAGTAGATAGAGTGTTTGTGATGTATCTGTATTACACCTAGTAGATAGAGTGTTTGTGATGTAGCTGTATTACACCTAGTAGATAGAGTGTTTGTGATGTATATCTAGGACACATAGTAGATAGAGTGTTTGTGATGTAGCGGTAGGACACTTAGTAGATAGAGTGTTTGTGATGTAGCTGTATTACACCTAGTAGATAGAGTGTTTGTGATGTATATCTAGGACACATAGTAGATAGAGTGTTTGTGATGTAGCTGTAGGACACGTAGTAGATGGAGTGTTTGTGATGTATCTGTAGGGCACATAGTAGATAGAGTGTTTGTGATGTATCTGTAGGACACGTAGTAGATAGAGTGTTTGTGATGTATCTGTAGGACACATAGTAGATAGAGTGTTTGTGATGTATATCTAGGACACATAGTAGATAGAGTGTTTGTGATGTAACTGTACGACACATAGTAGATAGAGTGTTTGTGATGTATATCTAGGACGAATAGTAGATAGAGTGTTTGTGATGTAACTGTACGACACATAGTAGATAGAGTGTTTGTGATGTAGCTGTACGACACATAGTAGATAGAGTGTTTGTGATGTATATCTAGGACACATAGTAGATAGAGTGTTTGTGATGTATCTGTATTACACATAGTAGATAGCGTGTTTGTGATGTATCTGTAGGACACGTAGTAGATAGAGTGTTTGTGATGTATATCTAGGACACATAGTAGATAGAGTGTTTGTGATGTATCTGTAGGACACGTAGTAGATAGAGTGTTTGTGATGTATCTGTAGGACACGTAGTAGATAGAGTGTTTGTGATGTATATCTAGGACACATAGTAGATAGAGTGTTTGTGATGTATATCTAGGACACATAGTAGATAGAGTGTTTGTGATGTATATCTAGGACACATAGTAGATAGAGTGTTTGTGATGATATCTAGGACACATAGTAGATAGAGTGTTTGTGATGTATCTGTATTACACATAGTAGATAGAGTGTTTGTGATGTATATCTAGGACACATAGTAGATAGAGTGTTTGTGATGTATATCTAGGACACATAGTAGATAGAGTGTTTGTGATGTATCTGTATTACACATAGTAGATAGAGTGTTTGTGATGTATCTGTAGGACACGTAGTAGATAGGGTGTTTGTGATGTATATCTAGGACACATAGTTGATAGAGTGTTTGTGATGTATCTGTAGGACACGTAGTAGATAGAGTGTTTGTGATGTAGCTGTATTACACGTAGTAGATAGAGTGTTTGTGATGTATCTGTATTACACGTAGTAGATAGAGTGTTTGTGATGTAGCTGTAGGACACGTAGTAGATAGAGTGTTTGTGATGTAGCTGTATTACACATAGTAGATAGAGTGTTTGTGATGTATCTGTAGGACACGTAGTAGATAGAGTGTTTGTGATGTATATCTAGGACACATAGTAGATAGAGTGTTTGTGATGTATCTGTAGGACACGTAGTAGATAGAGTGTTTGTGATGTATCTGTAGGACACATAGTAGATAGAGTGTTTGTGATGTATATCTAGGACACATAGTAGATAGAGTGTTTGTGATGTATCTGTAGGACACGTAGTAGATAGAGTGTTTGTGATGTATCTGTAGGACACGTAGTAGATAGAGTGTTTGTGATGTATCTGTAGGACACATAGTAGATAGAGTGTTTGTGATGTATATCTAGGACACATAGTAGATAGAGTGTTTGTGATGTATCTGTAGGATACGTAGTAGATAGAGTGTTTGTGATGTATCTGTAGGACACGTAGTAGATAGAGTGTTTGTGATGTATCTGTAGGACACGTAGTAGATAGAGTGTTTGTGATGTATCTGTAGGACACGTAGTAGATAGAGTGTTTGTGATGTATCTGTAGGACACATAGTAGATAGAGTGTTTGTGATGTATCTGTAGGACACGTAGTAGATAGAGTGTTTGTGATGTATCTGTAGGACACGTAGTAGATAGAGTGTTTGTGATGTATCTGTAGGACACGTAGTAGATAGAGTGTTTGTGATGTATCTGTAGGACACATAGTAGATAGAGTGTGTGATGTATCTGTAGGACACGTTGTAGATAGAGGGTTTGTGATGTAGCTGTAGGACACGTAGTAGATAGAGTGTTTGTGATGTAGCTGTATTACACATAGTAGGTAGTGTGTTTGTGATGTATATCTAGGACACGTAGTAGATAGAGTGTTTGTGATGTATCTGTATTACACATAGTAGATAGAGTGTTTGTGATGTATATCTAGGACACGTAGTAGATAGAGTGTTTGTGATGTAACTGTATTACACATAGTAGAAAGTGTGTTTGTGATGTATATCTAGGACACATAGTAGATAGAGTGTTTGTGATGTATCTCTAGGACACGTAGTAGATAGAGTGTTTGTGATGTAGCTGTATTACACATAGTAGATAGTGTGTTTGTGATGTATATCTAGGACACATAGTAGATAGAGTGTTTGTGATGTATCTCTAGGACACGTAGTAGATAGAGTGTTTGTGATGTATCTGTAGGACGCGTAGTAGATAGAGTGTTTGTGATGTAGCTGTATTACACATAGTAGATAGAGTGTTTGTGATGTAGCTGTATTACACCTAGTAGATAGAGTGCTTGTGATGTATCTGTAGGACACGTAGTAGATGGAGTGTTTGTGATGTATCTGTAGGACACATAGTAGATAGAGTTTTTGTGATGTAGCTGTATTACACCTAGTAGATAGAGTGTTTGTGATGTATATCTAGGACACATAGTAGATAGAGTGTTTGTGATGTATCTGTAGGACACGTAGTAGATAGAGTGTTTGTGATGTATATCTAGGACACATAGTAGATAGAGTGTTTGTGATGTATATCTAGGACACATAATAGATAGAGTGTTTGTGATGTATATCTAGGACACATAGTAGATAGAGTGTTTGTGATGTAGCTGTATTACACATAGTAGATAGAGTGTTTGTGATGTATCTGTAGGACACGTAGTAGATAGAGTGTTTGTGATGTATCTGTATTACACGTAGTAGATAGAGTGTTTGTGATGTAGCTGTATTACACCTAGTAGATAGAGTGCTTGTGATGTATCTGTATTACACCTAGTAGATAGAGTGTTTGTGATGTATCTGCGGGACACGTAGTAGATAGAGTGTTTGTGATGTAACTGTATTACACCTAGTAGATAGAGTGTTTGTGATGTAGCTGTAGGACACATAGTAGATAGAGTGTTTGTGATGTAGCTGCAGGACACATAGTAGATAGAGTGTTTGTGATGTAGCTGTAGGACACATAGTAGATGGAGTGTTTGTGATGTAGCTGTAGGACACATAGTAGATAGAGTGTTTGTGATGTATCTGTACGACACATAGTAGATAGAGTGTTTGTGATGTAGCTGTAGGACACATAGTAGATAGAGTGTTTGTGATGTGTATCTAGGACACATAGTAGATAGAGTGTTTGTGATGTATCTGTAGGACACGTAGAAGATAGAGTGTTTGTGATGTAGCTGTAGGACACATAGTAGATAGAGTGTTTGTGATGTAGCTGTATTACACCTAGTAGATAGAGTGCTTGTGATGTATCTGTATTACACCTAGTAGATAGAGTGTTTGTGATGTATCTGCGGGACACGTAGTAGATAGAGTGTTTGTGATGTAACTGTATTACACCTAGTAGATAGAGTGTTTGTGATGTAGCTGTAGGACACATAGTAGATAGAGTGTTTGTGATGTAGCTGTAGGACACATAGTAGATGGAGTGCTTGTGATGTATCTGTAGGACACGTAGTAGATAGAGTGTTTGTGATGTATCTGTAGGACACGTAGTAGATAGAGTGTTTGTGATGTAGCTGTATTACACCTAGTAGATAGAGTGCTTGTGATGTATCTGTATTACACCTAGTAGATAGAGTGTTTGTGATGTATCTGTAGGACACGTAGTAGATAGAGTGTTTGTGATGTAACTGTATTACACCTAGTAGATAGAGTGTTTGTGATGTAGCTGTAGGACACATAGTAGATAGAGTGTTTGTGATGTAGCTGTAGGACACATAGTAGATGGAGTGTTTGTGATGTAGCTGTAGGACACATAGTAGATAGAGTGTTTGTGATGTATCTGTAGGACACGTAGTAGATAGAGTGTTTGTGATGTATCTGTAGGACACGTAGTAGATTGAGTGTTTGTGATGTATCTGTAGGACACATAGTAGATAGAGTGTTTTTGATGTAGCTGTATTACACCTAGTAGATAGAGTGTTTGTGATGTAGCTGTATTACACCTAGTAGATAGAGTTTTTGTGATGTATCTGTAGGACACGTAGTAGATAGAGTGTTTGTGATGTATATCTAGGACACATAGTAGATAGAGTGTTTGTGATGTATCTGTAGGACACGTAGTAGATAGAGTGTTTGTTATGTAGCTGTATTACACATAGTAGATAGAGTGTTTGTGATGTAGCTGTATTACACCTAGTAGATAGAGTGTTTGTGATGTAGCTGTATTACACATAGTAGATAGAGTGTTTGTGATGTAGCTGTATTACACCTAGTAGATAGAGTGTTTGTGATGTAGCTGTATTACAGGTAGTAGATAGAGTGTTTGTGATGTATATCTAGGACACATAGTAGATAGAGTGTTTGTGATGTATCTGTAGGACACATAGTAGATAGAGTGTTTGTGATGTAACTGTACGACACATAGTAGATAGAGTGTTTGTGATGTATCTGTATTACACCTAGTAGATAGAGTGTTTGTGATGTATCTGTACGATACTTAGTAGATAGAGTGTTTGTGATGCAGCTGTAGGACACGTAGTAGATAGAGTGTATGTGATGTAGCTGTAGGACACATAGTAGATAGAGTGTTTGTGATGTAGCTGTAGGACACGTAGTAAATAGAGTGTTTGTGATGTATCTGTAGGACACTTAGTAGATAGAGTGTTTGCGATGTATATCTAGGACACATAGTAGATAGAGTGTTTGTGATGTATCTGTACGACACTTAGTAGATAGAGTGTTTGTGATGTAACTGTAGGACACGTACTAGAAAGAGTGCTTGTGATGTAACTGTAGGACACTTAGTAGATAGAGTGTTTGTGATGTAGCTGTAGGACACATAGTAAATAGAGTGTTTGTGATGTATATCTAGGACAAGTAGTAGATAGAGTGTTTGTGAAGTAGCTGTAGGACACATAGTAGATAGGGTGTTTGTGATGTAGCTGTAGGACACATAGTAGATAGAGTGTTTGTGATGTAGCTGTAGGACACGTAGTAGATGGAGTGTATGTGATGTATCTGTACGACACTTAGTAGATAGAGTGTTTGTGATGTATCTGTAGGACACGTAGTAGATAGAGTGTTTGTGATGTAACTGTAGGACTCTTAGTAGATAGAGTGTTTGTGATGTAGCTGTAGGACACATAGTAGATAGTGTGTTTGTGATGTAGCTGCACGACACATAGTAGATGGAGTGTTTGTGATGTAGCTGTAGGACACTTAGTAGATAGAGTGTTTGTGATGTATCTGTATTACACATAGTAGATAGTGTGTTTGTGATGTAGCTGTAGGACACGTAGTAGATAGAGTGTTTGTGATGTAGCTGTAGGACACATAGTAGATAGAGTGTTTGTGATGTAGCTGTAGGACACGTAGTAGATAGAGTGTTTGTGATGTATCTGTAGGACACATAGTAGATAGAGTGTTTGTGATGTATATCTAGTACACATAGTAGATAGAGTGTTTGTGATGTATATCTAGGACATATAGTAGATAGAGTGTTTGTGATGTAGCTTTAGGACACATAGTAGATAGAGTGTTTGTGATGTATCTGTAGGACACATAGTAGATAGAGTGTTTGTGATGTAGCTGTAGGACACATAGTAGATAGAGTGTTTGTGATGTATATCTAGGAGACAGAGTAGATAGAGTGTTTGTGATGTAGCTGTAGGACACGTAGTAGATAGAGTATTTGTGATGTAGCTGTAGGACACATAGTAGATAGAGTGTTTGTGATGTATATCTAGTACACATAGTAGATAGAGTGTTTGTGATGTATATCTAGTACACATAGTAGATAGAGTGTTTGTGATGTATATCTAGGACACATAGTAGATAGAGTGTTTGTGATGTATATCTAGGAGACAGAGTAGATAGAGTGTTTGTGATGTAGCTGTAGGACACGTAGTAGATAGAGTATTTGTGATGTAGCTGTAGGACACATAGTAGATAGAGTGTTTGTGATGTATATCTAGTACACATAGTAGATAGAGGGTTTGTGATGTATATCTAGGACAGATAGTAGATAGAGTGTTTGTGATGTAGCTTTAGGACACATAGTAGATAGAGTGTTTGTGATGTAACTGTAGGACACATAGTAGATAGAGTGTTTGTGATGTAACTGTAGGACACATAGTAGATAGAGTGTTTGTGATGTATCTGTAGGACGCATAGTAGATAGAGTGTTTGTGATGTATCTGTAGGACACATAGTAGATAGAGTGTTTGTGATGTAACTGTAGGACACATAGTAGATAGAGTGTTTGTGATGTAACTGTAGGACACATAGTAGATAGAGTGTTTGTGATGTATCTGTAGGACACATAGTAGATAGAGTGTTTGTGATGCAGCTGTATTACACCTAGTAGATAGAGTGTTTGTGATGTAGCTGTATTACACCTAGTAGATAGAGTGCTTGTGATGTATCTGTAGGACACATAGTAGATGGAGTGTTTGTGATGTAGCTGTATTACACCTAGTAGATAGAGTGTTTGTGATGTAGCTGTATTATACCTAGTAGATAGAGTGCTTGTGATGTATCTGTAGGACACATAGTAGATAGAGTGTTTGTGATGTAGCTGTATTACACCTAGTAGATAGAGTGCTTGTGATGTATCTGTAGGACACGTAGTAGATAGAGTGTTTGTGATGCAGCTGTATTACACCTAGTAGATAGAGTGTTTCTGATGTAGCTGTATTACACCTTGTAGATAGAGTGTTTGTGATGTAGCTGTATTACACCTAGTAGATAGAGTTTTTGTGATGTAGCTGTATTAAACCTAGTAGATAGAGTTTTTGTGATGTAGCTGTAGGACACATAGTAGATAGAGTGTTTGTGATGTAGCTGTAGGACACATAGTAGATAGAGTGCTTGTGATGTATCTGTAGGATACATAGTAGATAGAGTGTTTGTGATGTAGCTGTAGGACACATAGTAGATAGAGTGTTTGTGATGTAGCTGTAGGACACATAGTAGATAGAGTGTTTGTGATGTAGCTGTAGGACACATAGTAGATAGAGTGCTTGTGATGTATCTGTAGGACACATAGTAGATAGAGTGCTTGTGATGTATCTGTAGGACACGTAGTAGATAGAGTGTTTGTGATGTAGCTGTAGGACACGTAGTAGATAGAGTGTTTGTGATGTAGCTGTATTACACCTTGTAGGTAGAGTGTTTGTGATGTATATCTAGGACACATAGTAGATAGAGTGTTTGTGATGTATCTGTAGGACACATAGTAGATAGAGTGTTTGTGATGTAGCTGTATTACACCTAGTAGGTAGAGTGCTTGTGATGTATCTGTATTACACCTAGTAGATAGAGTGTTTGTGATGTATCTGTAGGACACGTAGTAGATAGAGTGTTTGTGATGTAACTGTATTACACCTAGTAGATAGAGTGTTTGTGATGTAGCTGTAGGACACATAGTAGATAGAGTGTTTGTGATGTAGCTGTAGGACACATAGTAGATGGAGTGCTTGTGATGTATCTGTAGGACACGTAGTAGATAGAGTGTTTGTGATGTATCTGTAGGACACGTAGTAGATAGAGTGTTTGTGATGTAGCTGTATTACACCTAGTAGATAGAGTGCTTGTGATGTATCTGTATTACACCTGGTAGATAGAGTGTTTGTGATGTATCTGTAGGACACCTAGTAGATAGAGTGTTTGTCATGTAACTGTATTACACCTAGTAGATAGAGTGTTTGTGATGTAGCTGTAGGACACATAGTAGATAGAGTGTTTGTGATGTAGCTGTAGGACACATAGTAGATGGAGTGTTTGTGATGTAGCTGTAGGACACATAGTAGATAGAGTGTTTGTGATGTATCTGTAGGACACGTAGTAGATAGAGTGTTTGTGATGTATCTGTAGGACACGTAGTAGATTGAGTGTTTGTGATGTATCTGTATTACACCTAGTAGATAGAGTGTTTGTGATGTAGCTGTATTACACCTAGTAGATAGAGTGTTTGTGATGTATCTGTAGGACACGTAGTAGATAGAGTGTTTGTGATGTATATCTAGGACACATAGTAGATAGAGTGTTTGTGATGTATCTGTAGGACACGTAGTAGATAGAGTGTTTGTGATGTAGCTGTATTACACATAGTAGATAGAGTGTTTGTGATGTAGCTGTATAACACCTAGTAGATAGAGTGTTTGTGATGCAGCTGTATTACACGTAGTAGATAGAGTGTTTGTGATGTAGCTGTATTACACCTAGTAGATAGAGTGTTTGTGATGTAGCTGTATTACACGTAGTAGATAGAGTGTTTGTGATGTATATGTAGGACACATAGTAGATAGAGTGTTTGTGATGTAACTGTATTACACCTAGTAGATAGAGTGTTTGTGATGTAGCTGTATTACACCTAGTAGATAGAGTGTTTGTGATGTAGCTGTAGGACACATAGTAGATAGAGTTTTTGTGATGTATATCTAGGACACATAGTAGATAGAGTGTTTGTGATCTATCTGTAGGACACGTAGTAGATAGAGTGTTTGTGATGTAGCTGTAGGACACATAGTAGATAGAGTGTTTGTGATGTAGCTGTATTACACCTAGTAGATAGAGTGCTTGTGATGTATCTGTATTACACCTAGTAGATAGAGTGTTTGTGATGTATCTGCGGGACACGTAGTAGATAGAGTGTTTGTGATGTAACTGTATTACACCTAGTAGATAGAGTGTTTGTGATGTAGCTGTAGGACACATAGTAGATAGAGTGTTTGTGATGTAGCTGTAGGACACATAGTAGATGGAGTGCTCGTGATGTATCTGTAGGACACGTAGTAGATAGAGTGTTTGTGATGTATCTGTAGGACACGTAGTAGATAGAGTGTTGTGATGTAGCTGTATTACACCTAGTAGATAGAGTGCTTGTGATGTATCTGTATTACACCTAGTAGATAGAGTGTTTGTGATGTATCTGTAGGACACGTAGTAGATAGAGTGTTTGTGATGTAACTGTATTACACCTAGTAGATAGAGTGTTTGTGATGTAGCTGTATTACACATAGTAGATAGAGTGTTTGTGATGTAGCTGTATTACACCTAGTAGATAGAGTGTTTGTGATGTAGCTGTATTACACGTAGTAGATAGAGTGTTTGTGATGTATATCTAGGACACATAGTAGATAGAGTGTTTGTGATGTATCTGTAGGACACGTAGTAGATAGAGTGTTTGTGATGTAGCTGTAGGACACATAGTAGATAGAGTGTTTGTGATGTATCTGTATTACACCTAGTAGATAGAGTGTTTGTGATGTATATCTAGGACACATAGTAGATAGAGTGTTTGTGATGTAGCTGTAGGACACGTAGTAGATGGAGTGTTTGTGATGTATCTGTAGGGCACATAGTAGATAGAGTGTTTGTGATGTATCTGTAGGACACGTAGTAGATAGAGTGTTTGTGATGTATCTGTAGGACACATAGTAGATAGAGTGTTTGTGATGTAACTGTACGACACATAGTAGATAGAGTGTTTGTGATGTATCTGTATTACACCTAGTAGATAGAGTGTTTGTGATGTAGCTGTATTACACATAGTAGATAGAGTGTTTGTGATGTATATCTAGGACACATAGTAGATAGAGTGTTTGTGATGTAGCGGTAGGACACTTAGTAGATAGAGTGTTTGTGATGTAGCTGTATTACACCTAGTAGATAGAGTGTTTGTGATGTATATCTAGGACACATAGTAGATAGAGTGTTTGTGATGTAGCTGTAGGACACGTAGTAGATGGAGTGTTTGTGATGTATCTGTAGGGCACATAGTAGATAGAGTGTTTGTGATGTATCTGTAGGACACTTAGTAGATAGAGTGTTTGTGATGTATCTGTAGGACACATAGTAGATAGAGTGTTTGTGATGTATATCTAGGACACATAGTAGATAGAGTGTTTGTGATGTAACTGTACGACACATAGTAGATAGAGTGTTTGTGATGTATCTGTATTACACATAGTAGATAGAGTGTTTGTGATGTAGCTGTACGACACATAGTAGATAGAGTGTTTGTGATGTATATCTAGGACACATAGTAGATAGAGTGTTTGTGATGTAACTGTACGACACATAGTAGATAGAGTGTTTGTGATGTAGCTGTACGACACATAGTAGATAGAGTGTTTGTGATGTATATCTAGGACACATAGTAGATAGAGTGTTTGTGATGTACCTGTACGACACATAGTAGATAGAGTGTTTGTGATGTATATCTAGGACACATAGTAGATAGAGTGTTTGTGATGTAACTGTACGACACATAGTAGATAGTGTTTGTGATGTAGCTGTACGACACATAGTAGATAGAGTGTTTGTGATGTATATCTAGGACACATAGTAGATAGAGTGTTTGTGATGTAGCTGTAGGACACATAGTAGATAGAGTGTTACGATGTATATCTAGGACACATAGTAGATAGAGTGTTTGTGGTGTATCTGTAGGACACGTAGTAGATAGAGTGTTTGTGATGTATATCTAGGACACATAGTAGATAGAGTGTTTGTGATGTATCTGTATTACACATATTAGATAGAGTGTTTGTGATGTATCTGTAGGACACGTAGTAGATAGAGTGTTTGTGATGTATATCTAGGACACATAGTAGATAGAGTGTTTGTGATGTATCTGTAGGACACATAGTAGAAAGAGTGTTTGTGATGTATCTGTATTACACATAGTAGATAGAGTGTTTGTGATGTATCTGTAGGACACGTAGTAGATAGAGTGTTTGTGATGTATATCTAGGACGCATAGTAGATAGAGTGTTTGTGATGTATCTGTAGGACACGTAGTAGATAGAGTGTTTGTGATGTATCTGTAGGACACGTAGTAGATAGAGTGTTTGTGATGTATATCTAGGACACATAGTAGATAGAGTGTTTGTGATGTATATCTAGGACACATAGTAGATAGAGTGTTTGTGATGTATATCTAGGACACATAGTAGATAGAGTGTTTGTGATGTATATCTAGGACACATAGTAGATAGAGTGTTTGTGATGTATCTGTATTACACATAGTAGATAGAGTGTTTGTGATGTATATCTAGGACACATAGTAGATAGAGTGTTTGTGATGTATATCTAGGACACATAGTAGATAGAGTGTTTGTGATGTATCTGTATTACACATTGTAGATAGAGTGTTTGTGATGTATCTGTAGGACACGTAGTAGATAGGATGTTTGTGATGTATATCTAGGACACATAGTTGATAGAGTGTTTGTGATGTATCTGTAGGACACGTAGTAGATAGGGTGTTTGTGATGTAGCTGTATTACACGTAGTAGATAGAGTGTTTGTGATGTATCTGTATTACACGTAGTAGATAGAGTGTTTGTGATGTAGCTGTAGGACACGTAGTAGATAGAGTGTTTGTGATGTAGCTGTATTACACATAGTAGATAGAGTGTTTGTGATGTATCTGTAGGACACGTAGTAGATAGAGTGTTTGTGATGTATATCTAGGACACATAGTAGATAGAGTGTTTGTGATGTATCTGTAGGACACGTAGTAGATAGAGTGTTTGTGATGTATCTGTAGGACACATAGTAGATAGAGTGTTTGTGATGTATATCTAGGACACTTAGTAGATAGAGTGTTTGTGATGTATCTGTAGGACACGTAGTAGATAGAGTGTTTGTGATGTATCTGTAGGACACGTAGTAGATAGAGTGTTTGTGATGTATCTGTAGGACA
The DNA here is from genome assembly GCF_040414725.1 of Anabrus simplex. Classification (NCBI taxonomy): domain Eukaryota; kingdom Metazoa; phylum Arthropoda; class Insecta; order Orthoptera; family Tettigoniidae; genus Anabrus; species Anabrus simplex. Next base: position 105,334,973 of record NC_090279.1, on the reverse strand, counting down.
CATAGTAGATAGAGTGTTTGTGATGTATATCTAGGACACATAGTAGATAGAGTGTTTGTGATGTATCTGTAGGACACGTAGTAGATAGAGTGTTTGTGATGTATCTGTAGGACACGTAGTAGATAGAGTGTTTGTGATGTATCTGTAGGACACGTAGTAGATAGAGTGTTTGTGATGTATCTGTAGGACACGTAGTAGATAGAGTGTTTGTGATGTATCTGTAGGACACATAGTAGATAGAGTGTTTGTGATGTATCTGTAGGACACGTAGTAGATAGGGTGTTTGTGATGTATCTGTAGGACACGTAGTAGATAGAGTGTTTGTGATGTATCTGTAGGTCACGTAGTAGATAGAGTGTTTGTGATGTATCTGTAGGACACATAGTAGATAGAGTGTGTGATGTATCTGTAGGACACGTAGTAGATAGAGTGTTTGTGATGTATCTGTAGGACACGTAGTAGATAGAGTGTTGGTGATGTATCTGTAGGACACGTAGTAAATAGAGTGTTTGTGATGTATATCTAGGACACATAGTAGATAGAGTGTTTGTGATGTATCTGTAGGACACGTAGTAGATAGAGTGTTTGTGATGTAGCTGTATTACACATAGTAGATAGAGTGTTTGTGATGTATCTGTATTACACGTAGTAGATAGAGTGTTTGTGATGTAGCTGTAGGACACGTAGTAGATAGAGTGTTTGTGATGTAGCTGTATTACACATAGTAGGTAGTGTGTTTGTGATGTATATCTAGGACACGTAGTAGATAGAGTGTTTGTGATGTATCTGTATTACACATAGTAGATAGAGTGTTTGTGATGTATATCTAGGACACGTAGTAGATAGAGTGTTTGTGATGTAACTGTATTACACATAGTAGATAGTGTGTTTGTGATGTATATCTAGGACACATAGTAGATAGAGTGTTTGTGATGTATCTCTAGGACACGTAGTAGATAGAGTGTTTGTGATGTAGCTGTATTACACATAGTAGATAGTGTGTTTGTGATGTATATCTAGGACACATAGTAGATAGAGTGTTTGTGATGTATCTCTAGGACACGTAGTAGATAGAGTGTTTGTGATGTATCTGTAGGACACGTAGTAGATAGAGTGTTTGTGATGTAGCTGTATTACACATAGTAGATAGAGTGTTTGTGATGTAGCTGTATTACACCTAGTAGATAGAGTGCTTGTGATGTATCTGTAGGACACGTAGTAGATGGAGTGTTTGTGATGTATCTGTAGGACACATAGTAGATAGAGTTTTTGTGATGTAGCTGTATTACACCTAGTAGATAGAGTGTTTGTGATGTATATCTAGGACACATAGTAGATAGAGTGTTTGTGATGTATCTGTAGGACACGTAGTAGATAGAGTGTTTGTGATGTAGCTGTATTACACCTAGTAGATAGAGTGCTTGTGATGTATCTGTAGGACACGCAGTAGATAGAGTGTTTGTGATGTATCTGTATTACACGTAGTAGATAGAGTGTTTGTGATGTACCTGTAGGACACGTAGTAGATAGAGTGTTTGTGATGTATATCTAGGACACATAATAGATAGAGTGTTTGTGATGTATATCTAGGACACATAGTAGATAGAGTGTTTGTGATGTAGCTGTATTACACATAGTAGATAGAGTGTTTGTGATGTATCTGTAGGACACGTAGTAGATAGAGTGTTTGTGATGTATCTGTATTACACGTAGTAGATAGAGTGTTTGTGATGTAGCTGTATTACACCTTGTAGATAGAGTGCTTGTGATGTATCAGTATTACACCTAGTAGATAGAGTGTTTGTGATGTATCTGCGGGACACGTAGTAGATAGAGTGTTTGTGATGTAACTGTATTACACCTAGTAGATAGAGTGTTTGTGATGTAGCTGTAGGACACATAGTAGATAGAGTGTTTGTGATGTAGCTGTAGGACACATAGTAGATAGAGTGTTTGTGATGTAGCTGTAGGACACATAGTAGATGGAGTGTTTGTGATGTAGCTGTAGGACACATAGTAGATAGAGTGTTTGTGATGTATCTGTACGACACATAGTAGATAGAGTGTTTGTGATGTAGCTGTAGGACACATAGTAGATAGAGTGTTTGTGATGTATATCTAGGACACATAGTAGATAGAGTGTTTGTGATGTATCTGTAGGACACGTAGTAGGTAGAGTGTTTGTGATGTAGCTGTAGGACACATAGTAGATAGAGTGTTTGTGATGTAGCTGTATTACACCTAGTAGATAGAGTGCTTGTGATGTATCTGTATTACACCTAGTAGATAGAGTGTTTGTGATGTATCTGCGGGACACGTAGTAGATAGAGTGTTTGTGATGTAACTGTATTACACCTAGTAGATAGAGTGTTTGTGATGTAGCTGTAGGACACATAGTAGATAGAGTGTTTGTGATGTAGCTGTAGGACACATAGTAGATGGAGTGCTTGTGATGTATCTGTAGGACACGTAGTAGATAGAGTGATTGTGATGTATCTGTAGGACACGTAGTAGATAGAGTGTTTGTGATGTAGCTGTATTACACCTAGTAGATAGAGTGCTTGTGATGTATCTGTATTACACCTAGTAGATAGAGTGTTTGTGATGTATCTGTAGGACACGTAGTAGATAGAGTGTTTGTGATGTAACTGTATTACACCTAGTAGATAGAGTGTTTGTGATGTAGCTGTAGGACACATAGTAGATGGGGTGTTTGTGATGTAGCTGTAGGACACATAGTAGATAGAGTGTTTGTGATGTATCTGTAGGACACGTAGTAGATAGAGTGTTTGTGATGTATCTGTAGGACACGTAGTAGATTGAGTGTTTGTGATGTATCTGTAGGACACATAGTAGATAGAGTGTTTGTGATGTAGCTGTATTACACCTAGTAGATAGAGTGTTTGTGATGTAGCTGTATTACACCTAGTAGATAGAGTGTTTGTGATGTATCTGTAGGACACGTAGTAGATAGAGTGTTTGTGATGTATATCTAGGACACATAGTAGATAGAGTGTTTGTGATGTATCTGTAGGACACGTAGTAGATAGAGTGTTTGTGATGTAGCTGTATTACACATAGTAGATAGAGTGTTTGTGATGTAGCTGTATTACACCTAGTAGATAGAGTGTTTGTGATGTAGCTGTATTACACATAGTAGATAGAGTGTTTGTGATGTAGCTGTATTACACCTAGTAGATAGAGTGTTTGTGATGTAGCTGTATTACACGTAGTAGATAGAGTGTTTGTGATGTATATCTAGGACACATAGTAGATAGAGTGTTTGTGATGTATCTGTAGGACACGTAGTAGATAGAGTGTTTGTGATGTAGCTGTATTACACCTAGTAGATAGAGTGTTTGTGATATAGCTGTATTACACCTAGTAGATAGAGTTTTTGTGATGTAGCTGTATTACACCTAGTAGATAGAGTGTTTGTGATGTATCTGTAGGACACGTAGTAGATAGAGTGTTTGTGATGTATCTGTAGGACACGTAGTAGATAGAGTGTTTGTGATGTATCTGTACGACACATAGTAGATAGAGTGTTTGTGATGTATATCTAGGACACATAGTAGATAGAGTGTTTGTGATGTATCTGTAGGAAACGTAGTAGATAGAGTGTTTGTGATGTATCTGTAGGACACGTAGTAGATAGAGTGTTTGTGATGTAGCTGTAGGACACATAGTAGATAGAGTGTTTGTGATGTAGCTGTATTACACCTAGTAGATAGAGTGTTTGTGATGTAGCTGTATTACACGTAGTAGATAGAGTGTTTGTGATGTATATCTAGGACACATAGTAGATAGAGTGTTTGTGATGTATCTGTAGGACACGTAGTAGATAGACTGTTTGTGATGTAGGTGTATTACACCTAGTAGATAGAGTGTTTGTGATGTATTTGTAGGACACGTAGTAGATAGAGTGTTTGTGATGTAGCTGTAGGACACATAGTAGATAGAGTGTTTGTGATGTATCTGTATTACACCTAGTAGATAGAGTGTTTGTGATGTATATCTAGGACACATAGTAGATAGAGTGTTTGTGATGTAGCTGTAGGACACATAGTAGATAGAGTGTTTGTGATGTATCTGTATTACACCTAGTAGATAGAGTGTTTGTGATGTATATCTAGGACACATAGTAGATAGAGTGTTTGTGATGTAGCTGTAGGACACGTAGTAGATAGAGTGTTTGTGATGTATCTGTAGGAAACATAGTAGATAGAGTGTTTGTGATGTAACTGTAGGACACATAGTAGATAGAGTGTTTGTGATGTATCTGTAGGACACGTAGTAGATAGAGTGTTTGTGATGTATCTGTAGGACACATAGTAGATAGAGTGTTTGTGATGTAACTATACGACACATAGTAGATAGAGTGTTTGTGATGTATCTGTATTACACCTAGTAGATAGAGTGTTTGTGATGTAGCTGTATTACACCTAGTAGATAGAGTGTTTGTGATGTATATCTAGGACACATAGTAGATAGAGTGTTTGTGATGTAGCGGTAGGACACTTAGTAGATAGAGTGTTTGTGATGTAGCTGTATTACACCTAGTAGATAGAGTGTTTGTGATGTATATCTAGGACACATAGTAGATAGAGTGTTTGTGATGTAGCTGTAGGACACGTAGTAGATGGAGTGTTTGTGATGTATCTGTAGGGCACATAGTAGATAGAGTGTTTGTGATGTATCTGTAGGACACGTAGTAGATAGAGTGTTTGTGATGTATCTGTAGGACACATAGTAGATAGAGTGTTTGTGATGTATATCTAGGACACATAGTAGATAGAGTGTTTGTGATGTAACTGTACGACACATAGTAGATAGAGTGTTTGTGATGTATATCTAGGACACATAGTAGATAGAGTGTTTGTGATGTAACTGTACGACACATAGTAGATAGAGTGTTTGTGATGTAGCTGTACGACACATAGTAGATAGAGTGTTTGTGATGTATATCTAGGACACATAGTAGATAGAGTGTTTGTGATGTATCTGTATTACACATAGTAGATAGCGTGTTTGTGATGTATCTGTAGGACACGTAGTAGATAGAGTGTTTGTGATGTATATCTAGGACACATAGTAGATAGAGTGTTTGTGATGTATCTGTAGGACACGTAGTAGATAGAGTGTTTGTGATGTATCTGTAGGACACGTAGTAGATAGAGTGTTTGTGATGTATATCTAGGACACATAGTAGATAGAGTGTTTGTGATGTATATCTAGGACACATAGTAGATAGAGTGTTTGTGATGTATATCTAGGACACATAGTAGATAGAGTGTTTGTGATGATATCTAGGACACATAGTAGATAGAGTGTTTGTGATGTATCTGTATTACACATAGTAGATAGAGTGTTTGTGATGTATATCTAGGACACATAGTAGATAGAGTGTTTGTGATGTATATCTAGGACACATAGTAGATAGAGTGTTTGTGATGTATCTGTATTACACATAGTAGATAGAGTGTTTGTGATGTATCTGTAGGACACGTAGTAGATAGGGTGTTTGTGATGTATATCTAAGACACATAGTTGATAGAGTGTTTGTGATGTATCTGTAGGACACGTAGTAGATAGAGTGTTTGTGATGTAGCTGTATTACACGTAGTAGATAGAGTGTTTGTGATGTATCTGTATTACACGTAGTAGATAGAGTGTTTGTGATGTAGCTGTAGGACACGTAGTAGATAGAGTGTTTGTGATGTAGCTGTATTACACATAGTAGATAGAGTGTTTGTGATGTATCTGTAGGACACGTAGTAGATAGAGTGTTTGTGATGTATATCTAGGACACATAGTAGATAGAGTGTTTGTGATGTATCTGTAGGACACGTAGTAGATAGAGTGTTTGTGATGTATCTGTAGGACACATAGTAGATAGAGTGTTTGTGATGTATATCTAGGACACATAGTAGATAGAGTGTTTGTGATGTATCTGTAGGACACGTAGTAGATAGAGTGTTTGTGATGTATCTGTAGGACACGTAGTAGATAGAGTGTTTGTGATGTATCTGTAGGACACATAGTAGATAGAGTGTTTGTGATGTATATCTAGGACACATAGTAGATAGAGTGTTTGTGATGTATCTGTAGGACACGTAGTAGATAGAGTGTTTGTGATGTATCTGTAGGACACGTAGTAGATAGAGTGTTTGTGATGTATCTGTAGGACACGTAGTAGATAGAGTGTTTGTGATGTATCTGTAGGACACGTAGTAGATAGAGTGTTTGTGATGTATCTGTAGGACACATAGTAGATAGAGTGTTTGTGATGTATCTGTAGGACACGTAGTAGATAGAGTGTTTGTGATGTATCTGTAGGACACGTAGTAGATAGAGTGTTTGTGATGTATCTGTAGGACACGTAGTAGATAGAGTGTTTGTGATGTATCTGTAGGACACATAGTAGATAGAGTGTGTGATGTATCTGTAGGACACGTAGTAGATAGAGGGTTTGTGATGTAGCTGTAGGACACGTAGTAGATAGAGTGTTTGTGATGTAGCTGTATTACACATAGTAGGTAGTGTGTTTGTGATGTATATCTAGGACACGTAGTAGATAGAGTGTTTGTGATGTATCTGTATTACACATAGTAGATAGAGTGTTTGTGATGTATATCTAGGACACGTAGTAGATAGAGTGTTTGTGATGTAACTGTATTACACATAGTAGATAGTGTGTTTGTGATGTATATCTAGGACACATAGTAGATAGAGTGTTTGTGATGTATCTCTAGGACACGTAGTAGATAGAGTGTTTGTGATGTAGCTGTATTACACATAGTAGATAGTGTGTTTGTGATGTATATCTAGGACACATAGTAGATAGAGTGTTTGTGATGTATCTCTAGGACACGTAGTAGATAGAGTGTTTGTGATGTATCTGTAGGACGCGTAGTAGATAGAGTGTTTGTGATGTAGCTGTATTACACATAGTAGATAGAGTGTTTGTGATGTAGCTGTATTACACCTAGTAGATAGAGTGCTTGTGATGTATCTGTAGGACACGTAGTAGATGGAGTGTTTGTGATGTATCTGTAGGACACATAGTAGATAGAGTTTTTGTGATGTAGCTGTATTACACCTAGTAGATAGAGTGTTTGTGATGTATATCTAGGACACATAGTAGATAGAGTGTTTGTGATGTATCTGTAGGACACGTAGTAGATAGAGTGTTTGTGATGTATATCTAGGACACATAGTAGATAGAGTGTTTGTGATGTATATCTAGGACACATAATAGATAGAGTGTTTGTGATGTATATCTAGGACACATAGTAGATAGAGTGTTTGTGATGTAGCTGTATTACACATAGTAGATAGAGTGTTTGTGATGTATCTGTAGGACACGTAGTAGATAGAGTGTTTGTGATGTATCTGTATTACACGTAGTAGATAGAGTGTTTGTGATGTAGCTGTATTACACCTAGTAGATAGAGTGCTTGTGATGTATCTGTATTACACCTAGTAGATAGAGTGTTTGTGATGTATCTGCGGGACACGTAGTAGATAGAGTGTTTGTGATGTAACTGTATTACACCTAGTAGATAGAGTGTTTGTGATGTAGCTGTAGGACACATAGTAGATAGAGTGTTTGTGATGTAGCTGCAGGACACATAGTAGATAGAGTGTTTGTGATGTAGCTGTAGGACACATAGTAGATGGAGTGTTTGTGATGTAGCTGTAGGACACATAGTAGATAGAGTGTTTGTGATGTATCTGTACGACACATAGTAGATAGAGTGTTTGTGATGTAGCTGTAGGACACATAGTAGATAGAGTGTTTGTGATGTATATCTAGGACACATAGTAGATAGAGTGTTTGTGATGTATCTGTAGGACACGTAGAAGATAGAGTGTTTGTGATGTAGCTGTAGGACACATAGTAGATAGAGTGTTTGTGATGTAGCTGTATTACACCTAGTAGATAGAGTGCTTGTGATGTATCTGTATTACACCTAGTAGATAGAGTGTTTGTGATGTATCTGCGGGACACGTAGTAGATAGAGTGTTTGTGATGTAACTGTATTACACCTAGTAGATAGAGTGTTTGTGATGTAGCTGTAGGACACATAGTAGATAGAGTGTTTGTGATGTAGCTGTAGGACACATAGTAGATGGAGTGCTTGTGATGTATCTGTAGGACACGTAGTAGATAGAGTGTTTGTGATGTATCTGTAGGACACGTAGTAGATAGAGTGTTTGTGATGTAGCTGTATTACACCTAGTAGATAGAGTGCTTGTGATGTATCTGTATTACACCTAGTAGATAGAGTGTTTGTGATGTATCTGTAGGACACGTAGTAGATAGAGTGTTTGTGATGTAACTGTATTACACCTAGTAGATAGAGTGTTTGTGATGTAGCTGTAGGACACATAGTAGATAGAGTGTTTGTGATGTAGCTGTAGGACACATAGTAGATGGAGTGTTTGTGATGTAGCTGTAGGACACATAGTAGATAGAGTGTTTGTGATGTATCTGTAGGACACGTAGTAGATAGAGTGTTTGTGATGTATCTGTAGGACACGTAGTAGATTGAGTGTTTGTGATGTATCTGTAGGACACATAGTAGATAGAGTGTTTTTGATGTAGCTGTATTACACCTAGTAGATAGAGTGTTTGTGATGTAGCTGTATTACACCTAGTAGATAGAGTGTTTGTGATGTATCTGTAGGACACGTAGTAGATAGAGTGTTTGTGATGTATATCTAGGACACATAGTAGATAGAGTGTTTGTGATGTATCTGTAGGACACGTAGTAGATAGAGTGTTTGTTATGTAGCTGTATTACACATAGTAGATAGAGTGTTTGTGATGTAGCTGTATTACACCTAGTAGATAGAGTGTTTGTGATGTAGCTGTATTACACATAGTAGATAGAGTGTTTGTGATGTAGCCGTATTACACCTAGTAGATAGAGTGTTTGTGATGTAGCTGTATTACAGGTAGTAGATAGAGTGTTTGTGATGTATATCTAGGACACATAGTAGATAGAGTGTTTGTGATGTATCTGTAGGACACATAGTAGATAGAGTGTTTGTGATGTAACTGTACGACACATAGTAGATAGAGTGTTTGTGATGTATCTGTATTACACCTAGTAGATAGAGTGTTTGTGATGTATCTGTACGATACTTAGTAGATAGAGTGTTTGTGATGCAGCTGTAGGACACGTAGTAGATAGAGTGTATGTGATGTAGCTGTAGGACACATAGTAGATAGAGTGTTTGTGATGTAGCTGTAGGACACGTAGTAAATAGAGTGTTTGTGATGTATCTGTAGGACACTTAGTAGATAGAGTGTTTGCGATGTATATCTAGGACACATAGTAGATAGAGTGTTTGTGATGTATCTGTACGACACTTAGTAGATAGAGTGTTTGTGATGTAACTGTAGGACACGTACTAGAAAGAGTGCTTGTGATGTAACTGTAGGACACTTAGTAGATAGAGTGTTTGTGATGTAGCTGTAGGACACATAGTAAATAGAGTGTTTGTGATGTATATCTAGGACAAGTAGTAGATAGAGTGTTTGTGAAGTAGCTGTAGGACACATAGTAGATAGGGTGTTTGTGATGTAGCTGTAGGACACATAGTAGATAGAGTGTTTGTGATGTAGCTGTAGGACACGTAGTAGATGGAGTGTATGTGATGTATCTGTACGACACTTAGTAGATAGAGTGTTTGTGATGTATCTGTAGGACACGTAGTAGATAGAGTGTTTGTGATGTAACTGTAGGACATTTAGTAGATAGAGTGTTTGTGATGTAGCTGTAGGACACATAGTAGATAGTGTGTTTGTGATGTAGCTGCACGACACATAGTAGATGGAGTGTTTGTGATGTAGCTGTAGGACACTTAGTAGATAGAGTGTTTGTGATGTATCTGTATTACACATAGTAGATAGTGTGTTTGTGATGTAGCTGTAGGACACGTAGTAGATAGAGTGTTTGTGATGTAGCTGTAGGACACATAGTAGATAGAGTGTTTGTGATGTAGCTGTAGGACACGTAGTAGATAGAGTGTTTGTGATGTATCTGTAGGACACATAGTAGATAGAGTGTTTGTGATGTATATCTAGTACACATAGTAGATAGAGTGTTTGTGATGTATATCTAGGACATATAGTAGATAGAGTGTTTGTGATGTAGCTTTAGGACACATAGTAGATAGAGTGTTTGTGATGTATCTGTAGGACACATAGTAGATAGCGTGTTTGTGATGTAGCTGTAGGACACATAGTAGATAGAGTGTTTGTGATGTATATCTAGGAGACAGAGTAGATAGAGTGTTTGTGATGTAGCTGTAGGACACGTAGTAGATAGAGTATTTGTGATGTAGCTGTAGGACACATAGTAGATAGAGTGTTTGTGATGTATATCTAGTACACATAGTAGATAGAGTGTTTGTGATGTATATCTAGTACACATAGTAGATAGAGTGTTTGTGATGTATATCTAGGACACATAGTAGATAGAGTGTTTGTGATGTATATCTAGGAGACAGAGTAGATAGAGTGTTTGTGATGTAGCTGTAGGACACGTAGTAGATAGAGTATTTGTGATGTAGCTGTAGGACACATAGTAGATAGAGTGTTTGTGATGTATATCTAGTACACATAGTAGATAGAGGGTTTGTGATGTATATCTAGGACAGATAGTAGATAGAGTGTTTGTGATGTAGCTTTAGGACACATAGTAGATAGAGTGTTTGTGATGTAACTGTAGGACACATAGTAGATAGAGTGTTTGTGATGTAACTGTAGGACACATAGTAGATAGAGTGTTTGTGATGTATCTGTAGGACGCATAGTAGATAGAGTGTTTGTGATGTATCTGTAGGACACATAGTAGATAGAGTGTTTGTGATGTAACTGTAGGACACATAGTAGATAGAGTGTTTGTGATGTAACTGTAGGACACATAGTAGATAGAGTGTTTGTGATGTATCTGTAGGACACATAGTAGATAGAGTGTTTGTGATGCAGCTGTATTACACCTAGTAGATAGAGTGTTTGTGATGTAGCTGTATTACACCTAGTAGATAGAGTGCTTGTGATGTATCTGTAGGACACATAGTAGATGGAGTGTTTGTGATGTAGCTGTATTACACCTAGTAGATAGAGTGTTTGTGATGTAGCTGTATTATACCTAGTAGATAGAGTGCTTGTGATGTATCTGTAGGACACATAGTAGATAGAGTGTTTGTGATGTAGCTGTATTACACCTAGTAGATAGAGTGCTTGTGATGTATCTGTAGGACACGTAGTAGATAGAGTGTTTGTGATGCAGCTGTATTACACCTAGTAGATAGAGTGTTTCTGATGTAGCTGTATTACACCTTGTAGATAGAGTGTTTGTGATGTAGCTGTATTACACCTAGTAGATAGAGTTTTTGTGATGTAGCTGTATTAAACCTAGTAGATAGAGTTTTTGTGATGTAGCTGTAGGACACATAGTAGATAGAGTGTTTGTGATGTAGCTGTAGGACACATAGTAGATACAGTGCTTGTGATGTATCTGTAGGATACATAGTAGATAGAGTGTTTGTGATGTAGCTGTAGGACACATAGTAGATAGAGTGTTTGTGATGTAGCTGTAGGACACATAGTAGATAGAGTGTTTGTGATGTAGCTGTAGGACACATAGTAGATAGAGTGCTTGTGATGTATCTGTAGGACACATAGTAGATAGAGTGCTTGTGATGTATCTGTAGGACACGTAGTAGATAGAGTGTTTGTGATGTAGCTGTAGGACACGTAGTAGATAGAGTGTTTGTGATGTAGCTGTATTACACCTTGTAGGTAGAGTGTTTGTGATGTATATCTAGGACACATAGTAGATAGAGTGTTTGTGATGTATCTGTAGGACACATAGTAGATAGAGTGTTTGTGATGTAGCTGTATTACACCTAGTAGGTAGAGTGCTTGTGATGTATCTGTATTACACCTAGTAGATAGAGTGTTTGTGATGTATCTGTAGGACACGTAGTAGATAGAGTGTTTGTGATGTAACTGTATTACACCTAGTAGATAGAGTGTTTGTGATGTAGCTGTAGGACACATAGTAGATAGAGTGTTTGTGATGTAGCTGTAGGACACATAGTAGATGGAGTGCTTGTGATGTATCTGTAGGACACGTAGTAGATAGAGTGTTTGTGATGTATCTGTAGGACACGTAGTAGATAGAGTGTTTGTGATGTAGCTGTATTACACCTAGTAGATAGAGTGCTTGTGATGTATCTGTATTACACCTGGTAGATAGAGTGTTTGTGATGTATCTGTAGGACACCTAGTAGATAGAGTGTTTGTCATGTAACTGTATTACACCTAGTAGATAGAGTGTTTGTGATGTAGCTGTAGGACACATAGTAGATAGAGTGTTTGTGATGTAGCTGTAGGACACATAGTAGATGGAGTGTTTGTGATGTAGCTGTAGGACACATAGTAGATAGAGTGTTTGTGATGTATCTGTAGGACACGTAGTAGATAGAGTGTTTGTGATGTATCTGTAGGACACGTAGTAGATTGAGTGTTTGTGATGTATCTGTATTACACCTAGTAGATAGAGTGTTTGTGATGTAGCTGTATTACACCTAGTAGATAGAGTGTTTGTGATGTATCTGTAGGACACGTAGTAGATAGAGTGTTTGTGATGTATATCTAGGACACATAGTAGATAGAGTGTTTGTGATGTATCTGTAGGACACGTAGTAGATAGAGTGTTTGTGATGTAGCTGTATTACACATAGTAGATAGAGTGTTTGTGATGTAGCTGTATAACACCTAGTAGATAGAGTGTTTGTGATGCAGCTGTATTACACGTAGTAGATAGAGTGTTTGTGATGTAGCTGTATTACACCTAGTAGATAGAGTGTTTGTGATGTAGCTGTATTACACGTAGTAGATAGAGTGTTTGTGATGTATATGTAGGACACATAGTAGATAGAGTGTTTGTGATGTAACTGTATTACACCTAGTAGATAGAGTGTTTGTGATGTAGCTGTATTACACCTAGTAGATAGAGTGTTTGTGATGTAGCTGTAGGACACATAGTAGATAGAGTTTTTGTGATGTATATCTAGGACACATAGTAGATAGAGTGTTTGTGATCTATCTGTAGGACACGTAGTAGATAGAGTGTTTGTGATGTAGCTGTAGGACACATAGTAGATAGAGTGTTTGTGATGTAGCTGTATTACACCTAGTAGATAGAGTGCTTGTGATGTATCTGTATTACACCTAGTAGATAGAGTGTTTGTGATGTATCTGCGGGACACGTAGTAGATAGAGTGTTTGTGATGTAACTGTATTACACCTAGTAGATAGAGTGTTTGTGATGTAGCTGTAGGACACATAGTAGATAGAGTGTTTGTGATGTAGCTGTAGGACACATAGTAGATGGAGTGCTCGTGATGTATCTGTAGGACACGTAGTAGATAGAGTGTTTGTGATGTATCTGTAGGACACGTAGTAGATAGAGTGTTTGTGATGTAGCTGTATTACACCTAGTAGATAGAGTGCTTGTGATGTATCTGTATTACACCTAGTAGATAGAGTGTTTGTGATGTATCTGTAGGACACGTAGTAGATAGAGTGTTTGTGATGTAACTGTATTACACCTAGTAGATAGAGTGTTTGTGATGTAGCTGTATTACACATAGTAGATAGAGTGTTTGTGATGTAGCTGTATTACACCTAGTAGATAGAGTGTTTGTGATGTAGCTGTATTACACGTAGTAGATAGAGTGTTTGTGATGTATATCTAGGACACATAGTAGATAGAGTGTTTGTGATGTATCTGTAGGACACGTAGTAGATAGAGTGTTTGTGATGTAGCTGTATTACACCTAGTAGATAGAGTGTTTGTGATGTATTTGTAGGACACGTAGTAGATAGAGTGTTTGTGATGTAGCTGTAGGACACATAGTAGATAGAGTGTTTGTGATGTATCTGTATTACACCTAGTAGATAGAGTGTTTGTGATGTATATCTAGGACACATAGTAGATAGAGTGTTTGTGATGTAGCTGTAGGACACGTAGTAGATGGAGTGTTTGTGATGTATCTGTAGGGCACATAGTAGATAGAGTGTTTGTGATGTATCTGTAGGACACGTAGTAGATAGAGTGTTTGTGATGTATCTGTAGGACACATAGTAGATAGAGTGTTTGTGATGTAACTGTACGACACATAGTAGATAGAGTGTTTGTGATGTATCTGTATTACACCTAGTAGATAGAGTGTTTGTGATGTAGCTGTATTACACATAGTAGATAGAGTGTTTGTGATGTATATCTAGGACACATAGTAGATAGAGTGTTTGTGATGTAGCGGTAGGACACTTAGTAGATAGAGTGTTTGTGATGTAGCTGTATTACACCTAGTAGATAGAGTGTTTGTGATGTATATCTAGGACACATAGTAGATAGAGTGTTTGTGATGTAGCTGTAGGACACGTAGTAGATGGAGTGTTTGTGATGTATCTGTAGGGCACATAGTAGATATAGTGTTTGTGATGTATCTGTAGGACACTTAGTAGATAGAGTGTTTGTGATGTATCTGTAGGACACATAGTAGATAGAGTGTTTGTGATGTATATCTAGGACACATAGTAGATAGAGTGTTTGTGATGTAACTGTACGACACATAGTAGATAGAGTGTTTGTGATGTATCTGTATTACACATAGTAGATAGAGTGTTTGTGATGTAGCTGTACGACACATAGTAGATAGAGTGTTTGTGATGTATATCTAGGACACATAGTAGATAGAGTGTTTGTGATGTAACTGTACGACACATAGTAGATAGAGTGTTTGTGATGTAGCTGTACGACACATAGTAGATAGAGTGTTTGTGATGTATATCTAGGACACATAGTAGATAGAGTGTTTGTGATGTAGCTGTACGACACATAGTAGATAGAGTGTTTGTGATGTATATCTAGGACACATAGTAGATAGAGTGTTTGTGATGTAACTGTACGACACATAGTAGATAGTGTTTGTGATGTAGCTGTACGACACATAGTAGATAGAGTGTTTGTGATGTATATCTAGGACACATAGTAGATAGAGTGTTTGTGATGTAGCTGTAGGACACATAGTAGATAGAGTGTTACGATGTATATCTAGGACACATAGTAGATAGAGTGTTTGTGGTGTATCTGTAGGACACGTAGTAGATAGAGTGTTTGTGATGTATATCTAGGACACATAGTAGATAGAGTGTTTGTGATGTATCTGTATTACACATATTAGATAGAGTGTTTGTGATGTATCTGTAGGACACGTAGTAGATAGAGTGTTTGTGATGTATATCTAGGACACATAGTAGATAGAGTGTTTGTGATGTATCTGTAGGACACATAGTAGAAAGAGTGTTTGTGATGTATCTGTATTACACATAGTAGATAGAGTGTTTGTGATGTATCTGTAGGACACGTAGTAGATAGAGTGTTTGTGATGTATATCTAGGACACATAGTAGATAGAGTGTTTGTGATGTATCTGTAGGACACGTAGTAGATAGAGTGTTTGTGATGTATCTGTAGGACACGTAGTAGATAGAGTGTTTGTGATGTATATCTAGGACACATAGTAGATAGAGTGTTTGTGATGTATATCTAGGACACATAGTAGATAGAGTGTTTGTGATGTATATCTAGGACACATAGTAGATAGAGTGTTTGTGATGTATATCTAGGACACATAGTAGATAGAGTGTTTGTGATGTATCTGTATTACACATAGTAGATAGAGTGTTTGTGATGTATATCTAGGACACATAGTAGATAGAGTGTTTGTGATGTATATCTAGGACACATAGTAGATAGAGTGTTTGTGATGTATCTGTATTACACATTGTAGATAGAGTGTTTGTGATGTATCTGTAGGACACGTAGTAGATAGGATGTTTGTGATGTATATCTAGGACACATAGTTGATAGAGTGTTTGTGATGTATCTGTAGGACACGTAGTAGATAGGGTGTTTGTGATGTAGCTGTATTACACGTAGTAGATAGAGTGTTTGTGATGTATCTGTATTACACGTAGTAGATAGAGTGTTTGTGATGTAGCTGTAGGACACGTAGTAGATAGAGTGTTTGTGATGTAGCTGTATTACACATAGTAGATAGAGTGTTTGTGATGTATCTGTAGGACACGTAGTAGATAGAGTGTTTGTGATGTATATCTAGGACACATAGTAGATAGAGTGTTTGTGATGTGTCTGTAGGACACGTAGTAGATAGAGTGTTTGTGATGTATCTGTAGGACACATAGTAGATAGAGTGTTTGTGATGTATATCTAGGACACTTAGTAGATAGAGTGTTTGTGATGTATCTGTAGGACACGTAGTAGATAGAGTGTTTGTGATGTATCTGTGGGACACGTAGTAGATAGAGTGTTTGTGATGTATCTGTAGGACACATAGTAGATAGAGTGTTTGTGATGTATATCTAGGACACATAGTAGATAGAGTGTTTGTGATGTATCTGTAGGACACGTAGTAGATAGAGTGTTTGTGATGTATCTGTAGGACACGTAGTAGATAGAGTGTTTGTGATGTATCTGTAGGACACGTAGTAGATAGAGTGTTTGTGATGTATCTGTAGGACACGTAGTAGATAGAGTGTTTGTGATGTATCTGTAGGACACATAGTAGATAGAGTGTTTGTGATGTATCTGTAGGACACGTAGTAGATAGGGTGTTTGTGATGTATCTGTAGGACACGTAGTAGATAGAGTGTTTGTGATGTATCTGTAGGTCACGTAGTAGATAGAGTGTTTGTGATGTATCTGTAGGACACATAGTAGATAGAGTGTGTGATGTATCTGTAGGATACGTAGTAGATAGAGTGTTTGTGATGTATCTGTAGGACACGTAGTAGATAGAGTGTTGGTGATGTATCTGTAGGACACGTAGTAAATAGAGTGTTTGTGATGTATATCTAGGACACATAGTAGATAGAGTGTTTGTGATGTATCTGTAGGACACGTAGTAGATAGAGTGTTTGTGATGTAGCTGTATTACACATAGTAGATAGAGTGTTTGTGATGTATCTGTATTACACGTAGTAGATAGAGTGTTTGTGATGTAGCTGTAGGACACGTAGTAGATAGAGTGTTTGTGATGTAGCTGTATTACACATAGTAGGTAGTGTGTTTGTGATGTATATCTAGGACACGTAGTAGATAGAGTGTTTGTGATGTATCTGTATTACACATAGTAGATAGAGTGTTTGTGATGTATATCTAGGACACGTAGTAGATAGAGTGTTTGTGATGTAACTGTATTACACATAGTAGATAGTGTGTTTGTGATGTATATCTAGGACACATAGTAGATAGAGTGTTTGTGATGTATCTCTAGGACACGTAGTAGATAGAGTGTTTGTGATGTAGCTGTATTACACATAGTAGATAGTGTGTTTGTGATGTATATCTAGGACACATAGTAGATAGAGTGTTTGTGATGTATCTCTAGGACACGTAGTAGATAGAGTGTTTGTGATGTATCTGTAGGACACGTAGTAGATAGAGTGTTTGTGATGTAGCTGTATTACACATAGTAGATAGAGTGTTTGTGATGTAGCTGTATTACACCTAGTAGATAGAGTGCTTGTGATGTATCTGTAGGACACGTAGTAGATGGAGTGTTTGTGATGTATCTGTAGGACACATAGTAGATAGAGTTTTTGTGATGTAGCTGTATTACACCTAGTAGATAGAGTGTTTGTGATGTATATCTAGGACACATAGTAGATAGAGTGTTTGTGATGTATCTGTAGGACACGTAGTAGATAGAGTGTTTGTGATGTAGCTGTATTACACCTAGTAGATAGAGTGCTTGTGATGTATCTGTAGGACACGCAGTAGATAGAGTGTTTGTGATGTATCTGTATTACACGTAGTAGATAGAGTGTTTGTGATGTACCTGTAGGACACGTAGTAGATAGAGTGTTTGTGATGTATATCTAGGACACATAATAGATAGAGTGTTTGTGATGTATATCTAGGACACATAGTAGATAGAGTGTTTGTGATGTAGCTGTATTACACATAGTAGATAGAGTGTTTGTGATGTATCTGTAGGACACGTAGTAGATAGAGTGTTTGTGATGTATCTGTATTACACGTAGTAGATAGAGTGTTTGTGATGTAGCTGTATTACACCTTGTAGATAGAGTGCTTGTGATGTATCAGTATTACACCTAGTAGATAGAGTGTTTGTGATGTATCTGCGGGACACGTAGTAGATAGAGTGTTTGTGATGTAACTGTATTACACCTAGTAGATAGAGTGTTTGTGATGTAGCTGTAGGACACATAGTAGATAGAGTGTTTGTGATGTAGCTGTAGGACACATAGTAGATAGAGTGTTTGTGATGTAGCTGTAGGACACATAGTAGATGGAGTGTTTGTGATGTAGCTGTAGGACACATAGTAGATAGAGTGTTTGTGATGTATCTGTACGACACATAGTAGATAGAGTGTTTGTGATGTAGCTGTAGGACACATAGTAGATAGAGTGTTTGTGATGTATATCTAGGACACATAGTAGATAGAGTGTTTGTGATGTATCTGTAGGACACGTAGTAGGTAGAGTGTTTGTGATGTAGCTGTAGGACACATAGTAGATAGAGTGTTTGTGATGTAGCTGTATTACACCTAGTAGATAGAGTGCTTGTGATGTATCTGTATTACACCTAGTAGATAGAGTGTTTGTGATGTATCTGCGGGACACGTAGTAGATAGAGTGTTTGTGATGTAACTGTATTACACCTAGTAGATAGAGTGTTTGTGATGTAGCTGTAGGACACATAGTAGATAGAGTGTTTGTGATGTAGCTGTAGGACACATAGTAGATGGAGTGCTTGTGATGTATCTGTAGGACACGTAGTAGATAGAGTGATTGTGATGTATCTGTAGGACACGTAGTAGATAGAGTGTTTGTGATGTAGCTGTATTACACCTAGTAGATAGAGTGCTTGTGATGTATCTGTATTACACCTAGTAGATAGAGTGTTTGTGATGTATCTGTAGGACACGTAGTAGATAGAGTGTTTGTGATGTAACTGTATTACACCTAGTAGATAGAGTGTTTGTGATGTAGCTGTAGGACACATAGTAGATGGGGTGTTTGTGATGTAGCTGTAGGACACATAGTAGATAGAGTGTTTGTGATGTATCTGTAGGACACGTAGTAGATAGAGTGTTTGTGATGTATCTGTAGGACACGTAGTAGATTGAGTGTTTGTGATGTATCTGTAGGACACATAGTAGATAGAGTGTTTGTGATGTAGCTGTATTACACCTAGTAGATAGAGTGTTTGTGATGTAGCTGTATTACACCTAGTAGATAGAGTGTTTGTGATGTATCTGTAGGACACGTAGTAGATAGAGTGTTTGTGATGTATATCTAGGACACATAGTAGATAGAGTGTTTGTGATGTATCTGTAGGACACGTAGTAGATAGAGTGTTTGTGATGTAGCTGTATTACACATAGTAGATAGAGTGTTTGTGATGTAGCTGTATTACACCTAGTAGATAGAGTGTTTGTGATGTAGCTGTATTACACATAGTAGATAGAGTGTTTGTGATGTAGCTGTATTACACCTAGTAGATAGAGTGTTTGTGATGTAGCTGTATTACACGTAGTAGATAGAGTGTTTGTGATGTATATCTAGGACACATAGTAGATAGAGTGTTTGTGACGTATCTGTAGGACACGTAGTAGATAGAGTGTTTGTGATGTAGCTGTATTACACCTAGTAGATAGAGTGTTTGTGATATAGCTGTATTACACCTAGTAGATAGAGTTTTTGTGATGTAGCTGTATTACACCTAGTAGATAGAGTGTTTGTGATGTATCTGTAGGACACGTAGTAGATAGAGTGTTTGTGATGTATCTGTAGGACACGTAGTAGATAGAGTGTTTGTGATGTATCTGTACGACACATAGTAGATAGAGTGTTTGTGATGTATATCTAGGACACATAGTAGATAGAGTGTTTGTGATGTATCTGTAGGAAACGTAGTAGATAGAGTGTTTGTGATGTATCTGTAGGACACGTAGTAGATAGAGTGTTTGTGATGTAGCTGTAGGACACATAGTAGATAGAGTGTTTGTGATGTATCTGTATTACACCTAGTAGATAGAGTGTTTGTGATGTATATCTAGGACACATAGTAGATAGAGTGTTTGTGATGTAGCTGTAGGACACGTAGTAGATAGAGTGTTTGTGATGTATCTGTAGGACACATAGTAGATAGAGTGTTTGTGATGTAACTGTAGGACACATAGTAGATAGAGTGTTTGTGATGTATCTGTAGGACACGTAGTAGATAGAGTGTTTGTGATGTATCTGTCGGACACATAGTAGATAGAGTGTTTGTGATGTAACTGTACGACACATAGTAGATAGAGTGTTTGTGATGTATCTGTATTACACCTAGTAGATAGAGTGTTTGTGATGTAGCTGTATTACACCTAGTAGGTAGAGTGTTTGTGATGTATATCTAGGACACATAGTAGATAGAGTGTTTGTGATGTAGCGGTAGGACACTTAGTAGATAGAGTGTTTGTGATGTAGCTGTATTACACCTAGTAGATAGAGTGTTTGTGATGTATATCTAGGACACATAGTAGATAGAGTGTTTGTGATGTAGCTGTAGGACACGTAGTAGATGGAGTGTTTGTGATGTATCTGTAGGGCACATAGTAGATAGAGTGTTTGTGATGTATCTGTAGGACACGTAGTAGATAGAGTGTTTGTGATGTATCTGTAGGACACATAGTAGATAGAGTGTTTGTGATGTATATCTAGGACACATAGTAGATAGGGTGTTTGTGATGTAACTGTACGACACATAGTAGATAGAGTGTTTGTGATGTATCTGTATTACACATAGTAGATAGAGTGTTTGTGATGTAGCTGTACGACACATAGTAGATAGAGTGTTTGTGATGTATATCTAGGACACATAGTAGATAGAGCGTTTGTGATGTAACTGTACGACACATAGTAGATGGAGTGTTTGTGATGTAGCTGTACGACACATAGTAGATAAAGTGTTTGTGATGTATATCTAGGACACATAGTAGATAGAGTGTTTGTGATGTAGCTGTACGACACATAGTAGATAGAGTGTTTGTGATGTATATCTAGGACACATAGTAGATAGAGTGTTTGTGATGTAACTGTACGACACATAGTAGATAGAGTGTTTGTGATGTAGCTGTACGACACATAGTAGATAGAGTGTTTGTGATGTATATCTAGGACACATAGTAGATAGAGTGTTTGTGATGTAGCTGTAGGACACATAGTAGATAGAGTGTTACGATGTATATCTAGGACACATAGTAGATAGAGTGTTTGTTGTGTATCTGTAGGACACGTACCAGATAGAGTGTTTGTGATGTATATCTAGGACACATAGTAGATAGAGTGTTTGTGATGTATCTGTATTACACATAGTAGATAGAGTGTTTGTGATGTATCTGTAGGACACGTAGTAGATAGAGTGTTTGTGATGTATATCTAGGACACATAGTAGATAGAGTGTTTGTGATGTATCTGTAGGACACATAGTAGATAGAGTGTTTGTGATGTATCTGTATTACACATAGTAGATAGAGTGTTTGTGATGTATCTGTAGGACACGTAGTAGATAGAGTGTTTGTGATGTATATCTAGGACACATAGTAGATAGAGTGTTTGTGATGTATCTGTAGGACACGTAGTAGATAGAGTGTTTGTGATGTATCTGTAGGACACGTAGTAGATAGAGTGTTTGTGATGTATATCTAGGACACATAGTAGATAGAGTGTTTGTGATGTATATCTAGGACACATAGTAGATAGAGTGTTTGTGATGTATATCTAGGACACATAGTAGATAGAGTGTTTGTGATGTATATCTAGGACACATAGTAGATAGAGTGTTTGTGATGTATCTGTATTACACATAGTAGATAGAGTGTTTGTGATGTATATCTGGGACACATAGTAGATAGAGTGTTTGTGATGTATATCTAGGACACATAGTAGATAGAGTGTTTGTGATGTATCTGTATTACACATAGTAGATAGAGTGTTTTTGATGTATCTGTAGGACACGTAGTAGATAGAGTCTTTGTGATGTATATCTAGGACACATAGTAGATAGAGTGTTTGTGATGTATCTGTAGGACACGTAGTAGATAGAGTGTTTGTGATGTAGCTGTATTACACGTAGTAGATAGAGTGTTTGTGATGTATCTGTATTACACGTAGTAGATAGAGTGTTTGTGATGTAGCTGTAGGACACGTAGTAGATAGAGTGTTTGTGATGTAGCTGTATTACACATAGTAGATAGAGTGTTTGTGATGTATCTGTAGGACACGTAGTAGATAGAGTGTTTTTGATGTAGCTGTATTACTCATAGTAGATAGAGTGTTTGTGATGTATCTGTAGGACACGTAGTAGATAGAGTGTTTGTGATGTATATCTAGGACACATAGTGGATAGAGTGTTTGTGATGTATATCTAGGACACATAGTAGATAGAGTGTTTGCGATGTATCTGTAGGACACGTAGTAGATAGAATGTTTGTGATGTATCTGTAGGACACGTAGTAGATAGAGTGTTTGGGATGTATCTGTAGGACACATAGTAGATAGAGTGTTTGTGATGTATATCTAGGACACATAGTAGATAGAGTGTTTGTGATGTATCTGTAGGACACGTAGTAGATAGAGTGTTTGTGATGTATCTGTAGGACACGTAGTAGATAGAGTGTTTGTGATGTATATCTATGACACATAGTAGATAGAGTGTTTGTGATGTATATCTAGGACACATAGTAGATAGAGTGTTTGTGATGTAGCTGTAGGACACATAGTAGATAGAGGGTTTGTGATGTATCTGTAGGGCACCTAGTAGATAGAGTGTTTGTGATGTATATCTAGGACACATAGTAGATAGAGTGTTTGTGATGTAGGTGTAGGACACATTGTGGATAGAGTGTTTGTGATGTAGCTGTAGGACACATAGTAGATAGAGTGTTTGTGATGTATCTGTAGGACACATAGTAGATGGAGTGTTTGTGATGTATATCTATGACACATAGTAGATAGAGTGTTTGTGATGTATATCTAGGACACAGTAGATGGAGTGTTTGTGATGTATATCTAGGACACGTAGTAGATAGAGTGTTTGTGATGTATATCTAGGACGCATAGTAGATAGAGTGTTTGTGATGTATATCTAGGACACATAGTAGATAGAGTGTTTGTGATGTATCTGTAGGACACGTAGTAGATAGAGTGTTTGTGATGTAGCTGCACGACACATAGTAGATAGAGTGTTTGTGATGTAGCTGTATTACACCTAGTAGATAGAGTGTTTGTGATGTATCTTTACGACACTTAGTAGATAGAGTGTTTGTGATGTATATCTAGGACACATAGTAGATAGAGTGTTTGTGATGTATATCTAGGACACATAGTAGATAGAGTGTTTGTGATGTATCTGTAGGACATGTAGTAGATAGAGTGTTTGTGATGTATCTGTATTACACATAGTAGATAGAGTGTTTGTGAAGTATCTGTAGGACACATAGTAGATAGAGTGTTTGTGATGTATATCTAGGACACATAGTAGATAGAGTGTTTGTGATGTATCTGTAGGACACGTAGTAGATAGAGTGTTTGTGATGTAGCTGTATTACACATAGTAGATAGAGTGTTTGTGATGTAGCTGTAGGACACATAGTAGATAGAGTGTTTGTGATGTATATCTAGGACACATAGTAGATAGAGTGTTTGCGATGTATCTGTAGGACACGTAGTAGATAGTGTTTGTGATGTATCTGTAGGACATGTAGTAGATAGAGTGTTTGTGATGTATCTGTATTACACATAGTAGATAGAGTGTTTGTGAAGTATCTGTAGGACACATAGTAGATAGAGTGTTTGTGATGTATATCTAGGACACATAGTAGATAGAGTGTTTGTGATGTATCTGTAGGACACGTAGTAGATAGTGTTTGTGATGTATCTGTTGGACACCTAGTAGATAAAGTGTTTGTGATGTATCTTTACGACACTTAGTAGATAGAGTGTTTGTGATGTATATCAAGGACACATAGTAGATAGAGTGTTTGTGATGTATATCTAGGACACATAGTAGATAGAGTGTTTGTGATGTATCTGTAGGACATGTAGTAGATAGAGTGTTTGTGATGTACCTGTAGGACACTTAGTAGATAAAGTGTTTGTGATGTATATCTAGGACACATAGTAGATAGAGTGTTTGTGATGTAGCTGTATTACACCTAGTAGATAGAGTGTTTGTGATGTATCTTTACGACACTTAGTAGATAGAGTGTTTGTGATGTATATCTAGGACACGTAGTAGATAGAATATTTGTGATGTATCTGTACGACATGTAGTAGATAGAGTGTTTGTGATGTATCTGTATTACACATAGTAGATAGAGTGTTTGTGAAGTATCTGTAGGACACATAGTAGATAGAGTGTTTGTGATGTATCTGTAGGACACGTAGTATATAGAGTGTTTGTGATGTAACTGTATTACACATAGTAGATAGAGTGTTTGTGATGTATATCTAGGACACATAGTAGATAGAGTGTTTGTGATGTAGCTGTAGGACACCTAGTAGATAGAGTGTTTGTGATGTATCTGTATTTCACGTAGTAGATAGAGTGTTTGTGATGTAGCTGTGGGACACATAGTAGATAGTGTGTTTGTGATGTAGCTGTAGGACACGTAGTAGATAGAGTGTTTGTGAT